>NC_133245.1:11867857-12477142 GCF_048772165.1 Typha angustifolia | reverse complement strand
TGTGACCATTAGTTTTTTTCAAAGTTAACTAAGCGTCATGACTATTTTGGTCATTTAGTGATACTATCTCAATAACTTGCATGTCTTGTCTAACAAACATGATGGAGTATTTTGATCATTTTCGCGCAGTTAAAAACTAACAGTCTTACTTAATTATAAGTACAGAAACTAATTTGAGACTTTTTAAAGGGTGGCAAAATATATTATAATAGTAACATTACAATTTGGTAATTAATAATTATATTATAGTCAAATTACAATTCAATAGTATATTCTAAATTTCCAATATATTATAGCAACTACAAATGTATATCATAGTCCCATAACAATTCAATAATTTGGCATTTTGGGAAGGGTAATTTGATAATTTAGAGTGTTGAAGAAATGGGTGACATATCCCAATTTCCTTACCTAACAAAAAGTTGAAAAAAAAATATCAAGATAAGTGGGATTTACACCGTTTTCTTATTCCATTTTCTGATCCCTTGTTTGGTAAGGGTTTTCTGAAATAAAAGGGGTTTATCCCAAATAACCCACAACTTTCTTTTACTAGGTTTGCAAAAATTACAATTAGTAATAAGGAACCTTTACATATCCTTCTTCTCAAGGTTTTTCACTTGTGACTTTGTGAATGCCACGTAGAACAATTTCAAAACTAAAGGCAACACCTCAAAGTCACAAGGCTAGCATATATACAGGTAAGAACTTTTGCTATGTTATACTACTTTCAAATTCAAAATATATGATTAAGAATGCTGAAATTATCTGATTATCAATATGACAATCATTAATATTATAAAAAAATTATTTACGAAGATAGATAGTAGACCACTAGGGAGTTCAGTGGAAAAAGAAAATTTCAATGCAATTTCCCAATTGTCCTAGTAATGAACCCAAATTTATGAACCTACAAAAAATATTCGTTCACTCCAAGTAAGCTAAAATTTCATTCAAATAGGATACTAGACTATGTTACGCAAATCTAGTTTCAGTATAATAATTTCAAGAATATGAAGTGCCCCCATTGACCTTGTCAAGAATGAGGAGAAGAGGAGGCAACTCACACACTCAAAAGTTTGTTTCCAAATGTTTGATTGAGAAGATTAAATAAAAACGAGAATGCATGTCATCCTAAAACTTGTGTTGAAGAGAGTAATGCAGACAACACTAATATACTAATAATACAAGTGAGTTTTTGAAAAAGATAGCAAGTAGTAAACAATTAAGACATACTGTTAGCAATCTTAAAATAAGAATAAGCTAACCTGTAAACGTTTTCCAATAGCAACAAATGGTTGCACATCTCCTCTTGTACCAACAATAAGTATAACAATTTGCATGGGAGGCCTATCCTGCGGGTCTGTTGAGTCTAGTGATTCTTCATCAGCTGCTTCGACGTAAACATCCTCAGGACCAACATCAATTGATGCAGGTTCTAGATTGCTTGGAACATCAACAACTACAGTACCATCATCTTTCACCGTAGCAATTCGGTTCAACATTTTCCTCTGCAGCATTTAAGAGAAAACAGAAGGATTTTTTTAAGTGTGTCACAAACTGTACATACATTTACTTCTTGCAGGAAGGGAAAGAGCAAGAAGAAAAGTCATCCCAAGAAAAAAAAGAAAAAGAAGAAAAGTGTAAGAACATAGCTACTGCAAAAGATACAGGACAAAAGAAACTTAAAATCAGAAGAAAAAGAAAGCATTTAAAGAGGGCGAAGGACTGATCAAGATGATCATCAGGATGGGAGAAACTTCATACAGAGGTGTAAGCTAAATTTTAAATACAGCATTTACAAAGTAGTCTTCAAAAAAAAAAAAGGTGTACTGCATACTGTTAGTCACATATAGTTCCGGCACAAAGCAGAAGAGCCTGATGCAAAATTTTCATGTAGAAAGCAGATGAAGCTTGCACCAATAAGAAAAAGATTTCCTATACTAGGTTTATAGTGGGTGAAATATGAATGAAGTTAAAGTAAAATTGGCAGACTATCAGCAAAGACAATTCTACTCAAAAGGCATAGGCATCCTGAGATAGTCTACGAGTATTGATAATTGACTATTGACTACTGTGTAATGTAAGAGAGTGTGCCTCTTATTTATTCGGGACATTGGAGAGCCTAAATTCCAGCTGAACAATTAATTCATCTGTAGTTGGATAAGGAAATCATTATTTCCTCGGGAACCTCCAAAAGGTCTCTCAAATGGGCCATGCCACCTATTACGTCCTAGTTTCAATCATACAAATCTCAAAGTACAACAATGTTTTGTTTGTCGGAGCTGCTGTTAATCTTAATGTTGAACTTTCATTCTGACCTCAATGACTCATATTCCTGTGCTTACAATTCATTTACCCACTAAAAGCTATTTTAAGCCCTAAAAATGCTTAATATCTATTTTAGGTGGGTAAAGAATGTGTGATTGTACCAGCAACACACGAACGAATACCGACTAACTCGACTTGGCAAGGCATGCCCTACCTTGCCTTTGGCATACTGACATAGTCTTGGTACATCCTCTGCCACTAGAACGACAATCCTTGTTTATATTTATGTGTGATTTAATATATATATATATATATATATATATATATATATATATATATATATATTTGTGTGTGTGCATGCGTGCGCGTGCATTAAGACATAGATGTACTTCTGCAAATATAATAATTTCTAAAATGGCCCAAAAGCATGTATGAATTATTGTTAGTTGTTAAGAGTTATCAATCCTTCATATCCGCAAGTCAAGCAATAACCAACATGAGATAGAAAAGCAAGTCAAATGAATACCATCAATCAAATAAATCACAATTTTCGGAAAAAATAAGGATTCAAACCTTCTTTTTAGCAGAAATCTTATCATCAAATAGTTGGGCTGCAGGGTCATCATGTGGACTACATTGTCTACGCCTCTCAGTTCTCGATCTTTCCAGAGTTGATGGACCAGCACATGTCTCAGATGTTTCAATACTATTTCTTCCTCCTGGCATGGTATTTGCCCTAGGAAGATTTCTGTCATTTACCACTAAAAAAACGAGGTTTCAAAAGCTGCACCAGTACCATCGAACAAATCACTCTTTTAAACAACTACAGAATTGACCTGTTCCTTATTGCAATTTTTTCGCAATCAAGATAAAAACACACCACATTGATGATATTTAACTTTTACACAATATTAAAAAGTGATATATAGGTTTACAGATCTTAAATGCAGGGAAATGAAAGATAACACAACCACTACTTAATTCTCTTTGTAACAAGATAAACTAATAAAGAATCACTACTGAAATTTATAATAGATAACTAAATAAATATATACACTGCATTCCTATCAAAAGAACAATATCACTAAGTCTAAAATTCACTTGCCTAACACCAATTTCTAGTGTATATTACCAATTTCTAGATGCCTAATACTGCATTCCTTTCATACCTACCAAATAGTCTAATAAATTTAGCAGTTTTCTCTCTCTAGTCTAAAATTCACTTGCCTAACACCAATTTCTAGATGTTGATGATGAAAAATATCACTAAGTCTTCTATTGAAACCTATCATTCTTCTTGTATTGAAAGTTTAGTACAAATGGCCATTATTTAGAACTCAGCAACCTACCAATATTCTTCTATTGAAACTATAACTATGGACTCACCAATCAAGGAAGTACTTTCAAACTTAGCAGTCTAATTGGAAACAGCAGAATCAAAATATCTGCTTCAAAAAACTTATTTGGACCCTACAACATTCTTTAAAATTTAAATAAAAATGAATATTCTAACTTCTGCTTAAGTGTTAGGCTGCATTAACCATGTGCATAGTCCAATTATCTTACCTAATCATCTCTATGAATTTCTTCTCCCTAACTGATATATTGGGAATCAATAGCCAATCAGAATTGTGAAATGAGCATCTTAATGGTTAACAACAACACATGTTGCCACCTTTCTTCTTTAGTTAATTAATCAAACCCTTACTCTGCTACAGTATTAAGTGTTAATAACTATAACAGTGAAGAAACTAAAAAGCGAAGAAAGCTGATGGTAAAAAGGAGAAAGAGGAGAAAGGGTAGGAAAAGAAAAAACCTCGGCAGCATTTCACTCTTGGCAGCCAAACTGGGATGTGGCCATCGAGATTGAAAAGGGAAGAAAGAGAAGAAGAAAAGGGGGGTACCTTAGTTTGCTCGCTTGCTGGTGTCGATTTCTTGCCCGCTCGGAGAGATCAAGAGAGGGAGGCCAGAGACGACGAGGGAGGTCAAGGGAGGTCGAGGGAGGGAAGCAATCAAAAGTTAAGGCTCCAAGAGTGAGAAGAGTGAAAACTATTAGGTTAGTTTTCTTAAATGGTAAATGGGTTAACGGATACTGAAAATCCAAACATATGTCCAAAATCCAGATCTATTGCTATTGCGAGCTGACTCACAAAAACATTTAGAAGGTCGCTCGGCCCTCTATACGCCTTAGTGGTCCACCACGTGATTTAAAGGCCCGCCAAGTATGCCCAGACGGCTTGGCTGCCAAGTGGAGGCCGCCATCATTATTTGCGGGGCAGTTGGCGTGCCGCCCCGGCATGGACACTTTTTAAAATACTAGTTTTACTAAAAAAGAATTAAGTTGTTTCAAGAATTACATTAAGTTTAAACTAAATCCAATGCTCCGACCAATTAACATCTTTGAAGATTTCACAAAACCACTCTAAGTCTGATTTTTTTCACAATGGTCTGAAGCTGAAGCTGAATAAGATTATGTTTATTTCAATACAAAAGGGTGACAGAAGAAAATATTGTCACTCCAAAAACTAATAAACCTGCATTTATTTTTTCATCCTCAACCTTCGAGACTGACAATTCCCTCCCCTTCTCCAAACTTCGATTTGGATTTTTTATATAGAAATCTAAGATCAATGATAGAACATCCTACTAGCATCATATATAACTAGTTCCTTAGTTCAGACCAAAGAAGTAATGTATGAGATCAACAATAGAACAACATCCATTTCATATCTAACTAGACCTTGGTTCCAACTTCCGATCAAAGAAGTAACACCACTCCATTATTATCAAATTGGCTACAATCTTATTTCATTCATGAGGACCCACCATTTGCCCTTGGCAATAGAGCACTCGATCACTAAGCTATTAGGCACTCTTTCAATGGTGGTTGCTACTAGCACACCTCCTGATAGTCTTTGCACCCTTACCACCTTTGTAGACCCTTTTCACCAATGCTTCAAAAGCAAGTGAAACTAAGGCTATATAACATATTCTAACAATTAAGATTCGATTAAATTAGGGAGACTAGCTAATAAGTGAATAAGCTACAAGGCCGATAGAAGAGGCAGTGACAAACGGACAAAAGAAAGAGGGATCAAAAGAGCGGCATAGAGTCCAATTCAACCCTTCCATAGAATATACAATAGGCAGAACTCTATGCATATTAGGTAAATACTAAATAGAACGTGATTGACTGAAATCAAATTAGTCTTAGATTGGAATAATACTTAATACATAAGGTGGGATAAAGATATATAAAGATAGGTATCATATAGCATGACTCACATATAAAGACCAATGGGAATTAGTTTTCATTTTTTTAGATGTATTTTTTTAAATAGTTAGATTTGATTTTAGAGTGTCTAATTAAGTTAAAACTCCTAAAATTTAAAAGATTTGATTGTTAATTTATTTTCAAGTAAATTTGTTAGAATTTGATTGTTTTTTAAGTTAAAAGAGTCCTAGCTTAGTTACATATTTGATAAAAATTTGAACAAGATCAATTTGTGATTTAACGTAATCTCTCATCTCTATATAGAGGTGATGGGAATTCCGAAAAGAAAGAAGAAGAAAAAGAATGTAAATTTGAGAAATAATATTTTAGTGGAGGATTCCACATTTATTTCTCTTCCCCGTTTCCTCTCTTTTCTCCGACTATTTCTTTTCTCTTTTGTAGTGGAAGCCACGCTTCTTTATCCCTCAAAATCTGTGGATTTAATTTTTTTCTTTTCCCCAAGGATTAGTGAATTATCTTCTATCTTTTCTATCTATTTAACCATACTAGTATGAAAATAGTATTTGGAGGCAGATAAAGAGATTCTTAGAGACCTTATCTTTTCTCATTAGGGGTAGATCTAGATACCTCCTTATCTTTTTCTTATCATCATGTTTCTTCATCCCTAGGCTACATCAAAGACTAAAGAGAACATAACCATATTGTCAATTCGGCTTACCATGTGGCCCTTTCGAGCCTCTCAACATCACCAGCATCTCTAGTACCCTCCACATGACAATCCATACCACCTTCCTCATCAAAAACCCTGATTGTCATTGGTGTAAGGGCACATCTTGCATCATTTTCTACACCTAGGAGCAAGCCACTGCTATTTCTCTCACACACAATGACGGGTATTGTCGGTGCACACCACTGCCTCTAATGGGAGCACTGCATGGTGGCAAGACGACATGATGTCGCTGATCCACGAAGAGTCAGGGCCAATGAAGAGCACAAGATGACCAAGATGCTACCTGATCCAGCGTCCACAAGTTCAAGATCATGCTCAGGCTGACATGGGACAGGCTCAAGGTTGATACAACGAAGTATACGAGGATGAAGGACAGGCATACACACTCACCTTCCCATCTGTCACTCTCACTATCGATCCAACCTCCCTCTTCCACTCGCACTCTCTCTGCTTTCCTAGACAATTTCCTATCAAAAAACAGACATTCCTAACAAATATGCCTGAAGGATCATGTATTTAAGTTTCCTTACCCCTAAAAGCTAAGTTTCTTTTAAATTTTAAGTGCGGCAAAACAACCAACTACATGAGAAAATCAAAGGGGAAAAAATAAGTTCCATCAAAATTGAACCTTTTCAATTAGAACATAATGACTCCTTAGTAACCTCTCTTTCGACAGATCCTCCAAGAATTCAAGCATAAAACTATACCACAAAAATAAAACGAAACGTCTAACTAGACAAGTTAGTACGTCACCAAATTTCGTATCAGAGAACTTCGTCATAAAGTAAATGTCAGACCTTCCAATGTGCTCTCTGCAATTAACTTATTCTAACTAACCTTAGAACATCATCGGAACTCATCCAAAAAAGGAATAGAAACAGATCAATTCCCCCAACTAATTACAACTTGCCTAAACTTCTCAGCGAAGCCCTACAAAATTAATCTCACTAGATCCCCACTTCCCTCCAAAATAAATAAACAAATAAACTAAAAAAAAAAAACCATCACAATCGACAACCTCCGGCATCATATCTCAGCAGAACAAAGCTAAAATCTCCTGAAGAACAATACAACTAGAGAGAAACAACCAAAAATATCGAGCCCCAAGGCATGAATTCAGCAACCAAGAGATGACTAGAGAGAAGAAATCACCCACCGGGAGGCGACGAGGCGGATCCGTCGTCGTTGCTATCCTCCATCCCACTACTGTTCTCCGCCATCCTCCCAATAGAGAGAGAGAGAGAGAGAGAGAGAGAGAGAGAGTAAGAAGAGGCGAATAAGAAAATGGAAAACAAAAGGAAAGAGTGACGCGACGAGAGCCTGGCAGTCGGTTGTAAGGTCAGAATTCCCCATTCGCCGTTACGACATCGCATACGATGCCTGAAGACACGTGGCGCCCTCCCTTCGCGCCAGCTTTGCGCAGAATATAGTTTATATGAAGATATTATCTCTGCCGTCCATGTTGTTAAATGGAGGAATTCGGACGGTCGATATATCACTTGTATAGGTGTTAATCTATACATTAAGGTTAGATTTGATATGCTCTTTGAGAACGTGCGTCGGGTTGCGGTTCGAGGACCATCTTTTTATTTATTTCTTTCTTTTTTGTAAAAAAAGACCATCTTTTTGGACAGCGGAGAAGCGGTGAAGGCGCCGTTTCGGAAAAGAACCTTAAAAAATGGGACTTTTATTGCAACCATTTTGACGGGCTACTGAGATCTTGCCACGTCGTAGATTGTTGAAAGTTTGGTAACAGTATTGATAAGTTTCAATCTTAGGAATTTAATGGTCTAAATTATATAGTGATTTGGTAAACGATTGGATTCTGAGACGGTTGCTCCACTTGGAAGACAGGAATCTAGATCTATATAATTATTAGCTTGTTCGAATTGTATAATATTATCATGAGCGACGTATATGGGATTTTGCAATTTAAATGGATTTCATTCTTAGATTTGCAATAATACAATTAAGTGACGAGAGGTGAGCCGATTAGATTAAGTTGAGTCAAAAAGATAACTTAGCACAGCAAATTTGATTTGACCCGCTATAATCTACTCTTATAATGGTTTATTTATCATCATTGAATGAACTTCGGTTAGTAAATTTCTTCTCGTTCTTTTTTATTCCGAATCGTCTCTCTCGTAACACAGAGGTGTTAATTATAACCGTTTATTTTCTTAGAAGTAGATCTAGAAACCTTAACTCTATCTCTAAACTCTAGCCACCATTTTCCTCTACGAGCCACTCATTCGTAGGGTTGACACACACCCCTCCACCACCATCCACAGTTATCCACCACCCGTCGATGACTGTCAAAATGTCAGTATATCTATTTCTATCCAATTTCGATCATTCTCTACTATTTTAATCATATATTTTTATTTCGATCTCGAAATCACTTCATTCTAAAGCTACTTGATTTGAGACTCATGAGACTAACACATAAAAAAAATTTTAAATTTTCCTACAAATAGATCTGTTCAGATCTAGTTAATAATAGTGGTATTAGAACATCGTTCCTCGATTAGTAGTGAACATGCGATCCAAAGCAAATCCGAGGGAGATCGCTACCATGGAGGACTAAGAATTCATCTTCATCCCTAAAGAAGCTTCCCTAATGTCACCACCACTACCAACGACTGCTGTCGATAAACCACCCGTGAGGGTGAAGTGTTACCTGAATCAACTGGAGGCTTTGAATGATCTAACGACAAAAGCCACAAATTCCATTATGGAGAACACCAAACAGCTCGACAAGGCATTGCAAACCTTGATAGAGGCCATCCTGACCCATCACCATCGCCCAATGCCGCCGACCATGGTGAATCCGACCCACCCATGAGAAGAAAATCTTCCCTACTCGAGATGGAAGCTAGAGCCCAAAACTCTAGTTTTCGATCAGCGATGATACACACCCTCCAACCCAAATTACCATCGCCACACTCTTCCTTGGGACTTTCGCACCTGAGCCATAGTTATTGTTCACACCAGCGCCAGTCAAAAGACCGTCGTTGACAGCCTTCCACACTACAACAAGCCCGTGGCTGATAGCCTCAGGTCCAACACTTCTATCATCATCGACGGCCATGGCTAGCTTCCTCTATCAAATTGCCAGTCAATTGTGGAAACTATAATAGTCGGCAAACCGTCGGGTGGCTGAACTCGACGGCCACCTTCCCTTCTACTGTGTTCAAGCCATACCATGTTAGTGGCTTCCTCGGGGCTTTCCACCATCGCAGTTCCATTGCAATAAGGCCTTGAGCATCATCCACAGTCATCAAGAGTTGGCAGGATTGCCGAAGACGCGTCGTGGTTTCCTATGCAGCAAGACGAGTTTGAGCTTAAAAATCTCCTACCATCTCCACTCGTCGTGAGGACTCGCTGGTCACTAGCTATTGTCGGCTAGGGACCCTGCCCAACCACCACTGAGGCTACAACAATCTGTAGTGGCACCCCAGGATAAAGAAAAATTTTTGGCGTTAAGGTTATGATTAGGGCAAGTGGATGGAAGGGAGGCATCTCGAGGCAGGTTAATTTTTTGCGAATCGGCTCGACCACTTTGTGCAACTTAGTTTTAGACCTAGGAACATGACTTTGGACCTGAGGATAATTGGTGGAGTGACCCAATTGGCCCAGTTAGCTAACTAAGCCAGACCTACATGTAGCCCGAGCCCAACACAAGCTAAACCTATGGGCTTATGATCCACATGACCAACAACTACTGTGAGATCGTCCAGCTTACTGTGATGGACAACATTTGGGAATTTAAGATCAAACTAGCAAGCAATTTTTCATATACCATGACATGCTCAACTATTAGAAGGTCAAGCTTGCATTATTTCACTTGTAGGGCATGGCGATTAAGTGGTACTAATCTGTAGAGCGGGTTTGACCATACAAGTCTTGCCATCTTTCACAGATGTGATCTATGCTCGATTCTGTCCGACCTAGTATGAGAACTTCTAGGCCATATTGACTAAGCTGATTCAATCAACAATAGTTCGAGCTTACTATGAGGAGTTCGAATGGATTTATAACCGGGTCACCAACTAGTCAGACTCGACCCTAAAGAGCACATCTATTAGTGGGTTCAAGCTTAACATTTAAGCTAAGGTCAAGATCCCGAGGCCCGCTACTTTTGATGAGGTCTTCTCACTTGCGATTCTGATAGAGATCCAATTTGCATCAGCTGAACCAGATCCACAAGGAAGAGAGAAGAAAGACGACCTAAACCTAGGGTCCACTAGAGGCTACATCTACCTTGGCCTAGCCCACACAAATGACCTAGCAAAACTGACAACAGATCATCCATCGATTTGTGCCAAATAATTTGGAAGACCATAGGAAGAAGGGCTTGCGCTTCTATCGTAATGACCGCTTTACCCTGGTCACAAGTGCAAGTGTGCGTCAACGGACTCAATTATGTTCTTAGGTGGTCTTAAAAAAATGAACCCAAATCCTTCGACTAGCACAAGAGGCTATACAATTACAACAACGTGAAAAACTAGTCAATCCGACCAAGAGGGGTACGTTAGTTAGATTGTCCCGAGTTAAGTCTAATAAATTAATTTGTTTATTTCTTTTAAATTCATATTAAAGCGGATAATTTGCACACATAACCTTTAGTACATTTTTTTATCATGCTTTTATCGTTTAATCGTAGCGGTTTATTTTCCTAGGAGTAGATCTAATCTAAAAACACTAACTCTATCTTCAAACCCTAGCCACAATCCACCCATTCATAGAGTCGACCGCTACATTCTTATGGCCATCCACAACTTGCCGACAACCGCCGCAATGTTGGTATTACAATTTTTCCAATTTTGAACCTTCTCTACTATTTTAGTTATATCTTTTCACTCCGAGCTCGGAATCACTTTATTCTAAAGTCATTAGATCTAAGACTCAAAAGACTAAAACTCTTAAAAATTTCAAAAATTTCTTAAAAACAAATTGGTCCAAATCTAGTTTATAGTATTTAGATTCACCAAATATGTAAATTATGTGTCTATCATATTAAAATATATATTATAGATGTACTCGATTTTATGTACTAAATTAAAAAATTAAATGTAATTAAATTACAAATGCCCGGCACAAACTTATTTCCTTCCCTTAGAGTTAATACTAATATGGATATTTGTCGAATTTTTACTATTACTAATAGTAATACATTACTAGTATTATGTCTAAATATCGGTAACTAATTGCCAGACATGTTCAAAGATGACATATAGACACAAATACCTGAACAAATTTAGCTGCTTTAAATGACCAATTTGGCACTAAAAGTTTATTTTGTACCAGTGAAATTATCAAGACTAGTTGGCAAGTTTATAAATCTAACAACTACTCAATTCTGATTTAGTTTATGCAATCTCCCAGAATTTCTCATATGGAAACAGTTTATGCATCTAAAGATCATCTAGATATTTATGCATTTTCTGATGCTAACTGGGATGGTTGTTCTTGTGATCATAGATCAGTAGAGGGTGATTATACCTTTCTAAGTAGCAATCTAATGACATGGAAGTCAAAAGAAGCATAATGTTGTTGCTCAATCAGGTGCAGAAAACTAAGTATAGAGCTATGTCACATGCTACATGTTAATTAATATAGTTAAAGATATTTATAATTGAGCTTAAATTCTCTATAGCAAGACTAATGAAGAAGTTTGGTGGTAATTAATCTTCCATTCACATTGCAAATAATTCAATATTTCATTTTCTGCAAGAAAAAAAAGTCAATAAAAATATTTGTACTGCTTATTTGAAAAGTGAAGATCAATTTACAGACATAATCACCAAATAAATAGATAAAATCAGTTACAATTAATATTCTTTTTATTTATACCATAACTAACTAATTGTTCCTTCCAACTACTCACAGGAATGGTGTCATCAAGCACCACTACCTCAACTTGTTCATGATCATGATCTGCAACATTGGATGCTTCTTATATCTTATAATTTATTCTTTTATAAAATAAATGCAGGTGAGTGTGGAGAAACATTTGATCTCTGTCAAAAGAAAAATAAAAATTAAATCAGGGCACTTCTTTTTCTTGGTTGATCTTATTGTTCAATTTTTATTCCTTATTCCTTATTAATGTGAGGGTTGTTTACCGATATTGTATACCTAATTGTGTATGATTTATCTTTCTCTCTTTTGTGATTCGATAAATACCGTTCATGCATACAAAGAAAACTCAAAATCATTAGTGTAGTTTTTTTGGATTCAATCTCAGTGGTGACATCTGATTCTTCACTATTTTATTGGGTGTTTGACTCTCCTTAAAATGCCCTCAACCAAAAAAAAAATCCTATTAGATGAATTATATAAAGGATATATCATGTCTTTGTTTAACTAATGTAGAACTTTTTTAGCCTTTTGATACAACAGAATTTTAATTTTAGTATTTTAAAATATATTTTCATAGAAGATATTCTTTCCGTTAATACTCAAACGATTAAAAGATCTCATAATAAATGAGTATATTCGAGTTCAAATTCTAATAACATTCTTAGGACTAAAACTTCCAAAATATATGAGTAAGCTAGGACATTCGAGTTCCCAAACTAAGGCAAGTGACATTTCCATAAGCTCCCACTTTCACAAAAAAGATGATGAAAGGATTATTATTGCCTAACAGAAAGAATTAGCTAATCTAGAGTGCTAACATAAATGATATCCTATGGCATTAATTATGCATGATATATTGCTGTATGGTAAACAAAGTTGTTGAGCTCTTTGTTCGATTGCTACAAAGTTATCAAATACTGGGGAGTTATAAGGGTTGCTTTTTAACGAGAGATTTAAGGCCAGTAGGTGCTCTCTCTCTCTCTCTCAGATCTACCAAGATGCATGAAGGATCCAATATTGAGTTGTGAGATCTGACGAAAGAAATGGGACAGCAGGAATGAAGGAGGGGGGGGACAGTTTGTTAGCTGTTGCAGAGCCAGCCAAAGATTTGGTCACTAGCTCCTGTGTTGTTTGCTGGCACTGGACAAAAGATATGGTTGAATCTTAAGACCATAAACAGCTCATCTCGTGTGTACTGCATTGCTCTGCTACATGTATAGAACCAAGAATAAAGTTGTCAAGTGGGGACTTTATTGAAGGCTTTGGAGTTGCACCGCAAATTATTATATCAAACCTTGTTGGTTTTATGATCTGGATGTTTGGAGTGGTTACTTATAACTTTAGATCTAATATTTGGCTTTTCTTTTTTGTGATCTTAAATAAAAAGGCAAGAAGTAAGTTCATGCTGCTGTAGGTCCAGCTCAATGCGAATTCACAATATTGTGACAGATTCCGCCTGGCGAGTTTCAGACTGAAAACACTCTGATCTGGTGCAGCACAGTGGATTCAATCCTTTTAGATCCTGACAGTCCAGAGATACTTCACTTGTTTTAATTACTTGTATATTAATCTAGATTTACTGTTACAGTCTTGAAGGATCTGACCAACTAAATTCTCTGCTATGAAAACTGAATGTGAAATACCAGTAAGAGACTCAAATCTTTCGGAGTAGCTCATATTGCTGGTAAACCATCAACATTTACTAGAATCACACAAAGGAACGAAAAGACACATACAGATTAACTGTTTCCTTTTACTGAGGATAACCAAATAAACGATGCATCTGTTACAACAATTACCCAATCGAAACTCATCGTTGGAAGAGGAATAAAGGGAAAATTAATGGTGACCAAAGCCATACAACCCTAATGTGGCGGAACGGACTCACGACTAGTTCAATGACACAGAGAGGAGAAGAAGAGATCAGCAACGCATCGAGCCTACTCCACGGATAAAGTTGCGATGGAAGCAGGTCGAGGTTGAGAATGTGTAAAACAAAACGAACGAAAAAAAACGAAAAGAATCTATACCCACTGTCAAATATCCTCCCTTTATGTCCTTTGAAGGAGAGCTTTCATTTACTAGCAAACATAACCTCTGCGGCAAGAGAGTACTCCAGCACCTGAAGTGATGGACCCAATCATTGAAGAGGATTTGGCACCAAGGCTGGAGGCTCTTGAGTAACTTGCGGAGGCTCCAGCTCCAGAGGGGGTAAAATAGGCACCATTCAATAACAGGTCCCCCTCTGATCTCCAGTTCCAGCTCTTCCAAACACTGGTGTCTGTGTCTACCCTCTTTGTCACCTATAACCAATACGCACAAAATAAGTTAAATTTAAGACTATACATATATAAGAATTGACTGATGGTTGGTATAATTACCTCTTTGGCGAAGGGGTTGACGGGCGCGAGATACCGATTGGCCTGGCTGTTGATGGTCGGATTTGCGCTCCCGCCGATGGCGTACATCTCCCAGTGGGTGTAGTCGTTGTTTACCACATGGAAATAGCCATGTCTGCATCTGAAACACATCGACCATTTTTTTTTTTATTAATGTGAAGAGTTAGTACTCGATCCCCAGTGCAAAGCCAACCAAATTCCAAAATGCTAGTAAAAAAGTAAGGTACCTTGGCATCCTCTGGATAAGACCTTCACCGAAATGGTTGAAGGCGATGGTCACTTGCATCGACTTGTCCCTTACGTAAGAATCGCTATGACCCAATAACATCACCTGCAACAATTCACCAATCAGATTTGTCCAACCTATTATGGTAAAAATTTATGAAGTTGAGGATATATTTATATTTATATATATATATACCTCATTGTGGTGGGTGAAGTAATTGTTGGAAACGGTAATGGCGGTGGAGCCCATGATGGCATCAATGAGACCATCGGCGCAATTGGAGAGAGAGCAGTGATCCACCCAGATATGGCTGGACCCAAAGATGGAAACGCCATCACCATCGGCTATCGTCCGAAACCCGTAATGGGACGGGGAGCTGCGGACCATGGCATTCCCGGTGGGCTTGCAGTCATGGATGTGGAGGCCATGTATGATGATGTTGGTCACGAACTGGATCGTGATGCACGCGCCATTGGCGATGTGGACGTTGAAGCCGCGGCCGTCGATGGTCTTGAAGCTGTTCATGATGAGCTCTTGCTTGAGGGTGATGACCATGTCGCGCTTGAACACGATCCAGAGGGGCTCGTCCTGGATGACGGCGTAGCGGAGAGTGCCCGGCTTGGGGTTCACGGGGTCGTCGTCGTTCGGGTCAGTGACGACGTAGAAGCGGCCGTTGCGGCCTCCGATTGCGTTGCGCCCGAACCCGATGCCGCAGTCGGCGAGGCGCTTGCGGCGGCGGTGCCAGCTGGGGTCGCAGCGCCAGCAGTCGTCGATGGGGTTGCCCGTCCCGCATGACAGGTAGCCGAGCGCGCGGCGTGCCGTGTGGTTGTTGATGGTCCTGCGCCAGTCCAAGATATGATTAATTCTCGCAATTAGTACTCTAGATTGGTGATCGTTGATTGTAACTTCGTGTGCATTCGATGTTTCGTGGCGTTAGTAACAGAGGTGCGGAGGGGATTTAATGAGGACATGGGATGATGCACGGAAGGGGAGAGACGTGTCTGCTGGAATTAATTCACCGACAGACAGACACAAGGAGAGCAGAGACTTTACTACTGCACACATAACAAATTCAATAAATACGGGAGGAGGACATTATTCTTTCTTGTAAAAGGGTTACTTTGGAGAATTTGGTTGGATTTTCAACAGTTCAAAGTAGAAATTTTTAATTTTTTGCACCCATCTTGGCCTGCCAAGTAGAAACTTTGGGAGAATTTACTGCCTGCTCATTTAAAGAGCCTATTCCAAACCCAAGACAAAACAAGTCATTGCAACCTTGGCGCTACCCTCTCACGAGGAGTACAAAGACGCCAGTCAAAATAAACGGTGGCAACTTATTAATCTTGATTAAAAAAAAATTTCTCTATAATCATAGAGAAGGCTTTCCTTTCTTTCTATGACATCCAAAGGTTAAGATCATTGAGACGAGACTGGTTATGTTTCTGGGCCCGTTCTATAGTAAAGGACACAACTAAAACGTAATATAAGACAAAGGAAAAAGAAAAAAAACGGGTACCAACCACTAAACTCTACGAATCTACTAGTTCTACACTAAAATCTAAGCCATTACTACAAAAATCCAATAATATTTGTTATCAACTTGGGAGCATTTATTGTGTAATTAGACATTTAGGTGCGATATCATTAACTTTAAATAATAAGTAAATAAAAAAAGAGACTTACATGTGGACCTCCGAGGCGACCGAGTCCGGATCGTCGACCGCGCCCACTACTGCTTCTTCCTCTGCCCTGGTAAATAAAAATTAAAAAAAAAAAAAAGAAAAAAAGGGAAGAGATTTAGATCGGAAGTGACCAAATTACCCCTCACACGGTCTTCAAGAAATATGGTATCAAACTCCGAGACAAATATTTTTAGAAGCACGAAATAAAAGTGTTGGGGCGAGTAATACATAATATCTATCGCCGTTCCTCCGGAGGATTTTACCGCTCGAGACGGTCGGAGGAATTTTACCCTACTAGAAAAGACGGTAATGCCCTCCAACGAACTTCCCGTTACGACCTCGGCCGAGGCGCGACTCCATCTGATCCGATATTGATATCTTTATAATCACTTTTATTTAATTTTTCCTTAAGACCACGAAAGCGAAAGTAGTGGGAGAATAAAAAAGATCTCTATCAAAAGGAACGTAACGAAACAAACGAATTAGATCTGGAGGGCTTAGATTCGTTTTCAGCTAGATTTATGGCTCAGATCTCCCCGTCACTATACTACAGTCCCTACTCTACTCCACTAACCTCGTCGTCATCGGCGAAGTCCCATTCGCCGCCGCCATTGCCGCGTCCGCCGCTCTTAAGCTCCTCCTCGAGCTCGCAGCTCCGTCTCCACCAATCCTACACAAGAAACCCGCTTCTCGTATCAAATGGAGCCAAGAAACCCCCCCAAATCTGAGTAAAGAAACCGTAAAATCCTCCAAGAAACCTTCCCGCAGCCCGCATTTCCTACAAGAGAGAGAGGAAGGAGACGAGGAGGCGTACCTCGATAAGGAATGCTTCTCAGCGCCGATCCAGCCGAGGCCACCGGCGAGGAGTACGAGGAGACCAAGAGCCAGGATTGGGAGCCATCGGAGAGGCGCTGCCGCCGCCATTAACGTCGGTAAGCTTTTCCTCTCTTCTTTCTAATCTCTATCTACACTTTGTTCTCAGATCTAAGCTATAAAAGAAACGGGGTAGAAGAGAAAAGAAGCAGAGGGAAATGAGTGGGGTGGAGTCCAAAAAAGACGCCGAGGGAAGAGCCGATTTATAGAATGTTCTCCTCGGCCCTCGTACCCACCTCCCTCTCTCTCTCTCTCTCTCTCTCTCCATCTTTCTAAACTTGACCACGGTTAAGACCACCGGTGACCCAAAATAACCGCTTCTAACGGTACGGTAACGTTACCGCTGCCACGGAGGGGCACGTGTCTGCGGTGTCGGTTGTCACGTGCGACCTACCCCTAGTGATGTCCGAAGTAACTCTTAGCGCGAGGTCAAGTGGTGGGACCCACTCGGCATTGGGTGAATAATTGGGTGCAATTGTGAGGTCCCGGAGGGCTTTTACCGGGCAGGATGATGGACCCATGCGATGCCTCTACCACCTCCCATGATCTCCATCACCGCACGCTCCCACGCGCGTTCTCGACGCCTATGCCGCGGTCGCTTTTACGACCTTACCCTTCGTTACTCCATGACCAAAATTTAGAGGATGTGGTGGTCCGGTGGATCAATGTATCTTAGCGTAGCCCCATAAACCTTGGCGCATCTATTGGCCTTTATTGGTAGGTAAATGACAGAGAAAGAGAAAGAGACCTCGCTTAACACTTATCTCATATAGCTCGAGATACTATCCTCACAATCGACCACGTTGTTATAAAGTTCTATAACGAGAGAGAGAGAGAGAGACATCGTAACCTCACAATCGACCACGTTGTTATTAGTTATTATGGAGAGTAGCCTGATAGAAGAGCCTACCAATGTGTGAATGACGATAAAAATCCGTGGGCTTATGGATGCCTACCACCTGAGTCGGTGGATAAGTACGCTATACGTGATAGTGAGTATGTGGACATTGTAATACGTAAACTATCATGATCCAGTTTGAGGCAGCTGTTAATTAGCTAAACGAATATGGATGTTTCAGAGTTGTAGATTAGGTAGTTGATGATTCTAAATGGGATAATGGAAGAAGAGGACGTCCCAACTCCCAAGTGATCACTCCATGTGACTATCTATGTGAGCAGGACAGGAGCCAGATTAAATAGTAGAAGGGACGAATTTTAATATATATATTTTTTTATCTAATTCTGTGTAAAAAGAATCTATGTGCAAGAAAAAACCTATTAATTTTAAAAAATCAAAAGGAGGTTCTATTATCTCATAGTAAAAGCTATGAAATCAAATTCTTTTTGTAAGCTTTGAGGTTATGTAGTGTTTTTGCCTTACATGACAGGCCGACTCATTTAGAGGATTACAATATTGTAGTTGAGATTATATATGCATATATATGTATAATGTAGTTAACAAAGAACATGGAAGAAAAGGAAACTTAGAGCACCGGCCGTAGCCACTTGCTTTACTAGCGTTCTGAGGTCTCTTTCTCTTCTCCAACCAAGAGCTTTCCTCCACCGTCGTAGATGACTTCTTCCCTCTCCTCTGTTCTTACCTAGTGGCTAAGGGAAAGGAGAGACTTTCTCTCTCTCTTTCTCCTCTCATTTTTCGTTGCTCTCCTCTTATCTTTCTTCTCTTTTCTAATCGTTGTTGTGGTCTATCAACTCTGGCCTGACTCGCACTCCTAAACCTTTGCGGTCCCCCTATGACTCCTCTTTTTCTATGGTTATCATCACCTCCCCCTTCCTGTTGTTGCTATCTCTCTTCCTTTCTTATCAGTGCCGCTCTGAGGTCACTAGACCTTGGTGGGTGAGCTCAATCTGATGGTCTGTCATGCTTTGCCACCCTAACCCTCCTCTCTCCTCCTGCCTCCATTGCCACCTCCGTCACCCCTATCACTACTTATTGTTGTTTTCTCTGTCATCCTCTTCCACCATTGCGCCATTCATTGCAACACCACCCTCCCATCTTCCTATTTCAGCGAGGTCTCTTGTGGGTGTTGGTCTCTTGAAAATCCTGTTTCGACTCCCCATTGTCAACGCCACCTTTTTACGAAGGTTGGTGTTTGTGGGCTTCCATGTGATGTATTATTTTATGTTGTTTCTTGATTTTGCCTCAAATTATTAGCCTCACCCTTCTCTATTTATCCTTATATATTTTCTTAGGTTTTCTTATAGTGTTTCAGGGTGTTGCAGGTTTATAGCATTGGGTCTTTCTGTGGTGTTGACGAAGCTACATGACGCTAACTCTCATTAACCTATCTTCTCTCAAATCTCTGATGATGTTTCGCTATTGTTTTATTGTTGGTGACTAAGAGGAAGCTTGTCCCTAGGGCAGTCGCCCTTTATCCTGTGTTCCTATTTGCAAGAGGGAGTAGCCCTCCAAATCATCGTATCCCCACTTGCTAAAAGACTAGTACACAAGCTCGTTTTCTTTAAAAAAAAAAGAAGAAAAACATTCTTCTTCTTTTTACCGGGGAGCAGGAGAATTTCTACTCCCGCTGTGCTAATATCTATATTCAGCCAAGTTTAGAGCTTGTACTCAAGATTGTCACCCTTCCTCCCATTTACTTATATATCAAGTTATAATCGTCAATTAAAGCTTAATGAATTATCAAGTGTACAAACTTGAAAAAAAAAAAAAACCAAAGAGCAGGTAGCTCTGCTGTATGTTTAAAATAATCTAAATAGACGCATTAATGAGTGAGTTCTAATTAGGTGGTGTTCTTTGCCAAACCAATGCACAATTAGCATTCCTTAATTATATACATGTTTATCTGGATGAGACCGTAATTTATTTGTATGTATACTTTAATTTTTTAATGGCTGGAGATCTGGCTCTGGGTCAGGCACGCTGCTGTTTAGAAACAAGACGTCCGCATATAGTAGTACTTGGTCAGTACTTTTATAATCTACTGCTCCATCTGTTGCATTTGTTCTCTTCTTATCCGAAAGCATAACTACAACTGACCCCCTGTTCCAATGACAACTCTCTTTTTGTTCTTTTTATTCATTGTTTCGTTCTCCCTCTCTCTCTCTCATCGTTTATCTTTGAGAAAATTATGATTTACTTCGTTTAATTTATAAAAAATATAGTCTGATCAAACAATGATATGGGTAGTTTGGGCATTCCATAATTTACTCACGGTGAGGAATATTTGGTGCTAATAAATTATTATTAGTTTTGGATGAAAATTTCTACGGTTATAATTTCGTTTGGATCACAGTGGATTAAAAACTTAAGTTTAAAGTACATAAAATAAGTTAGAACTGGGTAAAATGTAAAAAGTAATGTGCCCTTTGATTTTAAATTTCTTCTCTGATCTTTGCAACTTAAGTTTCATAATCCCAACCCAGAAATATGTATGATTTAGGTTGATTGCTGGCACCTATTTGCATAAGTTGTTCCTTTGTGAGGCCCCTATTTTCTTTTGGTCAAATTGAACTGAAAGACGAGCTGAATTGAAACCCAGAATGACTCTTATCTACCAAATTCGTACTTGTCTTGATTACAATCCTATTGACTTGTCTACTAATTTATACGTGACCACATGGAAAAATACTATGGCTACCAAATCAGGTAAACCATAAAAAAATTTCTCTATTAAGGGAAGGCCCAAGGCAGATTTCATTAAATCCAAGAGAAGGACAATGATTAGAGCATGACACATAAAAAGAGATGAGAAATAGGGTAATAAATTCTTTAGCAACAAGTTTGCTACGGTAGATAGCACAGCATGTAAGACAAGGTATCAAGCCAAAAGGGTTGGAAAAAATCACAGAAACTAAGGTGTGACCCAGGCAGCAGGTATAGATGTTAAAATGCCTTTAAGTTAATTTGTGGTTTCGTCATGATCTAATATTTAAAGGCTCACACCTACAACCCCCTAAAGGAGAGAGAGAGAGAGAGAGAGAAAGCATCTACGTAGCCAATGAAAGGTTTCCATTCAAGAAATATATATATACACACACACGAGGTTTCATGGGCAAATAGACCATCCCTCGTTGAAGAACTAAGTGAGAAAGTGCGCGTATGCTGCAGCATAAGAGATCTAGCAAGCCAGTCTAACATGGTGATGGCGGCAAAATTATTGCCCCAACCCACAACACTGCATACACCACCCAAGATTCTCCCTCGTCAACAGTAGCGAAAGAAGATACGGAGGTGGCGATGAGCGAGGAGTACTTGATAGCATCGAAGATGGCTATGACAATAGCAGCAATGACAATATTTGTGACGTTAAAATCACACTGAGGGGAAGAGAGAAAAGGGGAAGAAAAAGAGAAATCGAACAAGAGAAAGGAAATGGGAAGGAAAAAGGGAAAGATAGAAAAAAAGATGAACAAAGATTTAATAAAAAGAAGAAAGAAGAAGAAAACTTCTCCCCTCCTCTTAACTAAAGTGGCTACGAGAAGATAAGAGGAGAAGACAGCCGATAGTGGTGAGTAAATTCATACAATGAGAATGACGAAAAAGATAGAAACCCTAACAGAGAGCTAGGGGTCGACTGCTCTCTACCCAACTCTTTGAACTAGCTCTCCATTTGTAAACATTTTTGAAAGAAATTTTTTTTTTTTCAAGCATCATACAATTTGAGTTCATCCATTTACCACCGAGTCCACCACCCAACTTTTGACATGTCTTTTATCTTGAATTCATATTAGTCACCACACATGTTCTATTGGTTTCAATCAATATCTTTATAGAATATTTTCCATAATTTTGTTAGGTTACTTTCATTAAAAAGTTTCGGCTTCAATTAGACAAGTTGAATCGGTATGACATTAACAAGAAAACCTATAGTGCTAAATAAAATTAATTGTTCATCTAAACTGCACCTTATTTTACCAAAAATAAGCATAATATAATTTCTAAAACTTTAAAACTAATAATATGATAATTATGTGAAACATTTTAAAAGTCTTACATACTTTTGAAGATATAGTTTAAAAAAAAAACTAGTAATAAATCAACCAACGTACCAAATCATCCTTTGTCCACAATATATATATATATATATATATATATATATATATTCACGAAGCAAATCATTGAATAATTCGTCTTTAGCCACCCTCCAAAAGCACGAGTGACAAATTGACAATACACCAAACCTAAGTTAAAGTTGGTAGCATCCATTAATTTTTTTATTTTTATTTTTATTATTTTCTTTTATTTTGGACCAAAGCTAGCTTCCAACTAATCCTCCAAACCCAATCACTCACCCAAACTCCCAAAACACTTTAATTAGTCCGTCGTTGGCTCCAACCAACTCCTCCCGTTTAATTAATGGCGGGGAGATTCAACCTATTGGGGTAGAAATCTTTAGGTTCAAGTTTTCCACCCAACTTATAACATTATTGGGAACACGGGAAGGGACCCACTCCAAGAAAGGGGGGGGGGGGGGGTGTTAAGTTTTAGGTCACCGACGAGGGGGGGATGGACCCCACCGAGCCCCCACCAATCACACCCACATGGCTTGCACGCACCGTCCATTAAGGCCGAATTGACGCGTTGCCACGTCATTTTATTTTGTGCCTCCCTTCGATAGTATATAACTTTTAAAATTATCTCCTTTATTTTTGTTTTTTATGAAGAGAACCCTAGTATTTATTTGATAGAGAGATGAATGTCAACTCGACTATAGTATCTAAAATATAGATAGATCTGCAAAAATTACTGTTATTTCATTATTAAATAACATAATTAAGAAAATTAAGATAAAGAGTAACTTATGAAGTAATTTTTAATTTTAATTTAATTATTGCCGAGATCAAATATAATTTAGCATCCTTTTTTAGTTTGGATAAATATAAATTAGGTCCTTTTTGAGTTTGGATAGATATAAAAATATCCATGCCCTTAGTATTGAGTATATTTTTATAATTTTTTTAATATAGCTAACTAAATTATAGTATTCGATTTATAAATAATAAAATTATAGGGTGTAATTTATAATTTTATTAAAAGGCAGGTGCTATATGCAAATTTCTCATATATATATAGAGTGGTAGAAGTGGTACGGATTTTATTTTGTCGGGGCTCAACTGGAGCTCCTCTAATGCCGTAGTTTCTGTCTCTTTCTTTCTCTGTCTCTCTCTCTCTCTCTCTCACTCTCTCTCTATGTCTATCTCGTTAGACAGACATGCATGGGAAAAGGGAAAAGGGAAAAGGGAATGGCACACCAAAAAGCTTTATTAGGTTGGTGGCATGATGATGACTGCTTTTTGTCCACACAGACACACTTCTTTTCACGGTCTAATAAGGTTCATTTTTATAATATAAGGCTTAATTTTGGGACTTTTTTTATAAAAATTATCTATAAAGGGTTTTTTTTTATTACATCTACACCCTTAAAAAAAAATCTCTGATTTATTTTTATAATAGTATATGTTATTTACGAATATACCCTCTTGGTATGAATAACTTAATAGAAAAAGATAACAATGTCCTTTAACTAAAAGAAATACTTAAAAAGGTAGAATAAAAATAGTTTGTTTGTTTATGTTTAAATCGCTTGAATTGTAATGATTAGCTAATTTTATAGAGAAGTGGTTGGTTGGCTAATTCTACGGTTTTAGGGGGAGCGGCGGACGGCGACGGAGGGAAAATGACGATGATCTTAATGGACGATGGCCTTGGCTTGAGAGGACAAAAGGGGAGGAGATTGATAGAGACGAGAAAGAGATGAGAGGTAGGAGAAGGTAAAGAATGATTAATATTCTTCGATGCTCTAAAATGATTGCATTCTACAAATTTATTTGGACTGCATTCTACTAATGACTCAAATTACTTAAGCTCTAACCTCAAACAATAATTGAATTAATCCTAATATGAAACATGTGTCCAGGTCGAGTTCAAGCATTCGAACGCTTCGATGATGTCGTGAAGTAAGGGCGTTTAAACATCGCTGTCCAGGTGCTCAAGAACAGAAGTTCTCCAAACGATAGTAATGATTAAACGTAGATAAGTGAGTTTGACCCAGCAAACCTAATGTCTTGTGAGATGACCTGATTAGATCCCGATGAATATATATTTTATGCAAAAGAAACTTAATTATTTGTTAAATTATTATATTTCTTATTATAGGTGTTTTATAAGAGGCAAGCCATATCTAAATTTAAGAAAAGGTCAATAGTATTATATCTATACTAATTTTATTTAAAATATGGCAAATAAAATGTACTTTTCTAAAATTAATTGTATTATGGCTTAGTGTTTCTTTCCCCGTCAACACTAACTATTAATTAG
The DNA here is from genome assembly GCF_048772165.1 of Typha angustifolia. NCBI lineage: Eukaryota > Viridiplantae > Streptophyta > Magnoliopsida > Poales > Typhaceae > Typha > Typha angustifolia. The sequence goes on along the minus strand of NC_133245.1, from coordinate 12,452,567 downwards.
AATTTAATATAATTGATATTTATAAATTTTAATAACTAGAATCAAAGGGAACTACCGTTGTATTTATAATAACTATAAAATTTTAATTTCTAAGAGTTACATAGTTTAGAATAATTGATCCGAACTAAACACCGCTGAGATATGCTCCAAGTTGTCGTGCATTGAACTACTCCAAGCCAATTGCATTTCCAAGCTATCAACCGAGTTAAGTCGTTGAGCCGAACCACCAGATAATTTTCTCCACAATAATTATTTAGGGTTGAAGTCAATTCAAAAACCTCTTTAGTCATGAAAAAGGGTACTACCAATAGTATTAGAGTTGGTTGATAAATGTGTTACCGCTATCCTGACATGTAGTCCCTTTGGATATGTACCATTTTTGAACTAGATATTCTGCAGCATCTCAGAAATTTTCTATGTCCTGAACGATGGCACCCTGCCAAATGTCTAGACAACAAGGAGTACCTCCACTCAAGATTGCATATCACCAATTTCCTTAAGAGTTTTTTTTTTAATTTATATTTTATCTGGTTAAACATAAATTTACTTTACTCATTTTTATTTATACTAAAATGCAACCATTATATTTTCTAATATATATGAGTAAACTTAATATCAAATTTGAACATATTTATTAGGGACAAAGTTGTAAATAACTGGATAAAATTTTCAACGCATATAAAATAATACAGATTAGATTTTAGATAACAAAGATATGATAAATATACTGAACATATATATATAATATTTGTTATCTAAAATTCGATCAGTACTATTTTAGATACATTAAAAAATTTCTCCAATTACGAGGCTCTTCAAATTCGACCACTAATTTAGTTAAATATAAGAAGAAAAAAGTACTAGTTTTAATTTGAATATAACTAAAGGGAGTAAAGAGACACAAATAAAACTGTAGAGAGATAAAATAAATTTAGGTCTTACGAACAAATGGATACACGAATTACTACCGTCTTCTAACAGCTTAAAATCTTAGAACGATCAATGTAAACTAACAACCTCATCGATCGAAAATCGAACTAAAAGAAATCGCGTTCGAATTAAATAGCAAAGTTGTTAGATGAATCTAAAGTTTTGGCTAAGAAAGCTGGCAAAGAGAGGGGGAGAGGGGGACAATGGTGTAGGTAATGCACATGGAGAAGGAGAAAGCCACACTTCTCTTTTCACACACAGGCAGATCCAGCTTAATATGCTCATCCTTAGTACTAGAATTGCAATTGAGAGCTAGGGGTAGCCTTCATTTTCTGACTTACATATTAATCAACACCTTTAACCTACTACTAGAGACATTATAAGTAGTAGTCCTACTTAATGAATGGTTTTGTTATCTTGTCTTCCTTTTTGGTAGCTCACATGGGGATCCACAGTGCAATTACTACTCTATGCCAAGCACTAAATAGGAGGTAATAGTTGTAGGATTTTGATTTATTATTGTATTAGAACCCAAATCAACTTATGGATCTAAGAACTAGAGGTCAATTAAGCACTAATTGTTCTGATTAAGAGAAAAAGAGAGGAGAGCTACTAGAGAGGAACTCTATCTGTTTTATAATTTAGTTTATAAAAGAAACACATTTATTTTCAAATCATATATTTTAGTTTTGTTATTTCAAAAATATTCTGAGTTAAATTTAACCTAACGATATGATAAGTAGCGGTCGAATGATAAATACTTATATAATAGAATATGATATTAATAATAATAATAAAAGCAAGTTGGATATATTTTTTAAATCCCTCTTCCTTGAATGCTACACTATAATTTAGTTGTGACAGAGGCATCAACATTTATTGAAATATTATCCACTAATCAATCCATTTCAAACGCTTAGTCAAACGATATCAATCTTTTGACCTTGGTTCACTTTCATACCTTTTCCTTGCTTTTGGTCGTTAGTCTCATAATTCGATTATTTGGTGGAGTTGGGTGTCCACAATCCATTCCTAAATCATCGGTGGCATCCCAATAAAGTCTAACAAACTTACTTCAATATCAACATCAAACAATATTTTCAATTTGCAGTCAACAATGAATTTATATATAATAGCTAGATGCATGTATGTATATTATATATATATATATATATATATATATATATATATATATATGCTAACTTATAGATAGGGCATAAAAAAAAACTTAGACATGCATATGTATTTAAATCCTAAGTAATGATTTCAATCATTTACTTATGTAAATATGCGGAATAAATATCAAAGAGAGCAAATATTAACGCTAGGATTTTTATATGGAGAAACCCAAATGAGAAAAAATTATAGATCGAAACTTGGATTATAATTAATCATTAAATTTGTAATAATTACAAAACTTACGAAATAACTCGCTGATCCTTATTACTTTGTTTCACTTAGTCTTGCTCATTAAAACATGAGATTTATTGGTTTCCGTAATTGATCTCTAATCTCAATAGCCCTCAAGATTGATCCTTTCTAGATAACTCTTAAAATGAAAGCTTTAGTGTGTTGAAGAAGAAATGGATTTTGTTAGTGGAAAAACGTTATAACTCCAAAAACTTTATTTAGCAATCACTAACCTCTTTAGGGTTAGGACATCCCAACCCTTGTATAGGTTAACAAGATGAAGCCCAATTCAATTTAAAACAGAACTCTTAGTAGTCCAAAAACTTGCATGTTATGTGGGTGTATTCAAACGCGGTCCGAATGTATTTGAACGGCTAAAACGCATTCTCTGTATGTGTGAATGCCTGATTTCGCATTCAAACGCGATACGAATTTGGGGTAAATGAGATGACTTATCTTCTCTAAAGCTTGAAATTTTTTAATCTTAATCTTATTAAATCCCGTAGATATGCTTATGAACATGTATAAAAATACTTAGATTTTTTGGATAAATAAAAGTAAAATATACGGTTTATCTCTTATGGTTTTGGATTGATTTTTTTTACTTATCTTATGTAGTTCAAAATTATGCATTTAATATTTTTTTATTCAACTAAGTTGCGATATTAGTTTACCATCAACAGATATATAAAAAAAACTTAATCACCCCCTAAGAGATATAGAATGAGTTGGGGAGAGAAATATCGGTAGCAATAGACGATTATTAGTTTTGAATAGAAAATCTAACAATTGTAACTTAGTCTAAACCATAGAAGACTTAGTTGATATAGGGCAAACCACATAGGGGGAATTATAATTCATCCTAATATCAATACTAAAAAAACATAGAGTGCTTTATAAATTTCCTTAAAATTAATCAAACCATTATATTTCTCTCCTAATTACGATCCATTAGTTCCATATGCCTGTTTGTTTGAGGATTCAATTAATGTCCACATGAACCCAAATGATCTATCTTAGCCCCTCATAGATTTAATCCATTAATTAGGCATTTGATCCCATCTACTTCTTAAAGTTTTATAGTGGAATAAGCTATCCTTCTCCTAATCTCATTAGAAACAGCCATCTAAAGTTGAGGATATTGCTATAATTCTCATATAATGTTCTTTCCAAACTTGTTAATAATCATGACAAGTAAATAATGCTATGAATTATCCAGAAGTAAAAGAAGGGGGAAAAAAAGGAAAGGGTTGATCCATTTGATACTTTGATCAATATGTCACAGTATGTGTGCTTTTCCTTTTAAAAGTATAGTTTATCCTACTATCATGGTTGGGCTTTAGGAGGACAGAAATGAATTGGATTTCCCTTTTGATCATAATCTCATATATTTAGGCCTTGTTTGATTACTGTTAAGGTGAATGGATATATAATGGCTAAGAGAGGGTCTTATCTATGCAATTAGTTTTATTCACCATGATTATCTAGGTAAATTACTCTTTCTTAAGGGATAAGAAGGTGAAGATTTATTACAGATTATCATGATTTCTTATGAAGGACTTGAATATCTTGTTTAGTCGAAGACCCATTTTTAAAAATAAATTATTCAAAGTATATTTTATATTATTGGTCCGTTACATAAAAGTTTAAGCTTTTTGGTTTACTTAGGTTTAACAATTAATGTATCAAAATCTAATTTTCCAAAGTTCAAACCTAGTCAAGCCATATTTAATTTCTATCTTTTTATCTTTGAAGAAGAAAAAAGAAAGAAAGAAAGAAAAAAGAGTAGTTCTAATACCTCTCTTTATCTAATGCCTGAATTAATATGATACTCTATATAAGTATCAGTTTACCCTTTCACTTATTAAAAAATAATTAAGTAGTCTTTTTATTTATTTTCTCTTTTTCTTTCTTTCTCTCTTATATAGTCAAACGATTGGTGAAATAATGCACGTAAAATATCAATTTTAGCTCTCGATAGATCTAAGGAAGTATGTATGCTCGATTCGATAGATAATCTTGCACTTAATAGATACAAGTTGATGAGCAGATTGATTCATGAAGTCAACCACAAATGCTCTTCATATCTTATTGTTCATCAAGAAAAAGGATTACATTTAGCTAGCTCCTGAGTTCTTCCTTGAGTTCATATAAAGAAAAATGGTCCTTTTTCTGCATGCCCTAATAGAGGCCCACATCTTTAAAAGCTAGATAAATGAACTTATATGGCCAGCAAAAAGAAAAGAAGGAAGATAAAACTGGCAAAGCAATGCAGATAAGGTGGATAAAGGCCTTGATTCCCTGAAAATTGTCCTTAACTTTGTTTCAAATCTAGTCGAATTAAACTTAAGTAGAACCAAGTAATCCATCCACTGAAACATAGCAGCAGACATCCTTAGTTCATATCCACATGCATGGCATAAATTACCAGGGAAAGCATCAGCCTGATAAGATCCATATCCACAGAGATTTTCTTATGGCATGGAGATCATCCAAGCAAAGCTTGCCATCACTATCCATGCAACTGGGATGTAGATATCAACTTAATTGCAAAGATTTCTGACTGGCATTTGGCTTTTAATGCAATAAAGAGTGGAGTATTGTTGTTGCTTTGCTGTTGCATGGTTGGTATATAGCACACAGACAAAAAGAAACCAAAGCTTTAAGTGTGATGCTTTTGGTAATTAATTAAAGGGGAACTTAATCCAAGTTCTAATTGAGGTGTCATCTTGTGGTTTGCAGAAATATGTGGCAGTATTAGTTTAACAAACCTCTCTCTCTCTCTCTCTCTCTCTCTCTCTCTTAATTGCAGTCAATCTTAGTAAGAGGAGATTTTTGATCCTTAATTGCAGTCAATTCTCAGGTTTGTGTGTAATTAGAAAGCTAATTGAGTGTATATTATAGTGTAAATATATAAAACTAGATCAGGAGGTTTGCTATTTTCCTTTCTCTTTCTTCCCACTTGGTGAGCTAAAGTTACTAGTTGCATTAAGTGCATGGATCACACAAGATCTCTAGTTTTGGGTTGAAGAGAAAAAGTTGATTACATTAAACCTCAGTGCTAAAGTTCATCTGAAAAGAAAAGAAAAAGGAAATGGATGGTTCTTTTGAGGCTCCCTCTCTCTCTCTCTCTCTCCCCCCATCTTTTCCTAAATCCTCTTCTATCTTCTCTCTTTCTTCTATCTAACTCAAATATTAGCTCTAATTATGGTTCAAACATCCATGAAATCCATAAGAAGATTTGGTACTAACATACTTAAGTTCTGGTCCAATGGACTATTGAGCCAAGAGGCCCAAATTAAACTAATTCAAAGCTGGTAGAGAAGTTTGAAGCCCACTTTGTGGTTATAGTAAACATATGTTAGATATTCCAATTTTTTGGGCTTCAGGCTGGCGAACTGTAACTTATATTTCCAACTAATTCCAAGATTATAGAATATCATGGGCTTAACAGCATTTAGCTATTTTAAAGTTTTACATAAATTAGAACGCCTTCGTAAATATACTAATCGGTGACACTACCGTCAATGTATGTTAATACATTGATGGTAAACATACAACGGCTTTGATCACACTCGTTTTTTAAGTGCGATGAGAATTATTAAAAGTGTACTATCAATTGGGAGAGTGATAAAAGTTGACCTGACCCAATAATCCGACACTATAAACAAACTTTTAAATGGGTTTCGACTTAGTCTAATCGAATTCGAGTCATACTCATCTAACACATTTACAACCCAAACAACTTATAAAATTTTAAATATTCATATCACCCAATAACCCATTTATAACCCACGTGACTCATTTAATAAACGAGTTATATTCGTGTTTAGAAATTTCAACCTATTAATAAATGGGTCATGTTTGAGTCGGATCGCCACCTCATACTATCAATACGTTAGTATGTATCCGACACGACACTCGGACTTCAACTATTTAACTCTAATTTTTCTCCCAATTTCTTACAACAAAGAAACTTTGATTGATCTCCAATTTCTTTTAATTCCTCTCCCCCAATTGAATTTAGCAGTGCTGGAGAGCTACCTACCTCTCTCCCTCCCTCCTTCCGCACTACCCGCCAAAATTCGTTCTTATCTGTTAATGGGGATGCAGCACAATTCTAGACATTTCCGATCGAGACCGGATCCAACACCTGTCAACAACCTCCATCATCCATCCAGAATCCTCTGCGGACCTAGTTGTATGAACTTGCTGCACATGCCCTCTCACCCAGTGGCAACCTTCCAAGTACCCGCGCCGGAGAAACTTTATACAATTGAGGCTGCAGACCATCTGTGCGTTCGCTGTTGATTAAATTATTTGATACTGTTAAAATGACAGTTGCTACTTTGCCACAAAACTACCTACGTTTTGTCTTATTTTCTATTTGCCCATGCTTTTAAGGTTTTAAATAGGAATAATTCGTATAGTTTTAATATAATGAGGATGTGTTTCGCAATAGAACTAAAATGGAGGTGGGGATTTGTAAAAATAAGTACGCACCTTAATATCCCCCGTCGGCTTTGCTTTGCCCCTCAAACCGACACCATCTCCACTCCTCCATGGCTCTCTGTACCTCTCCCTGCGGATTTCTCCTCTTTCACTCCTCCCCGGGAAACCCCAAACTCGGCGCCGGTCTTATATTGTCTACTTCCACCACTACATGGAAACCCCTCTCGGCGCCGAATTCGTCAAGGAGTCGCCTTGCGATCTCGTGCTCCTCGTCCTCTGACACCGAGGACCTCCGCCTTGCGATCGACGAGAATCCCGAGGGGATCATCTCCGGCGAGTGGCCCGATAACTTCTCCCTTCTCAGCTACGACGACCTCAGCGCCTACCTCGAGACTCAGATCTTAAGCACCGATAAGGTCCTGTTCTCTTCTTCTTATTCTTGCCTTGGTTCTCGTTTGGATTTCTTGGATGCTGTTGCAGAGCAAGCCGACGGCTGCGTTGGGAGAGGCGATGTCGAAGCCGGTGCGGACGGCGACTCCGGAGCAGACGCTGGCGGAGATCGAACACCATTTTGGAGTCGTATCGGGAATCCCAGTGGTTGATGGCGAGAGGAGGTGCGTTGGGGTCGTTTCCAAGAAGGATGTGGCGAGAGCTGTGAATGGGGTAAGATTTAGTTCTATCCTTTCGAGATAGTTTTGATTAGAGAAGGTGTTTGATGAAATTCGTCTTGCTCTGTTCATAATTTTGAGTATCATATGAATGCGTAAATACTTCAATTTTGGAACCGGCTAGAGCATATGTTATGTTTCATGTGTTAGGAAGAATAAGTGCTGAGATTGGCATTTAATTTTGACTGGATGAATATATTTGGTGGCATTAATCATGGAAAGTAAAACCTAGCCCATGGAAGTGGGAAGGTTGGATTCCTCTATTGTTGTTTGTTCTGTGGTCTCTTCCCTTTTATCATACTTATCTTGGAATATCCTGAAAATGTCTTTCAAACTCAACTCGAATGACACTTCGAGGATCAGCCCTCAGCAATCTGCTATCTGGGATATAACTTAGAGTTGCTGTAAAGTAATTGTGATTGTGGTCTAGATCTCCCTCGCAATCAACTATGCTCCCTCCACTGTGCTCCATCAGTTTTGCCAAGGCCTTCAAGAAGTATATGGACTAGAGAACCCGAATTCCAGGCCTTTTTCTGTTGAGCCATTCTGACAGGGTCAAATTAGCTGCTATCCCACGTAATAATAGTACATAGTTTTTATCACTGCCTTATAAAGGCACCTGGCTGCTTAGATTTCTAACCAGACACAAAATTTAGAAATACCCATGGTGTTTTTACCTGGGGGATTCACAACAATTTCCTTATGTCAGTTGTCTTATGATGTTTTAAGCCGCCAATAACATGAGCGCCTGTACTTGCATACATATTCTTTCTTCTTTATGGTTTACCAGTATCCTACGCACTGCATGATTACAAAGAGGACCAAATACACAAATGTATTAATTGATAATCACTTGTTTGTGGGTCTCTAATTTTGTGTGGCTACTAGACGTAATAATATGCCAAATAATTTTGTGCATAAGCAGATCAATTACTACATTCGGCTGATGCTTTTGGTTTCTTGATGGTAGGATTTCTCATGGAAGTTGATTGTTCTTTTCAGTCACCTTCAATTCCTTCCTGTCCTGATGTAGTTACTGGTTATGTAGTTGGAAACAAAGGTTGGTGAGTTCATGTCATCTCCTGCCATCACATTGTCACCAGAGAAAACTGTCATGGGTAAACTTCTATAGAACACCATCTATACTTAATTCTAGGATTTTATGATTCTTTTGACTTGGAATAATTCTCATAATTGATCATATGAGCAGATGCTGCAGCTTTAATGCTTAAGATGAAGATTCATAGGATACCCATCACAAATGAACAGGAGCAAGTTGTTGGTAAGATTTATTAGCATGGCGGGCCGTTTTTTATTCAGTTCTATGCACACATCTGATAAGACCAAACTGCGTTTATACAGGAATAGTTACTCGTACTGATATATGCCAGGCACTGGAGGCCCAGAAGATATAAGCTCCTTCCTTTTCATATATATTTTGTACATATCGGCGTAATTTAGGAGACTCTGGTAATTATGAATTTCTGAATCCTAGTTGTGTAATTAATGATGTTTCCTGTTACTCTCCGGTGGAAACATATCTGGATTTGACTTGGGATGGCACTTAGTACCACTTTTACCTATTTGTATGTCGTGTTACTCTATATTCGAACTGTTCTGAGTGCAGAACGAGTGTGTAAATATTTATAATAATCCTCTTGTAATTTACTTCTCTGCATTTTGAACTAAGCTTGATAAAGTTGGGGGTAACAGTAGCTTCTTTTGATCTTTTGTTGGCTAAATTAATACTTTTGACTCCTAGAACTATGTCCTGATATCATTCCTAAAGAAAATATTAACACTGAAACCCTCTAAATTATTCAGGTGCCCAAAATGACATTTTTGTTAGTCTCTCATTTATTTTTTTCATCTGAAATTGATATTTGATCAATTTTTGCTCTCATTTGTGTTTAGATTATCTTCATCTTTTTCCCTAAACTTAAACTTATACATTTGTACTCTTTTCCTTCTAAGTTTTTTTGTCAATTATCCTCTTATTTTAACATTTTTCTCATTTAACAATGACCAATTCCTCTCTTTGAATAGTGTACTTTTTGTAAAATTAACTTTGCTATTAATGATGTAATTTCTTTTAAGGAAGTATAAGTGATACTGATGTCTAGATGTAATTTAGCATTATTTTTCTCTTCCTTGGCAATATCTTGTATGACTATCAGGTAAGGAAGCAAGTAAGACAGAGTGAACGCACCGTTTATTGCCAAATTATTGTTGATCTTCCTCTCATGTAGCCCAACTTCCTGTCATTTCAAAGGATTTCCCTTTTCTTTATTAGGAAAATCTTTTCCTTCTTTGCTTTGTTGTTTCTTTCTTTTCTTCTTGTCGTGTAATTCTATTTGGCACATCCAACCTCTCTTTGACTTGTCATGTCCTTTGTCATTTTAAGTGACTGTTTGTCTTTAAGTTGGAACAGGAGTACACTGTTGACTTGTTTCTTGAAGTTCTAACGTACTAATATTCTCACCAGCTTGCAAAGTGGAACACAACCCGTGTATATTAAGCCTTGCCTCGAAATTATGGAGTACTGTTAATTAGTTACTCCATTTAGTGCCTACTTTCATCATATATCTTTCTTAATTTTAGTATCCAGAGCATTCATTATATATAAGGGGTGACAAAAAAAAATTGATTTGACTTAATAATCCGACAAAATAATTTGACTGTTAATTGGGTTTAAATTTAGTCTATTCGGGTTTAAATTTAGTATAATCTGGTTCGAATCATAAACGGATCAACCCACGTGACTTGATTATTAATCGGGTCATGTTCGGATTTATACCACTGACCCACTTGACTCGCTTAATCCGTTTAAGTATATAGATCGGGTCGACCCGCCAACTCTCAATATATATATATATATATTTCTAACTTCTAACCCTAAGACTTGAGTCTCAACTCCCCAAGAGGCTAAGACCATAGATGCGTCGTCGTTGCCCTTAGCCCCTTACCCATGCTTGATCACATTGCTTGATCGCTGCGTGCCGCCGAATCCCTCATGTTGCTCGATCTCATCACACTGCTGGATCTCCTCATGCCCGTTTGATCTCTTCACTGATGTTGTCGGATTTTCTCATTACTCACTCTTCACGCCGCTTGATCTCCTCATGCCATCGAGTAACATCGCTGGATCTCCTAACTCATGCCATTGAATCTCCTCCTCCTTGCTCATGCTGTTGGATCTCCTCACTCCTCACGTTGATCGCCCGTCGGATCTCCCCTCACTCACGCCACTGAGTAACATCAATGGACGACGACGTTGTCACCCTCACCCATCGACATACAAGCGTGGCAGCAACTCCCTAGCTTTACCACTCTTCGGCGGCATTGCTCCTCAACGGGTGTGTGCTCGTCGACGAAAGCAACCCTCATGTGTACTACAACTCCTCTGGCATCGAGTACCCAACGGAGCTTAGCCTCAAGGCATTCTCACCTCACTGCCATTGGAGCCAGAGATGGGACTTTGACTTTGTTACCATGGAGGTCCACTCCTAAAGCCTCATCAACACCTTGATCTCCGTCGCTGCTTCGCCAACTCCGACAACACTTCCACTACTACAAATTGGTGTATCTTTGTTGCTAAATATTGTCAATAATTCTGCTAAATTTGTGTTATGTGTTATATAATTTTTATTAGTTTGATTAGAATATAATTGTATATATTATAAATGTCGTTGTATTAAATTTTTATAGTAATCTTATAAATGGGTTAATCTTGTTTTGAAAATGGTTTAATCTTATTTTGTAAATAGGTTAATTGGGTCTTGTAAACGGGTTAATTGGGTTGTGTAAATGGGCGGACTATGTTATATAAATAATACAACTCATTTATTAAATGGGTTAACAGATCATGTCATCTTATCTATTTAATAAATGAGTTGTATTCGTGTTCGACCTGAATTTGACCCGAGCCGAACCTGACTAATTATATATCCATGTTCTCTCTTTTTAGCAAGTATGAACTCATGGTGTCCCAGTTTTCTTTACATTCTTTTCTAGTTGCTTGAGTATGTAAAAGATAATTCATTAGAATGCCATGTTTAACTTGAACTTCATGCGGAGCAGTATCTAGCTTGGCTGGTTCAGGGATCTGTGAAGTACAAAAACAATGTACTACTAACATATTGGAAAGTTCTATATTGCAAATATGAAAGGAAAGACTGAACTCCAGGGAAAGCGAGTCAAAACTTTTGCATTGTATTAAAGATGCAAGACAAAGCTATTTACTGTGTGAATTTCGTGATAATATGTTGTACGCTTTGAACTTGGTCGTTATTGTTGTTAGGGGTTTACATTTAAATCCAAATGGCAGTCCTTATATTACTCTGAATGACATGTTGTTACCCACAGTAGATGATAGGCTAGGATTCTACTGATAGCCCAGGCTTAATTCCCTTGGATTTGTGTTTATCTGATGCCTTTGTTGCTTTCTAGAATCCAATCAATATAGTGTTACAAAGGACTAGATAGTATATGTCCAAGAGAAGATAATGTATCAACCAATCTATGAGCATAAACAACATCTTCATCTTTATTGCAGCATATATTGAACACTCGCAGCATTACGGCCCTTCCTTCTTGCAAGTCTTTGTTGAGGCCTTGTAGCTACACTACCAACCAGAAACAAATAACATATAATCTTCTTTACATCCCACCACCACCTTCCATGGCAATGCTGGAGCAGAGCAGAACCAAAAGCGAACAAGAGATGGATTGTTCGTTAGGCCTGATAGCTGGAGTTGTAATCAAAGGGCGACTTGGCCTTGGATGAAGAGTAGACTGCAGCGGCGGAGAAGCTACTGTTGTTGCTGTTGCTCTGGTGGCATGTCAGCGTGCTCGAGGTGGACGTCGCCGCATTCACCGCCGCAGAGGTGGGGGACGGCGACGAGCCCTTGAGGAGGACATCCACCTTTGCGTACTCCTCGCGCTCGTGCCGTATCTCCTTGAGCATCGCGGCCACGTCCTTCATCGTCGGCCGCTCGTCCGGCGTAGGGCTAACGCAGAGTAGTGCGACGCCCATCACCTGCAGCATCTCCTCCACCTCAGACTCGGGCCGGCCCCGGAGGCTCACATCGAGTACCTCCTTGCTCCCCTTCCTCCGCCGCACCCAGTCCACCACATGCAGTCCGTCGGGGATCGTGGGATCGATCGGCTGCTTTCCCGTCAGCACCTCGAGCACCACCACGCCGTAGCTATAGACGTCGCTCTTCTCTGTAATCTTCATCATATATCCATACTCTGCAACAGCCAAAATTACAAACAGTTTCATTACAGTAAGTCCAATGTAACAGTGGAACTTTCAGCTGGTAGTGTGGAATACAAACCAGGGGCAATGTAGCCATAGGAGCCGGCGACGGTATTCGACGACCTTGCGAAATCCCCGTCCTCGACGAGCTTTGCAAGTCCAAAGTCGGCGATGTAGGGTTCGAAATCGAGCCCGATGAGTATGTTGTTGGCCTTGATGTCGCGGTGCACGATCGGCGGGACGCAGTCGTGGTGCAGGTAAGCGAGGCCTTGCGCGGAGCCGAGCACAATCTGGTACCTCAGGTCCCATTCAAGCGAGAATCCATTGCGCTCATGGAGCAAGCTGCCTAAGCTTCCATTCGCCATGTAGTCGTACATGAGCAATCTAGTACTTTTATTCCAGCAGCATCCGAGAAATCGAACGATGTTCTTGTGCCGGATCGAGCCCAATGTGCGGATCTCCGCGGAGAAGGAATCACGAACTCTGCTGCTGTTTCCGTCATCCTTTGTCGCCGTCACCGCCGCCGTTGTGTTGGGCCATAGCTTCTTGACGGCAATGGCGTCTCCGTTGTCCATGTTGACGCGGTAGACGACCCCGGAGCACCCCTTTCCGATCACATTGGCGTCCACCAAGCTGCGCACCACCTGTTCGACGGAGAAGTTTAGCTTCTGGAACGGGGTGAACTGCCACGGCCACGACATCCCCCCGCCCATCTCCGCGTCATCGTCGTCCCTACCTTTGCCTCCGCCCATCCTCCTCGCCCTTATGATTCCCACCGTCCCGAGGATCATCGCCACCGTCGCAGTGATCAGCAGCGCGATCGCGAGCTTGAGCTTGTGCACCCTCCTGTTCTCCTCCGCCGCGGTGATCCCCGGGCGGCCGTCGGCGTCCACGCTCACGAAGCAGACGTCGCCGCCGCGGGTGCAGAGGCCTCGGTTGCCTGCGAGGTCTGACGCCGAGAGCTGGCGGAAGAGCTTCGTGTCCGGAAGGAATCCACTAAAGTTGTTGTTGGATATATTAAGAGTTACCAAATTCTCCATTCCGGCGAGCGGGGCGAGGCTGCCGTCGAGCATATTGTAGGAGAGATCGAGCACCGAGAGCTTGCCGAGCCGCGCAATCTTCTGCGGTATCGGCCCGGTGAGTAGATTCCGACTAAGGTTCAGCGCGATGTCAAGCCCCTCCATCTCGCACAGCTCGTCAGGGATTCCGCCGGAGAGCTGGTTGTTGCTGAGATCGAGCGACTCGAGCCCATCGCACTTCCCGAGAGATGCCGGTATCGAGCCGGAGAGCGAGTTACTACTTAACACAAGCTTGTTGAGCGAGGTAAGCTTACCAAACCTATCGGGAATCCGACCCTCGATTCGGTTGAGCGAAACATCGAGCACCTGGAGTGCAGGAATCGAGGCGAGCGAGTCGGGGAGATTCCCGACGAGGGTGTTGTTGCTGAGATCGAGCATTTGAAGATGAGAGCAGTTGCCGAGCTCCGAAGGTATCGGCCCGGCTATCCGGTTATCGGCGAGGTCGAGAAAGTTGAGGTTTTTTAACCCGCCGATAGAAACGGGGATGACCCCGGTTATCCGGTTGTGTCCTAACCGAAGCCGAATAAGAGACTCGGCCCGGCCGATCTCTATCGGGACGGGGCCGGATAAGTCGTTGGATAAGAGTAAGAGTTTGGTGAGATTGGGAAGGAGGAATAGGCCAGGGGGAATAGGACCCGTGAGGTGGTTATGCGAGAGGTCGAGGGCTTGGAGATTGGAGAGGGAGGATAAGGATGACGGAATAGCGCCTTCTAATTGGTTCTGCCATGCGAATAGGAGAGTGAGGGAGGATAGCGCGGCGAGCTCGGCTGGGATAAGCCCGGATATCTCGTTGGTATCGAGCTGGAGCTGGATTAGAGAAGTGAGGTTGGCGAGCGTCGGCGGGATCGAGCCAGAGACGTTATTGTCGCTGAGCAAGAGATCTTGGACGCTCGGCAGAAACCCGAGCGACGCTGGGATCGCTCCGGAGATGGAGTTGATGGACAAGTCAATGGAGATAAGAGACGAGAGGTTGCCGAAGGAGTCCGGTATCGGGCCGGAGAGCGAGTTCTGCCACAGGAGCAGCCGCTCGAGTTTGGAGAGGCGGCCGAGAGAGGGAGGAAGGGGGCCGGAGAGCGAGTTCTCGTAGAGGTAGAGGTTGACGAGGGAGGAGCAGTTGCCGAGCTCCGGCGGGATCGAGCCGGACAGCATCGACGTGTAGATGGATAAGGTCTGGAGGTTCTGGAGAGCTCCGAGGGAGGGAGGGATCCCCCCGGAGATCTTGGTGTCGGCGAGGCCGAGGACGACGAGGTGGGCGAGGCGGGCGAACGAGTCGGGGATCCTCCCTGACAACTCGCGGTTGCCGCCGGCACGTAGTGTCTCAAGGAGCGTGAGATTGCCGAGGGAGTCAGGCAGAGCTCCAGAGAGGCGGTTGTCGTACAAGAGGAGGTGACGGAGCCCGGCTGCGGAGCCAAGAGACGAGGGAACAGGTCCGGAGAGTGAGTTGGAGCTGAGGTCGAGTAGGGCGAGGTGAGAGCAAGCGGAGAGTTCGGGAGGGATGTAGCCGGTGAGGTTAGCGTCGGAGACGACGAAGGCGGAGAGCATGGGGAGGGAGGAGCAGAGGTCGGTGGGCAAAGGGAGGGCGAGAGGGATAGATTGGAGGGTGATGGAGGTCACGTAGCCGGAGGGGTCGCAAGAAACGTGCGTCCAGTTGCATGGGGTAAGTGAGGAAGGACTCCAGTCCGGGATGATGGCGGCGGTGGTGGTAGAGTTGAGCCATGAGGAGAGAGCAAGGACTTGGGGGTCAGTGGTGGTGGTGGTGGTGGTGGAAATGGATGGTAGTAGTAATAACAGTAGCAGCAGTAGTAGTAAGTTGGTGCTGAGGAGAGGAAGGAGGTGGTGGTGCCTCGACCTCGGCATCATCAAAGGTCCCTCCTCGGCTTCAAATCCCAACTAAGAAGGTCTCTCTTTGGGGTCTCACTCCTTATCTTTGCATTGGGTTTCCCCTCTCCTTTGCCTCTCTTCCCACTCCTTCTCTTGCCTCTTTTAAACCTTAAACCAAGCAAAACTAATTAAAGACAGCAGATAGAGAGACACACACAGAGGGAGAGAGCAACCCAACCCAACTCATACTATACCTATTTCTATATAATATAATATAATATAATATAATAAATATTACGCGTCCACTGTAAACTATAACAGAAAGTAATTTACTTAGTCCAATTTATATTGTCACAGCCGTCACACTTAAATATCAGAATGGCAAGAGTTATACATCTAATCTAATATTAGGGATCATTTTCATGTCACGCGCAGTGCAACAACAACAGCAGCAGCAAAGAGACGACGCCAAGTGCATGTGCGGGTGACTCCTGAATCCTGACCCTCCCTCCCCATGTATGCCTGCAATCACTGCCACTGGTTGTGGTTGGAAACCCCTTGTGCCTATTGGTTTCATGGTCATCCAATACTTAGAAGAAATAAATAATAATAATAATAATAGTAGTATATATTCGTGTGGATTCGTGCGGGCGTTGTCGAAAATGAATAGATATCATGATGAAAGCCCTCTCAGTGTCAAGTCAGGGGAACACTAAGCATCTCCTCACAGTACTCCCCCCTACTCCTCCTCCTCCCTTGCTATTGAAATTTCATACAATCACTTATTATTTACTTCACTTGTCTATTAGATGGCTTCGCCTTGGGCTCCGCCCAAGGATTTATATAAATTAACCCATCTTTGTCGCAGGCAACAACTATATACATATACATATATGTTTTATTATTGTTATTATTGTTAAATTTCTAGTCTTTAGATTGTAGCCATTTATGAGAAGATAACCGCACGTAAGTTGTTATGGCTCTTTAATTGATAGGGGAGTTGGTGGTCCTCCCTTGGTCAAAGCCGGGTGGTGATGTGGCTTATGTCACTTGATTAGGTTGGATGGCTTTTTGTAGCTTGTTTTGGCACCATGCCTAGCAAATTAATATTATTAAGGTCTGCATTAATTCATGGATAAATGTGGGTCTTGTTATTTACTCTTTATGTTTTAATTAGACAACCAAACCATTTGTTAATAGTTAGTGAATAAATTCAATCTCCTAACTCTCTTTTTTTTCTTCTTTCAAGTAGTCAACAACTCAGTGTACGTGTTCTTGGGCTCCCATTTTTCGGAACTACAGCCGTTACAATTAGTACAAAAACTGTGTGCTAATTAATGCCTCTCTGCTGTACTTAATGCATGTATTAATTTTCTTATTAACTTGCAAACCACCAACTTGGAAGCTCTTTTATGTGTTTATATATATATATATATACACATTAATCTTGCACGGTTCTAGGGTCTTAGGAATCCTGGAGTTAAACCCTAGTAGTATTGCATGAGTAATTGTATTTCTTTTTAACTTAATAAACTGATGAAGTTACTCGTTAAGTTCCACCACATGCATTCCACTTGCTCAAGGACTGTCACTATTGACTAACTTATGTTGATATTAAAATAACTATAAAAATAAAGGGGGTAGGCTCAAATATCCATGATATGCCCAAAAGAAAGTCATCTTGGAAGTCACTCAGCCACCACTCACCTCCAAGGCTCCACCTCCTCCTCCTCCTCCTCGTCCTCTTCCTCCACCACCACCACCTCCACCACCACCACCACCCACTCCCTCCCCCAGTTTAAACTTTAAACTGCATTTCACCCACATCCCAAGGCAAAGTCCACATGGTGCATGGTAGATTCCACTTCCACCACTTCCCCTATATGCTTAAATTAATACTACTATACTACACAAGTCTTTGTTTATACTTTATACCCAACACCCTCATTATGCCACCCTCTTCCTACCAACATTATTTATTTAAAGGTCTTTTCTTCTTTCTTCTTCACATACATAACAACACCCTACATTTGAGCCCATTTTTGAGTTCTCAAACCTTGCAAAAATGGTCATCTTTGTTGGGCTCTCTCTCAAGAGTAATTTATAAATAGTAAAATAAATGCATGGTTTTAAATGCAAATTATATATATATATATATAATTTAATAATAGATTAGAGTAGCAGCAGTAGCTCTTTTAGTCCCAGAGTCACAGTGGAAAAAGCTAGCAGAAAAGATACAAAAGCTAAACGGCGCAGGTAGCTCCCATCCTTCTCCCTTGTTTTAGGGTCTTGGCCTCGGGAGCCTCAACCCAATGGAATCTCTCCACGTGTGTTCCCACCTATTAGTAATTTAGTCCCCCTTAAATTATAATTAACCCTAATTACATACAAATATGCTATGTTTTCCCTTAATCAAGTGTGGTGGAGTGGGGGGAAAGAAAGAAAGAAAAAGAAAAAGAAATTAAATCAAACTCACCCGAGTAAAAGTATTAAAAAAATATAAGTAAAAGAAGAACAATTAAAGTGAGGAAAGAGATTTGTATAGAAGTAAACGAAAGGATGCATGGGTTTGATTTAAGCTTAGCTGTTAGTCTTAAGATAAGTATCCATGGTTAATTTAACTTGATGAGTGTCATGTGCTCACTGCTGTGTTTGTATCCCCCCCCTCTCTCTCTCTCTCTCTCTCTCTCTTCCCTTTTAAAAGCTCACATTTTAAATCTAAAGTACAAAGAGATCTAGAGAGAGTTTTATTTTATTTTTCTTAATCCTTTTCTTAATCTCTTACATTAATTGGTAAGAGGATAATGATAACTATTGTTCACCATGTAGCTTGGTAAGTTTGAGTACTCCTGGGTTATTATAATGGGTAATCATTTAATCTTCTTGATGAAGTTAAGCAGAGTTAGTGGCATGCAAGTTGGTCATGGAGACAAAAGCTTGAAGACATTAAACTAATTGTGTGATGGATGACAAAACTTTATCTCATGGAAACTGGGATTGAATTAAATGGGTCTCTCCTAAGCAGAGATATTTTAATAGAACTAAAATTAATTTGAATAGGTGGAGTTTTATATTATATTTAAGATTTAAATTTATGACTCTTGACTTCCATACTATGTTAACCCACTAAATACTTTAAAAACTTAAGTTATTAGATAATGATGATTTTATATTTTAATAAATATATTTTGTATATAAAAAATACCATGCAAATACTTGCCTTTGTTATCATTCATACTCTATTATGTTAATATTAGTAATTTAACTCAGTTTATGCTTAATACCTTAGCATTTTGAAATTAGTTTTCTTAATGAACAATGCTTACTATATGGATAAAAGTTAAGCTAATTATAAATGTAATATGACTTTAATACTACTGAGTAAGTTCTTAAGGTTTAGATAAAAGTGAAAGAGGAACTCGTTTTTAAGATTAATCTAGGGATATTATTATATAATGAACTTATTTTGGTATAATTTTTTTTTTTTATCATTCATGAGCTTGAATGTTAGATATGGGCTGGACAAATGGCTAACCCTCCCTAGATACAAAGACACTTTAGGCCCCACTGAGCTTTTATCTGTCTAATCTAAGCTTCAAGCCATATGCGTCGACGAACAATTGCTTCGAATCAAACGCCGCCGAAACTTGCTCCAAGCTGTTGCGTTGCCAAGCTGTTCTTCCAAGTTAACTACACTGCCGAGCCATCAACCAAATCGAGCCAAACCACTAAACCACTAATTATCAAACAATTTTCTGTTTGGGATTGGAGTTAAACTCATGACCTCCTTGATCATAAATAAGGTACCTACCAACTTTATCTTCTCTCCCTCTCTACCTTCATTTGCCAAAAACTTTAAATTTTAATTTAAAATTTGAAAAAAAAAATTAATTTAATATTTAAAAAGTTGCTTGAGGGGAGAGAGATAGAGATAACACTTTAATCACCTTGAGTTAGCCTAAATAACCTTGGGGCTCATCCAAATTCCAAAAAATAAAATAATTAATCTTGGTTAAAAATTTACATTCAGTAAGGATGGTAATTAACTAAACTTTAATCCCCTTAGTGAAAATTTTCTCTCTATAAGAGATGATGGTCAATGCTTGATTCATTAATAAAGTCACGGATTCGAAAGATTCCCGGATAGAAGAGTGGTGTTTAATGATGCTCACATGCTAAGTTAGTCCATTTAGAATAATAATAACAATAATAATAATAATACCTAGACCCTAACCTTTAATAATGCATGAGAGCAAAGCTAGAAGGTAATATTAATTATTAGTACAAGTCCTAAGTCTTAGGGGGGACATATATACAACAAAATCTCCCATCAACCAAAAAGTAAAAGAGGGAATTATTTTGATCATTAGAAGACTAGGTAAGGTTGGATGTCATATGAATCAACAGTGGGATATTTGCATATATACTTGGTCTTATGATCATTAACCACAAAAATAAGTTAAATTAACTATAGATATTAAATGGGCCTTAATTCTTCAATGTTAAGGTAAAACTTAAATGAGAACTGGATCTTTTAGTATTTTAAATTTTATTATTATTAAAATAATAAGTAGATTTTGCTGAAAGTTAACTTAGGATGTTTTTGAGGGGAGTATTATTTTCTTTCTTTATTTTTGTTTTCTTAGGGAAGTAGAACTTAGTGTTTAATAATACATCTGGAATATTTATTTAATATGAGCTCCTTTATCATTAATTAAAAAAACCTAGCATTCTTACCTAGATTTATGTACATGATTTTGGGTTTGATATTTGATGTTTGATGTTAGATTAGGGGTGAAAATGGGTTGGATTAACTCCGACCCGACCCGCTATCCAACCTGACTCGAATCGAATTCGGATAAAAAATTTCTATTCCATTCGGATTCGGATAGAATTTTTGAAAAAAATTCGAATACGAATCGAATATATTTTTCGAATTTGGATACGGATATCGGATATCCGTTTACCCGCATATTTTTTAAAATGATTTACAGTTTTTAGTTTGCTTATTTAAATAGTAAGTATTAATATTATTACTAATAATACGTTATATATTATTTATAGAGATTAATTTCTTTAATTTTATATATTTGACATACAAATAAATTATTTATTGTAAAACTCTTAATAATTTTGTGTTAATTATATTTAAATAAAATATTATAATTATTTTAAATTTAATCAATATCTATTTAAGATCCGATCATTTATCCGAAAATTATCAGTATCCGTTTAGTTAGGATATTGTTTTAAATTTTGCTATCCGTCATTCGAATCCGTATCCGAACTAAAAATACGGATCCGGATATGAATTGAGCACTATCCGATCCGTTTTCACCCCTATGTTAGATATAATAATTTGAAGCTTACCTTTGGAGTAGTCACAAGCTATTATATTGGCTTTAGAAGAATCGGTGGAGGTGAATCTTTTGATGAAAAATATTGGCAGTGAGATTAAATCAGGTGATGTGATACAACTGTGCATTAAAAGCAAACACTTTTTGATCATCTATGTGAGGGAAGAATTGTAGCTTCTTAATTAACTCTATTACTTTCTCAACCAGATGAATGAATAGGAACAAACTTAGTATTCCTTTCTTATTAATATGAATTAAGTTTATATAGTATTTTGAACATTATTTTTATTTTGTGCTCTTATTTATACGATGATTATGACTAATTATTCAACATATTCGATTGATTCGAATAAAGATTGAGAAAATGTCTCATTTTAATTGATGATTATCAAAAATATTAGGAAATGTTACGAGTTCGATATTAACAGAATTTAGTATAATCTCAAGACTTTAACCGCTCTCTAACCATGTTTCGACTTGTGATCAATCCATAGATACTGATAGAAAATAAATAGACAACAAATGCCCCTTCTCTTCATTTCTCGAGCCTCTGCTGAGGCGCAAATAAGTTAGAAAAAATAGTCTTTTTGTGTATTTAGAGAACACTATTATAGGTATTTTCTATAGTATATAGTTTGAAAAACTTATGGTTCTTATGAAACAAATGGTTACATGATAATATTTAATCAATCAGTACTCCTTGGATATGATCTGTATATAAACATACACAAAACAAAGGTTTTAATTCAAGTGGTTTGCAATCCTTATATCCAAAATTTCTGTATATCAATTATATTTTTCTGTGTACAGAATGAATTATAAATTAGTGTTATTTGTGATCACAAGTTTCTTCAAAATTACAATTGATAGATAACCTATCGAAATTTATTCCCATTTTAGCATGATATGAAGTAGAAAAATAGTAAAGCTAGTAAGTTTAGATGAGAGTACCAAAGGTTAGACAGTATAACATAACAATAGAACATTACTTCCAGCTTATTTAGGACCAACATGATCAATTATTCGTATAGTTACAACTTCGATATTCCGCAACGGTTTGCTAAAATAGATATTACCTAACAAGGGAAGCAAGGAGAAAGATCATGCTATTGATTTTAGCAGTATGCTGTAAAGAAATAAATGCTAAGCCTCCACGAGAGAAAGTGTTAATGAATCTTTAAGAGAAAGAGAGCATTCTTGTGCACAAGAGGTATATAAAGAGAGTGATGCGGACATCACTGATAGGACGCGATGGCGTGTGTACCAGCGCAGGAGGCGCCGACAGTTGATGATCCCTCCTATAGGGATCTGGTTCTGATTTTTATTTATTTAGGGTGTCTTTTGTTTATTTCCTATGTAGGGTGTTTTTTGCTTAATTCCATTGTAGGTCTATATATAGACCCGTTGTATTTCCTTTGGAACTTAATGAAATTGTTCTCTAGAGAATTTTGGTGTGAAACCTTTTCTTAGGGTGGAGGTGTGAAACCCCATTCCTTTCCTTCTTATTTCCCTATTTCATTTTTTCTCCACTATGTTTTGCATCAGAGAGATACCCCATTTCTTATGGGGTCTTCTTATATTGAGTGATTCTTTTCAATATGTACTACATATATAAAGAAAGAACCATTAAATCAGCAGTCCATGCTTATTTATTGTGAAGCTCTAGACCAAGTTGAAATTGAAAAAAACAGAGAACCAATGTAATGTAGAGCAACTAGTAGATCGTTTGTTCTAAAACAAGACATTTCAAGATTCTAATGAGTTTGTTAATCCGCAATATTGGTCCTGAGCAGATAAAACTGAAAGATTTAGACAAAATCAGTAAATCACCACATAGGCATGTAATAGTTTCTGATATTTTCAAAGGAAAACAATTGTTTGTTACAAGTGGATTGATATGATGATCATTCACAAATGATCAAAGTAAAAAAAAAGATCCATTGTCGGTAGGTAAGTATGCAGGAACAAATACATGCGACGTGATTCAACAACGTATAAAATATCTATTGTTCAAGACTAGCTAAGAGAGGAATACACTAACCATGGTACAATAAAGGAGTGGGGTGTTTTTTACCTGGCAACTTGCTTTTCTCATCACTTGAACAAGAACTAACACTTAACATTAGTGATAAAGAAGTAGATTGCATCACTGAACATTCAGAAGCGTGGAACTATCAAATCTCAATTGGCCAGGAATCGAACTTATGCAGAGCATAAGCTTTCAAATAACTTTTAACTACCCAGCTCTTCTCATTTTGATGTTAACAGGTATTTCCTTGTAAGAACTTACTTTCTCGGCTGCCTTGCGAAGTGGCCTTCCAAGAGATGATCTCCGTGGTATTTGCATTTCTAAGCAGCTCTTCTCCCTTAATTCTTTGCTCACAGGGTTGAGTATAACATCAGGAACAGAAGCAGGCATAGAAGAGTCTATCTGGCTAGAACTGTCTTCATGCACAGTGCCATTAATCAGTGATCGAATCGGCAATTTTAGATCATCAATCTCAAATAATTCCCCTGTAGGTTCACTTAGTTCCACTTTCATGTTACTGGACTTCCTTCTTAAAGACTGCCTGCTTAAATAAATACAAGAGCCACTTTGCACCATTCAGTTCTTTGTTCAACAGTGATAAAGATCGCACTGTTATATTTCTATTATCTATACTAGTAAAGACATATACCTTCTAGAGTTATGATTCTGCTTTGCAGTTACTTCTTGTGTTGATGTGGAAGATCCAAAAGCTGTGAGACATCAAGGATAATTTATATAAAAATTTTAACATAGAACTTCAATATGTATGGCAGGCAACAAATAAAGTTTCAGATTACATTGACTTCTCTGCAAGCGCTTCCTACTGGGATTGCAGGTCTTCTTATTACTAGTTGGATGTAATGCATCAGAAACAATATGAATTGCCTTGTTGTTTTCCTCCTTGACCTATAAAATTTGAGCATGAGCATTGTTGAGGACAACGAAGTTGGCTTCAGAATGTTATACTTAACAAATGATAACAAGTTTAATACTTACATCGAAGCTTATCTTATCGTCTGATTGTTTGTTGTGTTGCTTGTTCAATCTCTTTGCCTCCTACGGGTAAAAAAAAAAAAAAAATTTATGTCTCAAGGGCAATGCCAACAAACTATGTCTGAAAATTAATAAATTCACACCTCCAATTCCAATGTCTTTGCTCTGAGAGCGGCGGCGGTGCATCGTACCTCGTGCTGTAATGCTTTCATCTTTACACAAAACAATGACACAAATGCATTCATTCGTTAGCTTTTGGGTGCTAAAAAAATCACATTTCTGACATCGTTTTACAAGAGTGACATAAATTTCCACATATAAGGAGAAAAGTATGGAACTTACTTTATCTTTACCTAAATTGAACTCCTGCAAATAAAGAATGAGAGCATCTAATGTTAGTAAAAGAGTTAGAACAAAAGGGAAGTAATCATTGAAAATAAGAACAGGGAAGGATGAGAACGAACAGCTAGCATCTGAGAGTTTGTTTGGGCAAGAACCCAATTCTGCTGCTGTACTTTTTGTAGAGTGATCCGAAGCTTCTGCAGCTCAACACTACCTAATTCTATGATCTTACTGCGTGCCATCAAAGACCAATCCATCAAAATTTTCGAAGAACAAACACAATAAATTGATACAAATTAAGGCATAATCCAATGAGATCAGATCATTAACATACTTTCTTTCCCCAAGAAGCCTCAAGATAGCCGAATTCTCCTGGTATTGGGACCAGGGAAACAAATTTATTCAGTAAAAGATCCCTCCTTTTTCATAAATCTAGATAAATAACGAAAATTGGGGATTTGGGTTCACCTTAATTAACTGCGCAATATAATCCTTGGCGTTTGTCGAGGGAATAGCTTTCGATATTTCTTGGTCTTGTGGATCACTTCTCACATTTGTTGGCCGGCCATTACTAGCTAGATTGGTGATGTCGGAGAGTCTCTTTCTCCTCGTGTCGGGTTCCGCCATTGGCATCGCTATATTTGGGTCGATTTCTTGGGGTGCTGATAAATACAACCCAGATTAGGGTTTCGTAGGAGCAAAACCAAAGAAAAAGAAGAATCTAATCCAAGAATGAACACCGCAAGAAACTATAGAAGCGGACAAAGAAATAGTTACCTTGAGTGCTACCAATGGCGTTAATTCCTGAGTAGAGAATACTGACTCCCTCCATGAACAACCACGAAGAAGCTCCCAAGATAACCCTAACTCCTCTCTCTCTCTCTCTCTCTCTCTCTCTCTCTCTAGAAGAGCAAGCGAGGTTGAGAATTAAGAGTGGAAGAGGTTCGGATGATTAAACGGTTATCCGAAGCTGTGGACTCCGAACCTAATTTTCAAACTTCGGAAGGTCCGAGCCGAAGACATGGTAGCGGATCGTCTGCATTCACCGTTAGAGGATTTTGGTGCAACAGGGGTACTTGGCAGCCCACCGTCGAGTGCCAAATCAAAGTCAAAAGGGATTCAACGCTTATCCTTCTCTACAGTGATAGTCTTTTTTGAAAAGTTTGCTGTGATTAACTAATAATGATAGTCGTTAATTATAGCTGAAATCAAAATAGTAAAAATATGAACTAAGCAAATTAGGCGAAAATACAAAGTGTTTTTCTAAACTTATCTCACCGTCAACTTTTACAAGTTTAAATCCACCTCTAAATAAATTTTTTGTCGACAAATTATTTGGTTGTTGAGGTGGCTTAATTAGCTTTGACTATTCAACTCGGCTCAGTTTAATGACTCAGCTATGTATTGATTCCTAGGAGTAACTCGGTGCTGAAGCGATTAAGAGTAATAACTCGGCGGCACGACATCTTCGGAGCTTAGGTTAAATAATTTTGTCTTGTTAGTTAAAAGATTGATGAGGATGCCTAAGTGTCTTTGTATCAAGAAATGGTATACTCTTATTTTAGTCTAGCCTTCGGACTCTTGAATAATTAAATAAAAAAGAAAAAGAATTTCTGGCTAATGTTAATATTAAAATACTCAATTTTGTTTTACAACATAATTAAGAAATAGTTTTCTTTTTTTGAAAAAAAAATCCTTTTTAACACTTCTTTCATCTCACTTTTTCTTATTTTTACATTGAAATATTGCAAAAATATTTAAAAAAAATAAAACTATTTTTAATAAAAATAAATAAATTCACCCTTAGTTTAAATATAAAAACTAAGAGTTCTTACATAGATTAGACATTCAAAGGATTAAATGATAAATAAAAGATCATACATCTCAACTAAATGAAGATAAAATATAATTTCTCTTAAATATTAAATAAAAGAAAAAAAAATAGAGATAAGAGAGTTCTTGACCAAATTAGTCCTCCTCACAATTAAACTTATTAACTTAAATGATCCATCTCTAAAATTATCCAGAGAATCTATTTTTGACATTCAACTTCAAACAAATAGGCCCAATAGAAAAAAATTATTGAATTTTTCAGCATTATATATAAGAAATAAAATTATGTATAAATATGAGAATATGTGATAAAAGTGAGAATTAAAAATATCTTATGTCTATTTATCTTAGCCAGGTCTTAATCTATTAATTTTATTTTAGTTTATCTGATTGTAATATGATAAGTATCTCTATTTTTATTTCTACTTTATATAATTATTAGATAAAGATAAATTTTTATTTTATTTTTGATAGAAATAAAGTGCTGATGAAATCAACATTTTATATTTACATAGAATAAAATATTTATTGCTCTACAACTTACATGAAACATGGATAAGTTTATCCCTATTTTTTGATTGGTAAGTGTAAAAATATGAGATGCCCAATTTGTTCAAAAGATTGAGATAAGAAGTAGTGTTGTCTATTGGACTTGGTGGCATAAGAAGACATCTTAATTTGCCCAAAGATGCTGTCAGCTAGCAAGATAGGAAGATGGTTTGGTGTAGCTTTGCATTACTTTGTAGATATACAAACAAGAAGATGAATAGATTTAGAATTGAAAAGTTGTTAAAAATTAATAATATATAAGGTAGAAACAAGAATAATGAGGAGAGAGGATTTTATTTATGTGAGCAGAAGGAGGTATCTCTCTTATTTATATACAGGGTTTCTTCTTCTTCTTTTCTTTTTCCCATTCGACCAATTTTAGCTAAGAGGGAAGAGTCCATTTCTCCCGCCTAAAGTGGATATTTTCCTTCTCTAACAATCTCAGTTTCTTCCTCTGTTATACTCCTCATTGTCGAGGATACTGCTTCCCCTACATGGCTACTTCTCACCTCCTATCTGTCACCGTGTCCTTTTTTTTGCCTCTGATCCCCTCTCTTTTGCTGTCGGATCCCTGTCATTGCTTGAGCCGTGTTTTTTAATTTATTTCTATGTGTCATTTAGGCTTGATGCATGAGTCGTTTAGTTTCTTGTATTTAGATATAGAGCATACTAAAATACACATGTATTTTAAGTTTCTCTATGATCTTGTAATTAGGAGCTGATTTGTTGTGCTTTCTGAAGATCATATTAAATATGTTTGGCTTTCTAAAATGAATTTATTTCTCAAACATAATGATAATATCGTGTCAAAAGTCTCTAATCAAAGTAAAAGATCTTCAAATACATACTTAATGAGCTCTTAGCAAACCTGTACAAAATTTGGTCCGACTCTTTTCTAGGTTTAGGATTGTTCTGCGAGGCTAATAATTTATAATCCTTTTGAGAAAAGATTGTTGTAGAATTACTCTTTCTTTCATTAGTATTCTTTCACGATAATAAATTGTTGCGAAATCGATATCTTACACCAAACTATAGATGATCAAAATTTAGGGCCATAGCTTTTGAGAAGTATATTGATAACGTGAGTGTAAATATTAGGATATTTTTGACATACTTGATCAAGAGTTCACTTTTATATTTGCATTACTAACACAATTTCAATATAGTTTTATTTAATTATTGGTATATTTATAGTAAACTCATTTTTTGATGACTTCTATTAGTAATATTTATTGGAATTATTTTATTTTTATATACACATATTAAATATTATAACATGTTATATTATGCAAAAAAATCTTAAGAATTGATATCTATCTAAAGCATGACTAGTATATGAATTAGGAGACTCTCGAGAATATTTCGAGACATAATAACTTATTGTTAAAGTTGACCATTTCTTTTTCAAACTAATTGTTTACACGTTAAGAAAGAAAAATAATTTTGAGGACCAACGATGAAAACGACACAATTGAATAACATACTTTTAGGATGTTATTTTCTTGCTATACTTTCACATCTTAATCTCTGTCGATAGATATGTGGATTATATCACGCCAGTGAGTATGTAAAGACTATCATGGTTTAAAGATAATGACTGTATTAGACTAAAATGTGTCTAACTGTTGAATTTGAATCATATTTTTTTTTCATTGCGACGGCTTATTCAGTTTTCAAAATTATTCAACCCTAAAGATTTTACTAATTACAATTAATGCCATCTGAGTAGGAAAGCATTAACATTTACAAATTAAGTATTTAAGTATCTAATTAAACACAGACAGAGAGAGTGAGAGAGAGAGAGAGAGAGAGATTACTACTAATATATCTGTTGGTATTATATGAGCTAAGTTTGAATAAGAGTAAGTTTGATAAAATTATATTGACCCACTTGAACAGAGACAGATTACTACCAGTATTAAAACTATATATCTTTCTGGACGTTTAATTAATTATAGTTGATGAGCTTAATTTATAGAGATTAGAGGACGAGAGCATCATCTCTCATTGGCCAGTAACTCATGTCATCAAGGTGGGGGAACAATACACATCACGAGAGCAACGTCTCGTAAAGCTCCACTTTCCTTTAATTTTGAAACTATAAAATTAAGACAAGTGTTGTAGTTATACCACCTCGTTAGATATTTCTTAAGCATACTATTGATTACTTATTTATTACTTTTGAGAGATAATTATACTCTCATCAACCACGTACTTCTTTTTATTTATTTTTCGTCACAGGTTCGCTACTTGGAAATAGTTTAATGGGTAAATTTGTCACAGATATTATTATGGTCTTTTCATGAGTTTTTTTTTTATACCAAATTAGCCATGTTTTATATATTTTAATTAATTAAATTACTCATCAAAGTTACGGATTAGATCATGATATAATTAGAGTCATAAATAAGTTAAAAAGAATTAACGTGAGAAATACAAACATAACACGTTTAATAATCGAGTTAATCCGTTTACGACCTGAAACTTATTAGACTAAATTTAAACCCGTTTAGAAGCGAGATTATCATGTCGGGTCAATTATTGCCGACCCTAAGGAGTATTCTGAGATGAGGATCTCTATTAATAATCACTAGTAAATAACAATATTATAAATGATGTTATTAGGAACCTTAAACCTACATCACCGCTACAATAATAAAATAAGACACATCTTTTTTTTTCTCTGTTTTAAAAACCGACCCAACTCAACAACCTTTCTCTCCTCCTCGTCTCTGTGTGTCTGTCTCTCTCTCTCTCTCTCTCTGAGATCTCTTTCAGTACTACTACTCTCTCTCTCTCTCTCTCTCTCTCTCTCTCTCTCTCTCTCTCTCTCTCTCTCAAAACACTCCTTTTTTCTTCTCTCCTCTTCTTCTTCTCTGACAAGATAGCAGAGAATTGCAGGCCTCCACTATTAAAGCCTCCCTTCTTTCTTTTTTTGTCCCATAAAAACACTAAATCTATCTATCTATAAATGGACCTCCACCTCCACCACCACCTTCCTCCGCCTCTTTGGGACACACAGCAGGTAACCTCACCACCACCATTAACGTCACCTGCTCCTCCTCCTCCTGCTCACCCATGTCCATCTCAATTCTCCCCAAATGTCTTACTGAAGTTGACGAGTGGATGGAAGCAGGATTCGTGCGGCGCCGAGTTATCGGAGCTCCGGCAAGCGCTCCTCCGCGTGACCGCGGAGCTCGACTCCACCCGCGCCGCGGCGCGTGAGGAGCTCGTGCGGATGGAGTCCCAAGCCCTCCACCTCGCCCACCTGCTCGACGCCGTCACCAGGGAGCGCGACGAGCTCCGCCGCCACTGCCACGCCCTCCTCCTCCTCCTCGTTGACCCATCGCCGTCGCCATCACCGCCAAACCCTAACCCTAGCCCGAGCCCTAATCCGATCCAACCCCCAATTGCGGTGGACGAGGGGAGCAATGCGGAGGAGGAGGAAGAGGGGAGCAACGGGACGAGCCCCCCTCCCCCTCCGGTGGCGGCCCCGCCTCCTCCTTCCGTCGAGGCGGAGATGGAAGCGGCGGCGAGGAGGAGGGGGTTGCCAGAGAAGGGGAGGTTGGTGGAGGCAGTGGTGGCTGCAGGGCCGTTGTTGCAGACCCTCCTCCTCGCCGGCCCGCTCCCCCGGTGGCGCCACCCGCCGCCGGCGATGGGGAGCTTCGAGATCCCGCCATTTAACCCCAACCCTACCCCTACCCCTAACCCTACCCCTAACCCTAACCCTAAGAGGGAAAGGGAGGAAGGGGATTCGGCAATGGTTTTGGGATCGTTGTCTCCGTCGCCGACTCCACTTCGGAATTCGACTTCGTCATCGCCAGAGAGTAATTGCAGCGGGCGGCTGTTCTACCATAATAATAATACTAATACTAATAATACTATTATTAGCCCGTTCCATCTCTAATTAGAGTCTTGTTTCTAGCTTCCTCTCTTGTTGGAGATTAAGAAGTTTAATCAAGTAGTTAATTGTATAAGTTTGAAGGAGTGTTATTATGTTATATGTATACAAAAATCCATCTTATTTGCTATTAATTTTGTGAAAGAGAAAAGGTATCTGAAATCTCTATCTACTCATTTCTCCTTTCAAAATTTCACTAGTCAAATAAAGCATTAGCTATAAATTAATGGCTTCCTTGATCTAATTATTGGAATCATAAGAACATAATTTGTATGGATAAATAGATAATCTCTGATCTTTGGTCAAAAAAGGTAGGATTTACACACTGCTAATTAGTGTTCAGATAGAGATAGCCAGCCATAAGCTCTATTTCCTCCCCAATTGGGGCTCAAAAACTGACCAAAAAAGAAGCCAAACTTTGCGTCTACTAAAATCTTTCTCATTTACTTGCACACCCTTCTAACTAAACTCACTGCAGTACTTAACAGTTTAATATTTCTCATTAACCCTTTGGCTTGTAGTAAGAGCTTAAACAAATAACAATACTCCCTATAAAGAAAGAAAGAAAGAAAGAAAGAAGAAAAAGAAAAGTTTAATAAGACTATAAAAAAGTGCATGGTTGAAGAGGACTAGTATCAAGTAATGATAGGGGAAGAGGGTATCTCATAATAGTTTTGATACTAGGGTTTTTTTCTCTTTCTGCCCCCCCACCCCCCCCCACCTTTACCCCTCCCCACCTTTAATGACTGCAAGTCTCCATCCATGACCACCTTTAGCTTAGTGGCAAATAATAAAAATGGCTGTGGAATCTAAAGACAGCAAGATGAGACCTAGAGCTTAAAGGCTACGGTGTGAAATTAGGGAGAAATTGACGAGCTTTCTTGATATCATTGTCATCAGTCAGTACTACGAGCTAGCTTTGATCATGGTGGTGGTGGGGGTGAGAAGAAGGAAAGAAGGCAGAAGAAGAAGAAGTGTCACCCAGCTAAAGACCACAGCCAGTTTGGACATCAATCTTAATCAGAAGACCCACTTCGTTTTGGTTGAATATATAAGGAAGGATCTTATGCAGTGAATTTGCACCAACCCTTCTTCTTCTTCTTCTTCTTCTTCTTCTTCTTCTTCTTTAATAAAATTCTCTTGTTGATCATTAGCCAATGCCCAGTGGTAGTTAGCGGACCAATTAAACTGTTAATCACTATCAACTAAAATTATAGAGTATATATGATTGCTTTTTGTTGACTTTATGATGCCTTTGTTTTCCACTAATAATATTTATAGTTGTACGAACAACAAAAATTTCCTTCTCCATGACTCTTTGAGGTCCTTGTGATTCAAAGTTGAATATGTATAAAGATTAGATTTAAATTTACTTAGTTTTTCGACTCAAAATCAGATCTTAAATATTTCGATCTATTATAGATTACGTTTGGACTTTGAATCAGATTTAAATTCAAATTCCTCTATGAATAGTTCGTATACTGTGAAATAAAAAATTAATAATAATCTTATTGCAAAGCAACAAGTCACATCTATTCGTACTAGATTATGATAATTTAATAGCTAAAAGTTAGAGTATGATATTTTAATCAATGCATACAAAAATGATGTAAACTTAACATATTAAGCAACCATAATAGAAATCTGGAGGTTATTTTTTTGCGAGATTCTAAGATTATTCATTCAATACAAGAATTAGAATAATCCAAAGCTTCTATTTATAGAATTTAAGTACCGGACAATGTTAACATTGTCTATAGGCTAAACAAAAAATAATAATTAAATATTCATCAAAGCTTCGATAAATATTTAGTTAGTATTTGCTGCGAATCTGAATATGATCGGATTTAAACTACTCAAATTGAATCCAACTAATTTATTAAATAGATTGAGAAATTGAGATCCGACCCTGAATTAGTTAGGTTTAGAGCGGATTCAATAATAGATAATTTTGAATTCGATTACACCTTTAATTGCCTCAACTTATTTATAACTAGAAATACTTAAACCCATTATGATTCACACTATTAAGTGCATAAAAGAGTCCGACTTGAAATAATATGAGTAGTTTGATCATTTAGTAGCTTACTTATGGCCATGCGTGTTCAATTACAACATTTCCACCGTTAGTTTTGGATGAAAAAAAAATATCTAGCAATTGCAACTCATAGTGGGCCAAGTTAAAATTAAGCAAAACCACGTAAGTTAATTTATAATTTGCCCTATCTTTTAATTTAGGAAAATTAATCGAAAACACTATTACATTTTAATTTTCTTATCGTTTATATCCTATCTTATCGATGTTTATCATCTTACCACTGCATTACGAGTTTAATCCTGAAAATATCACTACATTAGTTTTCTTAACGGAAAGTTATCATATTACTTACTCATACATTGACTAAATTGCTCTTGAATAAATTACCCCTTTATTTTTCCTTAGCCATCGGTTTTAGTATAAGATAAAGAGTAATTTAGATATTTAAATGTCTTACTTATAAAAATTAGCGAAATATTCTCCACTAATCCATGATTGCGTGTCGTTTTCAATATGAATTGATCGCCAACACCACCACCAAAACTTAGCCAATTAATTAGCTCACGTTTAGTCTTCGCTAGTTTGGCTGCCAACATGATAACGTTCTCTGTCTTCAACTTTCTCACTGCCATGGCATCCCATGGGAGACTAATAAGTATAAATAAAGTATATATATATATATATGCATGCACGTAATGCCTGCATATATATATATATATATATATATATATATATATATATATATACCTACCATATCTATCCTATATATGGGTGGGGTCGATCACTAAAAGGTCATGCATCCATATATGTGAACAACTCTACATTATTAGTAAAGCCCTACATGATCCACTTGCTCATTAATAACTTACTTATTTGCAATGGTTTGCTAAGGATAATGAAAGACAGTGAAGGTATATAACTATATATATATATATAGAGAGAGAGAGAGAGAGAGAGAGAGAGTTTGTTTGTGTTGGTTGCTAATTAATTATGGTTATGGAGTGTGTTAAGAAAAAGACTAGTCGTTAGATGATGTGGTTATCATTTCAACGTTGGAAATCATAGGTCATTGGTCCATGATTATCTCGCAATTGTTGTTAATCCTTTGGCAAATTCTAGATCGGTTATTCTTTCTAGAATAGATGAACTCCATAAACAAACATGAAACACCTATCCTATTAAACTATATAGCCTGTGATTAACACGTTGTCTTTCAAGCTTCTAACAAGACGGTATTAAAATACCCTTACATTACCTTTGTTTTCTTAATTTAAATCCTAAAGCACCCTCGTTGAAAATATTGATTCTATCGTTAACAGATAATTACTCGAGG
Organism: Typha angustifolia; assembly: GCF_048772165.1. Classification (NCBI taxonomy): domain Eukaryota; kingdom Viridiplantae; phylum Streptophyta; class Magnoliopsida; order Poales; family Typhaceae; genus Typha; species Typha angustifolia. Next base: position 12,418,572 of record NC_133245.1, on the reverse strand, counting down.
TAATAGTAAGGTGTTATATATATAAGAACTACAAACTTAATCACATAATTACTAAAATATAGAGCAGTTATTTTAAGAGTTTCCTAACATTCTTTTTAGATAAAACGTTGATAAGTTTAATATTAATGTGATACACGATATATTTCCATATAAGAAAAACTGTTTAAAAAGGGGCGAATTTGGTATAAAAAAAACAAAAAAAAGAAAAGAAAAACTCATTGCACACAGTAGATTGGTTAGATTTGGTCTAGATATTTTTGTGGCCTATATTGTACAGGTAAAGTCAGAAGAGCTACAAGAATAATGTGGGTAGAAGGACAAGGTGGTAGGCTAAGCAAGGTCGCATTCATCCTATGAGAAATGAGAGAGATAGAGAAAAGTAAGATCAAACAACAGTATGGAAATGTGACAATTGGATATGTTCATGTCCTAATTGTAGGACCATTTGCAGAGGTGGTCCATAGTTGATTAGATACTTTCTCTTCTCTCCTTCTTCTTCTTCTCCTTCTCCTTCTCCTTCTCCTTCTTCTTCATTTTTTTTTAATGTCTTTCTTTCTTTCTTTCTTTCTCCTTTGTGGGGTCAGTAGTCAAATGTACCTAACTAGTACTCTTGGAGGCTTGTGGAAGATTCCCCCCCCCTTGCTGTCAAAAGTTCTACTGCTGGCTCTCCAGTCTCCAGCCTAACCTTAGGGAGTGGTAGTCTCCATTTAGCATGTGCATGGGTCCATGCTATTTCTTCCTTGCATGGAACTATGATGTTGATGCTATTGAAGAATAGAAAGAATGAGAGAGATGGAAAAAGAACTTCTTATAAATCATCCTTAGTTTTGCCGTTATTATCATTCATACTCTTTGCTGTTTACATCTCGTTTTTTGAAAATAATCTGTTGCTGGTTTTCTTAATTAGAGAGGTATTTATTATTATTATTATTATTTATTTTAAAATTAAATTAATGAATAAGTCAAAATTAAGCAAAACCACATAAGTCAATTTATAATTTACCCTATCTTTTAAGTTAGGAAAAATTAATCAAAGACACCGTGCATTTTGATTTTCTTATCGATATTTATCATTTTACCTATGCATTATGAGTTTAATTCTCAAAAATATCCCAACATTAGATTTCTCAGCTGAAAGTAACCATATTCGATGTTGTACTTAACCGTATGTGAAAAGTGACTGAAGTGCTCTTGAATAAATTATCCCTCTATTTTTCCTCTGCAATCGGTTTTAGTATAAAATGAGGAGTAATTTAGGTATTTAAATTTTTTATTTTAGAAAATTAATGCAATATTCTCCATTAATCCATCAGCTGCTGCTGTTAGGTTAAATTTAACTCGGAGTATTTTTGGGGATTAAACCTATAAAACAGGAGTTGAATCATATATATCTGATGACGTAGGGTGTAAACAATAATAAAAGCAAAAAGTATAGCGGTTTCGATCAATTTCCCTTTAATTTATTCTATTTGTGGTGGACCAACTATTGTTCTTAGGGGTGGCAAGTCAACTTTACTCTAACGCAAATACGACTAGTTTAATTAACGGATCGTGTTAACACGATACGGTAATACAACCCGTCTAACCCATTTAATAAACGTGTAGTGTTAACACGACACGACAATACGACCCATCTAACTTGATTACTCTATATAAAATTTAAAATTTATTAATTTATTCTATATAAATAATATATTAAATAAATAAATTAACCTATTTTCATCTCAAAACTCATTCAAACATAAAAATTACAATTCTATTAATTCATTATTTATATAAGTAGCACGAGTAGATCCCGAGCATGAAGAAGAGCAACCGCCGCTTCAGAAGGAGCGCTGACAATAGCCATTGGGAGGAATTGCCAGATTTGAAGTTGACGAGGATAGGGGAACAGAGCTCCCAGCTCCCCACCGCCAGATCGTAAATCTTGATGGCGAGGCAGTCTAGAGTGTCTCTTCATAGTTACGAGTTACTCAGAAATAAGGTGAAGTATACATATATGTCGATCTCCTACAAAATCATCATAAAGACATAAACTAAGGAAATATCTATAAAAAAGTGATGAGATCTCGGCAGGCATGGCAACGGCGGTGGTGAAGATTAGAGCAGATGGGGGGTTGGGGAGATTTGGACAGAAAGGATGTAGTAGGCACCTGGACGGAGGCGGATATGAAGGTGGGAGCTGGGAGGTACCGTGGACCGAGGCGATTAGAGAGATTTGGAGAGAGAGGTGGCGCGAAGCCACCGTAGACAAACGTTGGCGAACTCTTTGGGCAGACGGCAAATGGAGCCGATGAGGTGGCTGTACTGCTGAAGAGTGAGTAGGCAGGTAGTGGTGCCGAAGAGATTGGAGAGAGAAGAGGCAGGTGCGGTAAAAAATTTGCCTTTTCGATGAGATGAGGCGACTGGAGATGGAGAGTGGAGAGAACCGATTTAGGTTTAGAGTTAAATTACCTTATATATATGGGTTGGCAGGTTCCCGACCCAATCCGACTCGTATACTTAAACGAGTCAAATGGGTCAGCTATATAAACCTAAACACGACCCGATTATTAAATGGGTTAGGCAGATTGACTCGTTTATGGCCCGAACCCGATTACACTAAACCCAAACCCGATTAAGAGCTGGGTTATTGTGTCGAGTTATCGGATCGAGTCAAGATTTGCCACCTTTAAATATGCTGCATTGTTGTTAATTTTGCCTGATCATTGCATGTTGTTTTCGACATGACTTGATCACCATCACCGCCACAAAAAGTTAGCCAGTCTAGTCTCACACTAGTTTGGCTGCCAACATGACAACATTGTAATAACCAAAAAAAAGGGTGCACACTTGCCTAGCACGTGCAATGACTTAAGGGTGCACACGTGTGGGGCACGTGCACTCCTTTCCTCTCTTCCCCCCTTTCTTTTCTTCTTCTCCTTCTTTCCTTCTTTTCTTTTTCTTTCTTCCTTCTTCTCCCCGCCAGCTCACTCTCCCTCTTTCTTCTTTCTATCGCGTTGGAGTGCCATCGAAACCACCGACCCCATGGATCGAAGCGTCGGAGCTGCCTTTCTCGTCAGGTAAATTTAATTTAAAAATGTGTTAGTATTTGAGTTTTTTTTTTCAAAACTTTCGCCTCTCAGTCTCACCGTGATCTAGCTAGTCGATGGCTTTGTGCCTTGCTTCCGGTGAGCTTCCCCTCTTTGCGAGGATGTCCTTGATGGCATCCTTTGGAGCCTTGGTGGTTAGAACTGTCGGACGACCCCTCTCTTTGGCCGGCAGCCTTGGTAAGGGCGGTTCTCACAGTTGGCCGCCTCTAGCAGCTAGGCTCCCCCTTAGCTAGCTTTTGCTAGCCAAGAGGAGGGTGCTGATGGGGTCGAGAGAGGCTGCCGATGGTTGGGACCGTTGGCAACTTCCCCTCCCCACCGTTGGGCTTTTGTTGCCTTATTGGCAGCCATCGCCTCCTCCGTAGTGCCTTCCTTAGCCGGCGGGGAGTCGGTCGGAGTACCAGCTTGGCTGTCGGTGGCGGTGCTCGCCGACAGCCCTTTGCGTTCTCTTCCTCGGCTAATATGAGTCGAGGAGGGGGGCTTCGAGCTCGGGTTGGGTGGAGCCAGCCAGAGTGCCGGGTCAGGTTAGGCTAGGTGTAGCCCAGCCTAGGTGAGTGGTGGATTTGGGGTTGCAAACAACCCAGCTCAAACTTGGGCTGTAGGTAGCCTAGCCCTAAATTGTGGGTGTAAATTGGCCCATGTGGCTTTAGTAAATACTGTGGGCTTCAGGTCCATATTTTTGTGGGTCAAGTTGGTGGTCTTTGGGTTGGTTGCAGCCTAGCCCCTTTTGTTAGGCCTAATCTAAATAGATCAATTGCTTTCCATTTATTTTAATATAATTTCAAATCTTCGGTCTAATTATCTATGTCAACGGGAAATTTATTTAATTATTTTAGAGGGCTTGCTAGACATATCATAGGTGTAAATCAATTTTAATGAATTACACTGTGAGCCTTAGTTAATCGATGTTTATTTAGCTGATAGTAGTGTTCGCCATATTAATTATTTTATAAATTAATCTTAATGAGCCAAACCATGGCGTGAGAGTGGCGTTATAAATAACACATATTAGGAACTAGCTCCAATTGGATATTAAATTTTGCTGATTATGATTTTAGGCTAATTCAACTTTTATCAAAGTAGTCGATGGTCTGAGTGTATCTGTATTAATTGCTCATACCAGAGAATTAATTCAAATAAATTGTAAAAAATGATACTAAGCAAGTTGCATTTTTTGACGAAGCTTATTAATTAAATATTGTCTATGCGATCTTCTATAAATTTGATAATAGTGATTTTGGCGATAGTTTGAGGAATATATTTTTATTATATTAAATAATGTGTCAGGTCTTGGTATAACTGTGCCGGCTCTACGTGATTAATAAAAGTAGGGAATTATGAGATGGACCTACCCAAGTCTATAGTGAACGTCAATAAGAATATTTGACTAATTAGTGATAAAAATATTGTGCTCATGCTTTTTATTTACTTTTCTTATCGAGGTGGACTCCGTACTCTATGAGAATAATCTTGTGGCGTAGTTACAGCTAGTATCAAAAAAGTGGTTCATGCAAGTAAAACTCCTATAATTTAAGAGTAGTATAGAGAATGAAGTAACTTATCTTATGACATCATCACATTTATAGTATGCATGTGCATACGTTCTCCTTACTGCTATTATTGCACGTCATGCATGGTAATTTATTTTGCTGTTTGGTAAGATTTCGGATGTTATGATTTTTGCGCATATTTATTAGTTATGAACATGTGTGTTGGCGCATAAATCATAATAATGATATATTTCATTATGCTTGTTGTGCTGTATAACATCATGCCACTTGTATACGTGCACGACTATAAAGAGGGTGACTGTTGTATCTCGATAGTACCTAACACCTCCCCAACTAGGATTTGGGGCAAGAGACATTATTATACTTATATATATTAGGGCTCATGTCTAAGGTCTTAGTCTATTGATCCCAAATAATTAGTTAGCCGTTTCGCTGGGCAAGGGCGATTTTCTATCGATCGACGAGAGTCATACTCTTTAGGGTATTTAAGATAGAGAGAGCAAATGGTAAGATGACGCAATAAGAGCGTCTGTGAGCGACGGCTCATGATTTTCGCACGGTGGTGCAATGATGTGGAGCAAAGGGCTTAGATGATAGTATCGATGTGCGATACTAATCTTTGTGATATGCCTATGACTGAAGTCTTTAGTCTGCAGTGGTAGAGAATTGGTCATACTATTTGCTGGATGATAGGCTAGTGATTCTATTGCCAGGGTCTATCCTCCATTGGGGTATGTATGTGGTCGGTGTGAGGATTGATGCAGCCTACGAAAAGCCTGTATTATAGACTTAGTAGCATGAGATGATGTATATTACATGGTGTGGTATTGACATGACTTATAAACGGAACTTAGTATGAACTCGAGTTTGAGGACTTGATAGTTTGGACTGATGCATTGATTTGATCATAATGCACATAATTCATATTCACTTATTATTATATCATTCATTGCATTATTTTTAGACTATAGAAGTACAAACTTGTTGGGCTTTATGCTCACTACTTTCTTGTGAAAATATTTTCAAATCAGCAAATGAGCTTGAGTTCGTAGCGGATCTGGTGAAGACTGACTTGAGTATTCTTATTCTTATTTTTATTCATGTAAATTAAGTTAAATGGCTTGTAACCTCTGCATGGGCATTTTTTTCATTTGTATATGAATATATATTTTGAGACTTGTTGTGGCTTATAGTGTTATGACTTCTTGTTAGACTGTATTATTTGTGAAAATATTAGTTTTTTGCTTGTATATTGTGTTGAAATATTGACCAGCAGGTTACGTGGTAATCACATGGGTTCTACCCATGTGAAGGGAACATGTTTGGTGGTGGGTGTTACAAACGTACTCTATCTTAATTTTCTCAGTGCCATTGCATCCCATGGGAGACTAATAAGTATAATTATATAGTATATATATACCTACCATATAATAGGGCTATCAATATAAACGAGCGGCTCAGGCTTGGCTTAGTCAGGGCTGAGTCGAGCTTGAGCTGCTAAATCCGGCTCAAAATTAATATTGAGTTGAGCCTGAGCTAGAGCCAGCTCGCTCAGGCTCGGTATAAAAGAGGTGAGAAAAACCTTAATCGCCCAAATCCCATTCTCACATCCCTGCCTCCTCCTCCTCCTTCGAAAATCAACACTCGTGCTTGTCTCTTCAAGCTGCCGTGGTGCCGCCTCGTCCTCCTCCTTTGCCAATGGCAAGCCGCTGTGGTGCCGCCTCGTCCTCCTTCACCAAGCCGCTGCTGTATCGTCCTCCTCCATCGGCCCGCAAGAGGTATCCTCCATCGTCCTCCTCCTCCCTGTTTGTTAGAATAGTTATCTTTCTAATGATTTTAGTTTCTTGCCGTATCAAGAATATCTTCCTCTGATATTGATATAGCAGAGTTTCTCCAATCAAATATACCCTTCCTATTTGGTTGAGGAGAATGTTCCCTGGGCCCTTTTACATTACTTGAACTTCTGTAAAGATTTGGTTGTTTCACTGTTGAGACCCTTTGTAAGTCCAAATTGATGACTCTCCAAAGATGGAAACCACAGGAGATCCTTCCATTCTCAAAAAGTGGCTGTGATCATTGTGCTGATAAAACAAGGATGGATGTATCATGTTTGCTTGACCCCATATGTGAGATGAAGAAGCAGAAAAGCACACAATCTTCATCCTGTAAATGAGCTTGGAAATTTTTATAAGGTCTCTTCTGAACTCATTAAACAATTCCTGCACTAGGCCATAACTTGACTATAAACTTAGTACTTGAAGAAACAATGCTAACTACACTAACTTCTTTATAGTTTATACCACGCATTGCATTCTTTATGCCTAGTATCTAGAATTTTTCCCTAGTTGATACACATTCTTTATGAGTTATTGAGTTGATCCTAATATGCCAATGTATCTATCTGATATATTTAATAGCAAATTTATGAAGCACGGATATTTCATTTAAGCTTCTGTATTGGTATCGGATATCGATAAGGTCTCGATACGTATCCGAGTTAAAATATTAAATATCCGATATGGTGGGATACGGCAGGATACAGCGGGTCGGGTCTGCAAATAAAACTAATTTAAAACCTGTTAATAAGCCGACCCGTTAATTTTAACTAACCCGATATTGCTCGGATCTCCCCTCCCTCTCTCGCGCGACCTAAAAAACCCTCTCTCACGCGTCGGCGGCGAAGAAAACCTTCCTGCCTCCCTCACGCGCCGGCGACGAAGGCCTCCCTCCCTCCTCCCTCACGCACCGGCGACGAAAGGTTCCTCCCCTCCCCTCCCTAGTGCGGCGACTCCCTCGACAGCGGCTCCCTCTCGCGACGACGACTCCCTCCGGTGACTGAGGTACCATACTTCATCTCCCTCCTTCACGCACCTTCCTCCCTTCCTCCCTTCCTCCTGCACCTTTGTCTGTGACATTAGAATTTAGGGTTTCGATTTCTTTTTTAGGGGTTTTGATCACAGTGAGGCAGTGAGCTGATTGATGCTACTAGAGTATTTTAGGATGCTATTAGAGTAATTTCGCACCTTCCTCCTTCACTGTTAATTACTCCCTCACTGCCTCACTCTCTCACTGCCTCACTGCCTCACTGTTAGTTACTGCCTCACTGCCATGTTGTATTAATGATCAGTTGATCACTGTAGTAGTGTAGTCAGTGTGATACTGTGATCTTTGTTTTATTTTATTGTTATATCATAGTATTCAAGTATTGTATTATTGTATTAAAAATGTTAGAATGATATGCATTAAACCATATGTTATATTGGTTTGCAATATAATAAATAAAATATTTTTATTAATTTTTTATTGCCGTATCCATGCCGTATCCATATCCTAGTTTTTAAAATTTATCGTATCCCCGTATCTCATATCGGTATCCATGCTTCACAGTAGCAAATTGTAATTAATTACTTGGGTATCTAACTTTCTTTGCATCAATAACTCTCACAAAACCCTGAAGTCTTCTTTGGTTGTTCTTTCCTAATTAATCCTCCTAGAGATTTATTTGCCATGTTACCTTTTTATTTTATTCTATTAACTGTCCATTGTTGTATCTGTCTTCTGTGATCTGTTTTTGTTTTGTAATAATTAAATATTACAAGAATTTAAGTAGTACTTTTGTTTTTGTTTTTTATTTTTTTTATGTAGATGCCAGAGTCAGTAACTAAGAATCTTTCTCAATCATTTGATGCCATTAGTAAAAATGAATCTATTGAATGTGAAGCCACTTTTAGAAAATTTCAGGAACATATTTTGCGTACTGAAAGGTAGAATTTTGGATAAACAGAAATAAATGTGATGTAAGTCAAACCTATAGTGTCAGACTAGGAGAGTTTATCATATTCTAAATCTTCATGTGGAAATCTAACCTTGCCATCCACGAAGATTTAGACAATTATAATATTAGGGGTAAAAACATATTCAATATTGGTCAACCAACATCAATATCTATATTTTGATATAAATATTAGACCGACATGAATTTAACAAAACCATATCATGACTAGACAGATACATCTACAAATTGCATATAATTTCAAATGGGTACCGATGTTAAATCGAATCTTAAATGAATTTGGAGACAAACCAAATTTTAAACAAATAACAAGATTAGAATACAAATCGGATACCAATTGGATCTAAAACAAATAGAAATACAAATAACAATGTTTTAAAATCTGTTTGCAGTATGCAGGCATTCACCCCACCGCATAGTGTAGGCAGTATACAGGCACAAATGGGCGCCAATGCAGCCTAGCATTCTTAATATATATAAAATTATATATATGATATATAATATATACTAAATACCTTCCCACTATCATATAATATATATATAATGTTATATATGTGATATATAATATATATCTTAAATTCTTAATTAATTGCTAAATGCTAATTAGGTAATTAGCATTTAGAAATTGCTAATTAGTATATCATTGGTTGATTTCTTGGGTTCGTTTGAGAAATTGCAACAACGAACTGAGGGAAAGTATTTAGTATATATTATATATTATATATATAATTTTATATATATTAAGAATGCTATGCTGCATTGGCCCCTATTGGTGCCTACATATTGCCTAGGCACTATGTGGTGGGGCTGAGTGCCTGTATACTGCTGACAGATTTTAAAACATTGTTATTTTTATTTCTATTTGTTTTAGATTCGGTTGGTATCCAATTTGTATTCTAATCTTGTTATTCGTTTAAAATTTGGTTTGTTTCCAAATTCATTTAAGATTCGGTTTAATATTGGTACCCATTTGAAATTATATGTGATTTATAAATGTATCTATTTAGTCAGGATATGGTTTTATTAATTTTATGTCGGTATAATATTTATATCAAAATATAGATGCTGATGTTGGTCGACCAATATCTAATCTATTTTTACCCCTAATATTATAATTGTCTAAATCTTCATGGATGGCAAGATTAGATTTCCACATGAAGATTTAGAATATGATAAACTCTTCTAGTCTGACACTATTGATTTGACTTATGTCATATTTATTTAATGTTTATGTTTTGGTTCCAAAATTCTACTTTTCAGTAAGTAAAATATGATCCTGAAATTTTCTGAAAGTGGCTTCAATTTTGGAAATGTCAAAACTTAGAACAGATGATGTCAAACGAGATGCCATAACCTAAATAAAGTAGTATCTTTTCCTTATCTTGTTTCATGTCAAGCAAAGATGAATATGATGCATTTTCTTTCCAGATTTAGGATCTGATGGACTCTCTTAGTCTGACACTATTTGTTTGACTGGACAGAAATATGGTTGAACTTCTTTTTGAGGACATTTTTGTCTTGACGAGAATCGATCCAGATGGTAAAAAATTTGATAAAGGTACAATAACTCCTTTTCCTTTGCATTATTATACTTCTTTTTCTTGGCTTTCATGCTTCACTTAATTTCCTGAATTGCGAAGTGTAGATATTTATAAAAGGATTAAGCAACAAGGTATGAAGAATTATACATCATAAATTCAGGGATTGAGTACTAGAATTTTTGTGGAAAGCCAAAAAGTCATAGAGTAGTGTGATTCTATCTCCATCTTTCATAACTGACAGACTCCTAAACCTATGAAGCACATGTATATCATCTTGGTATAGAGAACAAATGTATGTCGACAATGTTCCACGAACTCTGGAACAAATTGTTTTCAGTAAGCTGTTAAACACTCAAACTAAGATCAATGTCAAATATTGGTTTTAGATTCCTAAAGCAAGGTGTCTTAAGGGAAGAAAGGGGTTACTAAGCTAGTCAGTAGGTAAGATATCAACTTTACTAATAGCAATTCATGTTCACACTGCAAAATACAAAGCCTGTAGTTTTCTTTTAAAACTAGAAGGAAACTACCGCAACTTTGAATTGTATGAGTAATGAGATCTGTATATTCCTAACAAAGGACTCTGTAGGCAAGAAAGGGGACAGTAGACTAATTGATGGGCGTGATTATCTATGTTACTATTTATTATTTATATTCACACTACAATATATAAAAGTATAAAACCTGCAAGTTTCTTTTCAAGAAGGAAGAAAATTACTAGACGAGAACTAAATTTGGATTCAAATTACATGAGAGAAGACCAAGATGAACATGTCTCTGGCTCATCTTGCAGTTCTGATTTACACCTGTTAAAGTCATAATTCAGTTAGGGGTAGATTTACAACTTTCCGTTTTCTATAATCATATAATCATATATTGCCGTCTAGCTCCCTTTAAATCTGACTTTTTGATCCAAAATCTTTTTGCTATCTGCCTTCTGATTTAGAGTTGATTTATACTAAGGTTTCGATGACGAACTTTGAATTTGAAAAAATTATCGGCTGTTTATGAAATTATGTCTTTGGTTAACACCTTTGATGACGTAAATTAGTAAATTTTATTGACCTTTTTTTTAAAGAAATTTTAAAATTGGTTTGGTGCTGTTTATGAAGGATGGGAATATGTCATTGCTGAAGTGCAGTTTTGTAAATGATCTTGGGTGTCATGAACTTATCTTTTTACATATTAATTACATGTTTGCTATAATGTCTTCCCTTGCTGATTGTCAGTCTATATCCCTCGTTTGTATTGTCAACTGCTTACACTGTTCATTTTTATCTTGTTTAATTTATGTTCTTTTTGTCAAGTTATCTCAGCATTGTATTTGTAAGATCAATTCCGAAATCTTTAGATTATCCAAAATTGCTCCTTATTTTAAGGTGTCATGAACTTATCTTTTTACATATTAATTACATGTTTACCACCATAAATGTCTTCCCTTGCTGATTGTCAGCTTATATTCCTCGTTTGTACTGTCAGCTGCTTACACTGTTCATTTTTGTCTTGTCTGATTTATGTTCTTTTTGTCAAGTTATCTTGGCATTGTATTTGTAAGATCAATTCCGAAATCTTTAGATTATCCAAAATTGCTCCTTATCTTAAGGTTTGTCTTTCTGATGGGACTACTTATCTATATTTTTCCAGTTTCTCGCATTGAAGCACGGAGTGAGCAGTTTGATATGTACATGCAGCTAGATGTTAACACAGAGATTTATCCTATGCATGTCAGTGACAAATTTACAATGGTTTTAGCTCCAACATTGAGTTTGGATGGAACTCCTGACACTGGCTACTTTATGCAGGTGGATTACTTGCTCATACGTGTTTGATCATAATAGAAGTTTTTGTTTTTCATTCAGATGCAGGAAGATCAAGAAGTTTGGTGTATACTGCTTTTCAAGTCTTTGTTCATATCTGGTGCATAACACCCCATACATGTCACTGTTTCTGCTATATCCTTGCTCATACTGGTGGATAAATTATATCATAAGCTAGGTCCTTGGTCTTTAAGTCTTATTGGAGAAGTGCCTTAGAGGATTGATTTAAGATTTCAAATATAATCAATATAACAGTGGTTTCCCTTGCAGGGAGGTAGAAAGTCACTAGCTGACAAATTTGAGTATGTTATGCATGGGAAGCTGTACAAGATCTCAGAAGACAGTTCAAGTGGACATAGTACCAAAGTGTATGTCCTTTCTCCAATCTTTTAATTGATGCTATTTTTCTTATATATGGTAATTCAAATCATATGAATAATGCTATATGCAGGTGCATTTACATTTTGTTAAAGTGATCTTGATAACATTTCCTGTATACTGCATCTATCAATGTTTCTTGAACTGCTAGCATTCAGGCATCGTAACTAATTGTGTTCAAACTATTATATAGCTTATTATAATAGTTCTAGTGGGATGGCTTAGTATCCTGTAGCATCATTGTTCAGTTTGTACCTTGCGTAAATTTTTCTAACTTTCCATGCATTTTATGTTCTATAACGTAGTTTTGAAATATTTGAGCTCATGGCTATCTGATTACTTAAAGTAGTAATATCTTAGGCACTCTACAGTTTGCACCTTCAAATTGTCGTCTGAACATGTTTTGTGATTGTCTCCTGCTAGATGTTTCTGAAACATGCTTTTAATACCCCTTTTTGGATGGAGAGAATAGGAGAGAAGAGAAGGGAAAGTTAGGGGAGAAAGATTTTCTCTTGTTTGGATAGAAATTAGGAAAAACAGAAACAGAAAAGGGAGAGAAATAGGGCTTCTAACGGTTACCTTTTCTTTTTCTCTCCAAAAGTGTAGAGAGAGAAATAAATGAAGAGAACTAAATTTTCTATTCTTTCTCTTGTTTTTCTTTTCGTTTCCCTCCTTTTCTCTCCTATATACAAACATGAGGAAATAAACTTATTTTCTCTTTTCTTCGTTTCTCTTCTATTCACTCCTTTTCTCTTCCTTTTTATCTCTCATTCTCTCCATCAAAACATTGTGTAAGTACTGATTATTGCTTAAAATAGTAAGCTTTCTGTTTTATGCAAATCAGTCCATGGACCATGCATGTCTTTACTCTTTATCTTGCTAACCTGGGGAAGAGTAGTGAGCCATCAATTTCGTGGGACTGCATTGAACTACAAATATTAGGAGTTAAGACCACTTCTTGGGCACTAAACTCTGTTTCAGTATGCAGTATGATCATTTTCCAAAATTGATGAATGTCCGGTTCCTACAGGAGCTGAAAATAGATATTCTCCAAAGGGTGGAGTTAAAGTCATTTGATGTCTTTGTTAAATGCTATAACTCAAGTAACCTTAACTTATTCTCAGTCTTTTTGCAACTCAAATTGGCTAATGGGATTTATTGCAGTCTGGTTATACTAATACATAGGCAAGGTAGATGTGATCATCGGCCGGGCCGGGTCGGGTTCGGGCCGGGCTAGAATATTCTAGCCCGTTATTGCCCACTAGCCCATTACATATTAGGCTTGGGTTGGGTATAATGGCTCTAATATAATGCGTTAAATATAAAAATTATTATATTTTATTGGGTCGAGTTTAATGGGCTTATATGAAGGTATTTTAGTTATCTTTCATGAAAACATACATATATATTGATATATAGTTTATTAAATATCTAATGTGGACTAAGATAATTATATGAATATGTATACATTATGGGTGATGAGAGTAATGGATCGGGCTTTTGGGCCGGGCCGGGCGGGTAAAGGCTTAGCCCATGCCGCTCACTACCATATCGGGCTCCGGTCGGGCCGGGCGGGTTCGGGCCGGATTTGGACAGGTTGAGCCTAATGATCATGTCTAAGACAAGGTAATTATATATCTGTTTAATTTGACTATTTGAGAGAATGTGGTTATTTCTGATATTGTTAGTGTCAGCCAATTGAATTGTTTTGTACCTTTCACTTGTGCTTTCCCCTTGAGTGAGTCTTCCAAATTGCTCGGCATATGCATTTGATTTGTTCTAATACAAGTGATTGAAATTTTGAAGTGTCTATATTATTGCATTGTAGTTGCTTTCAGAATCTACTATATCTGGTACTTCATTGTCATTGAAATTTTAGGCCTTATTTAGTTTGAGGCTAAGCTTGAAACTCAATTAGTTAGTACTTTTTAATCTTAAGTTTTTGGAGAGTAAATTTGGTTAGATATGAAAAAAATAAAAAGATATTTGGTTACTGAATTAGATTAAGGGTCTCTGAATCAGATCAGGATGAGTTCCTAAACTCAAAGAAAACAAGGCCTTAATGTTATTTTCTTTTCGTTCGAATCCACTGTATCTGGTACTTCATTGTCATTGAATTTTTAATGTTATTTTATTTTTGTTCAAAGGGAGATTTATGCATCATTTGGTGGACTTCTGATGATGCTCAAAGGTGATCCATCTAATGCAGCCAACTTTGAGCTGGATCAGAGGCTCTTTCTGTTAATGAGGAAAGTGTAAAGTGAAACACATGGATGCATCTGGATGAAGGCCATGCTTTGGTAAATGATATATGCATTGAGTCTTGATCTTAAGTTAACACTTTCTACTAAACTTAAGTAATGTCTTTCAACTTCAGTGAAGGGCGTTTACTGTAATCCTTATCCCCAATATTATCTGGAACCTTTCTTACTTATATAAATTATGCATGGGGTTTTTGTGATCTATCTTTCTCTCTACCATTATAACATAATTTTGCAGTTATTTATTATAGCATAACTTGTCGCAATCAATTGTGGATTTAACAGTCCACTAACGGTTTCTGTTTATCCATTTATTTTAATGGACGAGTCCATAGGCTAAGCCCCGCTTCATCATGTTCATGTTGTTGTCCAGCTCAAGGATAACCATGTCATTGGGCTGCAGCTCCACTTTCCTGAGATAAAATGCCAGCTTGTTCCTCGCAAGGAGAGGAACGAATCAACTCGTCGTTTAAACCGAGAGAGCCGAAGTTGGTATTGGCAATGGAGGGAGAAAGAGGTTGAAGATTGGTGATGCAGCTGGCGATTGAGAAGGTTATCGTGGAGGTTGATGAGATCCGGTACCAGGTGACTTAGCACTAGGTTTTTTTTAATTGAAAATAAAAAATAAAATAAAATTGCATTTATTTTGTTGAGAACCACAACAGCATATCCTCTAGAGATAGATAACTAACTGGATGTTACACATAATAATGAGTGGGGATGCATTTCCTATCACAGGATACAGTATATATTTCTAATACTTTAAGATGGGCCAAAGGGTGCAGGCGATGATAGAGAAGAGATGGTTTTGGCCCCATTGATTGGGTTGCAGGGTTCTGCCTTCCTCTAATCAACCGTCTAAGATCTAGTCATTAGAGAAAGAAAAATGCATCTTGAAAGTAGTCATCATAGCATCCCAAATCCTGATAGGACATAAGGTATAACAATTGTTAATTAGTGATAGTACGCATGAATGAATGAATTAGCATTGGTGGGTAATTGGTTGACGAGTATTTTCCAAAGAGAAGTCTTAATACCAGGAGCAATAGGAAGAGAGCAATAAGCCTTGGGAGAAACTGAGAATTTAGACTTGCTGAGGTTCAAGTTTGGGTTGGAAATGGAGGAGCACTTAGTGGAGGACATAATTAATAGAACGAATATTAGCATAGGTGTTTTTGGTACTTAAGAACATAGATCCACGGCTAGCAAGCTAAAAGCCATCTAAGGTTCTCCTATTCATCTCAGTTTATTATGTCTGATAGAATTTGTGAGCAGATGATAAAAATAGGAAACAAAAGAAACACAACCCATAATTCTCATAGTTCGCTGATCATATGTTTTCTTTATGTCCATCTTAATCATAACATATGAGAATTATCAAAAGAATGCACGCTAATTTTTTAGCATGCAATATGTTATCGGAGATGAACCAGCTAGCCACACAGGCAGTGATGCTCAAATGATATAAGCGCCTGTAAGTTCCTACAGTGGCTTTAAAGTTGAAACTCTTCTGACTGTTTCAATGCAGACTTGTTAGTTTTCTCAGCAAGCCAGTCAAGCAAGGAAGGGAATTTTCCGAGTATTTGTGCCCACAACTATGATGTCAAGAGGTTTCCACTTGACCTCCTTGACCCTTTCTCCTGTAAGATTGCCTTCATTATATTAACTTAAAGTTTAGCAAATAGTCTGGGATGGAAATGCTAGCATGGAGATGAAAACCATGTCGCTGAAACAGCTGCAAGACCTACCCAAGCTTCTATAAAACTCGAACCTAAAAGTTATCAAGACTTCCCAAAGCTTGTTGTATATTTCATCCTTGGAGAAAGGGTCAAGGAGGTCAAGTGGGAAACCTCTTGACATCATAGTTATGGGCACAAATACTCGGAAAATTCCCTTCCTTGTTTGACTGGCTTGCTGAGAAAACTAACAAGTCTGCACTGAAACAGTCAGAAGAGTTTCCACTTTAAAGCCACCGTAGGAACTTCATCCCTCTAAATATTTCCACTCATATTTATTTCCAAAGTTTTTGGATATACACTGGAAAAGCCAATCGGATTAAATATTTAAATTGTAAATATAGAGAGATGTAAATATACTCTTGTATATTTAAATTGTAAATATACTCTTGGTCGACCTGAGTCTCCTCCATTGATTAGAGCAGGACCGCTTCCGCGTAGTCATCACGCAAAGGTTTATTG
Organism: Typha angustifolia; assembly: GCF_048772165.1. NCBI lineage: Eukaryota > Viridiplantae > Streptophyta > Magnoliopsida > Poales > Typhaceae > Typha > Typha angustifolia. Next base: position 12,401,984 of record NC_133245.1, on the reverse strand, counting down.
AAGTCGTTTGACATGACGTTGATACTGATGGGGCCTCCTCTAGCATCTTCTCAGGTGTGTAATTATCTATACTCTACTAGACAAGTAGTGTCTAGACTTTGATCCACTGCGAAGACTTGTTTAGTCTCTCTTTTGGAGTTTTTGAGCAACTGCACCAGTTTATTTATTTAATTATTGAAATTAGCTTACATCCGGAGTTTAATATTAAAAGTGGTCTATTTTACTGTAGCTCTAAATGAAATGAAAGACTAGATGATTTGATCAGCATTTTAATTGAAAAATAATGCTGACAATTTTAACGATTTATTAGAAAAAATTGATACACATAAAATGTTGAAAAATTAAGTATTTTATTGTTAAAACTACTAGACAAGCAAGATAAAAAAATATATATAAAGAAAAAAGTTTATGATAGCATAACTTTATGCTTGATTATCTAATTTAATTATAAAATATATTGTTATGAAAATATTAAAGAATTCAATAAGTTAGATTAACGTAGCGATTCGTTAAAGCCAATTGCACTCATGATCATAAAAAAGAGATTATAGCTCCGACAAAGTTTACTTTAATAAATTTTTTAAAATTCTTTAAAATAAAACGTTTAATTCTTTAATGTTTTTCAAACATAAAACGTTGAAGAGTTTTTTTCTTTTTTTTTATCATTCATGAACCCGAAAGTTAGATATAGGCTGGACAAATGGTTAACCCTTCCTAAATACAGAGGTACTGTAGGCTCCACCGAGCTTTTAGCTGTTTAATCTAAGTTTCAAGCCAAATGCATCGCCGAACAATTGCTTCGAACCAAATGCTGCCGATACCTGCTCCAAGTCGTTGCGTTGTCAAACTGTCTTTCTAAGCTAACCGTATTATCGAGCCATCAAGCAAATCGAGCCAAGCACCAACCACCAGATATTTTCTCCACAATATTATTTGAGGTTAGAGTTAAACTTATGACCTTCTTAGTCATGAGCAAGATTCCTATCAACTCTACTAGAGTTTGTTGATAAAAAAAGAACGTTGACAGTTTACCTCGGATGATAGCGCAACGTATTTATTTGGTATTAGGTTTTTGACGGTTTATCTATTTAAGGAAATAAAATAGAAAAGAGTGCTATTTTGTTTTTTTTTTAACTTTTTTTAATAATCTTTTGTACGTATTCAGGAGGCCGATACTATAAACAAAGAGTCGATGGTAGTTAGTTTCCATCAATCTAGCAAATAATGGAGCAAATAAGATTCCACTCTCTGTGTCTTTCCCTCCTATTCCTTGCCCTCTTCCACCTCTTCCTTTCGGAAACCGATGCAGAAACTGAAGCACGAGCTCTCCTCAAATGGAAGTCGAGTTTGAAAAACTCGAGCTCTCTCAGCTCATGGTCCCTCGTTGCTAACTCCACAAGCCCATGCGATTGGCGCGGCGTCTCGTGCGACTCCAGCGGCTCGGTTGTGAAGCTTGAGCTGGGGTCTTCCCATCTCAGTGGCACCCTTGCTGAATTAGACCTCTCTTCCTCACTACCTAACCTCGCCCACCTTGATCTAAGTTACAACGATCTCCAAGGACCCATTCCGGCAGAGTTATGGAATATGATCAACTTGGTGGAGCTAGTTCTTGAGGAAAACCACTTCACAGGTTCGCTTCCTCAAGCAATCGGAAATATGGTCAACTTGGTGTCCCTGGAGCTCTCGGGAAACCATTTCACAGGCTCGATTCCTCCTGCAATTGGGAGGCTCAGAAAGCTCACCGGGCTGGGGTTGGGACATAACAACTTGACGGGCAAAATTCCGGCAGAGATGGGAAACATGACATCATTGGACTGCATCTACTTTCGTGGAAACCAGCTAGAAGGGGAGATACCACGCACCGTCACTCAACTTCCGAGCCTCGTTTATCTAGAATTAATGGACAATAATCTCAGTGGCAGCATCAACCCTTACCTTGGCAACAGTAGCTTCTTGGAGCTCGTCGATTTGTCCGACAATTACTTCTCAGGTGAACTCCCCCCTTCGATATGCAGCCGCAAAGCGCTGACCGACTTGATTGCAGGCGGTAATAACTTCAGCGGCTCGATACTGGCTAGCTTGCAGAACTGCAGCAGCTTACAAAGACTTGTCATGTACGGGAATCACCTCAGCGGAGACATAGCAAAAGCTTTCGCTGTGCATCCGAACCTTTCATGGGTGGATCTCAGCGGAAATCACTTCACCGGCAGAATCCCGTGGGAATGGGGAGAATGGAGCAGAGTGAACAGTTTGCAGATGGACGAGAATGACATCTCCGGAGGCATTCCAGCGTCGTTTGGAAATATGACCAACTTGAACAAGCTGAGCTTCGGTCACAATCGTCTAACCGGAAGGATCCCACAAGAACTAGGTCGATTGGTTTCATTGCAGTACCTAAATTTAAGCGGCAATAGCATCACAGGACCCATCCCTTCTTTCATTGGCAACCTCTCTCAGCTTGCAGTGCTCGACCTTTCTGGACTCAAGCTCACTGGCCAGATACTTGACATGTTCCCTGACCCTCTCTATAATTCCACTTACTTCCCTAATATTGAATCTTTTCTTCTCAGGGATAATCTTTTAGTTGGTACCATCCCCTCACTCTTCTGTACTATGAAGGTTATGCAACTTCTCGACATCTCAGGGAACCAATTATTTGGAGAGCTTCCTCAATGTTGGTGGGACATGAATCATCTCTTGTTCATGAATTTGGAGAACAACAATCTTTCGGGAAAAATCCCGAGTTCAACGAGCACCGACTATCCCCTCCAATCGCTACACCTGAGTAGCAATAGCTTCACCGGAGAGTTCCCTTCGGTACTAAAAGCTTGTACATATTTAATTGTTCTAGACATCGGGGAGAATAAGTTCGACGGTGAGATCCCAATGTGGATAGGCGACAACTTTCCATCGCTCAAGATTCTTCGCCTACGATCCAATATGTTCAACGGTAGCATTCCACAGCAGCTATCACTTCTCCCTTCCCTACAACTCTTGGACCTTGCAAACAATAATCTTATAGGAACCATACCATACAGCTTCAAGCAACTTGCCTCAATGGCCGTGAGACAGGAGGAGGCGAGAATTGAATATTCTTCATATTATATTGCCAAGAGCTATGTCGAGAGTATTCAAGTAATATGGAAGGGGGTAGACTGTTCCTTCCAAAACACACTTGCACTTATGACAGGCATTGACCTATCAAGTAATCGTCTCTTCGGCGAGATCCCTACTGAGTTGACAAGTCTTTCAGGTTTGCTCTTTCTAAATTTATCGAGGAATTATCTTATCGGTGAAATTCCAAACATGATCGGTGACCTCATGTTGTTGGAATCTCTTGATTTGTCAAATAATCAACTCTCAGGTGCAATTCCTCCTAGTATTTCTAGTCTAACATATCTTGAAATCTTGAATCTATCAAGCAACAACCTATGGGGAAGAATACCGTCAGGAAATCAACTGCAAACCTTCAGCAACACAAGCTACATGGGTAACGCTGAACTATGTGGGCCTCCATTGACCAAGAAATGTTCAACCGATTCATCTTCTGCTCAACTATCAAGTAAAGACAATGGAGGCGACACTATATGGATTTATGCTTCTGCTATATTTGGATTTATTTTTGGGTTTTGGTTATTTTTTGGAGTTCTCTTTTTCAAAATATCCTGGAGACATGCATATTTTTCCTTCATTGATAATATGCAGGTCAAGATGTCCAGAAAGTTTTAATTATTATCTAGATGTATTAAGCTTTTATATCTTCTTTGAATACCACCAACTTGGTAACCTACTACACAGTCAACAAAATATCCTTGTCAACCACAATAGCAAGCAAAAATACAAACTTATTGTTCACCGCCAGTGTTAATTAACTATCTACACATTATGAATATTATTCCAACATCTATGGAACCATCTAATCTTATTACAAGTGCTGCCCCCATCTAAATAAAAGGGTTAAATACAATTTACTTTCCTCTATTTTATTTTCCTAAGTTGCAACTATTAAGCTCCCATCCAAATTAAAGGCGTCCATATCTATTTATATGAAGAAAAAAAAATCACTTTGCCTCTTAAATTTATCACTAAGTCACCTAAATTCTCCCCGAATATAATGTATTTAATATAAGCAGTTTTCTGTAAGTCATTTTTTCATCTCTGGTGACAACATTTTTATTTAAAGGTTAAACAAAAGTCTAGGAAAGTGTAGTGATACAAAACAGACATGTGTGGTAGGGAAGGATAATTATGGGTAAAGCTATTTCGATACAATATGTAAAATATATTTAACCCTAAATAAAAACAACAATCAGTTATTATTCAGACCAACTGGATCCTTCTCTCATTTTTTTATCATTAGATCCTTCTCTCATTGCCTATATATCCTTCTTCAGCAGCAACTTAGCCTTTATTGTGCTTTTTCTCCATATAGGGCTCACATATGAAAAAACCTTTAACATTATGTAGTAATTCTAAAATTTACGCTAGGGTTTGGGTAAAATTTTCTGTCTTTTCCTGAAACTTTTTTTGCCTCCCTCCCCTCCTAGCTAATGTTGCTAGGGGATGGGAAAACTCTTCTTCCCTCCATAGTGAGGCTATTACGATTTAACTATGAGAGTCAAGTTAGTTAGGTTTAGTCAAGTCGAGTTTAGTTAATTGATTTTACTTATTACTTTTAATTTTAAATTAAAGCGGATGTAACCCAAGCTGACATGCTATGATTCTACTTTTATAAATAGGAGTATTTATGGGTTATCAATGGGTGTGTAATAAATATTGGTTTAAGATAATTTATTTATCTTGTCTTTATCTTTTAATATTAGCCGTTAGTTTGCTTTCGCTTTCCTAAGAGTGATTTTAATTTCAAAACCCAAGAAGATTTAACACTAGAAACCCTACCAAGTTATCAAACATTAATATATACCTCCTATCATGACCCACCCAACCCTATGACCAACCTCCACTATCCCATGGCATCTTTGACCTTTCGATAACTACTGCAACATCGATATTCTTATTTCGACCTTTCTTCACTATTTCTGCCATATCATTTCACTTTGATCTCGGAATCACTTCATTCTAAAGTTATTAGATCTATGACTTCCGATGCTACCACCTATAAAAAATTTAGAATCAATTCCATATCTGATTCATAACAAGATTTCCTTTTTCTCCCTCTTTTCTCCCCATCCTTCTTCGTCCTCATCATCGCCTTCCTTTTCTATCCAAGTTTCACATTCTCCTTTCCTTCCCTCGATCTCCTCTATTGCCGCCTTGCGTCATTATCCACAAAGTAGGTGCTACTCCTTCCCTCTTCCTATCTTCGTCATTGGCTTGCGCCACATTGGACCACCCTTCCTTCCCCCCCTCTAGCTCCTCTTTGTGTCACCAATCATAACACTACCATTGCCCCTCCTTTTGTCGTGTGTGCCTCATTGATGCTAACCCCCTTCTCATCACCTCCGCCATTACCCTCCAAATCTTGGCACTAAGTTAATTTGGGGGATTTGTTTTTTTTTTTTTCTTTGTTTAGTTTGTTGTTATGCAGATTTGAGGATTAACTTTATTGTGGTCTTTTTAGATCCACAGAACATTGGTTTTCTTACACTCATGATCTCAATACAAGCCTCTTGATGTGTTTTTTTTTTGTTGTGCTGCTAATGTTGGACAGGAGGAAGCCTTGTTTTTAAGGCCACTATCATTTCTTCTCCCCTTGATTCTTTGCATGAGTGCTTGTCTATTTGTTACTTGCTTGATCATTTTATTAATTATAGTTTGGTATGTGTTCAACAAAATGTTTGGCTTGTTTTAGGGCGTCACTCGTAGGCATATTAATTCATTAAGTTCCAAGAGTAACATTAATATTTTCATAAGCAAAGAGCCTCAAGTTAGCTTATAGGTTCCGTCAATTCAATAGTCTAAGACACGGCCATGAAAATTCTCAAAGACAGGAGGATCAAAGATCACCCACCAAGAGCAACAAGATAAAAAAAAAGTATGACGCCTACAACCAAATAGAGATAACTGAAAACACAAACGTTGGTGAGCACATGATGCTACTGTGAATGAATCCCGAATCCTCTCCTTGTCCACAGTAGCCTCACCCACTCGGTATGGTGGTGATGTTAGTAGGTAGATGGGCACCAATGAGCGAGAGCGGATCATCTACTGCAACAAAAGGGGAAAGAAAAAAAAGGAGGAGAGGTGCGAAAGAAGAGATGCAAGAGCTGATCTGCCTCCTCCAAAAGGGAAGGAGGTGGAAGGGCAGCATGGTCGGATCCAGCGAGGGTAGGGAGAAGATCTCGAAGAAGAGCGACGGCGAAGAAGGAGACGACAACAATAGCATCGAGGGGATTTCATGCGGCGGTGAGGAGCGATTATGGGAAGCTGCGATAGTGGGGAGCAGTAGCAATGTGCTAAGATGAAAAGATGCCTCAGACTTTTAGGAAAGGGAGAGGAATAAGAGAAAAAAGATGGTTCTTGGGGAGAGCAAAAAAGCCTCACCGACGGCAACAGCGAGAGAAGAAATCTCTTCTAGAGGGTAGGAAGACCTGCGTCAAACCCTAGCAGAGCTAGGGCTGTCCAGCGTGGCTCTGATATGTCTAATTATTTGTTTTAGTTGAATTTGTCTAGAAATGAATTCAATGGTTCAATGTTATGATCTGGGTAGGTTAGTGTTAGCTTGTTCTAAAGGCTCAAATCAATCTAAAATTGGAGAGATTATTATGTAGATCACGTTATGATCAATCTAAAGGACATCTAGATCTTTTGGCCACCTTTAGTTTCCCAAATCTATGGCACACTTATTTCTTGTCAATCGACAAGTACAAGGTGTGGTAGATCTTATCTTTACTGAAGAAGAGTGACGCATCACTAGTGAGGTCATTGCCACTGACACTAGAGAGCCAAAGCTAGCCTTTGTGGTTTAGCACTAAAGGGTGAGAAGATATCATGCACAATGTCATAATATATTCAAAACCTGCTGTAGAATCAATAAAATGGTGTGCAATCTAATCAAGTAAAGTGCAGTAGCGAGAACATCGTCTCTTGAGCATTGTGCTATGCGATGGAGTTGAAGACAGATAAAGACCCATCTCCTTACAATATTGGGTGGATCAACAAGGGTGCAGAAATAATTGTGCATAAGATGTGCAAGATGCTGCTGTCAATCGAATGATATTACAAGGATAAGTTGGTGTGTGATGTAAGGTCCTTAGAGGAGCGTCTCGCTCAATTTGCTCACCTAAGTTTTTGAAAATAAAAAATAAAAAAGTTATGAGCTAAAGACTCAGTAAAATGATCTTATTTTAAATCAGACGGGAGCAAGGGTCAATGACGGCTCTTCCCAATTGTCTGAGATGGTGACGGGACTAGAAGAAGAGAGAGAACTAGAGAATGAGAAAGGAAAAGATAATATTAGAGAGCAAAGGAGAATGGGGTGGTGGCGTGATGTCCACGAGTAGCTGATAGGTTCGATTCCACTTCCACATGTCACTGTGATGCTAGCCGACAGCATTCAATCGGAGTGTGCAACACCTTCACCGTAGCACAAGCATGCATTGCATGTTGGGCAAGAGGCCAGGCACAGTATGTGGGTCACGTCGTGCCCAACCACAGATTTTTTTAGGAGCTTGGATTATTATAATTTTATTGACCACTTTACATACCGAGTTTGTGAAGTTTGAATGCTAGAAGGAGTTATATGTGGAAAATAGAAAAACTCCAACAAAGTTTGAGCAAAGTGCACAAGTAATTAAACAATGGAGGACTTCCGTATCCAAGAAGGCTATTTGTTCTGGAAAAATTCTTTATGTATTTTTAGATCTTCAGTGTATGAAAAATTGATTAGAAATTCACGAAAGAGTTCTCAGGGGGCTCTTGGTCAGGGCAAGACTCCCAAGTCTCGCGGAGAGGTATCACTAGCCGCAATTAAAGAAAGATGATAGGAAGTTTGTACAATATCTATCAAACAGCGAAAGGTCAATCATAAGAGACTGGTCTCTCTACATGTGTTCATCTGTTCCTAATGCTATTTGAGAAGATTTGTCCATGAACTATCTGTTGGGTCTCCTCTGTACATAAAAAGGGATAGATTCAATTTTGGTATTCAAGATAGCACATTTTATACTCTTATCAAGACATCTGATTCATCTCACATTCCACAGCTATTATTTTTAAGAGGTTGTCGGTTTACAACGGAGTACACTAATCGATCGATAGGTACTTGTTTTTAGGCGGCTTGGAAGCCTGGCATTTGAAAAAGTCCCAATTAACGGCCTTTGTCGATCGAACGTTCCACTTATTTGAAAATTGAAGTCCTCCCTTCATTTATTGCAAACATGCACTACGTACCATCTCTTCCTCACGCGCATGGCGCGAGCGGAGCTCCACAGAGACACTTGTTATGGTTAAAGTGCGAGGGGCCGTACTTGCGCACGTAGCTCCCCTGCGGTATCGGGCCGCAGAGCCGGTTATAACTCACATTCCACCGGAGCCACCTCCGCGTGGCCGCAGCCGCCGGGATGCTCCCGTAGATCATGTTATGATCGATCTGAAGTATATTCATGTCCTTCGGCAGATCCACTTTCCCGAAATCGAAAGCGAATTTATTCCCCGAAATGTCCAAGGCGTACAAGGTCTTGTCTTTGCCAAAGAGGAACGACGCGTCGCCGGAGAACCCGTTGTCGTTGAGGTCGAGAGCGCCGAAGCTGGCGTGGGCGAACGAGGGAGGAAGCGGGCCGGAGAGGTTGTTGCCGGTGAGGAGGAGGTTGTAGACGGTGAGGGTGTCGGGGATGCGGCCAGTGAGGAGGTTGCCGTCGAGGCGGAGGAAGGTGAGGTCTGGGAGGGCGCCCAAGAAGGGAGGGATGGTGCCGTACAGATGGTTATAGGCGAAGTTGATGGATTGGAGGGTGGTGATTCTGGCGAGGGCTGAGGGGATCGGAGCGGAGACGTTGAGGAAGAAGACCGTGATGTCAATGACGCGGCCGGTGGTGGCATTGCAGGAGATGCCGTCCCAGGTGCAGCAAGAGGTCTTGGAGTTCCAGGAGGAGAGGCCGGCAGGGTTGCCGAATATGGCTTTGATCTCAAGGAGAGCCGCCTTGTCCTCCTTGTGGCAAAGGGCTGCGGAGACGAGGAAAGGAGCGGAGAAGAGAATGAGGAGGGGGAGGAAGGAGATCAGAATGCGAGCAGAAGACATAGCGACTAATGATAAATAAAATGGAAGATCGAAGTGAGATGAGGAGAAAGGTTGTGAAGATGCTCTTAAATAGGTGAGGATTTGTTTCCTTTTTTTCTACTCTTATCCCAAAATCTAAATGTTAAAAAGTTCACATGGAGGACAGTAGGCTCATAATCTACATCTATTTCCAGCTCACGAATCTTGTTGTGATTCAGTGGGAAGCAGTGGGTTGGGACCCCGTGGAACGACTAATTGAGACCACCTAAGCTTCAGTGGCAGAGGCAGTCAATGCTCAAATCTGGGGCATGCTATTCCAGTGGGAGAACGAAGGCAAGAGTACTTGGGAGTTTTTTTTTTTACTTTTACCTGCCATTTGCAAACTTGAGGAGATGCCATTCATTGTTCTCAGTAGTACACTAGTACTCATGTATGTGCATTGCCACAATGGGTGACAAAAGAGGCATTGGTGATCATTTCTAATCATTCGCTCCAGAATCATTAATTCATAAGGGAGGACAGAAACCGACCCCAGAATCAAGATATGGTCGAATAATTCAATCAGACCGTGTGGATCGGGGAATTTCTTTTGATATATTTGGAGCCGTGAACTCCATTTATTAATTATATATACATAATTTATTATTTTTATTATTTTTAATAAAAAATATATGCTTAGAAAATTTTTATCTAAGATCTTTAAAATAAAATTAGAAGTAATTTTAAATTACTAGTTTTTAATTAAACACAATAAAATTATGTTATACGAAATAAATATCGAAATAAATATTTTATAAAATAAATATCAAAATAAGTATTACACATCCTTACTAAAAATTATCAAAATTATATTACATAATATAAATAGAACTTAATATATAATAATAATAATAATAATAAGTATTTAATAGTCTAGTAAGTCAAAAATAATTTAAAATATTAATATATTAAAATAACTAAAAAATAATTTAATATTTAACTCATCTTAAAGGTCTCGATAATATCCTTCCAACAGTACTATTTTTGTTAAAAATTACTTAGTAAACTTAATTATGCACTCAGTTTAAGAAACTATATTATATAGAGGTAACTAAAATTGTTGGATTAATCTTTTATAACGCAAAGTTAAATTTTAAATAGTTAAATATTAGTTGGAGCTGAGCTCCAGTTTTTGGATAAGGCTCCAAAATTGGAGCCCCTTCGGAGCTTCCCTCGTCTCTAAATTTGAAGATTTTGAGCTTAGTTGGAGATGCTCTTAAGAGCCGATTATGCAAACCGTACGGAAGTTAGATCTCAATACAAGCATCTTAAATGTGTTTTCCTGTGATGCTGCTAATGTTGGACAGGATGAAGCCCTGTTTTCAAGGACACCATCGTTTCTCCTCCACTTGATTCTTTGCATGAGTGATTGTTTGTTACTTGCTTGATCATCTTCTCACTTGTAGTTTGGTCTGTGTTTAATCGTGTTTGGCTTGTTTTAGGGTGTTTCCCAATCTCCCCATTTTTATCCTCGTGTATTAAGTTGTAACAAATAAAGCTTACTAAATTATCAGTCTTTAGACTCTCTTTAAAAATAAAAAATAAAAAAAAGAAACTCCAGAATTTCTTTTCCTCTGGACATGTAATCCTATTTTCCACAATTCATTAACCTAGTTCTTAGGGATATTCAAGACGCCCGTGAGCCTGAAGCCCATATATGTCCAACATAATAAAGTCGGGCCATAGCTCGTCCCAAGCCCGCTTTGGACCTGGCCCGACCCAATACAAGATTTATTGGATTGGCTTGGGGTCTAGCCATGTCTAAGATTGACCTGATCTGAACCCATCCACTAAAGCCTCAAGATAATGGCCCATCTTTTGAGCTTAAAATCTGTCCACCTATAATTAGGTTAACCCATGTTGATCAGATTTAAAGTTAAATTACTTAAATCTTCTTTAATTGCTTATATTTTAAATATATATTTTTATCATTCTGCTTTTTAGGAAGCATTAGCAACAATCATAAAATTTGATTGGGACTAACTTAGTCGAGATTGAAAATAATTATGGAAGTGAGAATATTTAAAAAATTTTTGCATCATATAAAAATATTCTTTTCAAATATTTCGATTCAATTAGACATGATTTATTCGTCCGCTCACAATTGACATAGGCGAAAAGTTGAACTCGGTCTGAGCCCGAACCCCGAACCCAATCCAATACTAATCTAGCCCGACACTAATTCTATTTTGTCCAAGCTAAGGTCCATGAGCAGCACCCCTGGGACTAGTTCTTCAGAGAATTACACCCAATTTAGAGTTCACATCCCAAACATCCTTTAATATGTAGTAGATTTCTCTCATATGATTCATGATAGTTAACACTGTAGAAAATTAAAGATGCCATCACTGATTCACCCTTCCCGTCCTCACCATTTCTTTTAGTTAGAATTTCTGCCAAAATAAAACCTCAACGCTCAGTAATCTGGAAAGTTAAAAGTTGCATATTTAAGGGCCATTTAAAATCAGACATTTGTTTAGTAATTATTTGAAAAGTCCTCCCTTTAATGGTTCCCAATTGACACGTCATATCGTGATATCCGGAGCGGGGATCACGCTAAGCGTACGGAGTTAAGAGAGCTGCTGCTATGGAATTGTCAATTGCTTCTTTCTTTTCTTTTTTCTTATCTAATAAGTAAATAAGTAGAAAAAGGAGCCATTTGAATTGCTTCCGTATTAACTTCACTACTAAAGTTTCCTTATTATCTATCTCATTAGCCTATTTTATATCAAATTAAAATTTATTTATGATAATTTGATAAAAAATAAAATGCTTTTTTCTCATCTTTTATTTATTTAATATCATATCAAATATAATTATTATATTCTTATTTTAAAATATAAGTAAAAATAAAAATAATTATTCTTAAAATAAAATTCTTATTTTAAAAATAATATATATATATATATATTTTAAATTAACTTATTTCTTAGTAAACAATGCCACGTGCTTTAGTTCAAAAGTCTCAATGATTATTTAAAGTTTCGTTGTTTTGGTGTTATAATTAAATAATAACTTAGTATTTTCTGATATGCTAGTTATCATTTTCTCTTATTTTAATCCATATAACTTTTAAAAATTAATTTAGTAATAACTTAAAATTATTATTTTATTTTTAAATTAGATAACATTTAATTCCACACAACTTTTTCTCCTAGGACTACGAATAATCTTTTACAGAAATCCATTTGACTTAAAATAAATTACATTTAGGAATGTAAATTAGTAAAATTGCGGATTCATGCAACAAGATGTAGATTGAAAGAATTTCCAACTTCAATCTACCAATGCACTTGTGATTGGGAATCATGATGAGAATTTTACTATAAACAACCCATAATAGTATTATGGTGTCTTATTAAAAATGATAATTCGGTGGGCTGATTCGGATTCAAAGTCAATTTTTTTTTTCACCGTATCATTTATAAATATCATTCATAAGGTAGTTAAATTGAACTGAACCAAGTCGAACAGATCTATATTTCGCTAGCTGGTTACTGCCCACTAAGCCAGTAGTATTTGAGTTTGAATAGGTCAACGGGTTTAGTTTATAACGCGGGTTAGTCAGCAAAGTCTGAAATGAGGGTTGGATTGAGTCTAGTTAGGTAGCTTCTAGCTGGGCTTGAATAGGGCAAACTTTTTAATTAGATTGATATCTAATACATGCTTAAGTCCAATAGCAAACCCATTAACCCAAGAACCCAACCCATTATGTTGTGGGTAATATTAATCCCAAGATTTAAAATTGCATACAAAAGAAAGCCACCGTAGCATTATGTGAACACATAGCATAGATAATTCGATGGATTACCATCCTATATTAGGTCGAGAGAAGAGTTGAGAAGAGAACAGAGTAGGATTTTCTCTTGTTTGAATAAAATTTTAGGATAATTACACTTAGATCTCCTAAACTATTATTAATTTTTATATCTTTTTTTCTATTTTTTTTCTTTTTTGCAACACATAGACCTATGAATTATAATCAATTTTTATATATTTTTTCTAAACTTCCTTTTTTCTTTTTTCAACACACGGACCTCTAAATTATCGATAATGTCTCAAACACTCATGTTGTTAGGTTTTTATTACTTTTACCATCTGTAAATTATTATATATAAATCACATGAGTAATTATATGACATGTTATGCTTATATTGAAGAGAAGAAAAGAACAAATTTAATTACCAAAATACCCTTATCTTGTGGGGATATTTTGCTTTTCAATTTTTGGTCTATAACGTCGAGTGTGAGACATTTTCAATAGTTCAGATAATCTATTCCACTAAAAAAGGTTTAGCAGAAAAAGTATGTGAAAAAAAGTTATCGATCATGGGGTCTATTTGTGATCGTCCCTAGATATTTTTGGTGAGAAAAATAGAGAGAGATGAAAAAAAAAAAACATTGAAAGTGTATGTAGAAAATGGTCATATATAATTCAGGAGGTCTAGATCGAACTAATTCCTTATTTTAATTGTAAATGGATGTCGACATAGTAATATTTTAATCTGGTCAACGATATATAAATTAATTAAATCCTAGTGGTAGTATGGAATCAACTGTCACGAAACAAAGTTAGTCATTAGTTACACTCACTGCATTATATTTATTAAGCATTACGAAGGTCAATGGTTTGTTCCATATTAGATATATAAAGCTTCTTGAGTACTTCGATAACTTTAGTCTTTTCTTATCAGTGACAATAATCTTCTATCCAGTTCAATTTGCATGTAATATATATGGTTCTTTTAATCAGTAAGGAGTTTTTTAGTGAATGAAAAATGGAGGAGGAAAAGAGTATTGGGGACTTAATTTATATACAGCATATGGAAGGCCCATATTAGCATTATATACTTTTCTTATGTGTAGCTATACTTGCATTTGAAGAGTTAAAGGTCAACTTAATGCGATTATTATAGCTATATTTGAAGAGTAAAGACTAAAGTTGGGAGGAGCAGGATATTATGAACCAGATCTGAATAGATCTGAAAGTAAGAAAATTATAAAAATTTAGATGATAGTATTCTCGTAAATTAGCATTTTAATGGCTCTAGTTTCACCTAAATAGGATGTCTATATGAAAATATATAAATAAAATAGTAGAGCAAGGTCATAATGATAAATATCCAATATTGCGACGATTGTTGGAGAGTGGCGAACGGTCAAGGGTGGTGCTGGATGATCACAGGATAGGGTAGCTATTGGAGGTGATGGTGGCTATAGGTTAGAGATAGAATTAGGGTTTCTAACTTAGATCTACTCCTAAAGAAATAAAGATAATCGAATAGTTACGACAAAAACGATAAATATGATAATAAAAAAATAACTAAAATAAAATAATTTCTCAATGCTCGGATGCTTGGATGAATAAACAAAGAAGCCCAACCTTTCTATATTATAGATGTCATGAGGTACAATGAGTCCTATTCGAACTTAGCCCGAAAGGTTTATATTACTCGAACTAAGATTTAACTTAGAGGCTTATATGAGTTAATTGAACTTGCTTTAGTGACTTACATGACTTAATTAAATTTGCCTTAACGGAATACATACGTATGTATCAATTAAAAAATAAATAGGCTCAATCCATCGAACATAATGTCCTCATGATGCGATCCGATCTAACCCGATTCACATCACAAGATTTATAGTTGGGCATACTAATGGAGTTCCATTTCTTGCATGTGTTCGTTGTGATTATTATAGCTCGATTTTATATCAGACTGGGTGGCAATAAAGGAAGCTCTTCTCAGTCTCTTAGACAAAGGCGTCATTGATGTGTGGATTTTGAGTTGAATTTGCTCATTTAAATTAACATGGACACGATAATAAATGATACCAATACTTAAACTCATAATTTTTCGTAATTATAACATTAAGAAGTCAATCAGGCTACTGATTTGCTTGCTAACTAGCATATGATCTTAGATTATGGGTGTATATACGATAGTGGTTTTCTGGCTAAGCTGCTTTATTTCTTTTCCTCCTCCGAGACTCTAACAAAACATGTTATAATCATAGTGACTAATTTTGTAATATATCTCATTTTTCCTTAAAATATACTCAACTTGCTCGTTTTCCTAAGAGTTGAAGCCATCTGATGAACTATATGATTCTCGGTAGGTAATTGCATTTAAGAGCTTATTATTGTATATAAAGGATATTATCTTACTGTTCTTTAGACATTTTATATGGAATTGTTCGAGTGAATTAATCCTAGATCAGCTATTGATATTAAACAACAAATTCAAGAGAGAAATAGAAATTGATCATAAAATGCGACATGATATTTCATATCAATCCAAATATGACCATATCAATGAAACCCCAATTTTGCATCAATAAAATCACATGAATAATAATGCGGATTAACTCATTTCTTTGTGCTTTAAATTTAAACACTTAATTCCTACAGTCTAAACTAAATTATAACAATTAGTCAACCGTTACTCGGGGGATATAAAAAGTCTTAACTATCTCGCAGAAATATAGTCTGACTACAATTTATTGCAAAAAGTATTAGCGTCAATGGCTGAAAATGTTATAATTACAATTACATCAATGTTACATGACTAAGGCCCTCATTGAAATTTTAGAAAACCTTAGATAAGTCTGGATTTAAAGCGTGAGGACTTTTCTAACCTCTAAAGGTTTATTTCAAAGTGGGTTCTACACCATGGTTTTGCTTAAATTGATGTTGATTTTTAAAGTTTTTTCTTATTGTATTTCTATACAAGTATATATTAAAAAAATTTAGATATGGAGAGATTATTAGATATTGATATATACATCAAAGGTTCAAAACAATAGTAACAACTAAGATGCATATAATTACGTGATTAATATATATAATTATGTATTTAAATTAATAAAAATATATTAAAAAAATAATTTTACTATTTACTCATAATATTAGTAGGGAAATTTTATGATAAATTGTTAAATGATCGATTACACAAAACTTGATAATGAAAAACAGACTTTACAAAATTTTAGTTGATATAAAAGATTTATTAATACCTTATTAAGAATAAGAATATCTATTTATAAAGATAATCATATTAAATAAAAAATGTATATATATATATATATTTACTATTTATAAATCGAGTTCTATAATTTAGCGAATATGTGTAGAAAACATTCTGCAGTTAGATCTGTTAGTTAAACTTAACAAAATCTCTAGATTAAATTTATTATACTAAAAAAATTGTGAAAATACCTTCAATCAAGTCATATTAAGGACATTTTAATTATTTTAGAAATAAAGATATTTTAGTCATTTTTAAAAATAAAATATCTCTACTTAAAAAAAAAATATTCTCATGGTTAGTTCAAATTTAATTCAGAGTGTTTTCTACACATATATACTAAATCATAAGACCCGGTATATAAATAGTAAATATATAGGATGTAAATTATAATTTCATTAAAAAGTAATTTTTTCGGTATCAAAACTTCTGCCCCCTCCTAGGGTATAGCAGGCGAGGAACAACCCCACATGAATAAATGGTCAAAGTGAAGATTGCCTTAAACCAAAGATATTCTCGCCAATCACTACTTGATAAACCTAATCTATTCACCAAAAGTTCTTAACTTCTACTAGTGATCAAGAGGAAGAAAAAAAACCATAAGAAGAAGCTAAAGAACAAGTAAAGTGGCCTCACTGTAGACTTGAGCGACTTCTAAGTTCTAATTACTATATAGGACGTAACCCCATGACTTTAATGATAGTACAAGTGAATTAGCTCACTCCCTTGAGAGTGCTTCACACTCTAACACGAGCTTGCACACCGTCCACTAGCAGTAGTGCTTTACAACGTGAGAGAGAAGACTTTTAAAAGAAGTTTGAATCCCTTCTTATTTTTACTTAATCTTAACAAATTTACTCAAAAATATTAAGATTATTTAAAGTAATATAAGAGTCAAATACTAAATACTATAAGACAAAATATGCCCACAAAAGGAGTTTTTGTAACAAATTAATCGGAAAAAAAAAATAATAGGAGGCAGAAAGGATTAGACGTGCACTTAGACACTCATAGATTAAGTCATGATTAAGCTTGAGGGTTGATTCATGGCACGTCTTCTTTGATGCATAGATACGTACAACTACGAGTCACGCAAGAGATCTAAGGCCAGGAAGAATGGCTAATGAATAGTTGACAATGGATAGATGAGATGCCAGTAGAAGCTTTCTCGGTTGTGAGTTGTGACAGAGAAGAAAGAGTGGTAGCTTCCCCCACCCACAGTATTTTAGTGAGCTCTTTGTTTTGCTGCTAATTAGCTATTTAATTAAGCCGTAATGTTAATTATCAGCAAGCTGTACGACTTCTTTGAAAGGGTTAGAAGAAAAGAATATGCGATTACTCGTTTATCAGGTGACTTAGCAACCAACCAATCACAACCTGCTAAGTATCCCAACAGCATAGAATCCGTGAGGTTGAACAAGGATTGGAAACTTTTATAGGTAGCGTTTAGATTTAGTTTAACTCTTTAAACCTAATTTTTATTTCTTTAACTTGAATAAGGTGGCTTAAATCAGTTTAGGAAGATACCATGTTTGGTTGTAAACTAATTTAGTGATGTATAATTAATTATATTTGATCTGACATTAAAAAAAGTACTAAGCTAAACTACCTTTCACTGGGAATGGATCGAGAGATAAGAGAGAAGGAAAAAATGATTGAAATAAGAAGAGAAATGAGAGAATAATGGGTGCAAGTAAGTTGTTCTAAGCCTATTTTACCTTAAAAAGTGTTTGATATTATTGATATATAGGATTAATTGCACTTTGAATTGATTAGGGTAGATAATAAACATAAAATTACTATTTTACTATCAATGATTTTATTTTCTCTAAAATAAGAGGTAAAACTGTGCTCAAGTCGTATGTAAAAATAGAGAATATATTTGTAATATAGCTAATCAATTTAGACCATCTTCCAATTTCAACAAGATTCTTAAAATACCTTCAAGCATACTCTTAGCATTACTCTAGAGTAAATATTAAAAAAAAGAATAGAAAATGAGGAAAGTGCAGCAGAGTACAGGTGTGTGATGGTTAAGACTTTTAGAGCTAAAGGCAGTTACAAAGTCTATATGGTTGCCCATCTCTTAAACACTCCATTTGGCATTTATTAGGCAAAGAAACAGTTGTCATACCAAGGAGGAGGATAAACTCATGGGAGGGGAGACGAACCTAATCAACGCCACTTTCCTTTCCTTTCCTTTCCTTTCTTTCTGGTGGACAAAACCAAAACTCCAAAAAGAGGGTGCGAGAGAAAGAGATAATAAGACTACTTCACTCCCTTTACGTGAACGCAATGCTATCTCACGTTCTGATCACACACACTAAGAGGCCAAAAAAAAACAAACTAAGTATCACACCAAAAGCCATTAGAAGCTCCAGTTCAAAAGAGATTTCAAAGAATACAAAGAATCATCCATCAACACAAGTAATTAATTCACATGGCAAAGAAAGAAGAAGAAAAAATTAATACAAAAGAGGAAGAAAAAGAAAATTAAACCTTTGTTTTCATTGATCCCTTCTTCTTTTCTTTTTTTTTTTTTTTTTTGGGTCTAGTAATGGCAATCCACTAGAGCCGACGCCGATGCGGAGAAAAGTAACGGCAACTCGAATGCCGGCGGCGACGGCGGGCTCTGGAGCTCGCCACGCTCGTCGTCGGATGACGGGGCGGGAAGGTTGAGATCCAATTCGAGAAGACTCCTCTCCTTCTTGATCACTACTTCTTGGTTCTCCGCCACGACGACCAACGGCCGGTGCCGCCTCATGTGCCCGCCGAGTGCCTGGCCGGAGTTGAACTCAGACCCGCATATCGAGCACTCGTGCACCCTCGACTTAATCATGCCGCCGCCGTTTATTGACCTCGAAAACGAATTCATATTTATCTGCAGCACATCTTCCCCAATTTCCACTTTCCTATCCTCCGCCGCAGGAGTCAGCCTCGGCTTCTTGTGGCTCGCGCGGTGGCCGCCGAGCGCCTGGAAGGAACCGAAGCATTTGCTGCACGTCTTGCACTCGTAGACGTAGTTACCCGCCGATTGATCACCGATCCTTTTGCTCCTGTTCTTATCCTCCTCCGGCTTCATCTCCACATCGAGACCACCGGCGCCGCCGCCGCCTTGCGCGAGAAGTATGAGACAATTGGCCATGTCTTCCTCCTCCTCCGTGGCGTTCATAGACGCCTCCCGATCGGCCGACGAGCCCGACGAGGAGTCGCCCACCACCGGTGCCGGGGGCGAGTGGATTCTTTGCCTCTTGGTGCGCTTGCCCTTCACAATAGTCTCCATTAATTTTCTTTTCCTTCTCCCCAAGAGAGAGAGTAGTAGAGAGGAAGAGGAGAAAAGGAGAGAGAGAAAGAGAGGGAGAGTGATGGGAGAAGCGAAGTTAGATGGAGTGGAGGAAATGGGCACTAATAATAAGAAAGAGAGAAAGAATATATATTTATATTTATATATATATATATAATTAGAGGGGTAGAGGAGTCAAAAGCCGCCCTTTCCTATTGTGAAGAGTAGCCGTGAATTATTCCGCCATTCCCTGCGTTACCAAAAGTGTACTTTCTGGGAATATATAGAGGTAAGAGAGAGAGAGAGAGAGAGAGAGAGAGAGAGAGAGAGAGAGAGAGAGAGAGAGAGAGAGAGAGAGAGAGAGAGAGAGAGAGAGAGGGGGCTTAAAAATAATTGAAGGAATTAGGAGAGGTGAGGAGTGAATTAGGCGAGGGGAAGGAGGAGTGGAGGAAAACAATGGAAAAAAGGGGACAGACAGAGTGGAAGGGCTAAATTGAATAATATTGACAAAATTGGATGGAGTTGGCTTGACCCAAATTAAACTAGCAAGAGGAAAATGAGGAGGAGCACGTTAAAGGCATGTAGTGATAATAAGCTAACTAAAACGGTGGATTGGAGGCGAGAGTGAGAGATTGAAGCAAACCTTCCCTTAGAAGAGAAGAGACCCTATTAACTCAAACTAGTCCAGAAAAGTATCTACCGGATTTGATACCTGAGATATTTTCTATACAGTATTGGTAGAAGATTTGCTGTTTGCATTTTAGTTTATTTTTTGTTTTAATGAGTTGGGTATTTGGTAGTAGGAGTATTTTTGTTTTGATGCTTGATCAGTGGCTTGCTTGGATCTAAATACAAAACAACAGGCTACACCTCAACTTTCCAGAACTGCGTAGGACCAAAAGATGGTGGGACGTCTACTAGTAGTGGTGATGCTGTAAGCAACTGCCACAATTTTCACCATTCTCTCTCTCTCTCTCTCTCTCTCTCTCTCTCTCTCTCTCTATATATATATATATATATATATTATATATTATCCAACTTAATTATCAGAAAGAATTAGCCTTAGGAACCGTTAAAATTTTAATTTAAAAAATAATGAAGAGGTTAAGTTGAACAACTCTTAACTAGAGTTGGATGTTTAGGGACAATTCAAACCCAAAACGTAGAGGCAATAGGTTGTGAACTCATTATCTTATATCAACCGCTTCCTGTATGACTTTCTTGATATTAGTACTAATATAATCAAACCGTTCATTCAAGAAAATTTAGTTTAATTGGAATGTACAGAGTACGCGTCTTGAGATATATCACTTAATCACTAGGATTGGAGACTAAAACCTTACTAGTTTTTCTGCTGTTCTTCATTAATTGGATTGGCTTAATATGGTGACCACTAAATAGTAAAATAGTATACTATAGGCATTGGATTCATGGCTTCTATTCTAGCAAGATTCTCTCAAACTATGATTGGGGGGGATGAATGTAATAAGGGATAGCTTGGCCTAAGCAAGTCAATGACAGAGGAGGAGGAGGAGGAGAGTGGAAGTAGGGATGGCATATTCTTGGCTTATTAATGATTTTATTTTGTTAGTTGTGTGACGCACGAAAGGTTAAGCAGTTTGATGCCACTAGTAGGTGGTGATGGTAGAGGAATGCATCCATGTTTGTGAGTGAAATGTGCCACTCTCTCTTCTTAATTTCCTTTGCTTCCAATGCCAACTATTCAAATTCTTCAATTATATTAGGAACTGTGTTTTCATGATAATGACCCCACAACAATTTAGGATTAATTACATTTTGACCCTTCATACTATAGCTTATTTATTTTTTTATACCACTTGACTCTTCAACTATCTAATATCTACCATCTTTTTTACACTACTATTAACGGACATCGTTGACTATTTTATCTTTAATTAATTTTTTCTCATTATTTCCTCTAAAAATAAAGAGATAATTTATTTTAAAATTTAAGATTTATTGCTTTTCTTTAAAACTTTGTAGCTAAAAAATGTACAAATTAATTTTAATCATAATTTGTTAGGAATATTTCGTAGTAAATGAGGTGGCGATAGGCTCGCTTTTATCCCTAGCGTCAGCGTAGTGCTCTACTAGGGTTTGGCGACTTTTCCCCTTGCGTGAGGGTCTTCCTCGCCGGCGCTCCCTTCTCTCCCTCCCTTTCTTTTCTCCTCCTCGTCGAGCTTGGGGTTGGCCGGAATGGGTGGTATCCTACACCTTCCTCCTTTCCAACATTGTCACCCTTCTCTGCCCCCATCCCATCAGTTTCCCACTACGCCCCCTCTCTCACATAGGCTTCCCATTACGCCCTCTCTTCTCTTTTTCTTCATTGATATTTCGCTCCGCCCTCCATCCCCTTCCACCCTTATCCTCGTCAGAGCCCCTCTTAGTGGTGCAACCTTCATCTTAGCAGTCCCTATTTCGGTCACCTTTTCAGACAGTGTCTCGGCCTCTACTTCTTCCTTTTCAGCTTCCACTTCTCTAGCCTCTTGCCGTCTCCGCCCAATGCCACGCCGGCCTCTCGACCTCTTGCCGCCTCCTCCTAGTGTTGGATCCTCTATTATGTTGGAGTCCAAATAGCGACCATCCTCAATATCCCCCATTTGTCGTTGTCCTCCCCTCCTGCTCTGCCTCTCTTAGGACCGCATCTTACCACGGCTACTGCCAAAGCTGTCAGTGGTTGATTGCCTCACCACCTTGCTGTAGACTAGTTGTGGGTGCCCTGGATGTTGGTATGCTAGCTAGCCTGATTCAATTTTGGTGATTTGTTGGTTGTCTTGTTGGGTTAGGAGGTCTTTGTGCATGTTGGGTCTAATTTGGCCTTGATGAGCCGTAGGACACCGACTCTTTGATGAGATGAGATCAAGTCTCTTGCATTAATTCCTTCTTTGTAAGGTGGTCGTGGCCAAGAGGGTGATGTGAAGCCCTGGTTTTAATATTGGTCAATTTGTTCTCAGCCAAGAGTAGGGCTTGTTATAGGATATTATCCTATCCCTTTACTTCTGTGTATTTGTTGTAATCACTATTGAAGTTTAATAAATTATTTGTTTACAGACATTTTTTTTTTAAAAAAAGGCAGTTATGAAATTGTCAAAATATTTTAGTAATAGTTTTGATATTTTAAAGAATGAATGACCATTATCATATTTTTAAGTATTTTTAGTAACATTTATATTAATTTAAAAAAAAACTCAATTATTAGCATAAGTGATTGGAGTCCTATTTTTAAGTAAATAAATTGTATCTCACATCTCCATTTAGATATAGAAAGAAATTATTTTGTAAGAATGAATTGCACCGATATCATGAGCTAGCACATATCTCTCCAATCTATACCCTACTGACTCTTAAACTAATAAAAATAAATGTTATAGTAATTTTCTAAATGCCACATCCTTCTAAATGCTACTGACAAATATGATGTTTTATATAGTAAGTTTGTAATCCATTATCTCGTATGCATACACCTTTGCTCACAATAATATCTCTCTCATTTTATACATTATATTTTTCCTTGTACCACATTTTATTCATCAATAATATTAAGAAGGGCTGATAAGATTATTTAAACAGGTAGGCAATAAAGGGGAGGAGATGTGAAGCCCTTGGTAACCACTAGAAGAAATTTGGTCATTTCTACCTTTCTTTTTCCCCATCCTTGGTTATAACTCACCAACAAGTTGCTTGCAGTGAGAGTTGGGGGGGGAGTCACTATGCCAACTCATATGTATCTTATTTTAAGTGCCTGTCTTTGTTAATGGGCAGTCACTAACTCCCAATTGGTTGAAATGAATTTAAAAGAATGAGAGAGTAATTCCACTCTTATCTCATCCCCTCGTCACAATCCTTCTACCATTAATTTACTATCATTAACTCAGTCCACGACTAGAAGACTACTTCAGCATTAAGAAAAATATTTCTTTTTTCCGATTGATAAGTAGATGACGTGCGCATTCATATACTACTACTCACCAGACGAAAGCAAAAGAAAACTTCTGCAGAAAGACTTATGTGGAGAAGAAGAAGAAGAAGAAGAAGAAGAAGAAGAACTCCTCCACTCTAGATGAAGAAAAGTTGATGGATAACGACATTAACTTTGTGTACTAAAACACTCAATTAAGGTAAGTCCCTGCGATCGAATGTCAACAAAAGAGAGAGCACAATAGTTAGAAGTTCTATTACAACGCTCACCAAGAGTGGAAATTAAGCTTTTCTATGTGCTGGACCAAACTGTTACAGTGGCTGTCTGATTTGGTTGGTTGTACATTGTATATATTATGAATTGTGTTAAACTCTATTTATATAGCTTGGAAAAAGTGGGGGGGAAGAATATGACTGTTTGTTTTAATTATAGTTTTAGAATGGCAAAATGCAACGCGTTAGGTTATTATAGATTTATAGTTTGTTTTCGCTCTTGTGGTTTGTCTCAATTTTGACTTATATGTGCTTATATATTTTAAGCTTAAGTACTTAACTCTTCGTTATTCATACTAATTTACAATCATTAATGACGTCAAAAAACTAAATTACCTCTCTCTCTATATATAGCCTGATTTAAAAATAATTTAGCCATTTAGCAACTTGCTTACTTGCTTATAACAAGAAATATTGACGCTAATGAACTACAAAGATTCTAGCATTTGTAGTTTTAACTTGGTTTGAAATAAGTGTTGAAGTTAGAAGTACAAAGGTATAAAATAAAATTAGGCCAAACTATAGGAAGTGACACTATAATTTTCCCTATAAATTTATGTTTACCTCGTCTCCTAAAAAATAGTCGAGTGAGAATTAAAACTACTATTTGGATGATAAATCCTCATGAGATGATCTCACTAAACAATTCCTACAACATTTTCAATGACTTGTCCACTCCTTTTATTTGGATATGTTGGTTGCCTCATTGACATTGGGCACATATTAGTACATAACTTGGTTATCCATTTAGCAAGCAATGTTGTTTACCATTCTAGAAGGCACACTTTTAAGAAGATAAGCATGCTGTTAGCTAATGAGGAGAGCAAAGAGTGTGAACTACTAGTGTGAGTGGCAAAAAAAAAGACAAAAAAAGAGGTTAGTAGAGAGCAGTGGCAGGTAATGATGTGGTTGTGTAGTTAGAGTGAAGTCTGATGTAGCAAAAGAATGGAGAAGAGAAAGGTGACCCAAATCTCTTTTAAAGACAGTGACCTCACAACTACTACAATCTACTCTTCACTTACTATCCACTGGCTCCACTCACATGAGCTCCACTCTCATGAGCTCACCATAGCCTCATGTGAGTTCCATCACTTGAAGCAACTCTTTACTTATCCATCATAAAGGATAAAGTCCACATTGTAACATCTAGTTTGAATGGGTAAGTGTGCATCTTAACTTTTTTTTAATTGAAACCATGGGTAGATCTCCCTTCGTGCTTATTTCAAATCGACGGCATTACAAACTATGAGAAGATAAAAGAACGGTGAACAAGCAATTAGTGAAAGATACTCACAACTTTCTTAATATAATGCTACAGTGCTATAGTATCAATCTTAATTGAGCATATGCTAACTCCGCTCAACTAAATTATACTTTCGAGCTAAAAATTAGCTCGTTTATGGCACAAGATGACCACGAGGCTTGATTTGAGTCCATAAGTCTTAGAAGCCCATGGGCCTTTTTTTTTTTTTGACGGACTTAGCGTTAGATTTTATATAAATTATTAAATATTAAATAAGCCAAGCTAAGCTCATAAGAATTTCTTACGAGAAAATTTAAAAATTAAGCAGAGCCCAAGAACCCATAGGCCTTTATTTATTTATTTTTTAAGGGACCTAAAAGTCATTGAATATGAGCGCTATCGGCGATATTCGTCCTAAAGCGTGCCCCCTCGTCAGTTATTGACAGAACTTCCAGAACCGTCTGTCACCCCCCCCGAACCATGCCTCTCCCCTTGTCCTCGCCCCTGTCCGCGTCTCTCTTTCCTCTTCCTCCATTCCCGCCTCCTTCCTTCCCTCTCCGCCTCCCTTCTCCGACGCAAACCCTCCTTGTTTCAATCCGGCGACCCTCTTCTCCTCTCCTCTCATCTATCTCCACGGCTCGCTTCTCTCGCCGGAGCCGTCGCCGGATCTCCTGCTGCTCCCCCGTTCCCGCATCCATGGAGGAGTCTTCGCACTCTCAGGTTCTCTATATTCTCCATGAATCTCTTGTGGCTTAGCAAATTTGTGTCCCACCTGAGTTAGATATCACAGGAATCAATAAAATGAATAAGAAATTGTCCAGAATTCGACTAAGATCTTAAATGTCTTTGTCGAGGTACATCTTGATCGCAAAACAAACTAGAGTGCTTCGCGGTGATAACGAATGCCTTTTGCTTTTGGTTCTACTTGTTACTCTGTTGGAGTGCATTGTCCTTCCATTTACTTTACAACTAACACACTAAATAATGGGATTGTTTCCACACTGGCATAGCTGATATTGCTTAAAATGTCATGTTTTCAACTGCTATATTTTGTAGTGATGAACTCACTATTAATGCATAATATACTCAGGAATTCTTATCACACGCAAGGGCTCACTGGGTTGTTAGATATCTCATTTCTTGGAATGTTGCTGATGATGATAATTTAGTCTACCTCTACGCAAGCAGGAAAGCTAATCTATTCCTGTCGGACAAGGGCATTGAAGGTTGGTAATCTGCTTGCGTAGCCTTTGTTTCTTTACTCTTAAACATTTAAAATGCTATTTGCTACTGAACATTTTGATTCACATAGGGGAAATTTTTTGATAACATTCTTTCCTTTTGTTCATCTAAGATTCTGTTTAAGCAACTTGTGCAGTGAAGTAGTCGGTGTTCTCTCATTTTCATTTGTGACAATCCTCATCAAGTGAGAATACCAAACAAATGGGATCCATATAATACAGTTCCAATTAATAGATTCATTTTTATTTTAAAATTAGTAATTGCCAGAAAAAAAAGATAAAGATTACGTTAAGGTTTGAAAGTGAATATATTATTTATGTTAAGTGTATCTTATTATGAGAAAGAAACTCTTCACAATTTATTGAAGATTGGGTTGGAGATCTGCAGAAACCTTGGGTTGACTAGCTTGGACTTTGATCCCCATTTTTATCAATTCATACATTAGGCAGTTCGTTAATCATATTAGACATAACACTGCTTTTATCAATAATAACCTAATATGTAGTTTACAAGAAAATTTATGTTTT
This sequence comes from Typha angustifolia, assembly GCF_048772165.1. NCBI lineage: Eukaryota > Viridiplantae > Streptophyta > Magnoliopsida > Poales > Typhaceae > Typha > Typha angustifolia. The sequence goes on along the minus strand of NC_133245.1, from coordinate 12,375,235 downwards.
TGTGTGTGCTTATGTCCTTTGGCCTACCACTCGTCACTAAAGTTTGTTTGCATTTTTCTTCCCGCTACTTGGACCATTCGTTGTTCCGTGCATGACAACTATTTTCTCTGGATTTACCTAAGGATTACGACTAGCCATTCTCATAGTTTAGTAGAACACTGATATTAAGTCAATAGACCCTTGAATTACTTTAGGAATCAATGTTACTTAGCACTATAGAGTAGTAATATTCTTGGGTTACAAATCCCCTTTGTTAACATATTTTAATATGTGGAAGATAACTTTATACACCACAAGATATTCCATATATTTGTCTTAACCATTTCCATGTGATACAACAGCCTTCCATTCGAATGTACAAAATTCCACTCAATTGGAAGTTCACATGTTCTGTCGTTCAGACGTGTTTCGAATGAGTTGAGAACATCTACATTCTGGAAAATTCATTCAAACACTTATCGGGTTTTCGTAGTTATTGGTTGAGTCCATTTGAATGCCTATTGTAGTTTATGTTCGAGTTAATTTATTTTGAAGAGTTTGTTTTAGATAGGAGTTTGGTTTATCTCTAAATCTTGGCACATTGGAGAGAGCCTATATATATGTATTATGGTTCTGTGTTGGGTGATTATGCTATTCTTATTCGGTAAAGTTATTTTTCCCCATATTATATGAGATTTGAGATGAGGCCCCTTAATTTGGAGAGATTTTGAGGTTAATTTTGATTAGATGTCAATTTCTTAGATTGTCATTCGTTTATTTTATTATGTTTTCCAAGAGAATCATTTGAGTACCCCTTATCATCTGTGCCATTATGTCTAAAGGTAATGCCATGAGGCCATTGAGTTTAGATCGACTCACCAATAACATTGACATCTAATGCTATTGTGCTGTATGAATCACGATTCACATTTGACTGTAGTTATCTACTTGACATAGTGGTTTTAACTTTTATCTTATAAAGCTTCTCATCTACGATCCATTGTAATAGTATAGATCACCATATTTGAATTGCGAATTTGCGGTGACTAATGAGCATAATGTGTTACTCATTGACCTGTTGCCTCACCTTGTAGGTTGTATTGATTGCTCAACACTTTTTCCTAAGTATGCCTAGGCATAATTGAGAGCTTGCACATTACTTGCGTTTTGTCTAGTACATGCTTTTACTTTTATACCATCATGTGAGCTCTCAAGTTGCTATTTTAGCATGAGTTTTATGAGAAACATGGCATGTACCGATCTCTATTCCTGCTTGATGCAATGTATCTAAGAAAATGTCTTGCAGAATGAACATGGAATTTTTTTTGTTATTAATAATCTAATACCATCACAGGAGGAGAGAGTGACAATCTATGAGATGAAAACTTGTGGTGTTGTACATGGAGAGTGAACTGATATTTCAGTAGCTATGTCTCTCCATTATATTGTGTTGGACCTAATAATGCGAATAATGCGAATAAGAGATGCACGCACTACTCTTCAATATGGTTTGAAGTTTCAGTTTGAGCCATAGAAAAAAAATGAATATTTTAGACTGAAATAGAATTGTTGTAACCTATTGTGGTCCAAAATAAATGTCAAAAACCATAAATCTTAATAGCCTTAACCAAATGAGTATTAGCTTTAGTTTTCATTGACTTTTGGCCGTTACCGGTCTTTCTCTGGTGAAACTTCAAACCATACTTTTCAAGATCCTTTTTGTAAGTCCTTGGAATTGTAAAATCACAATATTTGGCACTTTCTTATCTTTGTTATGATATACCCATATTAGGGATTAATGGTTGATTCATCATCCTTGTTCCTTATTTGGCTTGTTACTAGCTAGAGGCATCTAAAGAAGTTGAATTCCTTTTCTTTTATATATATCGAACATATTGATCAAGGTCATTGATTTGACTGCGAAATACATGTGCCTATATAACATTTTTTTAATCACACTAATATTCTAGCAAGTAGCAACAATTACTCTTTGTTACATGTGTATAGTTGAAAAAAAATGAATTTGAAATACATGATTTCATGCTTTAAAAGTTCATATGTTGTTATTATGACCGATCATGTACCTCAATGCACTTGAGATACATAAAGTCTTAATAACATATTTTTAAGGTCCACATTAACAAGAATTTTAATATGAATATATTTAACTCCAGATAAATATACTCTAACAATAATGTCTAACAATAATGAAATAACTAAATGTCACTACTAATGTATCTTCAATCAAACTAAAATAACAAATAATTTAGAACTTAATGACTAATACATTTGAAAGATAAAAGGGGTAAGTCCTAAGTGGAGGTAGAGTTCCGGTACATTTCGCTTGGTCGCCACGCTGACTAGTACCTGAAATATTAGGATAAGGATCCCATGAGCCAATAACTATAATTTAGTGAGTGAAATCTACTCAAAGGCCAAACAAATTCAAAATTCATAGACATGATTGTAAGGTAAACCTTCAAATTCAGCGATATAAAATAACAGTTACACTAAGCATGCTTACAACAACAACAATAACTACGGAAACAATAATAATGTTAGTCATATCTAATAACATGCTTAGTATCAATGTACTGAATTTTTTCCATATTAATAATGCCTTATATGTCAATTGGGATAATACCCTATGGATCCATATCAATTAGAAGTCATCTCGATATATCGCTCATAACTTTTCCTCATAGCTGATCCAATTAGAGTTACCGGAAGGTATTACTATGTGATAAATGCATTTGTCTTTCCTCTTAAGGGTCACTAAGAGATGTCATTATATGATAAACTCATCATATCTCTTTCACTAATCATTGACTAGAGTCACGACACGAAATCTTTCGATTTAATCGGAGATTGTTCTTTAACCTCGTTAGAATCATCTAAGAAAGTCACTAAGTGATCCAAAAAAATTTTAGGTAGACTTGAGTCACCACAGAAAGTCGTAAGACGATCTATGCTAGGATTATTTTCTAAGCCATACCAATCATTAGTTTTGTTTTTTCACTAATATTCACGGTCAGTAAAATTGCTATTTACACGAAGTATAGCAATGCACTAAGTCATATATTTTGCACAGAAATATGATATTTAATTTACACATAGAAAGATAACATGATTATGTAAAAAATATGAAGTACAAGACGAATAAAAATATTAATGAACCCACTCACCTGAGTCTAGATAAAATGGCTGAATCTCTATTTTATGAACAAAGGCAAATCACCACCTTAAATTACATATTTTAGTTTAATTAATATCATGATTTTTGAAATTTAAAACGAATCGATTGTTAAAATATGCTAAATTAAGCGTAGAGATTTGGGTGGGCTACACCCTGCTAAAACCAATTAAATAGGATAGGCCCATGCCCCAAAACCCTTTAACTCATGAGCTGGGCTGTGGCTAGCCGGCAACCCATAATTATGAATCGAGTGGAGTCGTCCTTAGATTTGAAATCCAAATCTGAGTGAACCCGAAATTAAAATGGCTGGCTCGGGTTGAGTCTAAGCTCGACCATGCCCTCTCTCTTGAGTGAATTGACGAGAGAGGGAGGGGAAGATCATCGGCGATCATTGCCGCCAGCGGTCCACCGACTGCACCGGAGGATCCATGCCATCGCAGCCTTCAATTGGGTCAATGCTCTATGGATCCACATCAACTAGAAAACACTTCAAGATGATGCTTCGGTCTTTTTCTCATAGCCTATCCAGTTAGGGTTACCAGGAGGTATCACTAAGTGATAAACGCACCTTGTCTTTTTCACTAACTATTAAGAGAGATTAGAGTCATATCAGGAAATCTTTCAATCTAACCTAAGACTGTTCCCTAACCCTACCAAAATTATCTAAAAAGTCACCGTAGTGATTTAAAATAGGACTTTCCCCTAGACTTCCAAGTAGACTTGAGTTATGACAGAAAATCATAAGCGATATATGTCAAGATTGTTATCTAAGTCAAATTAAAAATCAGTTGTATTTTTCCACTAATATTCTTGTTTATAACAATTGCTATTTGCACGAAGTATATCAATACATTGAATCATATATTTTACACACAGAAATGTAATAACTAAATTTGCACAGAAATATAATAATTAAATTTGCATACAAAAATGTGGTTCGACAAAAAACACGAAATACGATACAAATAAATATATGAGCGAACCTACTCACTTGAGTCTAGGTAAGATAACGGAAATCTCTAATATTTAGTCCAGGTACTAGAAATCACCACCTTTAAATAATAAAGAAATAACACAAATTTTTATTTAATCCCTAATATAATTTTTGAATTTTAAAACATAATAAATGGCTAAAGTGGGCTGATTTAAACATCGTTGGATTGGACTGGGTTGAGCTGTAGTTGGCTTGCAGCCTATCTTTTCTTTTCATACTAATCGAGCTGGGCCAAAGTCCTACTCAAAACTAATGAAGGACTGGGTTGCGAGTTAGCCTATAGCCCACAACTTACTATTAAGGGTTAGGTCCGAAACCCAGATCCAAACCTGAGAGAAGAAAGAGGGAGAAAGAAGAGAGGGAGAAAAGGAAAGAGAGAGAGAGAAAATCGCTGTCGATCATTATCGTCGGCAGTCCACTAACCTCACCAATCACTCAGGAAGGTGAAAAAGTGGCCGACGACAAAGACTCCTCTTTCCATGGCCGACGGCCATGGAGGTTGCTTCCACGGTGGTCTGAGCCACGAAAGGTCCCACTTAAGGCATCCATCACAAGGCCAATAGCGTGGACAGCCGTGTGAAGGCTGTAAACTCCAGTTCTTGCTCAATCTTAGGCGTGGCCAAAGACGTTGAAATTATACTTGGCACATGGAGAGGAGAGGGCAAACTGACATAACGATGACAAACCTTGACGACTTTTAACTCATCGTCAGTTTATAGCTCCTTATTGCTGCCAAAGTTATGCTAATACCACATCTTGGAGCAGTGAGGATCTTAGATAAAATACCATGTGTGGTGTGGACCAGTGAATGCCAAAAGAGACAAGACGCTAATGGCAAGAAGCGACGAGGACGCAACTGAGGAAACTGCAAGCATGCAACCGGGACGGTCACGCATTAGGTAGGGGGAGAATGTGATGCCCAATCAAAATTTTGGGTGAAACCAAAGTGTCAAGGATGTCTAAAGACCGATTCGACATCATAGCGAAGCTAGTCTTAAGGGACACTGGGCAATAAATAGGCAAAATTGATATTTATCCGCTGTATTATTAAACAGATATATGGTAGCTGCTTTTGTTGACTTTCGGAAACCAAAGCCTCACTCGCAGCCTTATCTAGTTAGATGAGATATTTAGAATCCTTAGTCTTATCTCTAGCCTTCTAAATATCTAGAAAAGATATTTATAACTTTGGTTTTATCTATAGCCTTCTGAATATCTTAAAGAAGGTATTTGGAAATCATAGTAACTAAGTTTCTTTTGACTTTTATAAAAAGGCTTGAAAATTCTACTTGTAAAGGGATTTAAAGTTAGTGAATTAAAATAAAAATAAGAACTTTATAAAAAAAGTTTGTCTTTTCTACCTTATTAAAGTCTCTTTCTCTTTTTTTGCTTCTGCACTACATTTAAGTTGAGACTTATCTCATCTTGTGAAGAAGGTGGAGCATCGTGTGGACTAGCAAATCGATCAAAATAGTTAAGTCCGTGACAGCGTGCTCCTCATGTGACTTTTTTTCCCTAGTTATTATAGTGTAGATCTCCTAACTAACTATAATCCATGGTGAATTAGGAGGATTAAAGCCTCAATATCTTAATCCTCCAAAAGGATAGTAACCAACTCCTCCTGCTTATACCACCCAACTCCTGCCACCCACCTTAAAGAAGAAAGAGAAAGAAAGAGAATGAACAACAGGCAAATAAAACACAATTGGGTTGTGCATGTTGTATATTTAATATGTGAAATTTGTGTTGTCACTTCTCAAAATCAATGAGAATTCAACTGTGAAGATTGGCAGACAAATCTATGTTTTAACACATTAAAGTCATTCTTTATCCATATAGTTGATCTCTGTGTGGGCATATTTGTATAGCTACTACATTAAAAGTAAAATAAAAAAAGATAACCTTGAAGTGTGCAAACATGTCTAAAAAGTAAAATAAAAAAGATAACCTTGAAGTGTGCAAACATGTCTAACCGAGTGTGTACAGTTTTATTCACATGCAGAAATGTACTTGTGTCTATGTTTATATATTAAAGAAATACTATTGCTTTTGAACCAAACTTCTCTCTCCATGGCAGGTTATGATTTGAAAATTCAGCTTGAAGCAGAACATTGTGGACTTCCTGTGAATGTAAGCTATTGATACCCTAGTAGACCTTACAGTCTTTGATTAATAATTTCCAGTGTGCAGCTTTCAAAATCAAAATTCAGATACTTCAAGCATGGTACTTCAGTAAAACTTAATGTCTACCTGTAGATTTCACTCTATCTCTTATATGTTTTTGTCATTCTTCAGGTGACTCAGAAGTTCCCTCATCTTATGGGTTATAAAGCATTTAAACTTCCACAATCCACGGATGTCAGAAACCTCCTCAAATGCCAGTTAGCTGTTGCTTCTCTTTGTGGCAAGTCTTACTCTTTTGAGAAACAAACTAATCAATATACCGACTCAATTGACTTTATCTGTTTTTTTTAACTTCAAGTAATTTCTTCTATTTTTTTGTTCTATATATATATATATATATATATTTATGAACTTGAACAGCAGGTGGCAGAATTAAAAAATTAATCAATATGAGTTTTAATGCATCCTCTACTGAAAATCGTGTACGCTACAATTCTATATGGAAGAAGATGCTTTTTGGTATTACACTTTCTACATTTGCTTAATTCCACTTTTATATATCGAAAAATGCAAGCTACACCCTGGTTCGTAGGATCAGTCGATGTCAATCGAGGCTCGATTCGAACTCTTTCTTCTCACTCTCTCACTTTCTTTCTCTTACTCTTTCTTTCTCTTTCTCTTCTTATCATATAGCCATTATTTTTTTTACAGAGAGATTTATCTCCGACGAACTCCGACAATGCATATCTAACTCCGGCGAACTTCGTTATATAATTTTTTAATTTTTATTTATTTATTTCTCTCTTAGTTTTCTCATTTCTTCTATTCTCTATCTCCTTTTCTTCTCTTTTTTTTCTTCTTCTTCACTTCACTATAGTTTTATTTTCTTTGTTTTGTTTTCTTCCACTAGCTCTCTCTCTAATCTCTTCTTTTTTTCAATTTTCATCGCACCATAGTTTTTCTTTCTTTATTTTGTCATTTTTTTCTTATTTTTATTTTTTTTTGTATTTTAAAATAATATTTAGAATTTACATAATTAAAAAAAGTTCGATATGATCTAGGCGACCGATATGTATCGTTTTTTCGAAAGACCGACTCTGATCTTGATCCCTATTTTTTGAACCTTGAGCTACACAGTTATGTGGAACAACTTAAAACTTTCTTTTTGTTATCCTTTGAGAATAAAGTTAAATATTGCAATTTTAATTGCACATACCAACTTAAAGTACTTCACATATAGATAGCCAATATAGCTACATGTATTAGGCTTGGAGGTCTCCTTATATAAAACTATCATATATAACAATTATATATATATAGATATAAATATATGCATATATGAGCTATGTATACTAAGCATGTATTGTCTCTGTATTTTTCAAGGTTTGTCGTATTAGCGTATTCGTATCGTATTGTATCTATATCCATGCTTCATAGCCTGAAGGTTATGTTACATCGAATTTAGTATGTGCATGGTCCATCCATTTATTATGGCCACTACATTACGAGCCCTCTAACGTGCTTCATTAATTTAAGAAGCTAATGCATCTATAGTTTGATTGACTCTTGAGGATAGGTCATACATTAAAGCTGATTATGTTATTGTTGATGTACATATAATCTTATGTTATATCTTAGGTATATCATATCACATGTATGATGTATATCTATATATTTTCATAATGAGAAAGAGAACCATGGTTCCCTTTCATTACATGGTATCAGTGCCCAAGGCACGATCCCCCCAGTCCATCTCGAGTCACATCTTCTTGAGAGCGACAAGTTGCCCTATCCCGATCGTGTTCGAATGCCCTTGCGAACATCTGCATCAGGTACGCAAAAACAGAGAACGCGAAATGCGCGTTCGTACACCTGCATCGCATTCGCACATACAGAGAACGTCTTTTATGTGTTCAAACGCGATCAGGCGCGTTTGAACGCGATCGGCGGGATTCCACTAGGATTAGGGTTAGTTATTGTTATTAGAATTTGTTGGCTAGCCTCTATAAAGGTGTGGATGGCAGCCAAATTCATTATGCTATTGGAATATTGGTTTCTTTGCCAACCTACTACCTCTACCGTTGGCAAGGTCTCTCATAACTTCTAATCTCCCTTGTCTGTCAAGTCTTCCCTCTTCTTTGGAATCTCGACCACTTCTTCCCTTTCGTCTTAATCTTTTAAACAACATCACTCATCCACCCTCATCTCCATTATCATCCATAACCCTAACTTTCACTCTACCCGTCACCATCACCATCATCCGCAATATATCGTATTTTCGTCCCAGTTATAATTCGAATCTGCGAAGGGCGTAAATACGAAAAACGTAGATCAGGGAGTTACTGTCACGACCCAAAATCGGAATCACGACCGGCCATGCATCTCAATATGCTTGAGATGCACGAAGCCTTAATAATACTCTCTATCTATACGATGACGAGATAATTAAATAAAATAAGAATATGCTTTATTAAAATTTTTATTACTAAAGGCAATTGGAATAAAATAAACAATGTTAATGTTTTTGAATCTCTAAAACTAAATAAAATAAAATAAAATCTTCTAATCTAGAGCATAAAATCTAAAAGAGCGGAAGGGTAAATAGGTGAATCCTAAGTGGAGGTGGAATCCGGGTACATCACGCTCAGTCGCCCCGCTGACTATTACCTGAAATAAATAAACAAATACAAAACAATAGAACTCGTGAGCCAACAAATATAGCTCAGTGAGTGGAATCCACTCGAACCAAATAAACTTTTAAAACATATTAATGCTGAATAAATGAACTAAAAGCAACAATAACCATCATAATATGCAATAGACATGCTCTCTACATAATAACAATAGTAACAATAGAGAAATGTCACAACTTGTAACCTTGTACGTTTTCCAATTTATTACATCTTTTTGATATTTATACTGTCATATGTCTCAATGGGTCTAAACCCTGTGGATCCATATCAACTAGAAGTCACCTCGAGATGACGCTCGGGACTTTTCTTCATAGCTGATCCGGTTAGGGTCGCCAGAGGGTATCACCCTGTGATCAACACACTCTGTCTTTTCCTCTAACCGTTGAGAGAAGTTAGAGTCACCTAGGAATCTCTCCTAGGACTGTTCCCTAACCCTGCCAGAGTCACCTAAGGAAGTCACCGCAGTGATCTAATTTAGGACTTTCCCCTGGACTTCCAGATAGACTTGAGTCACCACGGAAAATCACAAACGATTTATACCGGGACTGTTCTCTAAGTCATATCAACATTAGTCTCATTTTTTCTTTTCAAAATTTTCAATATTAGCACGAAGTATGGTGATACACTGAATATAATAATTAAATGCACACAGAAAATAAAACAATTAAATTTTCACATGTACGGATGAAATAAATAGACTTGCATACAAAAATTGCAATAAATTAATTTTTACACATGGGGGTGAAATAAATAATTTGCACACAGAAAATTTATATAATCTGACAAAAATACGAAATACAATAAAATAAATACGTGAGTGAACCCACTCACCTGAGTCTAGGCAAGACAACCAAAATCTCAAATCTCTAGCCCACGTACTAAAAATCACCACCTTAAATAATAAATAACAATAACGTTTTTAATTAACATAATTAATTAAAAAAATTTATACAATTTTACCTAAGAATAATTTATTTGGGCTAAAATAAACCCAAATCAATTGGGCTGGGCTGCAGCTGGCCCGCAGCCCACCCAAAACCGTTTCATCAATGGATTGGGCCAAGGCCCAATCCAATTAGATAATGGAACCGGGTCGGGTTCCTTGGATTCGGATCCAACCCGACCCGAATCCACTACTAAAGGGGTAAGATCAGACTCGACAACCCGAGTCTGTCTTCCCCAAACCGAAGAGAGAGAGAGAAAAAGAGAGGAAGAAGGAAGAAGAAGAAGAAGAAGAAGAAGAAGAAGGAGAAGGCGACGCCGGCGGCCGCCACTGCGGGGGTTCGTCGGCGCACCCTTAGTTCCTGACGGGATCCGGAGGTAGCGGCCGCGACTCGAAGCCATCGGCCGGCGCGATTTGCCGACGAGGCCGAAAACCCCCAAATCAGGTAATTTCGAATTTTCTCATTTAAAATTTAATTAAGTTAGAGGGGTGGGAGAGGGCTTACGTGGGAGTCGTGTGGTGGTCTCTGCTGGCTCCGGCGACGCTCCGGCTGGCCGATTCCACGGCGACAACTCCGTCGGTGAAGGAGGATGAAAAGAGAGAGAGAGAGAGAGAGAGAGAGAGAGAGACTCAGATCCTTAAACAGAGATTAGGGTTATTAATTTATAGATTAGAAAAGGATTAAACCTAATCTGATTCGGATTAGGTGAAATCCCTTCTCTCCCACTGCGTACCAGAGTGGGAGAGGGGAGGGGCTGCACGTGCAGAGCACGTGCACCCTCCTCTCTCAACCCCTTTTTTTTTTTTTATATTATTCTGGTTTTGACAACTATTCCCAACAAAAAGAAATTTCGTCCTCGAAATTAAGATTAGTGTAATATAAGAATAAGGTAATACCGTAATAGTCTTTAAGAAGATTAAGGAAATAGCTCTGGATGCTTTTCCCTCATCTCATCTTCACGCTCCCAAGTCGCTTCCTCTGGCCTGTGGTTTTGTCATAAAATCTTCACGAAGGAGATTACCCTATTTCGAAGAGTTCTTTGCTGAGTCTCTAGAATTTCCACAGGTTGCTCCTCATAAGATAGATTTTCTCGGATCTCCAGAGGCTCGAAATCGATCACATGGTCTGCACTAGGCACATACTTTCTCAACATAGATACATGGAAGACATTATGCACTTTAGATAACCTAGGTGGTAGTGCTATCTGGTATGCCACCTCTCCGATGCGCCCTAACACCTCAAAAGGTCCAATAAAACGAGGACTTAACTTGCCTTTCTTACCAAACCTGATCAATCCTTTCCAAGGTGACACCTTTAGGAAAACCATGTCGCCCACCTGAAACTCAAGGTTTCTTCTCCGGTTATCAGCATAGCTCTTTTGACGGCTTTGAGCTGCAAGAAGCTTTTCCTTGATTTTAACAATTTTCTGCGTGGCATCTTGTACCATATCAGGTCCCAATAACTGTTTTTCACCAACCTCAAACCAACAAAGTGGAGATCTACATTTTCTACCATACAACGCCTCGTAAGGTGCTAACCCCAAACTCGAATGGTAGCTATTATTATATGAGAACTCCATGAGTGGAAGATGATCATCCCAATTTCCTTTCCATTCCAAAGAGCATGCTCGCAACATATCCTCAAGGGTTTGAATAGTCCTCTCGGATTGTCCATCAGTTTGCGGGTGATAAGCTGAACTGAATCTCAAACGTGTGCCCATAGCTGAATGAAGACTCCGCCAGAATTTAGAAACAAAACGAGGATCTCGATCAGATACGATAGACAAAGGTGCGCCATGGAGTCGAATAATCTCTCTAATATAAAGCTGTGCAAGACGATCTAAAGAGTAAGTCATACGAATGGCCAAGAAGTGAGCAGACTTAGTTAGTCTGTCCACGATCACCCAAATTGCATCATGATTCGATCTAGTGCGGGGGAGTCCCGAGACAAAGTCCATAGTCACATCCTCCCACTTCCATTCCGATAAAGGCAAAGGCTGTAACATCCCTGCAGGTTTTTGGTGCTCAACTTTGACTTGCTGACAAGTAAGACATTTGGCCACAAAGTTTGCTATGTCCTGTTTCATGCCATTCCACCAGAAATTTTCTCGCAAATCTCTATACATTTTTGTGCTGCCTGGGTGGATACTGAATCCTGAACTGTGAGCCTCTGACATAATTTCATTCTTTAACTCCTCACTAACTGGGACGCAAACTCGATTATGGTACTTGACTAGTCCTTCATCTGATCTTGAATAGCCAGGAGCTTCTCCTTTTTCTAATCCTTCCAAGATCTTCTTAAGGTTGGCATCCTCTAATTGAGCAGCCTGGATGCGATCTAAAAGTGTAGGTTTGACCACTAGCCGGTTGCAAATAGCTACTCTCTCTGGGTTTAATGTTACTTCAATCTTCAGGCGTCTAAAATCTTCAATAATACACTGCTGACAAGTAAGTGCTGATAAGTGCCCCTCTGATGATTTCCTGCTCAAAGCATCGGCTACCACATTTGCCTTCCCAGGATGGTAATTAATACTAACATCATAATCCTTGATTAACTCTAGCCACCTGCGCTGCCTCAAATTAAGTTCTTTCTGAGTGAAAATATACTTGAGGCTTTTGTGATCAGTAAAAATTTCACAAGATTCTCCATAAAGATAGTGACGCCAGATTTTTAGTGCAAAAACCACTGCAGCCAACTCAAGATCATGAGTAGGATAATTCTTCTCATGAATCTTAAGTTGTCTAGATGCATAAGCTATCACCTTTCCATGCTGCATCAAAACACAACCGAGACCCTGTCGGGATGCATCACTGTAAATCACAAAGTTACCACCCTCTGCCGGAAGTGAAAGGATAGGAGCTGAAATCAAACTCTGCTTGAGTACTTGGAAGCTATTTTCACAATCATCTGACCACTCAAATTTTACCCCCTTTTTGGTGAGGTGAGTAAGTGGCAAGGCAATCCGTGAAAATCCCTCCACAAATCTTCTATAGTAGCCTGCCAATCCAAGAAAACTACGTACTTCAGATACTGAAGTAGGCTTCGGCCATTTGCTAACAGCCTCGATCTTCTTTTGATCCACCTTGATTCCATCCTTGCTGATTATATGTCCTAAGAACGCCACCTCGTCCAACCAAAACTCACATTTCTTAAACTTGACATAAAGTTTTTCCTCACGAAGAGTTTGAAGTATTGTCCTCAGATGTTCCTCATGCTTTTCTTTGCTCTTGGAATAGATCAATATATCATCAATGAATATCACAAAACAAATTGGTCCAAGAAGGTTTTGAAGATCCGGTTCATTAAGTCCATAAAAGCTGCAGGTGCATTTGTAAGGCCAAAAGGCATCACTAAGAACTCATAATGGCCATAGCGAGTCCTAAATGCTGTCTTTGCAATATCCTCATTCCTTATCTTCAATTGGTGATAACCAGACCTCAAATCGATTTTTGAGAAGACCTGAGAGCCTTGAAGTTGATCAAAGAGATCATCAATCCGGGGTAGTGGATACCTGTTCTTCACAGTGACTTTATTTAATTCCCGATAATCAATGCAAAGACGCATTGATCCATCTTTCTTCTTTACAAATAAAACTGGTGCTCCCCAAGGTGACACACTCGGACGAATAAAACCCAAATCCAGCAACTCTTGAAGTTGGGTCTGTAACTCTCTAAGTTCTGCTGGTGCCATCCTGTAGGGTGCCTTTGATATTGGTTCAGTGCCAGGGAGCAGGTCTATGGTGAAGTCTATCTCTCTATCGGGTGGAAGACCAGGTAGATCTTCAGGAAAGACATCTGGAAATTCACTTACCACTTGAAGTTCATGAATCTCCTGCTCTGCACGCTCCACGCCCACTACCGATGCCAAAAAGCCTGGGCATCCCTTCTTCATTAATCGATTTGCTTGAAGTGCTGAGATAATACTGGTCGTAGGAATCTTTCGCTCACCTTGGAAGAAAAATTCTGGCTTCTCCGGGATAGAAAATGTAACCCTTTTCATTCTACAGTCCACTATAGCATGATGTGCAGATAACCAATCCATACCCAGTATAACATCAAAATCATGCATGTCTAGACAAATAAGATCTACTGGAAGTTTCTGACTGTCTATCTCTACTAAACAAGATTTGCAGATAAGATTTAAAAGTATGGTCCTCCCTATGGGTGTAGTCACTGCTAAACATGATTCCATAATCTCAGGTGCAATAGGTAATAAGGAAAGAAAATCAGGTGAACCAAAAGAATGAGAGGCTCCAGAGTCAAAAAGGACTTTTGCTGGTATGGAAGAAACAGATAATATACCTTGCACCACGGATGGTGAGTGCTCAGCTTCTTCCTGGGTCAAAGTATAAACTCTTCCTTTATTCTCTGGCCTCGCTCCTGGATTTCCGCTACTTGCTGGAGGCCTATTGTTCGTTGTACCAGACTGGGACGGGCGATGCTGTTGATCCTGCTGAGAAGTCGGACGCCATCCCCCACATGGTGCTCTGCAATCTCTCGCTAAGTGGCCCGGTCTCCCACAGTTGTAGCAGCTTCGAGGTACTCCATTGCACCCAACACTAGACGAATGTGAGCGTCCACACCTCGTACAACTTTTAGGCTGACTCTGTTTGGGACCTCCCCCAGAAGGGTTTGGTCCACTCCCGACCCTCAAGGGCTGTCCAAACGACTGACCACCTCCTCTGTTTTGCTCCTGAAACCTCCTCGGCTTCTTCTGTGGATGCTGCTGTTCTCGTTCTTGGCGAAGCTCCCCAATATTTCTTTCGGCAAGTAGTGCCTTAGACACCATTTCTGGAAGTGTCTGACACTGAAATAATGATATCCTATCTCTGATGGCTGGCCGCAACTTACCCTCGAAGAAGCTAACTTTCTCTTCCTCGCTCGCTGCTATGTGTGGAACAAATCGCAACAGCTCGGTGAACCTCGCCTCAAAGTCCACTACAGACATGCCTCCCTGTCTCAGCTCAAAGAACTCATCATGCTTCTTCTTCTTTAAGGCCCGAGGGTAGTACTTCTCGAAGAAAATCTTCTTAAAGTTTCCCCAAGTAAGCTCCTTCTCTCGTCCAATGAACTGGCGCTCAATCATCTGCCACCAATGCTCTGCCCGATCCTCAAACAAATAGGTTGTCAAAGCAACCTTTTGATCCTCTGAACAATCCAAAACCCGTAATATCTTCTCAATTCGCAGCAGCCATGCCTCTGCTTCGATCGGATCAGTAGTCCCTCTAAAGGCAGGCGGAGATGCCTTTAAAAATTTTTCAAACACTGTACCCCTATCTAGACTAAGGGGCCTAGACTCTGATGGAGCCGGAGTCTGCGATGACTGTCCTCCAACGGCCTGAAGAAGGGTCTGAAGCACCGATAACACAGTATGAGTAGCAGGAGCTGGGGCAGGAGTAGGAATCTGGGCAGAGGTAGGAGCAGTTTCCGATCCCAAACCAGGAATAGCAGTAGGTGCAAGAGCTGGCGCTTGAGTAGGAGTTGGCTCTTGCTCCCTAGTCCGGTCAGGAGATAAACTCTGGGCTGCAGCTCCCTGACGACGACGACGCGTATACATATTGTCCCTTCAAGATTTATAATGAGATAAGAATAATTTTACTGAATATAAAAAAAAAATTTCATAACGAACCTGAGCTGATGCCACCGGACCTCCACACAACTCTAAGGGTGATTTAGGATAACACAAATTTAGGCTCTGATACCAACATTGTCACGACCCAAAATCGGAATCACGACCGGCCATGCATCTCAATATGCTTGAGATGCACGAAGCCTTAATAATACTCTCTATCTATATGATGACGAGATAATTAAATAAAATAAGAATATGCTTTATTAAAATTTTTATTACTAAAGGCAATTGGAATAAAATAAACAATGTTAATGTTTTTGAATCTCTAAAACTAAATAAAATAAAATAAAATCTTCTAATCTAGAGCACAAAATCTAAAAGAGCGGAAGGGTAAATAGGTGAATCCTAAGTGGAGGTGGAATCCGGGTACATCACGCTCAGTCGCCCCGCTGACTATTACCTGAAATAAATAAACAAATACAAAACAATAGAACTCGTGAGCCAACAAATATAGCTCAGTGAGTGGAATCCACTCGAACCAAATAAACTTTTAAAACATATTAATGCTGAATAAATGAACTAAAAGCAACAATAACCATCATAATATGCAATAGACATGCTCTCTACATAATAACAATAGTAACAATAGAGAAATGTCACAACTTGTAACCTTGTACGTTTTCCAATTTATTACATCTTTTTGATATTTATACTGTCATATGTCTCAATGGGTCTAAACCCTGTGGATCCATATCAACTAGAAGTCACCTCGAGATGACGCTCGGGACTTTTTTTCATAGCTGATCCGGTTAGGGTCGCCAGAGGGTATCACCCTGTGATCAACACACTCTGTCTTTTCCTCTAACCGTTGAGAGAAGTTAGAGTCACCTAGGAATCTCTCCTAGGACTGTTCCCTAACCCTGCCAGAGTCACCTAAGGAAGTCACCGCAGTGATCTAATTTAGGACTTTCCCCTGGACTTCCAGATAGACTTGAGTCACCACGGAAAATCACAAACGATTTATACCGGGACTGTTCTCTAAGTCATATCAACATTAGTCTCATTTTTTCTTTTCAAAATTTTCAATATTAGCACGAAGTATGGTGATACACTGAATATAATAATTAAATGCACACAGAAAATAAAACAATTAAATTTTCACATGTACGGATGAAATAAATAGACTTGCATACAAAAATTGCAATAAATTAATTTTTACACATGGGGGTGAAAGAAATAATTTGCACACAGAAAATTTATATAATCTGACAAAAATACGAAATACAATAAAATAAATACGTGAGTGAACCCACTCACCTGAGTCTAGGCAAGACAACCAAAATCTCAAATCTCTAGCCCACGTACTAAAAATCACCACCTTAAATAATAAATAACAATAACGTTTTTAATTAACATAATTAATTAAAAAAATTTATACAATTTTACCTAAGAATAATTTATTTGGGCTAAAATAAACCCAAATCAATTGGGCTGGGCTGCAGCTGGCCCGCAGCCCACCCAAAACCGTTTCATCAATGGATTGGGCCAAGGCCCAATCCAATTAGATAATGGAACCGGGTCGGGTTCCTTGGATTCGGATCCAACCCGACCCGAATCCACTACTAAAGGGGTAAGATCAGACTCGACAACCCGAGTCTGTCTTCCCCAAACCGAAGAGAGAGAGAGAAAAAGAGAGGAAGAAGGAAGAAGAAGAAGAAGAAGAAGAAGAAGAAGGAGAAGGCGACGCCGGCGGCCGCCACTGCGGGGGTTCGTCGGCGCACCCTTAGTTCCTGACGGGATCCGGAGGTAGCGGCCGCGACTCGAAGCCATCGGCCGGCGCGATTTGCCGACGAGGCCGAAAACCCCCAAATCAGGTAATTTCGAATTTTCTCATTTAAAATTTAATTAAGTTAGAGGGGTGGGAGAGGGCTTACGTGGGAGTCGTGTGGTGGTCTCTGCTGGCTCCGGCGACGCTCCGGCTGGCCGATTCCACGGCGACAACTCCGTCGGTGAAGGAGGATGAAAAGAGAGAGAGAGAGAGAGAGAGAGAGAGAGAGACTCAGATCCTTAAACAGAGATTAGGGTTATTAATTTATAGATTAGAAAAGGATTAAACCTAATCTGATTCGGATTAGGTGAAATCCCTTCTCTCCCACTGCGTACCAGAGTGGGAGAGGGGAGGGGCTGCACGTGCAGAGCACGTGCACCCTCCTCTCTCAACCCCTTTTTTTTTTTTTATATTATTCTGGTTTTGACAACTATTCCCAACAAAAAGAAATTTCGTCCTCGAAATTAAGATTAGTGTAATATAAGAATAAGGTAATACCGTAATAGTCTTTAAGAAGATTAAGGAAATAGCTCTGGATGCTTTTCCCTCATCTCATCTTCACGCTCCCAAGTCGCTTCCTCTGGCCTGTGGTTTTGTCATAAAATCTTCACGAAGGAGATTACCCTATTTCGAAGAGTTCTTTGCTGAGTCTCTAGAATTTCCACAGGTTGCTCCTCATAAGATAGATTTTCTCGGATCTCCAGAGGCTCGAAATCGATCACATGGTCTGCACTAGGCACATACTTTCTCAACATAGATACATGGAAGACATTATGCACTTTAGATAACCTAGGTGGTAGTGCTATCTGGTATGCCACCTCTCCGATGCGCCCTAACACCTCAAAAGGTCCAATAAAACGAGGACTTAACTTGCCTTTCTTACCAAACCTGATCAATCCTTTCCAAGGTGACACCTTTAGGAAAACCATGTCGCCCACCTGAAACTCAAGGTTTCTTCTCCGGTTATCAGCATAGCTCTTTTGACGGCTTTGAGCTGCAAGAAGCTTTTCCTTGATTTTAACAATTTTCTGCGTGGCATCTTGTACCATATCAGGTCCCAATAACTGTTTTTCACCAACCTCAAACCAACAAAGTGGAGATCTACATTTTCTACCATACAACGCCTCGTAAGGTGCTAACCCCAAACTCGAATGGTAGCTATTATTATATGAGAACTCCATGAGTGGAAGATGATCATCCCAATTTCCTTTCCATTCCAAAGAGCATGCTCGCAACATATCCTCAAGGGTTTGAATAGTCCTCTCGGATTGTCCATCAGTTTGCGGGTGATAAGCTGAACTGAATCTCAAACGTGTGCCCATAGCTGAATGAAGACTCCGCCAGAATTTAGAAACAAAACGAGGATCTCGATCAGATACGATAGACAAAGGTGCGCCATGGAGTCGAATAATCTCTCTAATATAAAGCTGTGCAAGACGATCTAAAGAGTAAGTCATACGAATGGCCAAGAAGTGAGCAGACTTAGTTAGTCTGTCCACGATCACCCAAATTGCATCATGATTCGATCTAGTGCGGGGGAGTCCCGAGACAAAGTCCATAGTCACATCCTCCCACTTCCATTCCGATAAAGGCAAAGGCTGTAACATCCCTGCAGGTTTTTGGTGCTCAACTTTGACTTGCTGACAAGTAAGACATTTGGCCACAAAGTTTGCTATGTCCTGTTTCATGCCATTCCACCAGAAATTTTCTCGCAAATCTCTATACATTTTTGTGCTGCCTGGGTGGATACTGAATCCTGAACTGTGAGCCTCTGACATAATTTCATTCTTTAACTCCTCACTAACTGGGACGCAAACTCGATTATGGTACTTGACTAGTCCTTCATCTGATCTTGAATAGCCAGGAGCTTCTCCTTTTTCTAATCCTTCCAAGATCTTCTTAAGGTTGGCATCCTCTAATTGAGCAGCCTGGATGCGATCTAAAAGTGTAGGTTTGACCACTAGCCGGTTGCAAATAGCTACTCTCTCTGGGTTTAATGTTACTTCAATCTTCAGGCGTCTAAAATCTTCAATAATACACTGCTGACAAGTAAGTGCTGATAAGTGCCCCTCTGATGATTTCCTGCTCAAAGCATCGGCTACCACATTTGCCTTCCCAGGATGGTAATTAATACTAACATCATAATCCTTGATTAACTCTAGCCACCTGCGCTGCCTCAAATTAAGTTCTTTCTGAGTGAAAATATACTTGAGGCTTTTGTGATCAGTAAAAATTTCACAAGATTCTCCATAAAGATAGTGACGCCAGATTTTTAGTGCAAAAACCACTGCAGCCAACTCAAGATCATGAGTAGGATAATTCTTCTCATGAATCTTAAGTTGTCTAGATGCATAAGCTATCACCTTTCCATGCTGCATCAAAACACAACCGAGACCCTGTCGGGATGCATCACTGTAAATCACAAAGTTACCACCCTCTGCCGGAAGTGAAAGGATAGGAGCTGAAATCAAACTCTGCTTGAGTACTTGGAAGCTATTTTCACAATCATCTGACCACTCAAATTTTACCCCCTTTTTGGTGAGGTGAGTAAGTGGCAAGGCAATCCGTGAAAATCCCTCCACAAATCTTCTATAGTAGCCTGCCAATCCAAGAAAACTACGTACTTCAGATACTGAAGTAGGCTTCGGCCATTTGCTAACAGCCTCGATCTTCTTTTGATCCACCTTGATTCCATCCTTGCTGATTATATGTCCTAAGAACGCCACCTCGTCCAACCAAAACTCACATTTCTTAAACTTGACATAAAGTTTTTCCTCACGAAGAGTTTGAAGTATTGTCCTCAGATGTTCCTCATGCTTTTCTTTGCTCTTGGAATAGATCAATATATCATCAATGAATATCACAAAACAAATTGGTCCAAGAAGGTTTTGAAGATCCGGTTCATTAAGTCCATAAAAGCTGCAGGTGCATTTGTAAGGCCAAAAGGCATCACTAAGAACTCATAATGGCCATAGCGAGTCCTAAATGCTGTCTTTGCAATATCCTCATTCCTTATCTTCAATTGGTGATAACCAGACCTCAAATCGATTTTTGAGAAGACCTGAGAGCCTTGAAGTTGATCAAAGAGATCATCAATCCGGGGTAGTGGATACCTGTTCTTCACAGTGACTTTATTTAATTCCCGATAATCAATGCAAAGACGCATTGATCCATCTTTCTTCTTTACAAATAAAACTGGTGCTCCCCAAGGTGACACACTCGGACGAATAAAACCCAAATCCAGCAACTCTTGAAGTTGGGTCTGTAACTCTCTAAGTTCTGCTGGTGCCATCCTGTAGGGTGCCTTTGATATTGGTTCAGTGCCAGGGAGCAGGTCTATGGTGAAGTCTATCTCTCTATCGGGTGGAAGACCAGGTAGATCTTCAGGAAAGACATCTGGAAATTCACTTACCACTTGAAGTTCATGAATCTCCTGCTCTGCACGCTCCACGCCCACTACCGATGCCAAAAAGCCTGGGCATCCCTTCTTCATTAATCGATTTGCTTGAAGTGCTGAGATAATACTGGTCGTAGGAATCTTTCGCTCACCTTGGAAGAAAAATTCTGGCTTCTCCGGGATAGAAAATGTAACCCTTTTCATTCTACAGTCCACTATAGCATGATGTGCAGATAACCAATCCATACCCAGTATAACATCAAAATCATGCATGTCTAGACAAATAAGATCTACTGGAAGTTTCTGACTGTCTATCTCTACTAAACAAGATTTGCAGATAAGATTTAAAAGTATGGTCCTCCCTATGGGTGTAGTCACTGCTAAACATGATTCCATAATCTCAGGTGCAATAGGTAATAAGGAAAGAAAATCAGGTGAACCAAAAGAATGAGAGGCTCCAGAGTCAAAAAGGACTTTTGCTGGTATGGAAGAAACAGATAATATACCTTGCACCACGGATGGTGAGTGCTCAGCTTCTTCCTGGGTCAAAGTATAAACTCTTCCTTTATTCTCTGGCCTCGCTCCTGGATTTCCGCTACTTGCTGGAGGCCTATTGTTCGTTGTACCAGACTGGGACGGGCGATGCTGTTGATCCTGCTGAGAAGTCGGACGCCATCCCCCACATGGTGCTCTGCAATCTCTCGCTAAGTGGCCCGGTCTCCCACAGTTGTAGCAGCTTCGAGGTACTCCATTGCACCCAACACTAGACGAATGTGAGCGTCCACACCTCGTACAACTTTTAGGCTGACTCTGTTTGGGACCTCCCCCAGAAGGGTTTGGTCCACTCCCGACCCTCAAGGGCTGTCCAAACGACTGACCACCTCCTCTGTTTTGCTCCTGAAACCTCCTCGGCTTCTTCTGTGGATGCTGCTGTTCTCGTTCTTGGCGAAGCTCCCCAATATTTCTTTCGGCAAGTAGTGCCTTAGACACCATTTCTGGAAGTGTCTGACACTGAAATAATGATATCCTATCTCTGATGGCTGGCCGCAACTTACCCTCGAAGAAGCTAACTTTCTCTTCCTCGCTCGCTGCTATGTGTGGAACAAATCGCAACAGCTCGGTGAACCTCGCCTCAAAGTCCACTACAGACATGCCTCCCTGTCTCAGCTCAAAGAACTCATCATGCTTCTTCTTCTTTAAGGCCCGAGGGTAGTACTTCTCGAAGAAAATCTTCTTAAAGTTTCCCCAAGTAAGCTCCTTCTCTCGTCCAATGAACTGGCGCTCAATCATCTGCCACCAATGCTCTGCCCGATCCTCAAACAAATAGGTTGTCAAAGCAACCTTTTGATCCTCTGAACAATCCAAAACCCGTAATATCTTCTCAATTCGCAGCAGCCATGCCTCTGCTTCGATCGGATCAGTAGTCCCTCTAAAGGCAGGCGGAGATGCCTTTAAAAATTTTTCAAACACTGTACCCCTATCTAGACTAAGGGGCCTAGACTCTGATGGAGCCGGAGTCTGCGATGACTGTCCTCCAACGGCCTGAAGAAGGGTCTGAAGCACCGATAACACAGTATGAGTAGCAGGAGCTGGGGCAGGAGTAGGAATCTGGGCAGAGGTAGGAGCAGTTTCCGATCCCAAACCAGGAATAGCAGTAGGTGCAAGAGCTGGCGCTTGAGTAGGAGTTGGCTCTTGCTCCCTAGTCCGGTCAGGAGATAAACTCTGGGCTGCAGCTCCCTGACGACGACGACGCGTATACATATTGTCCCTTCAAGATTTATAATGAGATAAGAATAATTTTACTGAATATAAAAAAAAAATTTCATAACGAACCTGAGCTGATGCCACCGGACCTCCACACAACTCTAAGGGTGATTTAGGATAACACAAATTTAGGCTCTGATACCAACATTGTCACGACCCAAAATCGGAATCACGACCGGCCATGCATCTCAATATGCTTGAGATGCACGAAGCCTTAATAATACTCTCTATCTATATGATGACGAGATAATTAAATAAAATAAGAATATGCTTTATTAAAATTTTTATTACTAAAGGCAATTGGAATAAAATAAACAATGTTAATGTTTTTGAATCTCTAAAACTAAATAAAATAAAATAAAATCTTCTAATCTAGAGCACAAAATCTAAAAGAGCGGAAGGGTAAATAGGTGAATCCTAAGTGGAGGTGGAATCCGGGTACATCACGCTCAGTCGCCCCGCTGACTATTACCTGAAATAAATAAACAAATACAAAACAATAGAACTCGTGAGCCAACAAATATAGCTCAGTGAGTGGAATCCACTCGAACCAAATAAACTTTTAAAACATATTAATGCTGAATAAATGAACTAAAAGCAACAATAACCATCATAATATGCAATAGACATGCTCTCTACATAATAACAATAGTAACAATAGAGAAATGTCACAACTTGTAACCTTGTACGTTTTCCAATTTATTACATCTTTTTGATATTTATACTGTCATATGTCTCAATGGGTCTAAACCCTGTGGATCCATATCAACTAGAAGTCACCTCGAGATGACGCTCGGGACTTTTTTTCATAGCTGATCCGGTTAGGGTCGCCAGAGGGTATCACCCTGTGATCAACACACTCTGTCTTTTCCTCTAACCGTTGAGAGAAGTTAGAGTCACCTAGGAATCTCTCCTAGGACTGTTCCCTAACCCTGCCAGAGTCACCTAAGGAAGTCACCGCAGTGATCTAATTTAGGACTTTCCCCTGGACTTCCAGATAGACTTGAGTCACCACGGAAAATCACAAACGATTTATACCGGGACTGTTCTCTAAGTCATATCAACATTAGTCTCATTTTTTCTTTTCAAAATTTTCAATATTAGCACGAAGTATGGTGATACACTGAATATAATAATTAAATGCACACAGAAAATAAAACAATTAAATTTTCACATGTACGGATGAAATAAATAGACTTGCATACAAAAATTGCAATAAATTAATTTTTACACATGGGGGTGAAAGAAATAATTTGCACACAGAAAATTTATATAATCTGACAAAAATACGAAATACAATAAAATAAATACGTGAGTGAACCCACTCACCTGAGTCTAGGCAAGACAACCAAAATCTCAAATCTCTAGCCCACGTACTAAAAATCACCACCTTAAATAATAAATAACAATAACGTTTTTAATTAACATAATTAATTAAAAAAATTTATACAATTTTACCTAAGAATAATTTATTTGGGCTAAAATAAACCCAAATCAATTGGGCTGGGCTGCAGCTGGCCCGCAGCCCACCCAAAACCGTTTCATCAATGGATTGGGCCAAGGCCCAATCCAATTAGATAATGGAACCGGGTCGGGTTCCTTGGATTCGGATCCAACCCGACCCGAATCCACTACTAAAGGGGTAAGATCAGACTCGACAACCCGAGTCTGTCTTCCCCAAACCGAAGAGAGAGAGAGAAAAAGAGAGGAAGAAGGAAGAAGAAGAAGAAGAAGAAGAAGAAGAAGAAGAAGAAGAAGAAGAAGGAGAAGGCGACGCCGGCGGCCGCCACTGCGGGGGTTCGTCGGCGCACCCTTAGTTCCTGACAGGATCCGGAGGTAGCGGCCGCGACTCGAAGCCATCGGCCGGCGCGATTTGCCGACGAGGCCGAAAACCCCCAAATCAGGTAATTTCGAATTTTCTCATTTAAAATTTAATTAAGTTAGAGGGGTGGGAGAGGGCTTACGTGGGAGTCGTGTGGTGGTCTCTGCTGGCTCCGGCGACGCTCCGGCTGGCCGATTCCACGGCGACAACTCCGTCGGTGAAGGAGGATGAAAAGAGAGAGAGAGAGAGAGAGAGAGAGAGAGAGACTCAGATCCTTAAACAGAGATTAGGGTTATTAATTTATAGATTAGAAAAGGATTAAACCTAATCTGATTCGGATTAGGTGAAATCCCTTCTCTCCCACTGCGTACCAGAGTGGGAGAGGGGAGGGGCTGCACGTGCAGAGCACGTGCACCCTCCTCTCTCAACCCCTTTTTTTTTTTTTTTTTTTTATATTATTCTGGTTTTGACAGTTACGGATCGATTCCACTTGGTTTCGTAATTTTTTGACTACGAGAAAATATTTGGTGAATATTTTCCTCAGTTGCGCGGACTGCTTCCTGCAATAAATCCAAATCTTTAAAGAATTGTTCCGTAGCCTATCACACCACTAAGAATATGTTCATAAAATACAGTTCAACACTATTTTTTTTCTTTCTTTTTCTAATTCTTTAGCTGAAACTTGTCAGTAAAGTAACAGTCTCTTGTATAATTTGTTAGTAGTCAGTACTACCTTTTCTTGTATGCAGTTGACGGGAAATGCAAGAATTCTACTGGCCTGCAATTACCTGGTGTCTTGGACGACATGTTTTCATATTCTGGGCCACTTGGTCCAGTTTTCAGTAAGGAAGCTGTTGCACTTCATCTTTGGGCTCCTACAGCACAGGTATGGACAGAAATATTTAATTTTAATTTTTTTGAAGATTTCTTTATATGTCATCTCTTTTATCTTCCATTTTGTTAAAGAACTGTACATAAAAGTAGGATGTGAGTGCATGTTTCTATGAGGATCCATCTGGTGGAGATCCACTCGAACATGTCAAACTTGAGGAGCTAAATGGTGTTTGGAGTGTTGTTGGACCAAGAAATTGGGAAGCCCGCTATTACGTTTATGAAGTTTCTGTATATCATCCAAGCACTTCACGGATTGAGATGTGTGCAGCAAATGATCCTTATGCTAGAGGGTTTGTTGATTATCATATGAAATACAGTTATATGACAAAATAGTTATATTAGTAATATGTAAATGTTATAGATGCAGAGCTTGTTCTGTCTGTTTTACTCTTCGCACCTTTTCTCTTGAATCAGACTTTCTTCTGATGGAAAACGGACTTGGTTAGTTGATCTAGATAGTGAAAAATTAAAACCGGCAAACTGGGATGAACTGGCTGATGAAAAACCATGCCTTCTTTCCTTTTCTGACATCAGCATCTATGAGTTACATATTCGGGATTTCAGGTACTAATCTTTCTAATCTACTACTAAGTACAGTGTTAAGTGGACTTAGTCTTAGGCTTTACATGTAATTAAACTTCTCAACCTTGTGTACTTCTTGTCTCTTATGGAGAACATATTATGATGGTAATTTTACTTTTTTAGAATATCTTCCATGAGTGGGTGACTGTTTTCATTTTCTTAGAGGCAGAAAAGACTTGACTCCTAAGATATTGTTAGAACATTCAGAATCATCATGCGTTTGTGCCACTTTGCTGCAACTGGTTTGTGTAAGGGTAAGTCATTGTGCTTTAAGTTCTCAAACAAGTTTAGGAGTCTAGTTTAAAATTCAAGTTCACATATACCACAAGAAATAGAGAAAGAGAAAACTGCAGAAAGATGTAGGAGAACTATGTAGAAAATCTCCTTTTGAAGTGTCTTACTTATGATTCAGTGAGTTTAACATCTCTCTTTTGAATATGATGCTCATCGAGCTTTCTGTTCTTTCGTAGCTTGAGTTTTTGGAATTATTGGTGAATTAACATGGTACCAGAGCAGGAGGGTCATGAGTTCGGATTTGTCGGGCTGACCTATCATTTAAAATATTAAAAGCTTTAGCTGTTTTCGGATACACTTTTTGGTCCAATTAAATGTCTCAAGCCCAAAAGTGAGGGAGAATGCTAGTGTAAAAGAGTAAAACCATCGTTCACTATCATTGTAAGCTTTAAGAGCAATTTGTGAGATAGCACAACAAAAGCATCAACGAAAGCATCAAAGCACTACATCTATGTCCAATGAACTTTCTGTTTCTTGATATCAAGATAGTCTTTGTTATTCTTAATGAGTTTTAATAGGATAAGTTTACATCTTTGTTCACTGTTCAGTCAATAAAGAACACCCAGGAAATATATATTATTTTCAGAATAGCAAAGGAAGTGAGAAACGCCAATCAACATCAGGATTAGAATAGCAAAGGAAGTTGTCATGACCAAGGATTGTTGTACCAGTGGCACAAGGCATCCCGACCTTGGCCATGACACGTGTTAGCAAGGTCGGCATTGTAGATATTGTTGACATGTGTCATGCTGAGTTGATGTGCTATTGGCACACTTAATGGTTTTGACATACCCAAAAACAATCTTTAAAAATTTCTATGACCTTAAAAATTAAAATAGGTTTTAGGGGTTGAATCAGAGTTCATGAATGCTATATATAATCATAGATTAGTGCATGGATGGCCGTGCCAGTAATGGCATGGCACTTGGCACGGGGTGTGCTGACCCGTGCCAAGCCGTGCCGTGCTGGCACGACTGTGTGTCGTTCAGCACGGCCGCGTGCCAGTCGTTGTGCCATATGGAGTTATTTGTCCTTAATTTTTTTCTATTTTCATCAGTCATTATTAAATCAACTAATCAATTGATCATTTAGAAGGCTTAGATAAAATTTATGATAATGAGACTAGATATGATAATGATAATGATAATGATAATGATAATGATGATGATGATGATGGTGATGTTGATGGTGATGATGATGATGATGGTGATGTTGATGGTGATGGTGATGTTGATGGTGATGGTGATGGTGATGGGGATAATAATGAGATTCAGTTTGGTGGCGGTAATAATGGAGATGAGACATGCGTCCCTGTTATACGACCTTCTCAGAGAGGTATTCTTTTTACAGATTACTTGAGTTTGTAGGTAACAGAATATTAGGGGAGGTGTACTCATAGGATGATATGAGTTCATCATAATTACCATTATATTAACCACACCCACCAGAGCCAGAATACCATTATTATACTCTATATCTACAATCTACATATGCTTATGGTGTGTCTGTGCTTGTGTCGGTGCCGTTCATTCCCGTGTATGTTCATATTATAGGAGAATTATAAAATTTTTATTTGTATAAAGACTATATGAGACATTACAATAAGCAATATTATCAGTGAACGAGTTTTGAAGAATATCGACAATATTTAATGCAACATTTTCGTGTTATTCTCATGCTGACAAATGAAGTATTTGATTCTCCTCGTCATTTTACGTTCAACTAAATATTAATTTTAATTATTAAATTATTATCGATTAATATTGTGTTCAATTATATTATGGAGTATTCAATCATTAATATTAATTTTAATGAATGTCTTCAATTATAGTATGTGTTGAATAATATTTATATTTAACTGTTGCTTTATCTTTAATAAAATATGTCATTTATAAAATAATTTAAAGATAAAACATTATAATGTAGGTTTTAAACTTTTAATACATATATTTAAACAAAAAACTAAAGATTGACATATCAATGACCAAAGAATATCTTTAAATATCCTAAAAAATTTATTAAAAATATTTTAAATGCGTGCCAGTGGCACGTAGGGGTGTGCCATCGGCACGGCGGGGCATGCCGTGCCGATGGTGGCACGGCCATCGTTGCATTAGTGTAACATATGTAGTTAGATTTTAATCTCATGGTTTTCTTTACTTTTTCTTGGATTCTCTTTGTTGGGGCAAATGATCGGAGCAAAGCAAAATTTTTCTTTGATTTCTAAATGTATAATTTATAGAGATCAAGCACAAAATGCAAAGAAATAGCCAAAGGTGTCACACCCCGATCTGGGAACATGATGGCCGCGAATTTCTAGGATAAAAACCGGAAAAAACACGAAAGCCCAAATAGTAATCAAATCCTAAAATAGATTGACACAGCGAAAACGATCAGTCTTCAGAGTCCTCACTATGCAGCTTCTTAAATTTCTGCAAAATAATAAGTCCTCATGAGCGAAACGCTCAGCAAGTAACCCACTCTACTAATAATATGTCTAATGACAAATATCAACATGTGATACAAGTAGAAAAAGAATCATAATAATATAATATATATAAGCCTTCTTGAAAAATAAATAATTTTATTGTCTCTTATATTGAATTTCGATTTCCATATATACTAAATTAAAATCATAAATTATTCATATCATTTTGAATAAATTAATATAAAACGAATCAATCTCTTCTGAAAGTGTATTATCATGGAAATCGAATTAGAAATAATTCATATTAACACAATCTGAATAAATCAAGTGATAAAATGTCATATTCTCTCGTTAATGGGTACTCTGACCCATGGCCACATCGCACTACCTAGTCACAATCGAGATAGCGCCCGAGACTTTTCTAGATAGTTGATCCGTCTAGGGTCATAGTAGGTATTATATAGTGTCATAATTTTTTCACTAGTTGTTGAGAAAGATTAGAGTCACTAGGACAAAAATTCAGGAATCTTTTTCCTAATCCCTCCAGAGTCACTTGGTAGCATGTCGCAACGTTACATTCCAAGAATCTTTTCCCTAGACGTATCTTGAAATAAATTGGGTTCCAGATCTCACTTTTATCAGTATTCAACTATACTGATTCATTCTGAATCTCAAGCATCAAATTCCTTAATCATAAAAAATTCTCAATTCTTCAAATACAATATATGCACGAATAATCCATAAATCCAAGTACTACTATTTCCTCTATTATATATATAATATAAATCATTCTTAATAAGTCAGAAAACAGAATAAATAATAATCTAATATTTGACATTGCAAAATTTCACATCTCAAAAATAATATTTTATGTTTGATCATATTCTCAAAAATAAAGATCTCTTATATTTTATTTATAGAAAATAAAACATATTAGCATAAAGATTTTCTCTGTTATTTTCTGAAAATAAAATATAATAATAAATATTTTTATAAATATGAAATTCCTATAAAATATAAATAATCTTAACATCTCTAATTCTTTATTGAAAATTCTTAAAACAACAAATTTCTTAATTTTTCACATAATTGACATCATTATATTGTAAAATTTATTATCTCATAAAATTAAACTGGATAAGAATAAATATAAGGAGATATTTCCAAATCAATTCTATTTTTATATAATAGAAATTTAAGAAAATATGAGTGGGAACTTGCCTTGATCGCTCAATCCAAAATAATTTGATTTTTGCATCCTAATCGTAATCTGCACGAATTCCAATGCGCTCCATTATTCACTTCTTTTTTCTTTTCTCCTCTTTGGTACGATAAGCTCTCCTCTCTCTATTCTTCTTTTTTTGTACTTTTCTCTCTAATCTCTAATCTCTAATCTTTCTCAAGAATAATCTCTCCTTTTTTTTTCTCCCGCTACAGTACCGCCTCTGTCAAAACCAGAAAAAAAATAAAATAATAATAATAATAATTTAGGGGTTGAGAGGGGAGGGTGCACGTGCAGCCCCTTCCCTCTCTCTCTCCAGCACGCGTCGAGGCTGATAAGGGGGGGGGGGGATTTCATCTAATCCGAATCGGATTAGATTTAATCTTCTTCTAATCTATAAATTAGCCCTAATCCTCTCTCTGGTACCCCCCAGCCCTCTTCTCTCTCTCCTTCCTTCCTTCTTTCGCTTCTTCCTCACCGTCGGAGTCGTCGCCGTGGAATCGGCCAGCCGGAGCGTCACCGGAGGAAATTGGAACCACTACCCTCCTCCCCAGTGAGCCCTTTCTCATCTCTCTAGTTTAATTTAAAATTAAATAGGTAAATCCGAAATACCTAATTTGCGGAATTCGGCCTCGTCGGCAAATCTAGCCGGCCGGCGGCTTCGAGTTGCAACCGCATCGTCACCGGAGGCTTCGTGCTTCGAGCCTGGTGTCGGAGATGTCTTCTGCGAGGCCCTCGTGGCTCTGATCGGCGTTGGATTTCGCGTCGGCCGTCGGTGATGAGTCCTCCTCCACCTCGTGAGGACGACAGAGGAAGGGTGAGAGGGAGAGGAGAGGTTGAAGGTGGTCGTGAAGGGGTCACCGGCGAGAGGTCGCCGGCGGTCACCCTCTCCCTCAGCCTTCTTCTCGCGTCGGTCGCGAGGGGGGGGGGGGGGGAAGAAAAGGGTTGGTTGGGCTCGGGTGAAACCCGAGCCAACCACCTTTTCCTTTTTAGTCGGGTTCGGTTCGGGTTTGGATTTCGGATCCACAAACCCGAACCGAACCACTTAAGTTGGTGGGCTGCGGGTTAGCCCGAGCCCAATTCAATTAATTCGGCTGGGCCTCGGCCCAATCCGATTTAGTTGATTTCTTTTGGATTGGGCCGGGCCAGCAGCCCAGCCCAATCCAATGGGTAATTTTAAACTCATTTTAGTTATTTTTGGTTTTTAAATTTTAAAAATATTGTTATTATTCAAATTAAAAATTTGAATATTATTTATTATTTAAGGTGGTGAATTTTAGTACGTGAGCTAGAGATTAGAGGTTTCGGTTATCTTGCTTAAACTCAGGTGAGTGGGTTCACTCACGTGTTTATTTTATTGTATTTCGTATTTTTGTCAGACCATGTAAATTTTCTGTGTGCAAATTATTTATTTCACCCTCATGTGTAAAAATTTAAATTGTTGCAATTTCTGTGTGCAAGTCTAATTATTTCATCCCTACATGCGAAAATTTAATTGTTTTATTTTCTGTGTGCATTTAATTATTATATTCAGTGCATCTCCATACTTCGTGCTAATATTGAAATTTGTGAAAATAAAAATGAGACTAGTATTGATATGACTTAGAGAACAGTCCCGATATAAATCGTTTGCGATTTTCCGTGGTGACTCAAGTCTATCTGGAAGTCCAGGGGAAAGTCCTAAATTAGATCACTGCGGTGACTTCCTTAGGTGACTCTGGTGGGATTAGGGAACAGTTCTAGGAAAAATGAGAAAATTTCTTAGGTGACTCTAACTTCTCTCAACGGTTAGAGGAAAAGACAGAGTGTGTTGATCACAGGGTGATACCCTCTGATGACCCTAACCGGATTAACTATGAAGAAAAGTCCCGAGCGTCATCTCGAGGTGACTTCTAGTTGATGTGGATCCACAGGGTTTAGACCCATTGAGACATATGACAGTATAAATATCAAGAAGATGTTAATATGTTGAAAACGTGCAAGGTTACAAGTTGTGACATTTCTCTATTGTTATCATTGTTATTATGTAGAGAGCATGCCTATTGCATATTATAATGGATATTGTTGCTTTTAGTTTAATTTATTCAGCATTAATATGTTTTAAAATTTATTTGGTTCGAGTGGATTCCACTCACTGAGCTATAGTTGTTGGCTCATGAGTTCTATTGTTTTTTGTATTTGTTTATTTATTTTAGGTAATAGTCAGCGGGGCGACTGAGCGTGATGTACCCGGATTCCACCTCCACTTAGGATTCACCTATTTACCTTTCCGCTCTTTTAGATTTTGTGCTTTAGATTAGAAGATTTTATTTTAGTTTAGAGACTCAAAAACATTAACATTGTTTTTATTTTAATTGCATTTAGTAATAAAATTTTAATAAAGCACATTCTCATTTTATTTATTTATCTTGTCATCGTATACGTAGAGAGTATTATTAAGGCTTCGTGCATCTCAAGCATATTGAGATGCATGGCCGGTCATGATTCCTATTTTGGGTCGTGACAGCCTCTAACTACTCCCTTAGAATCTCCTCTAGGGTTTTCTTCTAGGCTCCCTTTTTATAGTTAAAAAAAATATAATGAGAGTCCTATTAGAATAAGGATTCTAATATCTTAAAGATATGCTTAAAATTTTAATTAAATTTAATCTAAATCCTAAAATATAAGAGATAAAATAAAATTTCTCATTATCTAAATGTTTTTTTATATTTTATTTATTTATGTTTTAAAATTTTGGGTTGTTAAAAAGGGATGGAAAAAACCCTCAAATTAGATTTCTTTAAAGTAAGATATACACAATTATAGTGGCTCAACAAGTGGTCTCGAAAGAGTATCGAGATACTCCCCTCATATCAGTCCCGATAATTCATTTATATTATACGTGTCAACCCTTGCTGATTGGCACGACAATTCATGGCCATAACTCATATCTACTTCGAATTGGATAGCTGAAGAATCTATAGATGGTCGTGCCGGTCGGCACGCCCCATGCTGATCGGCACTTATCGTGCAAGTAGTGGCACAGCACTTGACACGGGGTGTGCTAGTGGCACACCCCCATGCCGAGCCGTGCTGTCCAGCACGACTGCTTGCTGGTCATTGTACCATGTTGAGTTCTTTTTTTCGAAAAAGTTTATTAAAAAATATTATAAATGCATGTCAATGGTATATAGGGGCATGCCACTAGCACGCAGGGCATGTCACTAGCACGCAGGGCATGTTGAGGTGTGCCGATGGTGGCATGGCATAGCATGGCTATCGTTGGAGAAATCTATTTCATGTTGGAGATGTCACTTTTGATAGCCAGAAAACACTAGCAGTTTGGTTCACGTTTTTTGACATTTTCATGCTTTTAGACTGTTGAGCTTAGTTAAATATTTGTCATGAGAGGGACGGGGATGACTTGGCCTCATAAGTTGTACAAAAGAACAAGGGTGGTATCCTCCATTCCTCCTACTTTATGTTTGTCAGTGGCAGATAAACCAGACTAACTAGTGACCTGCCAAATACCATGAAGCTTCAAATGCAATCACTCTATGCATCTGGAGGGCTGGTGACCCTTTAATTGCATAGCATGCTTCCCAGATGAAGATTATGTTAGGGGCTCCCATGGAGTAGTCCAACAGGGGTATTATAGCTCTGGCTGGTGATTAATCCACACTGTTACAATAGGCTGTGGCCTATGTGCCAAATTATGACCTAGTTTGGGCAATGGCAGCTGCCTTCTGGTGTGACATGTAATGGGAAGGTTTTCCCTAGAACTAATGAGAGGCACGTCAAAGATATTGTTAAATTTTATTAAAACTATACTTTTTATCTTGTTTGGAAGTTGGCATTCGTTTGAGTCTTGAAAGTTGAAGTCATACTAATGTATATAGACATTTAGATTCATTTACCTTTTAAATGCTTCTCTATTATTCTCTTTCCTTTGTCATATATGTTTGCACACTAGGATTCTATGATGTTAGTTTGTTTGTAATTCATTTGCAGTGCCAGTGACAGCACAGTGGATCCCAATTTTAAAGGAGGCTACCTTGCCTTTACCTCTCAGGTTGATATTTATATTTTTGTTATCAAGATTGTATCATGAACTTAGCACTTCAGCACTTTACAGAAAGCAAATGCATCTTGAGAAAAACATACTTTGTTGTTCCTGGTAGGTATTATTTGAAATACCTTTTGGATAATTTCAATACTAGTGGATAGTGGATAGTGGAAATTAGAGTAATGCTATTTAAGAATTTTAGATTATACTTCCCTAGTTTGGGTAATGATTTTTAGCGTTTTACTCACCTACTTAAAGCAAAGAACGTTATTTTTTCAGTTAAATGTCATGATTCGATCTAAGTACCTGGCATCAGTTCAATTAATTTATTTCTAAGGGACCATATTTGTATTATTATAAATTTATATCTAATGGACCCTATTTCCCCTTTAGCTACATGAACTTAAATTTCACCAATAAGAATTTCTCTTTGAATTTCTTAGCATTTGAAAGCAGATCGATCCATGAGATATAATATTTTTTACCACTAAATTTTAATTCATAGTAGTTGATGTAGTTGATTTCTCTGTAGTATCAGTTAAAAGTTGTTGTAGAATGAGCAGACATAAATTACTGCTTTGGTGGACTAAATCTTACTAATTCAGGATTCAGCTGGCATACACCACCTGAAGAAAATGTCCAATGCTGGTTTGACTCATGTGCATCTTCTGCCGACTTTTCATTTTGGTGGTGTTGACGATAATAAAGATAACTGGAAATATCTTGGTGAGTGTTTAAATTCATTAGAATTTACTTTTTAGTTAATTAACATCTTCTCTAACTTTGGGTGATGCTTATTTAGCACAGTTTGTTAACTTGGAGTGACCTGCTAATTTATTGTCTCTACAAATCAAGTCGTTTTGTAGAAACATGGATGGTCATGTCGGTCAGTACTAGGGCTGTCAAAATAAACGAGTGGCTCGAGCTCGGCTCGGCCGAAGCTCTAGTTCGGCTCGACTCAGTTAGAAATGGGTCGAGCCTGA
Source organism: Typha angustifolia (assembly GCF_048772165.1). Lineage (NCBI taxonomy): Eukaryota > Viridiplantae > Streptophyta > Magnoliopsida > Poales > Typhaceae > Typha > Typha angustifolia. The sequence goes on along the minus strand of NC_133245.1, from coordinate 12,340,475 downwards.
GCCGTCGAAACCGGCTCGAAATTAATACCGAGCTGAGCTTGAGCTAGAGCCGGTTCACTCAGGCTCGGCTCGATAGGCTCGATAGACATTGCTACTTGGCTGCGAGTCCTAAATCCTAATTGGTCAAGACAAACGAACGGCTCGGATTAGACCATCAGGAGATTCTAGGGCGAGCGAGGATCAGGCAGGTGGTGAGTCATGTGCAATTCCCCCTCGAGGTGAGTGCCAGGAGGGCTTGTTGTGGGGCCCAAAATTTGCCAGCTAGTACTTTGCTAGCATTGTCCGTCCAATCTCTAGTTCTCTATTGTTCTTCTAAGGGTAAACTGGTAAAAAACATGTGGCAGATAGTAAGGTCTGTGATTCGAATAAATGTAACACGTCACCATCTTAGAATCGCACTCGATTAGGCCTCGGGCTGCGGGTTGCACTAGCTGTCGAGCATCAAAAACCCAAATTCCATGGAACAAGGTGAAGGAGAGGTGCTTCTGTTATGGAACATATTGTAGCCTTGCGAACGGAATAGCTCTAGCCCGAAAGCCAAGAGAGGCGATGTCACCGCTGAACGAGGTGAAGGAAAGGTGGATGCATTCGACTATGGAATAAGGTGAAGGAGAGGTGCGAGGTGACGCCGCTGCTGAAGTCAGACGAGGGGTTGCTAGATGCATTGGCCGACGTCCTCCTCAAGCTCGTGAGCTCGTCCTCCTCAAGGAGAGGTGGATGCATTCGGCATCGGTGCTCGTGAGCTCGTCCTCCTCAAGCTGCCGTAGTGCCGACCGCCTCGTCCTCCTTCACCAAGCTCCGCCTCCTCCTCAAGCTGCCGGCAGCCTCGTCCTCCTCAAGTTGCCGTGGTGCTCGGCTTGGGCTCGATCTGGCTCTATCCAGCTCAATCCGGCTCGACTTGAATGAGGCTCGATAATAGGCTCATTTCAAGCTCGAACTCGGTCTAGCCCGGCTCGGGCTCGGCTCGAGTTGAGCTGAGCCGAGCTTGAGCCCAATTCAAGGCTCGAAATTCATTTCAAGCCGAGCCTGAGCCTGAGCCGGCTCGCTCAGGCTCGGCTCGTTTACACTCCTAGTCAGCACACCTCATGCCGACCAGCACTTGTCGTGCCATTAGTGGCACGACATTTGGCACGTGGTGTGCTAGTGACACACCTCCATGCCGAGTCGTGCTGATTGGCATGGGTGCGTGCCGTCCGGCACAGTTGTGTGCCGGTTATTGTACCATGTGGAGTCATTTTTTTTATTTTTTTTTCTATTTTCATAAATTATTATCAAATCAACTGACCAATTGATCATTTAAAATGCTTAAGTAAAATTGACGATGATGAGACTTGAGATGATAATAATGATGATGACGGTGATGATAATGGTGATAATAATAAGACTCAGTTTGGTGACGATGATAATGGAAATGAGACGTATGTCTCTGTTACACAACATCTTCAGAGAGATTTTTTTTACAAAGGATTTGAGTCTGTAGGTAGTAGGGCATTAGAAGAGATGCACCCACATGATGATATAAATTCATTATCATTACCATCATATCAATCACACCCACTAGAGCCACAACACACTTATTATACTCTATATCTACAATCTGTATATCTTTATAGTGTGCCTGTGCCGATTGTTCCCGTGCATGTTTAATATCCATTTCATATCATAGGAGAATCATAAAATTTCTATTTGTATGAAGACTATGTGAGCCATTACAACGAGCAATACTATTAATGGATGAGTTTTGAAAAATATCGACAGTATTTAATACAAACATTATCATGTTATTCTTGTATCAACAAATGAAGTCTTTGATCCTCTTCGTTATTCTACATTCAACTAGATATTAGTTTTAATTATTGAATTATTATCAATTAATATTATGTGTTCAATTTTATTATGGAGTATTCAATTATATCATGAAGTGTTTAATCATTAATATTAATTTTTATGAATGTATTCAATCATATTATGTGTTGAATAATATTTATATTTAACTGTTGTTTTATCTTTAATAAAATATGTCATTTACAAAAATAATCTAAAGATAAATCACTATAATGTAGCTTTTAATACATAATATTTAAACAAAAGAGCAAAGATTGACATTTGGAAAACCCAAAACATCTCTAAATATCCTAAAAAGTTTATTAAAAATACTATAAACGCGTGCCAATTGTGCCGATGGTGGCATGATACGGCACGTGCCACTGGCACGGCTATTGTTGGGTAGAAACTTTTTGTCTAAGAATTGTTATGTTATACCTAAATATACTTTAATCTGGAGTTAGTTATCTACTTTCTTGCTGAAACACAATCTAATGTGTCTAATTGATTTTAGTTGAATATTCATTCTTGATTATGTGTATATCTATTTGAGAATTATTTACTTTATTAGATGAAATGATTTATACAGTGGAATGAAAATTTTTGAGAGAAACTTTAGATCAACTCCTCAAGAATATATTTGAAAATTGTGTCAGAAGAACTTGATGGTTTTCTTTTTCTGATTTAAGTAAAGAAAATAGGATTTCATTTGCCGGAACCTCTTTCTTTTGTTCCTAAATGCAAGCTATTGACCACTAAGCATGTTTGTTGGTCTGACTCTGAAGGAAGCTCATTATTGGGCAGTTCCTCCTTCTGGAGCATGGGTCCTTCTTTAAATCCTTTTTCTTACTTGACTGAGCTTATTCAGGGCTTACTCTTGAGGCAAACAAAAATTCTGACAAACTATCACAAAAAAGCTCATTGTTTTGGCAGTCATATATGTGACAGTTTGATTTTTTTGGTCATGTGCTATGGGCCTTACAAGTTATCTAGCACACATATTGCATGCACTAACAGCGTCATCTTAGATCTATCCTATACATTGGATGCGCATTCCAGAAACCTGTGTTTTAAACTTTAACTTATAAAGAAAGGAATTTGCCCTTTGATTCCAAGGTATAAGAGCAGGTTGCTGGCAATGACTTGGTTGAATTCAAGGGTTATTGAACCTATAGACTAAAAGCTCAGATGGCCCACAACCTCTCTTCTGGATGTGAAATAAGATTCAATCAACATACCAGGACAAGTAAAGCCAATGATGGAGCTTCCCAGTTATATATACCTACCCTATTTCACTCCATTCAATCTATTTCAAGACCATTTGACTGACGGGGGAGTTAGATGAGGGAAGACAAGAACAATCTCACTCAACAGAATGCGATTATCCAGAATATCTGCAGGCAACTTTTATGAGTAGTTGGGAAAGTCATTATCTGGTCATGGTTATTACTTATTAGCCTTAAGGTGTTTCTATGTTAGTAATGAATTTTATGATCTTGATTATGGCATTTGATGGATTTGCTTACCTTTTCCCAGAAATCTTTCAACACTTCTGAAATTATCTTTTCTAATATCTTATGTGTATTTCTTGCCGTTACTTCCCTTGCTAATTTAGAATTAGAGTTTGATTTCACTATGAAATTGCTTGGGACATAAAACTTCATCATTCTTCTTCTTTTCCCCTTTGCTTGCTCCATTTATGTGGTTCTCAACAGCAGATGAGGTTGCAATGGCAAAACTCCCTCCAGATTCAGATAAGCAACAAGCTGAAATTACAGCCATTCAGGACGAAGATGGTTATAATTGGGGGTATTTATCTCTGTTTTCAGAATAATATTTTATGACATAATTTTAATAACTTGCCAAGGTATGCTTATGTATGATAATATGCAAGAAAGGTATAACCCTGTGCTTTGGGGGATTCCAAAGGGAAGCTATGCTAGCAACCCAAATGGGCCAGCTCGTATTCTTGAATTCCGGAAGATGATCCAGGTGCACATGTTTAGTTTTATGTCATTCAAATGATTTTTTTTTATTATAGATGATAATCATGATATTCTAGTGTAAGATGATATTCTACATATTATGTTGCTTTACAGGCCCTTAATCGCATTGGTCTTCGCGTGGTCTTGGATGTTGTCTACAGTCATTTATATGCAAATGGTCCCTCAAATGAGAACTCAGTTCTTGACAAGGTTATTTCTTTTTATCAACTAATGTTGCCACTTAGTAAAAGAAAAAGAAACCATTGTGATTTTATTTGTTTTTATATATGATTTTCCTACGATGACCATTCCTTTTAGCATGCACCATGCCGATGAGGGCAAAACACTCGGCACAGGCTATGCTAGTGGCACAGGGCCTTGTCGAGCTGTGTCCATCGGCATGGGTGCTTGCCAAACTAGCACAGCCTTGTGCTGACCCAAGCCGATGGGCACAGATGGAGCGATGTCCAAATCCAATAACTCGTTAAGACTTAGAGTTAGTCGAAGAGACGTTTTGTCTCTTTGTTTGAGAGCCACTTTATTAAAAATAAAAAATAAAAGTGACAAGATCTCTAGAAGGTGAGAGAGAAAATTAAAAAAGAATTTAAGATTTCTTCTTCAAATCTTATCAAGAGGTAATTTTTTTTCTTTTCCATGAGTTTTCTTTTGTTTTACACCCTAAAACTAATTTAGGATGTACAAATACTAGATCTAGCTCAATATTGTTAGATTAATCATTTGTAAGGGTCTTTCTATGTAGATCTAGTATTTTTGTGCTAGATCTATGAAAAATATTTTTTAAAATATAGGAATTAAAGGGAATATTAGATTTCCTTGAAATTTCAAATGTGCAGTAGAATTTATCAAAGATAGAAGAAAGAAAAGGAATCATCTCAAGTTCAATATGCTTACAGTCAAATAAGGGAAGAACTTGAGCCTATAAGTAACGAAATTTCAAGGGATGTGCGCTTGTAGGTTGAGATGAGTTAATCATTATCATTGTCATCATACTAGTCACCTATCGGATTTACAACACTCTTATTATGCTCCATATCCACAATCTGCATATTGTTATGGTATTAATGTATCGATTATTCCCATACATGTTTAATATATATATCACGTTATATGAGAATTGCAAATCTCATATTTGCATGAAGAGTATATAAGATGTTACAACGATCAATACTATCAATGGATGAGTTTCTAGGATTATCGATTGTATTTAACGCGACAGTCTTATTATTGTGTCAGCAAATGAAGTTATTTATCATCCCTACCATTCTACGTTCAACTAGGTTTTGGTTTTAATTATTAAATTATTGTCAATTAATAAACATATTCAATTGTATTATATGTTGAATAATGTTTCTACTTTACTACTATTGTCTTTTTAACGATAGAAGATTGTAACTTAGGCTTTTAAAACATATATTCAAACTAAAAATATTTGTAAATTCCCTAAAAAATTATGTCAGAGGTGCGCCAAAAGCATGACAGTGGCACACGAGGGTGTACTAGTGGCACTTAGGGGCATGTCAACTTGGGATAGGCATGACATATGCCTTTGGCACAGCAATCCTTGGGTTTTTTTTATATTTCTTTATTGTTTGAGGGATAATTATGTAATGAAAGTATAAACTGTTCTCCCTTTTCCTTAAGTTTCTTTTCCATGGCTCTTAAGTAGAAACAGCAGAAGAAAAAAAAAGATAAAGTAGAGAAGAGAAAATTGGAAGAGCAGCCTATGCCACTGTTTGCTAATCTTTCTTTTTCTGGCAGCTATAGAAGGGAAAAGGGAGGGAGAACAAAGGGAATGTTGCAAATGCTTTGCCGGTTCTTCCCTTCTTGGTCTGTCAGTAGATTTCCTATGGTAATAGAGAAAGAGGTTTTTTAACCAAACTAGACCCGTTTTGAATTTTTTTTACCAAAATGGCTTACAACCCAAACTTAATACCAAAAGGGGTCTATTTTACTATAGCCCTAAATAAAACGTTAAACTGTTAAGTGTTTTATCCGGTCTGAAGTAAAATATTGATCAGATCAGCATTTTATTAAGTAAAAATGATGATCTGATTAGCATTTTTATTGAAAAAAAAGAACGCTAAACATTTCAGTGATTTACTAAAAAGAAAGATTTATGTAAAAATGCTGAAAATTAAGCGTTTTATAGTTAAAAATACTATACGAGAAACATATAGATAAAAATATAAAGAAAAAGTTTATAACGTCATAACTTTATTCTCGGTTATCCATTTTAGTCATAAAATATGTTATTGTGAAGATATAGAAGAGTTCTATAAGTTGGAATGGCGTAGTGATTCCTCAAAACCAACTCGCTCAAAATCCTCCTCCAAATTTACTTTGAATCTTTTTTTTTGATTCTTTCAGATAAAATGCTTATCTTTTCAGTGTTTTCTAAACACAAAATGCTGAAGAGTTGAGAGTTTTATAAAATGAAATTTTCCGCATTTTTATTTAAAGCTTATCATCGTTTTACCTAGGGCTACAGTGTTTCAGACCCATTTTGGTATTAAGTTTGAAAAGTAGTCTATTTAGGTAAATAAAATATGAAAAAGCGCTAGTTTGGTCAAAAACTCATAGAGAAAGAGAAAAACAAAGGCAAGGTGACAAATTGGGAAAAAACAAACAAGAAATAAAATTAAAGAAAGAAAAATGAAGAGACGGGAAGAATAACTGGCTTATTAGACCAGTAATTTATTTACTCCTGTACGCCTTGCGAGCGTCACTGAAGTCTTCTTCTTCACCAAGGAATGATAGCATGGGAGCCAACTCTCTTTTTTTCATTCTACAGTGATTACAATTTGCTAACCAAGGTTTTCACCATTTTAAATTTCTGTGTTTTGGGATCAAAAGAAGGGAAGATATTGTCTCAATGGAGTTCTAGGTCTATGTAGTGTTTATCTTTTCGTTGACTTATTTATCTCTTTTTTGTTAATGTAATGAAACTTTAGCTATATATATTTACCCATATTAAAATATAAAATATTAAAACCACTATTATTTTTAGAGCAGTTGGGTAGTTATCAGGGTATTAGAGCAACACAAACTAATTTGAATTGCACCGTACTTGTCAATTAAATAAAAAAGTGTTCACTTATTTAAGTCAAGTCTACTTCCCGAGCCATAAAATTAGCGCAAACTTAATAGTGAGAGTAATGTTAGAATATAAAGCGTGAACATGTTACAGATGATCAAACAGATACATAGATAATTGAATTCAAACAGATATATATAGATAATTAAATTCAAACAGATACATAGATAATTGAACATGAGAACTCCAAAAGAAATGATGATGTTATGATTTTTCGTCTTGAAAAAAATTTGAGCAGAGAGCCAGAGACTGATGTGTTATCCTCTGGATGTGGTTATTTGTTAGTGGAAAAGATGGATTATTGTTTTGAAGTGCAGTCTATCTATACCTGTTAAATTCTTTCTGCTTGCTTAATGATAGCATTATCTTTTTATAGATTGTTCCTGGATACTTCCTTCGGAGTAACGCTGATGGTGGGATTGAGCATAGCACATGCATGAATAATACTGCTAGTGAGCACTTCATGGCAGAACGTTTAATTCTGGATGATCTTATACACTGGGTAGTCGATTATAAAGTGAGCATTGTTGTCTTAATTTTGTGAATCTTGATATTTTGTACATTTTCCTACAAATCCGATAGATATTAATATATTATAAGTAAAAAAAATCTACAAGCATTAGTATGTTGCGTCATTTGTCCCTTGTATACACAGCATTCCACTGGATTTTTGTGGGATTTTGTATATCTTACATACTTTTCTTTCTTTTAAATAAGTAGAACTCTTGGATTTCACAAATTGTCCTTCCATCTTATGCTTCTATATATACTTTTTATGAATTGAAGGTTGTGTTGCAAAGGCAGCAAATAAATCACATTTTGTGTCTTATTCATCATTAGTTGAACATTGTGTGCTGTCATTGTCTTGTACAGACTGTGAAAGATCAAAAGACAATTGTTTCCCTTTTATTCTTTTAACACACTAAATATTGTTTTAAACTACTTAAGTCTTTGTTAGTTTGGCAATTCTATTTTCCTGGGGAGATTTTCACTGACTGATTCTGTTTAGAACTTTGTATATGGATTATCATTTGTGAGCTGCTTATTCCACAACTTAGAAAGCACCCTTTCATTTTCATATACTAGGGGATCTCCCTCAGGAAAGAAAATGTTCCACGCTGAAGTATTTAGGTCCATAACCATTGTTTCAATGCATGAGGTCTTGTAGTGTATATCAATGAGTTACAAAGACACCCCTTGAATCATTTGATTCCTCTTCACCGGAAAAAGCCCGTATTCAGTGAAATGAAGCAATTGATTATTTTATGTACAGGATTCTTCTAGTCATGGGTTGTTTTTCTTGGTTAATAATGCTTGTCGTTTTGCTGATATTTGGGGATTAAAATTTTAAGTTGCCAGCTTACCTGATAAATTTTCCTTTTTGGGTCTTGGGTGAGGAGATAATAACCTTATAACAAATTTCAAGAGGGTAGGAACTGTCCCTAACCTTATGGGTTATGATAACAAAGTCTAGTTAGGAAGGAACTTTCCCCAGGACAAGAGGACATATACCTCTGGATACAAGTTGTCATGCCCACCGTAAATGTTGTAGTTTTGTATGACATATTAACAACTTTTCTTTTATGAAAAGTTGTTGACTCTTTCTGTTTTTTTGCTGACTTTTTTATGCTTGACTGATCTGTCTTCAATTTTCCAGTCCATGCAATTTACTCTTGTCGACTACTGCAATTTCCTACTTATTTTTGTGGATCGATATCTCTAACGTCACATACGATGATCTTACTGACAACTATTATGGTTGCAATATTAGGTTGATGGGTTCCGGTTTGATCTCATGGGACACATGATGAAGAGCACCATGGTAGGTGAGGCTGGCTTTATTCCACTCCAGCTCAAGATCACTTTCTTAGTTGACTTTACTTTCACTCTCTCATTGTGGTTCGGTCCAGATTGTATTACACTAAGTGGCAAAATGACTAATTAGTTGGTAAAAGCATAATCGCGACATGTATTTCTTAGTTTCTTTCTGTTGAGTTATGTTTAGCATATTGTATTAGCATTGAGAAGCCTAGGGATCTTGTCTTCTAGAAGTAGTCTCAAGTAGGGGTTGACATGACATGGCAAGGGAAATGAGTTTAGTGCTTAGGTGCCCAACTGACGATGCAGCATCATACTATGGGATCAGCTTGCTTGACCTTGCTTATTCCACAACTTCATATGCAGTTTTCAGTGCCTTTTTGATATAAAATATTGAACAAAATAAAATTATTTTATATAGAAAATGAATTGTCAGTATATTTGAAATTATTATTCTCATTTTCATGTCCACTGGTGCCAATTATCAGCATGTTGTTCTTTTTTCTGTTAAAATTGGCATGTTTTCAATTGAGAAGATATCTCATATCAAATTAAATTCGAGGTTCAAAGCGGATTGCCAAGGTATTTGTCATCTGAATCGAGAACCTTGACCTTCATGGCTGCTATGATGACACTATGGTCAGAGAGGCTTGTGTTTGTGACGAAATGGATAGCAGACTTGTCATAATTTATAGCTTGGCTGGATTAAGTATAGTAGCTATCAATGACAAAGATTAGCTGCCTCTCTCGGGGTGGCTTTGCTGAATAGCAGGAGATTGTCGGCGAAGTGATGTGTTAAGAGGAGGAGCCAACCTGGTCACCTTTAAAGTTTAAACCTCCCAGCTTGCCTGCACTCATGCTAGCATCAAGGAGGTAGACAGCATGCTAGTTCAATAATAAAGATATAGGGCGAAAGAGAGAAACCCCTGCCTTAATCCTCTAGTTGGAGAGAAGAAGCCATTGAAGCTCCCATTAATATTAACAACTAAAGTGGCAGTGGAGATGCAGGAATGCATGAGTTTGATGTAGTGATTTGGGAAACCATGGAGTTTAAGGCAATCTCTGATGAATCCCTACCATAAACGGTCAAAATCCTTAGAAAGATCTGCTTTTAGCATGAAGGCTTCTCTCCTAGCTTTGGTGGACCTCATGTAGCTTATTATTAATTGCACAGAATTTTCTATTTTGTGCATGCCATATCAGAAAACTTAATTTATTCTTCTTGAATTTAGGTGAAAGCAAAATCTGTTCTTCAAAGTTTATCAAAGGGTGAACATGGAGTAGATGGTTCAAAGATCTACATGTAAGATATATGATTTCTTATATTTGTTAAAGACATTTTAGAAAATCAATTAGGATTTTTTCAATTTGATCAATTTTCCAATGATATTACAACTAGAATATAATTATCTTTCAAATTACAATTTCTGCTACCACAGATATGGCGAGGGGTGGGACTTTGGTGAAGTTGCAAACAACAAGCGTGGCATTAATGCTTCACAGTGTAACATCTGTGGCACTGGCATTGGCAGGTACATCTCCATTTATATCTTCAAGTGACAGTATCCCTTGTAATCTGTGGAACTGCTGTCTATTGAGAGGAGTTTTCCAACAATTATTTACATGTGATGAAGGATGAAATTCTGGTGTGAGTCCAAAATTTTTAGACGAGTTATTATTTATAATTTTAATTAAAGTCTTCTTTTTTCTGATTTTACTGTAGTAGTATTATACAGATGTGGTAAGGTAGCAATTATTGTTTGGGTAGTATTATACAGAAACTGTCGATCCTTAATTAGACGTTTCTCAAACCAACAAATTCACTATATCTTTCATGAAGCTAATCAACCAGTTGATTGGCTAGCTTCGTTTGCAAAATCAAATCTTTCATTTTTTGTTTGGAATGGCTCTTCCCCCTCCCGATTTTTGGCTTTAGTTGCGGCAGATATGTATGGCTGCTCTTTCTTGCATTGCTTATGACGTTGTATATTTTTGTGGGGTGTTTCCCCATCTTTTAATGCAATTTAATATAAAAAAAGGGTAGCTGCCACGACTCAAAATCGGAATCATGACTGACCATGTACTTTAATGTACTTGAGATACACGAAGCCTTATCTAATATTTTTTTAAGTCCCAAAATGACAAGAATTTAATTATGAACAACTAACTCCAATAAATATAATCCAATAATAAAGAAAAGATTGATGTCATCGATAATGTGTCACCCATCAAACTAAAATAACAGATGGTTTAGAATAAAATAGCTAGTACAACCGATGGATAAAATAGTAAAATCCTAAGTGGAGGTGGATTCCTGGTGTACCTCGCTAGTCGCCTCATTGATCAGCACCTGAAATATTAGAAGAGGGAACCCATGAGCCAACAACTATAGCTCAGTGAGTGGAATCTACTTAAAAATCAAATAAATCCAAATCCATAAACATAACTTTAATTAAATACAAGTCTAATAATATAAATGAGAATCTCACTAAGCATGCTTATGATAACAATAATAATATCAGTACAAGTAACGACAGAGTAAACTATATCTCATAACATAGCTCGTGTCAATATGCTGAATTTCTTTTAATATTAATAATAATGTCATATGTATCAACTTGGGACAATGCCTAAGGATCCATATCAACTAAAAGTCACCTCGAGATACGCTCGAGTCTTTTTCTTATAGTTGATCCAGTTAGGGTCACTAGGAGGTGTCACTATGTGATAAACTCACCCTGTCTTTTCCACTAACCATAGAGAAAGATTAGAGTCACCATAGGGATATTTCTAATCTAGCATGTAACTATTCTCTAACCGCGTCAGAGTCACCTAAACAGATTATTTACTGATCAGGAATAGGTCTGTCTCCTAGATTGTTCTCTAATCGCGCCAGAGTTACCTAAATAAATCATATGCCGATCAGGTATAGGTCTGTTACCTGGACTTCAAGATAGACAATGAGTCATCAGAGAGATGCACGAAAAATAGCTAGCCTGTGTTTGTTCTCAAAGTCCTACCACATTTCAATCATGTTTTTCCACTAATATTCACGATCATTTAAATGACTATATGCACTAAGTATAGCAATGCGCTGAGTCTTATAGTTTGCTCACAGAATTATAATAATTAAATTGCAAATAGAAAATATAATAAATAAATTTGCACACAGAAATATGATGTTTTATTTGCACACAAAGAAATACGTGATTTAATAAGAAAAAACACAAAGTATAAGACGAATAAATAGAATAAATATGTGAGTGAACCCACTCACCTGTGTCTAGGTAAAATGACTGAAATCTCTAGTCCATGTGTTAAGAGAATCACCACATTTAATAATAAATAAATAACATATTTCAATTTAACCAATATCATGATTTCTAAATTTTAAAATTAATTAAATTATTCAAATAGGCTAGTTTAAGCCCAAATGGTTGGGCTGGGCTATGGCTGGCCTGTAGCCCACAAAACCCACTAAATAGTTTGGGTTTAAGGCCCAAACCCATTATTATTCATGGGCTGGGCTGCAGTTGGCCCGCAACCCACCCAAAAATCCATTTAAATGGATTGGGCTTTTTTGCCCAATCTAACTAAATTAAATGGGTCGGGTCAAGTCCCTTGGATTCGAAATCCAATCCAACCCAACCCGAAACCCTTTACTTTAAAAATGAAGATGAAACTCAGTTGCCAGAGTCTGCCTTCCTTATCTCGAAGGGACCAATGAGAGAGAGCGAAAAGAGGGAAGGAGAGGTCGCCGGCAACGGTGCTGCCAAAAGGCCAACCCGAAGGCATCAACGCTACCCTCGCGACCTCAGCGACTCCTACGAGATGTCAGCTGTCACGACCCAAAAACAGGAATCATGACCGGCCATGCATCTCAATATGCTTGAGATACACGAAGCCTTATTAATACTCTCTACGTGTACGATGGCAAAATAAATAAATAAAATGAAAATATGCTTTATTAAATTTTATAACTAATTGCAATAAAAATAAAACAATGTTAATGTTTTTGAGTCTCTAAACTAAATAAATAAAACTTCTAATCTAAAGCATAAAATCTAAAAGAGCGGAAAAGTAAATAGGTGACTCCTAAGTGGAGGTGGAGTCCGGGTACATCTCGCTCAGTCGCCTCGCTGACTATTACTTAAAATAGATAAATAAATACAAAAATAGAATCCATGAGCCAACAACTATAGCTCAGTGAGTGGAATCCACTCGAAAACCAAATAAATTTTAAATCATATTAATGCTAAATAAAATTAAACTAAAAGTAACAATATCCATAACAATATGCAATAGGCATGCTCTCTAAATAATAACAATGATAACAATAGAGAGAGTCACAACTCGTAACCTTACACGTTTTCAACATATTAACATCTTTTCAATATTTATACTGTCATATGTCTCAATGGGTCTAAACCCTGTGGATCCACATCAACTAGAAGTCACCTCGAGATGATGCCCAGCCAGATAGGAAATGGATTGGGCTGCGGTTTAGCCCGTAGCTCATCCAATTTAATTAGTTAGGGTCGGGTTTGTGGATCCGAAATCCAAACCCGAACCCGAACCCGCATTCAAAAGAAAAGGGGGTGGCTCGGGTTAAACCCAAGCCAACCAATCCCCTTTTTTTTTCTTCTTTTCTCCCTTCTCACGTCTGACGTGAGGGAGGGAAGGATCGAGGGAGAGAGTGGCCGCCGGTGACTTTGCCGGTGGCGGTTCACGACCGGCTCCCTCCCTCTCTCTCTTTATTTCTCTCTCTCCCTCTCAGTTGTCCTCACGAGGTGGAGGAGGACTCACCACCGACGGCCGACGTCGACTGGAGCCACGAGGGCTCTTCCAGAAGGCATCCATGGCGCAAGACTAACGATTTGGAGCTCTCGAGCACGAGCCGCAGCAGCCCGACGCCGCCGGCCAGCGAGAGTTGCCTGCTCGAGCATGAGCCGCCGGCCAGTAGCCCAATGAGTCGCGTGGTGGTCTCAGATGGCTCCAGCAGGCCGATTCCACGGCGTGACTCCGATGGTAAGGAAGAAGAAAGCGAAAAAGGGGAGGAATAAGAGAGAGAAAGGGGGGGCTGAGATGGTTTAACAGAGGAAATAATTTTTTACGGTTTTAATTTATAGATTATAAGAAGATCAACTCTAATCCGAAAATCTTCTCTGCGCCTCGTCACGTGCCGGAGAGGGAGAGGGGAGGGGCTGCACGTGCAGAGCACATGCACCCTCCTCTCTCAACCCCAATTTTTTTTTTTTTGATTCTGACATCAGCGGTGGGCGGCCGGCACAGACAGACGTAACTCCACGATTGTCGCTCGCCTCTACCACTTTCCGAACCACGAGGACTAAAGGGCGACGCCGACGCCGAATATAAGTCACTAGCCGACGAACCTCGCCGACAGGTTGCAAATGCCCAAAACCGAGGTACCACATTAACCCTAAAATTTTCAACTTAACTTTGAGGGATTGGGGAGGGGGGGAGAGAAAAAACTCACTGATGAGTCGAGTTGCTGTGATCTCCGATTGCTCCGGCGGTGCTTCGGCGCGCCAATCTGAGGATGCGACTCCGACGAGAAATAGAAGAAGAAAATGAGAGAAAGAAAGAAGATGGGATCTCTGTCGTCGGAGTTGCGATCTCTGATTTCTCCGGAGATACTCTAGCTGTGCTCCGGCGTGCCAATCCGAGGACGTGAGTCCGACGAGAAATAGAAGAAGATGGGGGGTTTCGGCGTGTCCTCCCCAATTTAGGGTTAGGTTTAATTTTAAAGAGCAAATCCCAATTTCAATTAGGATTTAGCCGAAGATATCGCAGCCACCTCCTCGTCGCAACACGGGTGAGAGGAGAAGGGATTGCATGTGCAGTGCAGGTGAGCCCCTTTTTTTGGGTTCTTACAGTAGCAATTACTGTTCACTATGAATGCTGAACAGTACCGTCGATTACTCTGTTAGTACTTTCTTTAGTCAAGTTGGCTTCTCTCTCTCTATTCTCCATTTCTTTGTACTTCATCTTTTGACTTCTAGTCTCCTCAATCTCTTCTAATTGAAAGTCCAATGTCACATCGTAGGCAAGGTTTGAAAAGTCAAGATTGAGATCGGAATCAACCTCCCGAAATAACGATACCTGATCGGTCGTATCAGTTACCAGGATCGGATCATATTATTCTTAATTATGTGAAATTCTAAATATTATTTAGAAATGCAGGAAAATTTTTAAAAATCTAAAAATAAGATAAATAATAAGAAAATAACAATAAATCACATATGAAGCCTAAAAACTAAAAATAAGTATTAACTTACTCAAAATTTTAATGAATATCAAGCTGGTTTTTGTAAATTTCTATTATTGACGTCATCATAATCACCATAAATTTGTAAATAATGATGTCTACGGCCTATTACTTTAATTAGTGATTATATCTTAGTTATATCAAATAGATCTTATTGTCTCTTAGAAGGATAATAATCAGTATATAGATCTTCTATCTGAAGATACTGAGGAGAATAATAATTAGTATATGGATTTTATGATGGCTCCAAACAATGAATACTTGATGAATCATAGTAATGCGGACATCAATGACATATTACACAGGCACATGTATCAGTACAGTTTCTCCTTTAGAAAATTAGTCATAAATCATTTATTTTTATTATATATTTGCTATTTATAGTGTTTAGAGTCATATTTGTTTAGAGTCATATTTTTATTTATAAGTGTTTAGGGTGTTATTTGCTTATTTTTATTTATAGAATCTATATATATAGGCTAGCTTTTTTACTCAATTGAAGTTAATGAAGAAATAAAAATTTTGAAATTAATATTCAAAGTGAGTTTTGGTTATGAAACCCTAGTTGAGAATGAAGGTTTGAAACCCTGTTCCTTTTCTCTTTATTTCACCATCATTGGTATTAGAGCAATGGTTTTTAGGATTTAAATCTTCTCCAAACCACCTTTTCTCTCTCCATCGCCTATTAATTTACCTATGCTACCCATCTTTCCCAACCTTTATCACCATTCTACCGGGTATAGACACCTTCCAAGTTGTATGTTGCCTTCGTTCAACTGGAGCAATATGAATGCTGCATGGGACACACTCGACTGAGTCGAGTTCTCTGTCACTCGAGGAGAATGATTCGGATATCAATGACATATTACACAAGCACATGTATGAATGCAGTTCCTCCTTTAGAAAAGTAATCTTCAGTCAATTATTTTTATTATATATTTGCTATTTATGGTGTTTAAGGTTATATTTATTTTTTTGAAATTGTTTAGAGTATTATTTGCTTATTGTCATTCGTAAGGTTTATATATAGGTCAGCTTTTTACTCAATTGAAGTTAATGAAAAAATGAAATTTTTTTGAAATTTATCTTCAATGTGAGTTTTAGGTATGAAACCCTAGTTGAGAAAGGAGGTGCGAAACCCCATTACTTTTTTTCTTTCTTTCATCATCATCGTTCTTAGAATCCTAATGATCCCATTATTTCATATCATATAGTCATAGAGAGAAACATCCTAGCAAGAGCGGCCTCCAACCTCCCCTCCATCTTAGCCAGTATTTCTGCAATGCAAATTATCTTCTTCCCCATGCTCCATTATTTCCTTGCTTGTTGATGAAGAGTTAACTCCAGCGCATCGGGACGGTCTTCAGCCGACCTCACTCGTATCTTCGACATCCTCCCAAACCTTGTGGCAAGTTGTAGAATAGAATTGTGTTAATCAGCCACAAATGTTCTTGTACCAATTGATAGGATTTGGCCCAACAAATTTGCCAAGTAATACCACAACAGTTTTAATGGATAAAAGAGAAGAAATTAATAACCCTAGCCCCTTGGCTAGACTTAAGAGAGAAGAGATCGAGAAAAAAAATATTTACATTGTTTGCCCTAACTTACATAAAGCAACTTATATATAGTCTTTCAATTAAACAAATTACTTAAGGTTGTGCGCCCTGCGTGCCAGTGGCATGCCTCTAAATACTTTTTAGGGTTTTTATACATATTTTTGTTTTAATATATATATTGAAGCCTATATGAGAATCTTTTATCCTTGGATAATATTGTAAATGACTTTTTTTACTAAAAATATAGCAATAATCAAGTAAAAACATGATACAACACATAATATAATTGAATATGTTCATTAACGGATAATAGTTTAATAATTAAAACCAGAATTTAGCTAACAGTCGTAATATTTGGATTCAAATCAACTCATATTGAATTAATCTAATAGGTTCATAATTTCATATACCAATTATGATTCAATTTGAATGAATTTAACAAATTAATTTTGGATTTATTGAAATTTGGGGCAAAATTTAGGGAATCAAAAATTTTCTTTGATTTCTATATTTTAAATGGTATTCTTTATAGATCTAGCATCAAACTATTAGATCTATCTAGAATCCATCATTTGTATACCTCAAATTAGTTTTAAACAAGGTTCCCAGTATTGAGATCAGGATCGGTATCGGTCGTCCAGAAAAACGATACGTATCGGCTGTATCGGATCGGACTATTTTTTAATTATATAAAATTTTAAATATTATTTAAAAATGCAGAAAAAATAAGAAAAAATGACAAAAAAATAAGAAAACAAAAATTACTCACATATGAAGTCTAAAAACTTAAAAAATGTATTAACTTACTCAAAATTTAAAACTTTGATGAATACCGAGCTGGTTCTCGTAAATTTCTAGTCTTCATCATCATAATCACTATAAGTTTGTAAATATTGATGTCTAGGACCTGATGCTCCAAAAAGTGATTCCATCATACTAGTCATATTGCATTGATCTTGTTGTGTGACTTACGTATGAGGAGGATAATAACCAGCATTTGAATCCTGTGCCTGAGAATACTGAGGATAATAACTAGTATATGGATCTTGTGATGGCTCCAAACAATAAATACTCGATGTACCATAATCATAGGAACCAAAATGCATCTCATGACGACGTCGCTGATATGTATATATATCCTCAGTTTCTCTGTCTTCACTCCTTATGCCTCCTTGACTTTCCTCAACAAATGTAGATAGAACGATCTCACCACCATATGTATCATCAGGACTATGACTGGTACTAGTAGGTATACTATCTCTCGCTACTGAATGAGTCGTACCAGCCTCTGCCCTCGTCGTGGTCTCTCCCAATATTTCATCCAACCATGGGTTATCTCTGTCATCTAATAACCTATCCTCTATTTCTCCGATCCATGGAGTCAAGGGGGCTTCTTCATCAAAAACATGATTTAAATCAATCAGTTGTTCATTTTCTGCCTTTCTTTTTAAATCTCTCCCTCAATCTCATATTATAATGACAAAAAACTAACTTCTCCAATCTTTCCATTGTCAATCGGTTGCGTGTTTTTGTGTGGATTAAGGAGAAAGTAGTCTAATTTCTTTCACACTGTGATGAAGACACAGTTTGACTTAAAATCTTCTTTGCTATTGGCGTCAAATTTAATGCCTCCTCCCATCCATAGATAGACCACCATTCAGCTGGAGTGTTATGAGATATAGCTGCAGTAACTTTAGCAGTACTGAATTGCCCAGCTCTCAATATATATCTCTCCATCTGAAATCAGAAATATATTATTAGCTTATTGATTATATTGAAAGTTAAAACTTGAAACAAATAATAATAAATTATTTAATTGAATCATAACTCACTTCTTTATCGCACAGGATTTGTTTATGAATATCGGGCTCAAGCTTGCTGATTACCTTTCTAACCCCCAACAAGACTTCACTATCATTATTGACATTTTTAGAGAATTGAAATCTTGGATTAAGAAAATACCCTGTAGAAATTTAAAATTTGCAAGCATTCAAATTTTTAAATATTCATAAATAAAAGTAAATTAGTAAATTAAAACTTAAAACTTAAAAGCATGCCTATCAGCAGCGTGTATATTTTTATGTAGTTGTTTGTTCCATCTAGAATCAATCATCTTGCACCACTTCTTATAACTTTGGCCCACATTTTTTTTATTGATTCTTTAGCTATGTCCATTGCCTCATATAAGAAACCCATCTCAGACTTGTCATCACTGTCTACAAGTCTTAATACTTTAATAAGAGGCTCAAATACTGTGGTGGCAATTGTAATATTATCCCAAAATATATTTCTAAGAGCCATATTTTTCAAAGTTTCACCTAAAGATTTATCTTTAGGTTTCATATTCTTAATTTTTATAGACCACTCCTGTGATGTAAACATCCGCATAATATCATCCTAGTAGCACATGATGCTCTCCAAGGCTAAAAAGTGAGTGGCAAATCTAGTGACCCCAGGTCTGATGATCTCCTTACCACTAGTTATCTGCTTGAGTAAATTAAGAACCCAACCATGGTTATATATAAAATTTGTTAACCTCTGACCTTCACGTATGACCATGTCAATTTCAGGCTCTTTTGCAATATCCTCTAACATCAGATCAATACAATATGCAGCACATGGCGTCCAATATAAATGAGGTATTTTAATCATCAGTAAATTTCCAGCAGTTTTATAATTTGTCCTATTATCAGTAACCACTTGGACTACTCTTTTTTCACCGATTTCTTATACCACCTCATCCATCAACCGACAAATTTACCGACAAATTTAATCTGCATTTTTGAAATAGCAGTAGCATCTACAGACTTCAAAAATATTGTCTCCATGCCAGAGTACACTAAGAAATTAATTATATTTCTTCTGTTTTATGTACTCCACCCATCACACATCAGTGTACAACCAAATTCATCCCAATACCGTTTAATTGTCTCAATATAAGCATGAAGTTCATCTACCTCTGAGTCAAGATATTCAGTAGCAATATCATTTGAACGTGGAAGGGGAACACCAGGCCCTACTGATTGTATAGTATCCACCATAGTGTGATAGTAAGGACTATCAGCTACATTGAAAGGAATATGATTGTAGAAGAAAAATTTAGAGATAGCCCTACAAATGTGTTTCTTTGCAATTTTAATTACTTTGAGAGCTGTCTTGATAGAAGTCTGTGTACGACCCCTTTTTTTTCTGAAGATATGTATCTATTGGTCCAATATTTTCAGACTCTGCTGTAACACCAAGAGTCTTATGGGTAGAACTGCTCCCCCCATATTCTCTCTCTCCTCGTATATTAACTGATCTAGATCTCTGAAAGTTACCACCAATGCTTCTTCTCATCTCTTCCTATTCTCTATGCATATTTGTGCTCTTTTTCATTGCCTTCCTCATCCTCCTTACTTTGCTCACTACTATCATCATCAATGTGTACAGGATTATGCATCAATTCTTCACGAACCATTGACTCTCTTTGTTGTGCAGATTGTTTATCCTTCTTTTTGCCAATTAAATGAGCCAACATCTGCTTTCTAACTTCCAAGGACACTTGAGTGTAAGCTGCTACATTTCCTTGTCTTTCAGCTAAATGTTCTTTTAAACGGCTGACAGCACTACTCATTTCCTTTCCACACCAGTTACATTTAACACGACTTTTATCTTGCTCAATAGTGCTGCAATGTTGCCACTCAATGTTGATATCATATGACTTCTCTTTTGAAGCCATTGATATTTTAACTCTGCAACTAAAAACCATGAATAAAAATTAAAATAAAATATAAAATAATTTAAAATTTATGAGGCATAACTGTATAAGCAGCACAAGGTGCTGCTGCAGTAGAGAAGCTGCTGCTGCCGCTCTGCTTCTGCTGATGTGCTGAGAAGCAGCAGCAGCACCTGCTACAGGTTGTGCTACTGCAGGTGCAGGTGCAAGTGCGCAGCAGCACCTGCTGCAGGTGCAGCTGCTGCACAACGAAAAAAAAAAGAAACTGAAAAAAAAAACTTACCCGAGGTCGCCGGAGATTGAGGCCGTCGAATCTTCGTCGGAGAACGTCGCCGGAGGTCGAGGTCACTGGAGATCTACTCACTACTCAGTCGCCGGTGAGAAAGAGAGTAAGAGACCCATGAGAAAGAGAGAAAGAAAGAAAATAGAGAAAGAAAGAAAAGAGAGAAAGAGAAAAAAAAAAGAAAAGAGAGAAAGAGAAAAAAAAAGAAAAGAGAGAGAGAGAGGCAGGTGGGGGGTGCGGACATCAATTATTGATGTCCCCCGGGTCGGATCCGATCCGTTCCCACCCATTTCAGCCGAAACCAGCAAACCGACTGGTTTCGGCTGGGATTGGGATCGACTAGGGCCGATCCCGATTCGTTTCGGCCAATCCCACTCGGGATCGGCCGAAACTGGAAACCATGGTTTTAAAGTGTAAAACAAAGAAATTTGTGAGAATGATAGCAAAATTTACCTTTTGATGGGATGTGGAAAAGAAATTTACTTTGTTTTCGTAAATTGGTGACCAAAGAAACCTTAATGGGTCTATTTTACTAGCCCTTAATGGGTTAATGTATTTCCGGCGGCACCTAACCTGTGACAAGTGTCGTTTCTTCCAACGATGGTCGTGCCACAAGCATGGACCGTGCCAACCACCAGCCGTGCCATAAGAGAGGGAGAGAAAAAGGTAAGGGACTACTCACCTTCGCTGTCGCCGCTCGCCGCTTAGCTGTCGCTTGAGCTCGCACCCCCATCGGGTGCCCTAGCTCGAGGGATGAAGAAAGGGGTGATGTGCGGCACCTTTCGTGCCACGTGCTGGTACGCCGCTGGCACGATCATCCATGGTTTCTTCATTGCATGGTAACTACCAATCGACACAGGGCATGCCGACTAGCATGGCCATCCTTGACTAAAAGAGTGAAATAAAAAAAAGATAAAGAAATGTGAAAGTCTTATTAGTTCAACACAGAACTCGGTTACCTTCTTTCTCTAAATGTATTACGTATGTTAATTATGTTTGACTTTCTGTTCGTTTGTTTCTTGTGTTGCCTAAACTGTCCCTTTTTGTCCTAATTTTGTAGCTTCAATGACCGAATACGTGATGCAATTCTAGGTGGATCTCCATTTGGTCATCCACTTCAACAAGGTTTTGCCACAGGTCTATCTTTGGAGGTAACTGCAGGGGTTCATTTCACTGTTATTTTTCCACTGAATACTACTTGATTTCATTTTATGACTATGTTGGAAATGGGTCGCTCATCTTCCGGTAGCTCAGTTTGCTGAATGATAGTTATAGAAGTTTATATTCTAGATGTAGTCTGTGGCTCTGTGCATCTTTTTTTGTCTTATTATCTGCTTTATGTTAGCATTGACTTTATGATTTTTTTTCCCTCTGCTTGTCTTGAAAATGGAAGCATCTGAAACATTTTATGCTTGGATATGCCATATGTGTTTGTGATTTTTGAAGGTTAGAGCATGTGCATCTACGCTTTAAGGGGGCATCTCATAGAGATATGTCTAAACTATTGGTGAAAGTTTTAGCAGATTCGGAGATGATTTCTTCCATCCGTTTAATTTAACTTAAAAATCTGAAGAAAATAAAATTGATGACAACCACTGAAAGTAATAAAAAAGTAGAATGGATATCTGCCCTTTAGTGATTCATCCACTCAAATCTTGTGAAATTTGTTTGAAATTTCATATAAAATTGGGAAAGATTTCCACAGCAGTTTGTTGGTACAACATACAGGCAAAATATCTACTTTATTTTTTATGTTAAGATGTGTCTAGTAGGTTTACCTTCATAGATTTAGATCAAAGGGCCCCCCATACAACTTAACAATCCTCATATGGACCATGTTCTTGGAGGTTTAAGGTCCAATAGATTTCCCCTATAAATTGCTACTCGTTTTGCATCCTGTGTTTTTCTTTTTAAGCTGTTACATTATAGGAGAGGATCTTGACTGATGGACTATAATTATTTCGTATGAATTCCTATAAGGCATACACCAGAAATTTGGAATTTTCATTGAATTTCATTAGGTATATGTAGTTACGGTCTTTCCTGCTTTTACATTTATATCTTTCAGAAGTGTCTCAATATTGATGTCATCTGATATTTCTTTTGTTAGATCATTTACTCATTGTTCTTCTTTTTCTGTTGTCAGCCTAATGGATATGATCATGGTGATGAATCTGTTACCAACTGTATGCTCTCAACGTCAGCCGACCACATACAGGTTGTGTGTTTTTTAATTAATAATTTGTGCTTCCAATATTTTTTGTCAGATGATCTAGTTAGGGATCTTATCCACAATTGAACACACTGATTTTTCTACCTATCTGCTTCCTTTTCTTCTTACATCCAAAGAAAATGCTTTCTACAATGAGATGTTGGAATTAAACTTACTAAGGCAGATTATATCTGGTATGTCAATTCTTAAACAACCAGAATGCTCTGCTCAGTCTTTTCATCTGTCACTGCTGAAATTTGGAGTTCCTTTTATGGGAGCTTCAACCTGTGATCATCTTTAATAAGAATTGGCGTAACAGCTACCCATTATTCTCTGATATTCTGTCTAAATCTGCAGATTTATAAACAAAGAGAAAGACATTGGAAGTGAAACTAGGAGTTTGTTCTTCTTATAAGATAACAATGAGTATTTGTCTCTTTGTACAGATACATCAATTCTAGAGATTGTCCTCACTAGGTATTGCAGCATTAATGGTCAGGTTCTTATTACAGACATTCAGCTCGATAGTTGGCTATTTGCTGCAAACTATTCATACTTATCCCCAAAGTTTCTTTCTCCAACTATTTGGTCAAATTTTTCACAAAGAAACGTGATAGTCATCATCCTACTCTAAGAACTAGTCGAATATATGAGGAATCTTGATCATTAAAGCTAGTTTGAATCCATAATCTAGGTGGCATTTGGATGTAGTTTAACTTCTAAACCTAATTAGCTACTCTTATTTCTTAACCTTGAATAAGGTTAGCTTAAATCGGTTTAGAAAAATATGGTCTTTGGTTATAAAATAGTTCAATAGTGTCATGATTACACTTGATGTGACATGAAAAAGTAGTGAATTTAGGAGATATATAGTGAATAAATGAGGAGAGGAGAGGGGAGAAAAGGACTGAACGAATAGTTAATTGAAGTGATATATTTTTAAGGGTAAAATGGTAATTAAGTTTTTAAGGGTAAAATGGTAATTAAGTTTTTAAGGGTAAAAGGACTGAATGAATTTTAATCATGTTTGTTTGTACTTTGAAAGATTTGAAAGTTGAGATGATAACTGATGTATAGAGGTTCAACTAAATGTTATGCAATGATGGCCGTGCCGATCGGCAAGGGGTGTGCCGATCGGGACGCCCTCGGCACGCCCCGACGTGCCAGTGGCACACCCTTACGTCCCATTAGCATGCATTAATATATTGTTAATAAAAAATTTAGGATATTTAGATATATTTTTAATGACCTATTTTATTAAATATAAAACAATAGTCAAATATAAATATTATTTAACACAACATGATGGGGTTTTTTGCACCAAAAAGCCACTTGGTTTTCATTTTTGTGAGTCATGCTTGTATTCGATTTTCATTGCAAATGAGCATTTTTTTCCTTTATTTCTTTCAAGTTTGCCCTTCTGTCATTTAGTGCTCATTAAATGCCGATGGGGCAATGTAAGAGAAAAATGATTTTTACCCTCTTCTTTTTCTTCTTCTTCGTCTGTCTTCTTGTTTTTGTTGTTTTTTTTACTATTTTGCTGCTACTATTTTTCTTCTATCTCTTAATCTTTTTTTTCTATACAAGTCTCTCTAATCGCTCTTTAATTAGTATAATAAGAGACTAATTAGAACTAGTTTAAATAAATAAAAACTCTTTAATCAATGTTTCAAAAAGAGAATTTAACTTATGTTGCAAATAAATTACAGTATCTACTTAAAGAAATTATAAATTATAGTTATAATTTGTATTTAAATACAAATTTCGTACTTAAGTTATAAATTCTTTGTTCCGCTGTAGATAAATTTTGAATCTGAAAAAACTTCAAATATAAAAGTATAGATCATGATGTCACGGAATTTATCCAATTTGTTTCATAATTTTTGGACATTAGATGATTGATTATCTTTTGAATATTTTTTTGAAATCGTGCAGAATTAAAATTTCGTAGTTATGAAATTTCGTACTTTAAGTATGAAATTTGTACTTAAATTATGAATTTTATACTTAGACTACGAAATTTTTATTCTGCGTAGTTTTGATAAAATATTCAAAAAATATTCATATAACGTTCAAATAATATGAAACTAATTGGATAAAATCGGTGACATCATGATCTAGAATTTTATTATTTAGAGTTTCTTCAGATTAAGAATCTATCTAAAGTATTTTTTGCACAAAAAAAATAAGAAGAAAAGTATATGAGTCATATAGTTTTCGTACTTAAACTATAAAATTTTATTTTAGCGTAGTTTTAGAAAAATATGCAGAAGATAATTATTTAACATCCAAGTATCATGAAACCAATTGAATAAAATTGGTGACATCATAGTTTAGAATTTTTGTATTCGGAGTTTCTTCAAATTAAAAATCTATATACGGCAGAACGAATAATTCCTAGTTTAAATACGAAATTCTGCATTTAAGTACGAAATTTTAATTGTAATTCATAATTTTTTTAAGTAGATACCGTAATTTATTTGCAACATTAGATTAAGTTTTTTTTAAAACGTTGATTAAAGAGTTTTTGTTTATTTAATTTATTTTAATTATCTCACCACTATCTATGATTAGTCTTTTTACTGTATTTTTAAAGAGCTATTAGAGAGACATATAAAGAAAAAGAAAAAGAATGACTAAGACATAGAAGAATAAGAAGCAACAATAAATAAGAAGAAAAAAAAGAATTAGAAAAAAAATGAAAAGGGTATGGGTCAAATAGTTTTTGTACTAAAAACTACAAAATTTTAATTTAGTGCAGTTTAAAGAAATATTCAGAAGATAATTATCTGACGTCCAAATATTTATGAAACCAGCTGGATAAAATCAGTGACATCATGATATATGATTTTTGTATTCAAAATTTTTTCAGATTAGGAATCTATGTGCAGCAAAACGAATAATTCTTAGTTTAAGCATGAAATTATGAATTATACTCAGAATTTTGTACTTAAACTAGGAATTAGATGTTCCGCCACAGATAAATTCCTAATCTAAAAAAACTTTGAATACAAAATTTCTAGATCATAATGTCGTCGAATTTATCCATTTGGTTTCATAATATTTGGACGTCAGATGGTCAGCTTCAAAATATTTTTTAAAACCTACGCTAAACTATAATTTTATAGTATAAGTACAAAAACAATGTGACCCATACTCTTTTCTTCTTGTAGTTCTTTTTCTTTTTATTCTTATGATGCTGCTTTTTCTTCTTTATATTATTCTTCTTATTCTTATGATGATCCTTCTTCTTTATTGTTGCTTTTTATTTTTCTTCTATCTCTCAATCAGTCTTTTTCTTCTTTTTTTCTATACAAGTCTCTCTAATTGCTCATTAATTAATACAGTAAGAGACCAATCATAGATAGTGGTGAGATAATTAGGATAAATTAAATAAATAAAAATTCTTTAATTAATATTTTAAAAGGAGAATTTAATCTATGTTGCAATAAATTACGGTTAGAATTTCATATTTAAACGCAGAATTTCGTACTTAAATTAGGAATTATTCATTTGCCATAGATAGGTCCTAATCTGAAGGGACTCTGAATACAAAAGTTGTAGATTATGTTTTATCAGTTGGTTTCATAATATTTGGAAATCAGATTATTATCTTCTGAATGTTTTTCTAAAACTGCACTAAACTGGAATTTTGTAGTGTAAGTACGAAAGCTATATGACTCATACCCTTTTCTTCTTTTTCTTCTTATTCTATGTGACCCGTACACTAAACTGGAACTTTTATATTTTGAGTTTCTTCAGATTCAAAATCTATCTGTAGTAAAACGAAAAATTCTTAGTTTAACAAAATTCGTAGTCTATGTATGAAATTCTGACAATAATTCATAATTTTTTAAGTAGATACTATAATTTATTTGCAACATAGAATAAGTTCTTTTTTTGAAACATTGATTAAAGAGTTTTTATTTATTTAAACTATTTCTAATTAGTCTTACTATATTAATTAAAGAGCAATTAGAGAAATTAGAGAAATTTGTATAGAAAAAAAAATAAGAGTAGAAGAAAAATAGCAACAGCAAAGGAAGAAAAATAAGATGGGGTACGAATCATTTCTCTCTTACATTGTCCCATCAGCATTTAATGATCACTAAATAACATAAGGACAAACTTGAAAGAAATAAAGGAAAAAAATCTCATTTGCAACGAAAACCAAAAATAGACCTAACTTAGAAAAACGAAAATCAAGTGAATTTTTGATGCAGAAAATCCTAATATGATTAAATACATTCGCTAAAACTAATATTAATAATTGTATACATTCATTACAACTAATATTAATAATTAAACACTCCATAATATAACTAAACACATAACAACATTCAACACATAATATTAATTGATAATAGTTTAATAATTAAAATTAACATCTAATTGACGTAGAATAACGGGGAGGATGAAAGACTTCTTTTGATGATGATCGATAAAAATAGGAAAAACTTTATAGAAGAAGTGCTCCATATCAGCACGGAGACCAGCATGGCCATCCTTGATGTTATGTACTATATACTATATAATCATTGAGTAGGAGGAATGGTAGTGAAAGATACATACAGCTAAGAGGCTTACGCATTCTATCATAGTCATAGTCAATGATTGTTTTATTATGCAATTTATCATATTTTTAAGTAAATGTTGTGCTTTCTATCTCAGGTTGGATTAGCAGCTAATTTGAGAGACTTCATCATAACATGTCACACAGGGAAAGCAGTAAGAGCTAAATTTGATTATCTGCAATCTGAGTTTGCTATTAAGTCCTTTCTTTTCTTTTCTTTTTCCTTTTACAATTCAAACATGACAAGAATGTCTTCTAGTTGTTGCAGTGTATAGCTGATGAGATGTATTCACTTATTAGTATATAGTCTACACCTCTAGAGTTACTAGAATTGTTAGCAGAGTGGAAGTGTGAGATCTTATGGGGCTTATACTGGAGTTTGAGTTACAAAATAGCAACATGGACAATCACAATTGTTGTCACGATCCAAAATAGGAATCATGACCGACCATGCATCTCAATATGCTTGAGATACATGAAGCTTTATTAATACTTTCTACGTATACGATGGCAAAATAAATAAATAAAATGAAAATGTGCTTTATTAAATTTAAAACTAATTGCAATAAACATAAAACAATATTAATGTTTTTGAGTCTCTAAACTAAATAAATAAAACTTCTAATCTAAAGCATAAAATCTAAAAGAGCGGAAAAGTAAATAGGTGAATCATAAGTGGAGGTGGAGTCTGGGTACATCTCGCTCAGTCGCCCCGCTGACTATTACCTGAGATAGATAAATAAATACAAAAAAATAGAATCCATGAGCCAACAACTATAGCTCAGTGAGTGGAATCCACTCGAAAACCAAATAAATTCTACATTATTTTAATGCTGGAAAAGATTAAACTAGAAGCAACAATATCCATGATAATTTTTCAATAAGCATGCTCTTTAAATAATAACAATGATAACAATAGAAAGAGTCATAACTTGTAACATTGCACGGTTTCAACATACTAACATCTTTTCAATATTTATAATGTCATATGTCTCAAAAATTAGTCTAAACCATGTGGATCCACATCAACTAAAAGTCACCTCGAGATGACGCTCGGGACTTTTCTTCACAGCTGATCCGGTTAGGGTCATCAGATAGTATCATCTTGTGATCAACACACTCTGTCTTTTCCTCTAACCGTTGAGAGAAGTTAGAGTCATCTAGGAAATTTTCTCATTCATCTTACGACTGTTCCCTAACCCCGTCAGAGTCACCTAAGAAAGTCACCGCAGTGATCTAATTTAGGACTTTCCCCTAGACTTCCAGATAGACTTTAAAAACTAAAAAGAACTAAAATGGGTTTAATTTACCCATTGGATTGGGCTGGGCTACTGCTGGCCCGGCCCATTCCAAAATGAAGCTAATCGGGCTGGGCCAAGGCCCAGCCAAGAAAATGGATTGGGCTGCGGGTTAGCCAGCAGCCCATCCAATTTAAATTGGTTCGGGTCGGGTTCCTTGGATTCAGATCCAACCCGACCCGAATCTAACAACCTAATAGGAGAAGGCCAGACTCAGGTTGCCCGAGTCTGCCTTCTCCAAGCCGAAGAGAGAGAGAGAGAGAAGAAAAGAGAAAGAGGAAGACATCGACGGCCACCGCGGCAACGGTTTGCCGGCCGCACACTCAGCTCCCCAACACCCACACGGTGCCGTCATCCTCGCGAGGTGGAGGAGAACCCGCGAACAGCGGTCGATCCCATGATTGACGGCGATCGGAGCCACGAGGGCTCCAACGATGAACGCCCACGGCACGAGGCCAACAGCAAGACGCTTCCAGACGGAGCGGCTGCGACCCAAAGCCGCTGGCCGGCCTGATTCGTCGGTGAAGCCGAAATCCCAAATTAGGTATTTTCGATTTACCCTATTAAACTTTAATTAAAATTTATGGGTGGGAGAGGGCTTACCAACAAGTCGTATGGTGGTCCTTGATTGCTCCGGCGGCGCTCTGGCGATCTGATTCCACAGCGATGACTCCGACGGTGAGAGCAAATAAGAAAACGAAGGAGGGGAAGAAAAAGAGAGAGAAGGGGAGGTGAGATGGTTTTGCAGAGAGGGAGAAGGAATTAGGGTTTTTAATTTATAGATTAAGGAAACAAAATCCTAATCTAATCCGATCCGGATTAGGCGCGATTTCGCCCTGCCCAATCCAATGGCCCAGCCCGATTAGCTTCATTTTTTGGAATGGGCCGGGCCAGCAGTAGCCCAGCCCAATCCAATGGGTAAATTTAAACCCATTTTAGTTCTTTTTGGTTTTTAAATTTTAAAAATATTGTTATTATTCAAATTAAAATTTTGATTATTATTTATTATTTAAGGTGGTGATTTTTAGTACGTGAGCTAGAGATTTGAGATTTCGGTTGTCTTGCCTAGACTCAGGTGAGTGGGTTCATTCACATGTTTATTTTATTGTATTTTGTATCTTAGTCAGACCATGTAAATTTTTTGTGTGCAATTTATTTATTTCACCATTACGTGTAAAAATTAAATTATTGCAATTTCTGTGTGCAAATCTATTTATTTCATCCGTACGTGCGAAAATTTAATTGTTTTATTTTCTGTGTGCATTTAATTATTATATTCGGTGCATCACCATACTTCGTGCAAATATTGAAATTTGTGAGAAGAAAAATGAGACTAGTATTGATATGACTTAGAGAACAGTCCCGGTATAAATCGTTTGTGATTTTCCGTGGTGACTCAAGTCTATCTGGAAGTCCAGGGGAAAGTCCTAAATTAGATCACTGCGGTGACTTTCTTAGGTGACTCTGGCGGAGTTAGGGAACAGTCCTAGGATGAATGAGAAAATTTCCTAGGTGACTCTAACTTCTCTCAACGGTTAGAGAAAAAGACAGATTGTGTTGATCACAAGGTTATACCCTCTGATGACCCTAACCGGATCAGCTATGAAGAAAAGTCCCGAGCGTCATCTCGAGGTGACTTCTAGTTGATGTGGATCCACAGGGTTTAGACCCATTGAGACACATGACAGTATAAATATCAAAAGATGTTAATATGTTGAAAACGTGCAAAGTTACAAGTTGTGACATCTCTCTATTGTTATCATTGTTATTATTGAGAGAGCATGCCTATTGCATATTTTTATGGATATTGTTGCTTTTAGTTTAATTTATTCAGCATTAATATGATTTAAAATTTATTTGGTTTTCGAGTGGATTCCACTCACTGAGCTATAGTTGTTGGCTCATGGGTTCTATTGTTTTTTTTTGTATTTGTTTATCGATTTCAGGTAATAGTCAGCGGGGCGACTGAGCGAGATGTACCCGAACTCCACCTCTACTTAGGATTCACCTATTTACCTTTCCGCTCTTTTAGATTTTATGCTTTAGATTAGAAGTTTTATTCATTTAGTTTAGAGACTCAAAAACATTAACATTGTTTTATTTTTATTGCAATTAGTTATAAAATTTAATAAAGCACATTCTCATTTTATTATTTATTTTGCCATCGTACACGTAAAGAGTATTAATAAGGCTTCGTGCATCTTAAACATATTGAGATGCATAGCCGGTCATGATTCCTATTTTGGGTCGTGACAGTGGGTGTAATTGATATGATGATAATTATGATGAACCCATTTTATTGTATGAGTGCACCTCTCTTGATGTTCTGCTACTTACAGACTCAAGTTCTTTGTAAAAACAATACCTCTCTGAGAAAATTGTGTAAAAAGAACGCATGTCGCATCTCCAACATCACTACACTAGACTGAGTTTTGTTTTTATCACCGTCATCATTATCATCTCTAGTCTCATTATCATTAATTTATCTAAACCTTCTAAATGATCAACTAATCAGTTAATTTGATAATATTTAATAAAAATAAGAAAAATTTAAAAAAAGGGGCTCCACATGGTACAATGACCGGCACGCGGTTGTGTCGAACACAGCCGTGCCAGTTGGCACGCACCCGTGTCGATCCGGGTCGGCATGGATCGGCACAGGGTTGTGCCACTGGCGCCAAGTGCGATGCCATTACTGGCACGGCAAGTACCGATCGGCACAACAAGTGCCGATCGGCACGGCCATCCATGACCCTAACACTAATAATGAACAAATACATAATAAAAATTACTCAGAATCAAATCTCTGCATAAGGGATCATCAGCTGTTGGCAACCCTTGCGCTGAAACATGCACTCGTGTGATATGTTGGTGATGTTCACATCACTCACCTATTGACATAGATTGTTCTGTGTGAGACCTAAAAAAGTCAACAACTCTTCAATTGTCACCTACAAAAGGATTGTCAGACTATATTAAATATTGCTTGCTTTCTTAGATGCCATGTTAGCACTCATTTTACATATAACCCAGTTACTCTGTTTAGGCTAGCAACAAAGTCCATTTGTTAACATTCTTGAGAGGATTTTTTAGATTTTTTTTCTTCTTAATGTCAGCCTTCTCACTTGAAATATTTACAAATAGGCCTAGGTTAGAAAGTGTTTAGCAAGCATCTCCGTGTAGTGCAGTTACACACCCATGATTTCGACTTGACCAGCTTGCCTAGCGTTGGCAAATTAGTACATGCTGCCATCTAAGATTTAAGTGGTTGACAAATAGATCCTTGACGGTGTATTGCTGCCAATATATTTGATTGTACGTTGTAAATTACTACATTAGCATAGTAAGATTTGAAAGTTTCCAAGATAGTGTAAAGGTGAAACTCAATTTGCATTCAAAATTTGTCACAAATAATCCAAGTTATTTTTCTTTGGATTTGTTTGTTGAATTTCTACTATGAATCATTCAGATGTATGTGCTGTTGTTTAGCATATGTAGTTTCCATATTAAATTAATCTCTCACGATGATATGTGCAAGTATATCTACATGTTAGCAGTGCAGATGGGACCCGAGTTGTTGCTTGTCGCTAGAAGTTATCTGTGGCATTCAAGTGTTCTACATTCTATTAGTGTTGTAAATAACATTCACAATTATGCACTTGAATCCTTCCCCATGACCTGTCTTATATTAATTGTATAACTTTTCTCTTTAACCTAACCAGAATTATATAATAATAGTCTTCCTATTTATGTGGATCTCTTTCTTAACAGATGAAAGGATCTGAAGTTCTGACCCATGATGGAACGCCTGTTGGATATGGTTTATGCCCCACAGAAACAGTATGTATTTTACATAATAAATTTTGGCACATGAGTTTTTTTTCTTTTTCTGAGAAATAAATTTCAGCAGTTTAAGTTAAAAATCACATTTTTGTGTCAAAGCGCATCTTCACTTTTTACTAGTTGACACTAATCTCTATTTGGGATCTGTTCTGTCTGAATTAAATCTTATTCTTTATTGATGGGTTTTGTCTAAACTGTGAAATATATGTTGTTGACATCGCTTGATAACACATGTTTAAAAATTCATTAAACACATAATTTTTGTGCTTATTTCAGGTCAACTATGTGTCTGCTCATGACAATGAGACTTTGTTCGACATTATTAGTTTGAAGGTATAATTTCTGTGCTTATTATTTCCATCTAAATTTTTTTATTCTGTTATCCTAATATTGACCTTATTTGTTGTGACCAATTTCATTCTCCTTGTTCATTTTCTTTGTGATTAGCTAAATAGCTAATAGTACACAGTGTGCATTCCCATGCACACACACCCCAACATGCCCACGCACATTCCCACGCCTACACGCACATGCACATGCACACGCACACGCACACGCACACGCACGCATGTATCTATGTATGTATGCATATATGTATGTATGAGTTAAGACTACAAATTCTCCCTTAAAATTTTGATATAAGTTTTAACACCTTTTGAGCCCTCGATGTACTTTAGAATTTTAAAACACTTTTTCTGAGGTAAAAAGAGAGTGCTTTTAACTTTTCTTACATTGGAATGAGATTTTCAAGTCCCAAAGTGGACATGATGGCTACAGAACTGTTAAATTATTTTTCAGAGATGTAACAAAAAGTTTGTAGTCTATTTTTATATATGTTGTTAGCGAGAACTTTTTTAACTTCAATCCATGTATCCGTTAACTTCTTTATTAACTATAGCTCCAGACAAGTCTTTCGCATTACCTTATATACATCAACTAGCATTTGTTGTTAGCCTAATATCTGATTTTGCCTATACAGACTCCAGTGGAACTCTCTGTGAATGACAGATGTAGGATGAATCTTTTGGCCTCAAGTATCGTAGCATTGTCTCAGGTTTCTGCTTTTCAATAGCGGATCTATCATGTTATACCATTTCTTTGCTTAGTTTGCATGGTAATTAGCTTTCTGCATAATTGTTGCTAGTTTCGTTCATTAGATAAATTAGTTTCTCTTTCTTCTAAACTGCCATCAAGAGTTATTCTTGGTGATAATCTATATGTGGGTGCTTATTAATTCGCAGTGTATTTGCAAGGCGGCCGTGGGTTGCGAGCGGTTATCGCACCCCCTAGCGCCTTGGCAGAAGGCAAGTGTCAAGGCGGTCTAGCATTTTTAAATTTTTAAAAATTAAAAATAATTATATATAATATATAATGTATATACTATTATAGTGTATAAAGTATATATAAAATTTTTAATAGAA
The DNA here is from genome assembly GCF_048772165.1 of Typha angustifolia. Lineage (NCBI taxonomy): Eukaryota > Viridiplantae > Streptophyta > Magnoliopsida > Poales > Typhaceae > Typha > Typha angustifolia. The sequence continues at coordinate 12,306,537 of NC_133245.1, read as the reverse complement.
AATTAAATGCATCTCATTCCCTTCTATGACTCCAGGTGTCAAATATCGGAAATTTTTGGAGATAAGTGGTGGGTGGTGTCCAGCTAGCATACACATATTTAGAGATAACTAAATGGTCCAACACTCGTTTAGCACCAACTCTATCATTTCCAACTCCATTATTGCCATTATAGCAGCGGGAGAAAGAAGGCAACAGTAAGAGAGGAGATTAAGGGAGGAGATCAATTACCGTTTTTTTTTAAGTTAGCAAGAACCCGTCCCGCATCTATCGACCTGACCTGTGTTCGTCTACCAAATTAGCGGGCCGCCAAGCACCAAAGCGGCCCGCCTCGAGCGTCAATGCGACCTACCCGCCTTTGACAGGCCGCATTGCTACTTTGCAGGGCGGCCAGTGCGTCGCCCTGCCACAGCCGCCACCAAGGCACCGCCATAACTGCTTTTCAAAACCCTGTTAATTCGACTAGCAACTGCTCCTTGATTTATGCCTCTCGCTTTTCTTGAATGACGCTCTTCTCTAAAAGTTGTTTCTACTCCCTATCTCTAAAAGTTGTTTCTACTCCCTATTTCATGATAGTTCCTTTGACCTTCCATTCAAGTACACAAAGGCATATTCTCTATGGTTTTTATTGGGGTTATTGTAGTTATATTTTATTAATTTATTTAGATATATAGTGACTTTGTATAAATAAAGCTAAGGCCCCTTCTTTTAAATCAAGCAATACTTTTTTCACCAAAACCTCTCCTCTATTCCTCTCTTCTCAAATCGATTTTAGGATAGGGCTTGTATTGTTTCAAGCAAGGATGGTCGTGTCGATCAACATGGGTGCATGCCGTGTCACGACCCGAAATAGGAATCATGACCGGCCATGCAACTCAATATGCTTAAGATACATGAAGCCTTATTAATACTTCCTAAGTGTATGATGGCAAAAATAAATAAACGAAGAAAATCTGCTTTATTAAATTTAAAACTAATTGCAATTATTATAAAACAATGTCATTAAAATGAGTCTCTAAACAAAATAAATTTAACTTCTAATCTAAAGCATAAAATTTAAAAGAGCGAAAAAGTAAATAGGTGGATCCTAAGTGAAGGTGGAGTCTGGGTACATCTCGCTCAGTCGCCACGCTGACTATTACCTGAGATAGATAAATAAATAAAAGAAAACAAATTCATGAGCCAACAACTATAGCTCAGTGAGTGGAATCCACTCGAAAACCAAATAAATTCTAAATTATATTAATGTTGAATAAAATTAAACTAAAATCAACAATATCTATAATAATTTGCAATAGGTATGCTCTTTAAATAATGACAATGATAACAATAGAATCATAACTTGTAACCTTGCACAGTTTCTGTCATGACCCAAAATAGGAATCATGACCGGCCATGCATCTCAATATGCTTGAGATACACGAAGCCTTATTAATACTCTCTACGTGTACGATGGCAAAATAAATAAATAAAATAAAAATGTGCTTTATTAAATTTTAAAACTAATTGCAATAAAGATAAAACAATGTTAATATTTTTGAGTCTCTAAACTAACTAAATAAAACTTCTAATCTAAAGTATAAATTCTAAAAGAGCGGAAAAGTAAATAGGTGAATCCTAAGTGGAGGTGGAATCCGGGTACATCTCGCTCAATCGCCCCGCTGACTATTACCTGAAATGGATAAATAAATACAAAAATAGAATCCATGAGCCAACAACTATAGCTCAGTGAGTGGAATCCACTCGAAAACCATATAAATTCTACATTATGTTAATGCTGAAAAAGATTAAACTAAAATCAACAATATCCATAACAATATGTAATAGACATGCTCTTAAATAATAACCATGATAACAATAGAGAGAGTCACAACTTGTAACCTTGCACGGTTTCAACATATTAACATCTTTTCAATATTTATACTCTCATATGTCTCAATGGGTCTAAACACTGTGGATCCACATCAACTAAAAGTCACCTCGAGATGACGCTCGGGACTTTTCTTCATAGCTGATCCGGTTAGGGTCATCAGATGGTATCACCCTGTTATCAACACACTCTGTCTTTTCCTCTAACCGTTGAGAGAAGTTAGATTCATCCTAGTACTGTTCCCTAACCCCGCCAGAGTCACCTAAGAAAGTCACCGCAGTGATCTAATTTAGGACTTTTCCCTGGACTTCCAGATCAACTTGAATCACCACGGAAAATCGCAAGCGATTTATACCGGGACTGTTCTCTAAGTCGTACCAATACTAGTCTCATTTTTCTTTTCACAAATTTCAATATTTGCACGAAGTATGGTGATGCACTAAGTATAATGATTAAATGCACACAGAAAATATAACAATTAAATTTTTGCACGTATGGATAAAATAAATATATTTGCACACATGAATTGTAATAATTAAATTTTTGCACGTAAGGGTGAAATAAATAATTTGCACACAGAAAATTTACATGGTCTGACAAAGGTACGAAATATAATAAAATAAACATGTGAGTGAACTCACTCACTTGAGTCTAGACAAGACAACCGAAATCTCAAATCTCTAGCTCACGTACTAAAAATCACCACCTTAAATAATAAATAACAATAAAAATTTTAATTTGAATAATATCAATATTTTTAAAATTTAAAAACTAAAAAGAACTAAAATGGGTTTAATTACCCATTGGATTGGGTTGGGCTAATGCTGGCCCGGCCCAATTCAAAAAGAACTAATCGGGCTGGGCCAAGGCCCAGCCAGAAAGGAAATGGATTGGGCTACGGTTTAGCCCACAGCCCATCCAATTTAATTGGTTCAGGTCGGGTCTGTGGATCCGAAATCCAAACCCGAACCCGAATTCAAAAGAAAAAAGGGTGGCTCGGGTTAAACCCGAGCCAACCAACCCCCTTTTTTTCTCTTCTCGCGTCCGACACGAGTAAGGGAAGGATCGAGAGAGAGTGGCCGCCGGTGACTTTGCCGTCGGCGGGTCACAACCGGCTCACTCTCTCTCTCTCTCTCTCTCTCTCTCTCTCTCTCTCTCTTCGTCGTCCTCACGAGGTGGAGGAGAACCCATCACCGACGGCCGACGCCGAGGCCGACATCGATTGGAGCCACGAGAGCTCCTTAGAAGACATCACCGACACCGGGCTTGGAGCACGAAGCTTCCAGTGACGATGCAGTTGCGACCCGAAGCTGCCGACCGGTCTAATTTGTCGACGAGGCCGAATTCCACAAATTAGGTATTTCTAATTTACCTCTTTAAATTTAAATTAAACTAGAGGGATGAGAGAGGGCTCACCGGGGAGGAGTATGGTGGTCCCAATTTCCTCCGGCGATCCGATTCCACAGCGACGACTCCGAAGGTGAGAGCAAATAAGAAAACGAAGGGAAGAAGAAGGTTGGGGGGTTGAGGAGAGAGAGGATTAGGGTTTAATTTATAGATTAGAAGAGGATCAAATCTAATCCGATTCGGATTAGATGAAATCTTTTTTTTTTCTTCTGCGCCTCGTTGCGTGCCGGAGAGGGAGAGGGGAGGGGCTGCACGTGCAGAGCACGTGCACCCTCCTCTCTCAACCCCCAATTAAATTTTTTTTTTCCTCTGGTTTTGATAGTTTTAACATGTTAACATCTTTCCAATATTTATACTGTCATATGTCTTAATGGGTCTAAACCCTGTGTCTAATACTAGTCTTATTTTTCTCTAAGTCGTACCAATACTAGTCTCATTTTTCTTTTCACTAAAACTTAATATTTGCACAGGGTATAGCGATGCACTGAGTATAATGATCAAATGCACACAGAAAATGTAATAATTAAATTTGCACGTAAGGATAAAATAAATAAATTTGCACACAGAAAATTTTATGGTTTGACAAGGTACGAAATATAATAAAAAAATAAAAAAATATGTGAGTGAACCCACTCACCTGAGTCTAGACAAGACAATTGAAATCTCAAATCTCTAGCTCACGTACTTAAAATCACCACCTTTAATAATAAATAATAATAATAATTTTAATTTGAATAATATCAATATTTCTAAATTTTAAAAACTAAAAAGAATTAAAATATGTTAAATTACCCATTGGATTGGGCTGGGAAACCGCTGGCCCGGCCCAATCCAAAAATGAAACTAATCGGGCTGGACCAAGGCCCAGCCAAAATAATGGGTTGGGCTACGGGCTGACCCGCAGCCCATCCGAATAAGTGGTTCGGGTCGGGTCTTTGGATCCAAAATCCAAACCCAAACCCGAAATTCGTAATAAAAGGGTTGGCTTAGGTTAACCCCGAGCCCAACCAAATCCCTTTCTTCCCGCGACCGACGCGAGGAAGAGAAGAATCGAGGGAGAGAGTGACTGCCGACGGTAGTTCGACGACCACCCTCAAGCCTCTCGACTCTCTCTCTCTCTCTCTCTCTCTCTCTCTCTCTCTCTCTCTCTCTCTCTCTCTCTCTCTCTCGCAACTTCGTCGTCCTCACGAGGTGGAGGAGAACCCACCACAGACGTCGACTCAAAAGCCGACGACGACTGGAGGCACGAGGGCTCCAAGGCGACCACCAATGGCACGAGACCAATGATCAGAGGCTTCCAGGAGGAGAGACAGAGATCCGAAGCCGCCGGCCGGCGTGAGTCGCCGGCGAAGCTGAAATCCCACAAATTAGGTATTTTTATTTTAACCTATTAAACTTAAATTTAATTTGAGGGATGGGAGAGGGCTTACCGACGAGTCGTGTGGTGGTCCCTTATTACTCCGGCAGTGCTCCGGTGGTTCGAACTCACGCCGTGACTCCGACGACAAGAAATAAGAAAACGAAGGAGAAGAAGAAGAGAAAGGGAAAGGAGGCTGGAGTAAAGATAGAGAGAGGATTTAGGGTTTAATTTATAGAGCAAAAAGATCAAATCTAAACTAGATTCGGATTCGGTGAGATATTTGCGACTGCCTCGTCGCGTGCCGGAGAGGGAGAGGGGAGGGGGTTGCACGTGCACCCTCTTCTCTCAAACTTTTTTTTTCTCCGGTTCTCACATGCCGGCCCATGCCAGTCCAGCACAAGTCGCGTAAGGTTCGAAACGGATTGTATTGATCCAAAATGGATCTATTATAGTAAATCTAAAATATTCTATGAGGCTTGTTTTATCATGTGACAAATATGATATGTCATGTGGAGCCCATTTTTTCAACTTTTTTTTATTTTTATCAATCAACATTAGTCATTTCCATCAAAACCTAGATAATCACAGAGCAGAATTTATTAGAAGTAGAAGAAAGGAAATGAACAATCTCAAGCTCAACATAATTACAATCAAATAAGAGAAGGACTAGAGTCTATAGGTAGCAAACGTTAGAAGAGGTGCGCTCATAGGATGATGTATTCATCATCATCATTAGCATTATATCAATGACACCACCAGAGCCACAACACCCTTATTATACTTTATTTCCACAATCTATATATGCTTATGGTATGCATGTGTCTGTGTCTGTGTCGGTCGTTCTCGTGCATATTTAATATCTATATTATATCTTAGGAGAATTATAAAATTCATATAGTATAAAGACTATGTGAGACGTTAATACAATCAATAGATGAGTTTTGAAGAGTTCGACAATATTTAACACAACATTCTCATGTTATTCTTATGCTAGAAATGAAGTCATTGATCATCCATGTCTTTCTACGTTTAACTAGATATTAGTTTTAATTATTAAATTATTATTAATTAATATTAGGTGTTTAATCATATTATATGTTCAATCATATTATAGAATGTTCAATCATTAATATTAGTTTTAATGAATGTATTCAATCATATTATGTGTTGAATAATATTTATATTTGACTATTGCTATATATTTAATTAAATAGGTATTTAAAAAAATAATCTAAAGATAAAAGACTGTAATGTAAGTTGTAATATATATATTCAAACCAAAAACTAAAGATTGATGTGCCGAAGTCCCAAAAACATCATTAAATATTATAAAGTTTTCATTAAAAATATGTTAAAAGTGTGCGAGTGGCATATAAGGGCATGTCAGTTGGTGGTGGCATGGTACGGTACATGCCTTCGAACGACCATTGTTGGTTTCATGGTATCAAAGCATCCCAATCTCTAAGAACTCTTGCTTCTATTGGATTGTTTTTCCTTCGCCTTCAGCAAATAACCCTCTTCCATAGAGAATCTCTTTCATCGGATGTCCCCTTTCCATTGAGGGTCTTATTGGCACTTCAGTGAACAAGCCCTCATGCTTCACGAATCCCCTCCCAACCCGGACAACACCCTCATCTGCAAGGGTCTTCTTCATTGAGGCTGAATCCAACGCTGACGAGGCTCTCCTCTGCCGCCACTGCTGCTGGCATGCTCTCTTTGAAGACCTTGATGGGTTGAGCAAGCGCTTCATGGGCGACTCCTTTGGTTGGGTGTATACCTTCTCCTCTGCCGGTGACGTCGTCTTTAAGCCCTTGCATTGCACGAAACCACCATTTGTGAGCTCGCTTCCGTTCTGTGATCGATCGATTTGAAATGAGAGAAAGATCCTCCAACCAAAGTTGTTTTCTTTCGCCCTTCTCCCCTTCAAGCCACTTCTGCTGCAGAACAATGTAATCGGCATTGCTGCAAGCTTCTTAATTCTGTTTTGCCACCTGTCTTCTTTCGGTTGATCGCAACGCATCGTCTATAGCTTCTAGGTTTGGCCACCACTCTCTTTCAGCCAGTCACAACCCATCTTCACGCCACCCTTCTCTAGTGAAGCCGAGTTCTTGCCATAGTCCACCATCAGTTGCTTGACAAGAATAGATCCAGGCCTAAGCCAGTGTCTCCACTAATGCCCCTGCTCACAATCTGTTTGTTGAAATGCCTTAGTGAGAAACATTTCCCTGCTCATCAAATGTTTGAGGAAAGGCCTAAATAAGAAAAATTTTGAATTGCCCTCAAGGTATTTGATAAACTGTTAATCTTTCAATGGCGTCTCATGCTCCGATCACTTGTGGGAGCGTGTCCTTGGCTGGCTTTCTACTTGTCACTCAAAGCGATTAGATCACATAGGCCACTTCTATCGAGTAGTCCTTGGTGGGCAATGTCTCCTCAGGCACATCGACGGTACTTTTGTAGATGTGCTCCCCCTCGCATAGTCATCCAGACTACTACTGTGGCTTCTACTAAATCTAAAATCTAAAATACCCGAAACCATTTCATCAGAGATTCCTCCCCTGAGTATGCTGAGTGGGTTCTACGTGACATGAAGGCCTACATCTGTCTTATCTTGTAGGTCGATCGATTGTTTCGACCATAACTATAAACATTTTCTTCAGCTCAAGCTGTCTAGGCTCATCTCAGTTTGCGGATTTGTTCAGTAAGAAGCTCCATGGCGATGACACGCCACGACTAATATTTCCACTGGCTTTTTATGCACTCTATCTTAGAATTTTGTTCTCACATGACTGACAGCTTGTATGAGCTTATGTCAGTGGAGTTTACTCTCTACCCCTCTGACTTGGCAACTACTCAACGTCATCGCAATAGGGATTATCTGATAGGCTTCCTAGCTGCTTTATGTCAAAAGTTTGAGGATCTAACTCATTATTTGTTGCATTGTTCCACTTTCTCGAGCCTAGACAGTGTCATCGTAGAGTTATAGGATGAGAGACTTAGGTAGCATCTCCTCCCTTCTCAGCAGATCTATAAACTATCTTCTGCTACCGCAGAGAGATTGCTTGGTCCTGCTGAAACACACAAACCTCCAATACACGTGTTTATCATGTGAGTTAATCTCCACGTGGTACATCACGTGATCTGTTAGTAAGATGTTTCCTCAAGGTATGCAAAAAATTTATATACCATAGATGTTCCTAAGCAAAAAAATAAGTTTGGATACAAGTTCCACAGATCACAACAAGCCTTCAAAAATATATGCCAAGATACAACTCAAATCATAAAACCCTCATACGAGCTAAGTCCGACTAACAAAATGTAGATAAACTTAAATATGAAGTAAAAGCAGCTACTCTTCCCTACCCGTCTCTGCTCCCTCTAACTCTGAAACATTTCCACTAAGAGGTGCTGAGCACACGGTCCAACGAGTATAATCTATATAGTCTATAACAATACAAATGCATATTGAATGCTTCAATGCATGCTCGTGATTACCAACAATTAAAATAAGCATATCTAAAGTGAGTTACAATGAATTCCTTTATAGTTGCAAGATATAGGTAATGCATAATATTATCCTTGTCCATGCCAACTCCCTATTATATTAAGATAAACTTACAGAAAATAAAATATAAATGATACATATCTCTTACTCATACAAAATCTCAATCATTAGAATTCACATGTTCGCATAAAGTCCTAAATGCTATTTTCCATTATGTTCACACAGTCATAAAGAATTAGATTTCAACATGCTCCCCAAGAATCTTAGTCATGAATTATTATTACATGCTCATCGAGCTAGCCACTACATAATCCACATATGTTTATAGAGCTATCCATCACATTGCAAGCCCCTATCCCCATCTATAATATTATCATCGCACACAGCAGAATAAACTAGAGCACTCAGCTCATCGATGGATGCCCTGACCTTGCGTTATTGGGTACCGCTAAAGACATATCCTTACCTCACAATCATATTCCTACTATTATCGTAATCTAGTTTCTAATAAGACAGTGTAATTACTTAAATGTCACTCAGGCTAACGACCTTAGGCGTACGCCTCTAATAGTATAAGTACTATATAATACACTCCACCCTTAACCCTAGACTGGGTGAATGGAGGGCACTGCCTAGTCAGAACTCAACTAACAAATGATAGATATAAGTGATGCAGTGTCTGTTAACATATAAGTTATGTCATAGTTATCATGATCTCCACATTTATCACAGACAGATATGTAAGAGTGTTTCATAAAAGGGATACATAGTAATTAACACTAATAAGATATGAGATGCATACACTAGAAGTATCATATTATAACATCATGAAAAGCATACTATCAACAATTGCATTGTCCATAAACTCAGATAAGATCTACTCGTCTGAAGGTATCCAAAATACTCTACCTCTCCTCATCTAGCTAGTTCCTCCTAAATCCCAAGATCCTCCTTGCACGGTATCGCGCCTAATAATTCATGCAAGTAAAGCAATACGTAAGAATGACAAATTAATGGAACTAGTTGTCTTATTACATAATTTAGGTTTGGCTCCCTAGGTCTAGATAGATTGACTCAGTGTCTACATTAATTCTACCATACTTACAATATCACTTAATGTTATTTAAATAGGTTATCGGGGATAGAATTTAAATCCCACTTAGTCACATGAGTCAAAGACTTCCTAAGATTAAGTTCCATATTGTCCTAAACTTTATACTATTTACGTAATAGGAAATAATTTTTGGAAAGATGGTTGGGATAATTAATAAGACAATGAATAGAGAATACAGCTTATCGGGCCAACAGACGACCCATGGGCCTAGGCTGGGCTTTAGGCCTAGCTCGGCCTACTATTGATTGCCCAAGGGAGTGCTGGATTGGGATCGGGCCCAATCTAGCAAAATTGAAGGGGACGGGGTTTTGTGGTGAGATTCCATTGTCGATAAGAACTCTAGCAGGTATAGAAGAAATAGGTAATGTACCTTACACCACAGATGGTGAGTGCTCAGCCTCTTTTTGAGTCAAGGTATAAACTCTTTCTTTGATCTCTAGCCTTTATATTTTGAATTCCACTGCGTGTTGGAGTTCTATTGCTAGCTGCTCCAGACTGGGATTGATGTGGGCATCATCTTCAATTTGACCAAAATAAAATTGCTTGAGTCCAATTTTGGTCTAATTGTTGATTTTTAATTCAAATAATCAATTGATAGATATGGTAGCCTATATGCGGGGGATGTCCGCATTGAGTTATTACCTAAATTGGGTTAGTCAATTTAGGTAAGACTTAATCAATTAGGATCCTGTTAGGAAATGAATTCCTATTAGAATCTCAATTGATAGTTATGATAAGCTTATATGCGGGGGATGTCCACATTGATTTATTACCTAAATTGGGTTAGTCAATTTAGGTAAGATGATCAATTAGAGTCCTATTAGGAAATAAGTTTCTATTAGAATCAAAATTGTTAACCTATTTAAGGGTTATTGCATGAGAAAGAAGGACAAGTTGGAACAAGATTTATTTGAGATCTCTCACTTTCTCCCCTGTGGTCTTCTTCTTCTTCTCTCTCTCTCTCTTTCTTTTTCTCCCTTTCTCTTACTCTGTCTTAAGATTCTTCTCTAATATCTTCTACTTCCTCTCTAAACTTCTCTTCTTCTTTAATCTCTACTTTTTCGTTAGTTACTGCTGCTGTCCAGAAGATTCCAGTAGTGAAAGAGAATCTTTGGGTGCTCGGACGTGAAGAGGACTTGGTTTCAAAGTAAAAGCACTACTATTCCATTTATTGGTAAACCTAAACTCTAAAGTCTTTTCTTACACCATATTTTAGGCCTTTCTACTATTAACGTACCTATTTGAGAGTTGAGGAAGCTACTGCCTTATCTGAGTGGTTTTCTCTCCTTCCATCTAGTAGTGATCATTTTAATCAATTAACTTCTTATCAGTTATTGCTTACTATATTTTACTTTAGTTACTTATTTGGATCGATTATTCTCCAAAACATTGCATTCATACTAGATTTGCATCAGGGATGGTTGATGTTGCTGATTCTGTTGAGAAGCTAGATGCCATCCTCCACGAGGTGCTTTGCTGTCTCTCGCCATGTGGTCGGGCCTCCCATAACTATAGCAATTTCGAGGTACTCCATTGCATCCCATGCTAGACGAATGAGAATATCCACACCTCGGACAGGACCTGAACTAGCCCTGCCTGTGACCTCCCCCAAAAGGTTTTGGTCTACTCCCGGTCCTCAAAGACTGTCCAGATGACTGTCCACCTCTGCTACTCTGACCCTAATAGCTCCTTTGCTTCTTCTATGGGTGTTGTTGTTCTCGTTTCTGGCGAAGCTCCTCAATATTTCTCTTAGCAAGGATCTAACACTGGAAAAGTGAGATCCTATCTCTGATGGCTGGCCGCAACTTCCCCTCAAAGAAGTTGACTTTCCGCTCACTTGTTGCTATATGTGGAACAAATAGCAGCAACTCAGTAAACTTTGCCTCAAAAGTCCACCACAGACATGCCTCCCTGTCTAAGCTCAAAGAACTCATCATGTTTCGTTTTCTTCAAGGCCCGGGTATAGTACATCTCGAAGAAGATTTTTTTGAAGTTGTCCCAAGTCAACTCCTCTCGACCAATGTACTGGCACTCAATCATCTGCCACTAATACTCTGCCTGATCATCAAACATATAGGTTGTCAAAGCAAACTTTTGGTCCTTAAAGCACTGTACCTGTCACGACCCAAATTCGAAATCATGACCGGCCATGTATCTCAATATACTTAAGATACACGAAGTAAAATTTTATATTCACAACAGATATTTATGCAAGGGTTGCTCATACAGGATACATGTAGATCATCGTTACACTAATGCATGTGCTAACATTAACATTCTCATAACATCATGATGAGTAAACTATCAATAACTGCACATGTCAAAATATATCATAGTACACTATATGCATGTATTAATACTAACATTCCTACAGTATCATGGAAGGTATAATAGTTGCAACTATATTATTCTAGACTTGTATAAACTCTACTCGCCTGGGGGGTCTCCACAGTACTCTAGTTCTCCTCAGCTAGCCAGCCCCTCCGGAATCCCAAAATCATCCTCACGCAGTGTCGATCCTATTAATTCACGCAAGTAAAGCCATACGTAAGGTTAGCGAATTAATAGAATTAATTACATTATTAAAGAATTTAGGTTTAGGCATATACATGAGTCAAGGGTCCCCTAGGGTGACTTACATGTCGTCCTAAAAATCACACTATTTAGGTGATAATAATTTGTCTTTAGGGGAGTGGTTAGGCTAAATAATCAGGTGGAATAGAGAAATGGGGCTATAGGGTCTAAATGACCCCAAATGGGCCTAAGCTGGGGTGTTGGGTTGGCTCGAGTCCAACCCAATAGGCAAGGGAGGAACTAACTCATGGGCTGCGGTCCAAACTGTAGCCCACGGGCTCCATGGGCTGCGGTTCAGATGCAGCCCACAAACTCTAAGGCTCCATGGGCTGCGGTTCAGACCGCAGCCCACCAAGGGCGTGGGTGGGGGTTGTTTAACCACCACCCTCTCTCACCATCCCCTTCCAAGGGAAGGAGACAAAGGGGAGAGAGAAAGGGCCCGGCGTTGCCGATGGCCCACACCGCCGACAGCCCGCCCTTAAGGTCGACGGCCCGCGATCCTCACTCGGGGTGGGTGGCTAGCCGAAGGGAAGGGGAGGGAAAAGAGAGGAGGAAATCGAGAAGAGAGACGTGACCACCACCGAGGTCGACGGCGTTGGTGGCGCAGCCACGCGGCCAGGTAAGGCACGGCGGCCGAGAGGGGTAAGTACAGGGAAAGAAAGAACAACAAAAAAAGGAGGATTTACCGAGGGGGTCGCGCGGTTGGCTTCATCGGCTCCGGCGTCGACAACCTGAGAGAGAGGAGAAGGAGAGAGAGATAGCGGGGTGGAGAAGAAATAAGGGAGGGTTGTGATGGTGGCGTGCACGGCAAGAGAAGAAGAAGAAGAAGAAGAAGAAAAGAGGATGACAGCCGGACGGGGTGGCAGGGGGACTAGGACGCACGCACGCGCTCAGCGCGTGCGCGGGTCCCTTTTTTTTTAAATTTTAGGGTGTTATAAAAGATGTTTGCTAGCGACACTCACCGCCAGCATTTACATGCCCGACGCCAACACCATCCCTACTGTCCCGACGACCCACAGTGGAGGAAAAACAGCTCCAAGCGGCCAACAAGTAGAGGTGGCAATCGGATCTGGTTAAGCAGGTTCGAGTCGGGTCAAATTCAGGTCGGGTCAACTTTACCCTAACACGAACACAACCCGATTAATAAACGGGTTGCATTTAGTAAATACGAACACGACTCGATTATTAAACGGGTAACACGACACGACATGTTAACACGACCCGTCTAACCCATTTAATAAACAGGTCGTGTTAACATAATACGTTAACACGACCCCGCCTAACCCGTTTAATAAACGGGTCGTGTTAACACGACACGTTAACACAACCCTTCTAACCCGTTTAGTATTATTATATAAAATTTAATATTTATTGATTCAAACAAAATAATCTCTTTTTATTTGAAAAAATATACAATATAAAAATATACAATTCTAAATATTCAACCATAAATTCAATTTAACACAAATCTGTATACTAATTCAACTACCGGCATTCAACATTAAGTAAATAAATTTAGGTACTAATTTTAATTTTAACTTACAACTTACAAATCTAACAATCTCATGGCAATTATAACATAATTTCAAGTTCATAATATATTACAAACTGCAAATAATTAAAAAAAAAGCATATAATAGCATTGGGCCCTCAATTTTATTATCCAAAGATCACGATCTTGTCAAGAAAAAACAAAAACAAAAGAGAATGTTACATCATCTATTACAAACTGCCAATAGTTGTAATCTCATGACAATTACAATATAATTTCAAGTTCATAATATATTACAAACTGCAAATAGTTTAAAAAAAAGCAAATAATAGTATTGAGCCCTCCATTTTATTATTCAAAGATCATGACCCTGTCAGAAAAAAATAAAAACAAAAGAGAATGTTAACTAAAATAGAGAATATAGAGAGATAATAAAGCATCTATTATACATAATAAATCAAGTGAATAGAAGATAACAAAGAAATTAGGATGTATATTTCCCTAGTTATTATACATAATAAATAAAACATCTATCATTTCAAAACTGTCACTGCAAAATAACTATGCACAAGACTCCCTATTTTTCTGGATCTATGTATGCTAAAATTGAAAGCATGCACTTAAAAATAGCATCAGAACTAGTATTTACATTAGGCTGCATGATTTTCTTCCATTTTAAACAAGAAAATCTTGCCTATTTCTTATTCTAGCAACTCTATTACTATGCTGATTGTTATATGTAAATACCCAAAAACTTACATCCAAAAATTTTGCTGTCCATTTTATTTCAAAAGAAACTCCTAAATAAATACCCAAAAACAAAAAACAAGTTCACAAAACCAATAAGAACATTCAACACAAATCTAATTAGCAGTATATGTATAAGAAATTTGAGTACAAAAACAAAGAAAAGAACTAACCTGTTATACACTTATACTGGACATATTTCATGTATGCATCATCTATAGATCTAGATGCCATAAAAGCACTGGACACTAAACTAAACTAAATAGATGGATTGACAGTCAAGATTGGCTATATCTTTTATACTCTTTTGTGTATTACAGAATAAAAGATTATTTATACAAAATAAATCATCTTTTACAGAATAAAAGATAATTTATACAGAATAAAAGATGTATATTTACAAAATAAAAGATGATTTATAAAGAATAAAAAAAATATCTTAGACCTCGCGTGAGGAAGCGTCGGTGTGAGGAGATTTGACGGGTAACAACTGCGTGAGAAGTGAGGAAATCCGAAGGGCGATGACGACATGAGGAGATCCGACGGGCAATTTGGGCTATTGGCATGGGGAAATGAGAGCGGCAAGCGAGCTGAGGCAGCAGCGTGGGTAGATAGGAGCGGCTGGCGATCTGAGGCAGGCGGTGTGGGGGAGGCGGCGAGAGGCGAGAAGCGGCGAGATGGAGATAGAGCTTTCGAGAGGCAAGAGGAGGCAAGAGATGAGAGCTGAGAGGAAGACTATGGTCTCTGTGGCGAGAGACAGTAGAGATGTGTGAGGCGGTGGAGATGGGTGAGACGATGGAGATGGATGGATTGTTGTGAGGGGTAGGTTACTTTTAGAGTTTAGTTTATATAGTAAGGGTTGGCAGGTTAACTCTACCTGACCCGTATACTTAAACGGGTGAAAATGAATCAGCTATAAACCCGAACACGACCGATTATTAATCGGGTTAGGCAGATTGACCCGTTTATAACCCGAACCCGATTAGACTAAACTCAAACCCGATTAAGAGGCGGGTTATCGTGTCGGGTCAAGATTTGCCACCCCTACCGACGGGGAGAGACTCACCATGATGGTCGTCATCCATGGTGGAGCACCTATTGGGGCTTCTAGAACAAGAAAATACACCCACGACACGAGGTCGTCAACGTGAAGCTATTAGACAGATTTGGCATCGATCGATATTGTCGGCCGATGGATCGCCCAACAAAGCCATGAACACTAAAATTAGGTTTTTATAATATAACCTATTAATCTCTAATTAAATCTGTGGGTGGGGAGGACTCACCTGTGATGCTTTTGGTGTTCTCTCACTCCGGTGACTCCTCGATTTCTAGATCCGATGATGGTGGCTCCGACAAGGTAAGGATGTGGAAACAAAAGATTAAGAAGAGGAAGTAGGAGATAACCCCCGTGGAGGAGAATAAGCCTCGATTTATATAGGAAAAGAGTTGTTAGGGTTTACGGATTCTTTCCGCGACGAAATCGTTGAAAAAAAAAAGATTTTCCTCCTTCCATCTCCGAAAAAATTTCAGTTCTTACATCTCTATCCCTATCCTATCTTTCGTCCCCTCATATGTCTCTATTCTTGCTCCCCTATATGCCTTCCATATGCCTAACACTCCTCTACTCATGCATACTTCTTTACTACAATTTCATTTGCCCTTCTAAACTGCTCTCTCATTGAGTCCCAACCCTTCCAAAAGAGTACCTATTTCTATGACGACCCCGCCATACTTCTGCATCCCAAGCTATGTTCCCCTCCTACAGTTGAGCCTCCCTCTCCTAATAGTGTCCCTCTAATCACCTCATCCTCTATAGTGACAACTCCTGCACCCACTTGGGCAATCTAGAGCACGAGTGTCGCCCTCTTGATTGGTATGATTTTCTGATGTCTTCTGCTATATATTCTTCCTAATTTTACATCTTCCTTGCAGTTCTCCACCCTTTAGCCCAAGTCTTCTCATGAGGTTGTTCAGGTTCCAGAGTGGCAACAAGCCATAGCAGATGAACTTCAGGTCCTTCAGCAGATGCATACTTGGGATATTATTTCTTACCCGCCTAACATCTTGCCTATCAGCTGCAAATGGATCTTTAGGGTCAAATATCGACTTGATGGATCCATTGCTTTTATTCACCAATGGCCTCTACATAAATGGACGTGAAGAATGTGGTTCTTCATGATCTTCTTGATGAGAGCGTGTACATGGTTCCTCCACTTAGTTTTTCCATTCCTCCATGTTATATTTGTCGACTGGCTATCTATGGGATCGCCTAGTTTGATCATATTTGTAGTGTTCTCACAAACTATGAATTTCAGGAGAGTCTCTCTAAGCCATCCACATTTATGTGGTCTTTAACTCAAGATCGAGTCCTTCTGTATATCGATGATATGTTTATCACAGGAGATGACTCGGTCGGCATTCGCTCTCTTCAGCAGCATCTTTACCGCTAGTTGTCCCAGCAAAAATATAATACAGATATTCACAATTATGCCACCATCAGTGACACTTGTCTAATTGCTACCTCTAATTGAGCTTCATGTGAAGCTTCACCTCGATGATGGTTAGCTTCTTCTAGATCCGACTAGATATCGTAAGCTAGTTGAAACCCTTGTCTACTTGACCATTAACTAGTTTGATATCTCTCATGAAGTTGGTCTTGTCACTCAAATTATGCAGACTCCTTGATCTGCCCATTATGTTGCTCTTATGCGTATTCTTCGTTACCTTCATGGCACCATCATTCGCTCTCTTTATGCCATCCATTTCCATCTTAGTGCTGTGGGTTTATTCTGATGTAGATTATGCTGGTGATAAGTTTTATCAAAAATTTACTATTGGCTTTTGCATTTTTCTGGAAGACTCCTCTGGTATTGAGTCTGAGTGTCATGCTATGTGTACTGTACTGCTATGACTAACAAGATTATTTAACTCCGTCACCTCCTTTGTGACATGGGTGTTCTCTTACCTCCCTTAACTTTTTTTAATGTCAATAATGACAATGTCAAAAAACTCGTTGAGAATCCTATTTTTCATAAGAGGATAAAGTACATTGAAGTCGAAATGCACCACTTGTCAAGAGTACCGAGATGGCATTATTTCTCTCCATTAACTTAGCATTGACGAGTAGATTGCTAACTTATTCACGAAGTCTCTTCCTTTCTACACTTTCAGCATCTAGTTAGCAAATTCTCGATTTATAATCCATCTTGAGTTTGAAGGGTAGTAGAGTTATTTGTCATATTTTATTCACTTATTTAGATACATGGTGGTCTTGTATAAGTATGACTAAGGCTCTCTCTTTCAAATCAAGCAATACATTTTTCATCAAATCCTCTCCTCTTTCTCTCTTTTCCCTGAACTTATTGAGTTAGGGCTTAGGGCTTATATTGTTTCAGTTCCATATTCTCACTAGCCACTTGTCTGCACCTTTCAGCTCTTAATGCAAAAATAACCGCTTAAGTCTGCATTTAATACGGTTTGCATCTTTCAATGTGAGCTTGTGAACTGAGACGACTGACAACTTTTTGGGTAGAATAAATCTGGCTTTCATTTGGACTATGATGAAGACCAAAACGAGGATATTATTTATGCCTAGCTTTGAGTATATTACTCGTCTAGCTTCATTGGTGCATATTCAAATAGTTACCTTTTGATTGAGGTGCAGTTTTTCTTGATAGCCATATTTATTTGTTAGAACTCTGCTTTACTGTACTATACATGAAATGTATGCCTGTCACTATTACACCACCACAGTTGGACTTCTACACCCCTTCTGGAAGTTCTTAAAACAATCATTGTCCAAGTGTGATTTAGTCCACATTGAAATTATTGGAGAAATCAACACATAATAATTTATCAACTCCAAGCATCACTATGCTGTAATTTGTATCTGAATTAACAGAAAATTAGAACTACTCTTTTAGGAAAAGTACTTTGAAGTATGCACAGTTGATGAGCAATTTATGCTATGTGGTGAGTTGAGAACATAAAGCCCAAAAGATCATTTATAGAGATGTTGATTTTTAACCATCTAAGCTTCCTAGTAAGCTGCCTTGACCAATTGCTTATCAATATCTACATTTTGACTGTTTAATCTTGTATAGAATCATTATAGAGGTTTCTTTGATAAGAAACAGGTTAATATAATCACAAAAATAATGTTTGTCTTCCATCTCCTTAGGGAATACCGTTCTTCCATGCTGGTGATGAGATATTGAGGTCAAAATCACTTGATCGTGACTCATATAACTCTGGTGATTGGTTTAACAGGTTAGTTTTACCTTAAACTAGTAATATCATTTCTACAAGAATGTAGTACTTTTGGACCAACCATAATTGTTTTTGTTTTCCTTTTCTGTGTTTTATCATGATATAAGTAAAAGGTGAGAAAGCAAATTTCTTATATTCATACCATTTCCTTTTATTATAATCTCATGTGGTTTTATCTGTTTGAAAAGGCTTGACTTCAGTTATGAATCAAACAATTGGGGTGTTGGACTTCCTCCCAGAGAAAAGAATGAGAGAAGCTGGCCTATGTATGTTTTTCAATTAGGTGTTGTTACGGTATCATGTTGATGCTCTTATTTCTCTTAATTTTCTTTCTTATTTCTTTCTCTTTCATCTTTCTCTGTTTCTGAGTTGTTGCTCCACTTTAATTTAGTATACCAAAAGAAAATTGTTTGATTTTATTATTGTTAACTCCCCAATTATTCTCGAACTTTCAGTTGTTCGAAAACAGCAGTTTTGAATCCTTTATATTTCGACAGTATCCTTATATATGGGTTTGAGACATTTTACTAGACCCAAGATATGGATTTTGAATTAATGGGCAGAGGTTTGATATTTAGTTGACAGACGAGCCTAGTAGAATTTTGCACTTAGGACTTATGCTTCAATACCATGTTAATTCACCAATTACTCTTAAATCTCAAGCTATTAGAGACGGTAATTTTAAATGCATTATATTCTACCAGTTACTTATCTTTAGACAAGGCTATGAATTGTTTTGCTAATTAGTGCAGTAAACCTTGTTATATATATATATACAAAAGTACATACCTTATATGTGTGTTTTCTGGCCTGGATGACAAACTATGTCAAATCTTGTTGGCAATAGATTTTAACACTTTTTTACTATTGAATGCATCATGGATTGCCCTGCTGAGCATGCCGATCGGTGGTAATTGACACTCCTAGTGTCACTGACATGGCAACCCTTGCTTGCTGATTTAGGGATAATGTATTTTTGATCCTGCCGATGTATATACATGCATCTATATTTACTTACATTTATGTTGTGTACTAGAATTAATTTATTGCGCACTTCAGGATTAGACCACGACTAGCAAATCCATCCTTCAAGCCTAAGAAGCTTCACATGCTTGCTGCACTTGATAATTTTGTTGACCTTTTGAAGGTCAGATATTCGTCGCCACTTTTCCGTCTACGGACAGCAAATGACATCCAGGTATCATGTTTTTACTTCCTGCAGGTTAGATTGCAGAAATTTATTTGAAGAGAAGAATTCTAATAAGATTAGAGAGAGTTTTGCACTGTTATTTACTAATTCAAGTTACCGGTGCAGAAAGCCTTAAATATTTATATTATTTTATTGTAATCTTCAGTTCACTATGAATTACTCGATTAGCATGAATTGCATGGTATATAAATCAATTGCACTCATGAATAGCTTACTGAATATTTAAATAAGTTTAGCTCTTTCTGACAACATCCAATTTCATTTTCAAATCTTATATTGTAGTTGGCTAACAATCGTTTCACAAGTTTCAGAAAAATTATAAAAATTTACTGGATGATAGCTTTACAAGTTAGGGTTCTTTTGGCTTGATTTTAGTGAATTTGGAGTTTGGTGCAAAAAGTTACAGCCAAAATGGTGAGGAAAGATTAAAATTGGGCTGAAACAGATTATCCGATGTTACGGCTATCGTCAGAGGGTGACGAACAACGGTGGGATGGTGGAGGTCAGCCTTAAGGGTGGGTGGCTTGTGGAGGAATATGGTGGCTAAGATTTGAAAGCTTAAAAGGATTCTAGTGTTAAGATCTACTCCTATGAAAATAAAGATAATCTAACGACTCAAATAAAAGATAAATGCGAAATAATAAAATAACTAAACTCAATATTCATTCCATACATACTAAATAACCCATGACCTCTCATATTTATAGAAGTAGAGTCATAGCAGATCAGATCCAATTTATCCTATTAGGCTTACATCCACTTTTATTTAAAATTAAAAACAATAAGCAAATATAAATGCGATTAGACTTGACTTATTCGACCCATGTTGATGGATCATAATATCATGCTTAATTAATTACATCTCTATTAAGTAAGACTAGATAGATAGTATAATTTGTTGAGTTTGAAGTTTATATTATACTTTTTTATAATTCCAAAGCCTACATATAAGTTGAACAATAGGGCTAGCCCTCTCTAATATATAAGGCACTTAGGCTCACAATCTCAAATAATTAGATTGGACAATTAGGCAAAACTACCATAGAAATGGGCTGAATCCAATCACAATGCACTCCAACACAATTTGTCCTCACGAAATACCCTCATAAAAATTCTTCCCAAGTCTATGTGTGTCACGACCCAAAATAGGAATCACGATCGGCCATGCATCTCAATATGCTTGAGATGCACGAAGCCTTATTGATACTTTCTAATATATGATGACTAAATAAATAAATAAATAAAATGAAAATGTGCTTTATTAAATTTTAAAACTAATTGCAATAAAGATAAAACAATGTTTATGTTTTAAGTCTCTAAACTAAATAAATTAAATAAAATTTCTAATCTAAAACATAAAATCTAAAAGAGCGGAAAAGTAAATGGGTGAATCCTAAGTGGAGGTGGAGTCCGGGTACATCCCGCTCAGTCGCCCCGCTGACTATTACCTGAAATAAATAAACAATAAAAGAACCCATGAGCCAACAACTATAGCTCAGTGAGTGGAATCCACTCGAAAACCAAATAAATTTTAAATCAGTGAGTGCACCCTCCTCTCTCAACCCCAATTTTTTTTGTTTTTTTTTTGTTTCTGATTCTGACAATGTGGGGATTTGAAAACCCAACCTCTTGATAGGGATGTTAGGAGCTCAACAATTTATGCTAATGGTCAGGCCTTTAGTCTATTTGATGTTAATATGTTGCTTAAGCTCATCGAGGAAATATATCCTTTAGTGCCTTCTTTTAGACATGTTCAAGTCTTAAATAGTTGAATATCCTTTTTTGTTCTGGCATAAGATGTTTAAATTTTCTAATGTTAGAATGTGTCACCCTAAATTGCAATTGAGAAGGTAGGTTTGTCTACCGACCAACTCGCCATAATGTTTTTACTAGAAATCCCTTTATTATCTGAGTTTTCTTTAATCAGGAATTTAGCATCAATTTATAGAGGGTTGATGTTAGGTCGAGTGGTTAACAGCCAGTCATTAAACATGTCAGTTATTTTGGAGCCTTCTCATATTAGAGCTGTTCCCTAATTGCCCCATATCATCGAGAAAAGGCTTGGGTGATAATGATGATGATAATAATCATGAGATGTTGATAATGATGTAGATGATCCAATTGAGTAACTGTGCATGATGTAAAGAAGTAGAATGTTAGGATAGCGTAGTTGATACTATGATATTGATATTTTATGCAATTGATCCCCAAATAGCTGTGACAGAAGTGTTGTTCTTGCTGCAATCATATTATACGAACTATGAAGTATGGCAGAAAGATCCAAAGGTTTTATCACATTAAAGAAAAAGAAACATCATAAATCGAGAAGGGCATGAATTAAATGGTAACTGATGGTACCTCCAATATCTCATCCATTTCCATCCACGTTGCTTTTCTGAATCTCCAGTTGAACCATTTTCCCCTTCATAAGATTGCGGTAGTAGACATGATATATCTGATGTTCCAAGCCACTTATGGGAGACGATATTCTCACTCCATTTTTCAACTCTTAACTTTCTTGAATATTGATTCGATGCGCCAGGCTGCCAGCTTATATAGCAAAATTTTATCTGTCGATAAGATTCATTGTCTTTACACATCAATCATCTATATTTTTGGTTCAATGTGCCAGGCTGCCGCTTATATAGGAAAATCTTATCTGTTGGTAAGATTCATCATTTTTACACATCAAACTTCTATATTTTTTAAAGAGATTTTTAGCCTACTTTGTGAGACCTTAGTTTTCTTTCACTTGGTTCACCTTATTCCTTTTGTGTCCGCGCACACACTGTGCTGTAAATTTTGTGCAGCAGATTATAACTTCTAGCTGGAAGAAAGCATATGTTGTTATGTCATGCAAAATACTTAATACCTACATTTTGTTTCTCCCATCTTATATTAGGAAAGGGTGCGCTTTCATAATACAGGACCCTCATGGGTCCCAGGAGCTATTGTTATGAGCATTGAAGATGGACATGATGGAAAACCTGCCATGACTCAACTAGATCCAATGTGAGTGGTGT
Source organism: Typha angustifolia (assembly GCF_048772165.1). Taxonomy (NCBI): domain Eukaryota; kingdom Viridiplantae; phylum Streptophyta; class Magnoliopsida; order Poales; family Typhaceae; genus Typha; species Typha angustifolia. The sequence goes on along the minus strand of NC_133245.1, from coordinate 12,283,965 downwards.
AAATTTGCTTTCATTTTCCTCAGTTACTGTGGCATGTAGTTGCAATTAGACACAATTTAACTATTACCTTTTACTGCAGCTACTCCTATATTGTAGTTGTCTTCAATGCATCCCCGTCTGAAGTATCCATAGAAATTCCTGCACTGATGTGGAGAGCACTTGAGTTGCATCCTGTGCAGGTAAAAGATCATGTTTTAGTAGCCCTGTCTCTGTCTTTGCATTATTATCTTTTTACCATTTAAGTATCATTAAGATTGTATACTGATGGGAGTGAACTGATGCAGTTGAAATCGGCAGATGAAGTAGTTAAGAAATCAACATATCTGGCTGCCTCTGGACGCTTTACTGTTCCCCCAAGAACAACAGCAGTTTTTGTTGAAGCTCGAGGCATTTCAGCATAGGGCTAAAAACTTTATATGTGATCTCCAGAAAATTCAGGCATCTGAGCACAGTGAGGCAAAAAAGAGTTTATTAGGTCTTCAACTCTCATTATGTAGTGGAACCAAGCCACCAAGGGTATGGAGCAAAAGTCATTAAAGTAGATCAGACGTTAAAACAGATATTTCCTAAACCTATCACTCATATCAAGAACATTATATGGAATTTTTGATAGTATTATAAAAGGTCTACAATAATTAATAAACATAATTATGAAACCAGGATAAGGTTTGAGATATCCTGGTGACACTCAAGACTGCCCTATTGATATTTGTCAGTACACTTCACATGATGGTTGGATGATTGTGTATAATGCCATAGTTTTGCAGTTTAGATAGTACTCAGTACAACCAGTGGCATAAGTTCTTAAAAGTTGGGAGCTCCATTATTGGATTTAATTCAACAATAATATCGAATACAATATCCACTGTCAAGAAAAGAAGGGAGACGTCCATCGTGCTCAGAGGACCCTTCTGATTGAGACACGAGAAATCAACAATTTGTGTCAAAGTTATATTATACAATTGCAATATCCGATTAAAACTATTCGATTAGATAGATTGCAATTTCAATTTATTCATCATTAGTTAAGTCACCCTCTAATAATGAATCATTATGCTCTTCATTAGATGTTTCAACTGATTTGTAAACCCAAAGTATGTTATATAATATATGGCTAGTTTGTTCACCTTTAATAACGCGTGCAATAGCTGAATCAATAGATTAATATCTAAACCAATATATGATAGTTGCCTACAGCCTTCATTACTTATATTAGTAACTTTATTAATACTAGGGATTTCATGACTTATGTAGTAACTTTAGTAATACTAGCGACTCCAAATAATTCAATGAGGCTTTCATAATTTGGTTGACTAGAGCTTCCATTAATTAGTTAGTTGACTAGATCCTTCATTAAATATTTATGTAACATCAAACTGCAGCAAATCATTAATATTGTACAATGGAGCTTTAATTGGTGTATTACTATGATTGTCTTTTTCGTAAATAATTAGTGTACCCATAATATAGACTTCCAACATACCCTAGTATTATTCTGATAAGCATAGTATCAGCATCGCCATCACCATTAATTCTAATGAACTCTAATTTTCCTCCTTGAAAAACTCTATTACATACTAATTTTTATACTATAATACTCTTACTCATTTTACTAACTTTTGAAAACTTTTCGACCAATCCATTGTAACTACAATTTTTATTAACTTAAAAAAAAAATTGACACGCCTTCCAATTAATTGTACCATCTTATAATTGTATAATATTGCTATCCCAAATACATATAATCGATATGAACTTCTGAGCCATCTTCAAAAAAAGAATATATATATATATATATATATTGTTTAGAAAATTTCACAAAGTTAATAGAATCAGAAGTAAAGTTAGTCAAAATTAAAGGTCCAAATTCTGTCAAAATTTTCAGTTAGTTGAGTAAATGTAAAGTTACTAGAATAACTGAAATTTTTATCAAAATTAACTGAAATTTACTAAAACTATTACCCACATTCCATCAAAATTAACTGAAATTATTACTCAAATTCCTATTAATAGAATAACTGAGATAATGAAAGAGAATGATGATGCCTCTGCTACCTAGAATCATGAATACAATAATGACCTGAAACGAAGAGAAAAAAAAATAGGTGATATTTTGAATAGTTAAGCTGAAGGATTCAAACAGGTGTATAGCAAAAAGGTAATCACAACTTCTTATTTGTTTGGTTGGATTAGTCTGAATTTGAAAACCTAGCCTCATAGATTTAGATTGACATTGAAATAATTCAGGTAGAACCCTCCTTAAAAGGCATGCCAGTGGCAAACTAATATTCACTAATTGGAGACCATTAACTAAATAACTATCTTGAATTCATAGAGAAGCATATAAAGTAAAAAAAAAAAAAGTTAAAATACAGGCTCGGGAATTAACTCAAACACATTGTAGCTACTTATTACCAAAATTGTAACAACTCGGATACTTACCAATTTTCGAGCGGTGATAATGCCCCTGCTAGCTAGGGTTTCTGAATGAGAAGGACAAAAAGAATGTGGGTTTGTACTCGAGGAGAGGAGAAGAAGCATGTTGCTAGAGGGAAGGACAAGAAGAAGCAAGGAAGAAGATCTATCGTTCTGCTAAGGTTGGCTATGTTAGAAGAAGAAGAGGATCGGCGGTTTTAAGTTGTAAGACGCTAATGAGTTCAACATTTTAGACTTAAGTGGCCTTAGACATTATCAATTCAGCATTTCTTATTGTAATACTAACTCTACTTAGGCCACAAACTAACTCCTCGTGGGTTCAAGAAAATCTGGTAAAAATATTTAAGTAAGAAAGTGAGGCATGGAATTTTCATTAACCCACAAAAGTAGGATTAGGGAAATTTGGTTCCTATAAATAAATACTTAACTATTCATTGTTTTATTCTTCAATGAAAACACCAAACTTGTCGGCGCTAAAGTTTTTTATTTAGTGCTATAATAAATAGACCCCATTTAGTATTAAGTTTGAAAAATAATCTATTTTGGTAAATAAAATTTGGAACATAGATAGTTTGGTGAAATCTCTTTTTGCCCCAGATTTAGATTACCTTTAACTGATGAACCGCTATCAAGCCAACCAATAATAGGATCATGATGGCACTCATGGGGAGAGAAATAGAGTTCTATTCTAATCATGGATCTCAGAATCCAATACTATATGTATCACTCGTGACTCACGAAACCCCTCAAGCTCTTTACAATAGAACTTAATTAAAACTCATAATCGAGTAGACTCTTCTATATAAAAGAATTAGTTTTAAATACATTTTATCTTTTGTACTTATGTCTAAAATTATTTTACCTCCCATTTATTTTAAAAAATCCCAAACTAATTCTCGTACTTACAACTAAAATGATATCGTTAGATTTTCTGTCTAAATTAATAGCGCGCAGCCAAATAACCAAAATACCTCGTCGGTTTGTTAAGCAAAATCAACGGGGTTTTGATCTAGTTTTTCTCGATTCATCTTCTTTCCTAACTAGGGTTTTTGAGAAAGGAAGAGGCCACATGTGGAAAAGAAAACAAGAGAAGAAAATATGGTATCAAAAATAAGAGAAAGAAAGGCATATATAAGAGGGAAAGGGCATTTTTGTCTATAAAAAAAACTAGAAAACGAGGGAAGTGAGCTTGTCATTCGGTTTTTGAAATTATTTAGGTGCGCCACGTTAATTTAGACAGAAAATCTAACGGTATCATTTTAGTCGTAAATACAATAACTAGTTTGAGATTTTTTTTAAGTACAGAAAGTAAAAAAAAAAAAAAATTAGGCATAAGTACAAAGAGATAAAATATATTTAACCCCAAAAATAATTAATTACACCTAAACCTGTGTATACTCTTATTTTCACATAAACTCTCTTATTTATTTTAACTTTAATCCTCTAAACTATTTAATATCTCTTGCCTTGTAACAGTAATAGAAAACACAGAATGACTATCTAACCCTCAATCATTTTCTTCCTCAAAAATAATATTAAGATAGTCCTCAAAGAGCCTAAACTTAATTACGTAATTCTTTTAACAAAAAATCCAACACTCTGGAGGTTTTACATATTAGAAGGGATTAATATTTCACGATATATAAAGATGGTGTAATTATCTTTTAAAAATAAAATAGGGAGAAAATTATATATATACTTGTGGAGCCGTTACAGCCTTAGCCGTGGCATTCTATTTCAAAGCACGTCCAAATAACCACGTGCCTCTGCACGTGCGGAGTGACATGCATATCCATCCATCTGGGCACATGATATATCCATGCATGATGGATAAGGATAGCCCTTATGGACCATAAGAGGGACCCATATCACATCATTAATTTATATATGTCTACCTGTTCTCATGTTATGCTATCCACTCGGTCAACATATCCAAGAATTAAACTAAGATTAGGATTAGCATATAATATCCACTTATCCATGTTTCAACGGATAATTAATTAGTGCAAATACGTGAGCAACACTTGCCTCGTCATTATAGGTATTTATATGCATAGATTGATCCAGTGCAGTCCTCCACTTGTCCTCACTCATGAGATTATTATTACTTTGATTTGGCCCAAACCTACCAAATAATTAAATTGGTCGTTTGCAAAGCATCCGAGTGAATTGAAAGAGAGGGAATTGGAATTGATCTATAAATTATATTTCCTAATTATAATATAAACAAAGTCGTAAATAATAACATTAATCCACGTCACCATGCACAATCCACCAGCCATGTCCCCCATCCAGCCAGCAGACGTGGCGCAAAGACAGCTCTTTGGCATGAGATGCTGAGCTGTCATTGAAGAATTCTCCCACGAATCATCACGTAGCTCGGAAGAACATGTCGTGGTTACCGGTAACCGGCCACGTCCGGTCGACGATGGCCTTCTCTCGAGTATAAATAGAAGGAAGTATCCATCCTCCGACCACACCACTCTAAGTGTATATTTTCTCCCCTCCTCCTCCATCTTAATTTCTTGAAGCTAAGAAAAAAGATGCCGGCTAGTAGGATGGCGATCGGAACCCCGGATGAGGCGATTCAGCCGAGCGCCCTCAAGGCGGCTCTCTCCGAGTTCATCTGCACCTTCCTCTTTATCTTCGCCGGCCAGGGCTCCGTCATGGCCTACAGTACGTGCTCTTTTAATTGCATCTCCTCCTTATTCCCACCATAGAAACAAATTGTATATCATGTTAGCTCCTCAGCTACTCTCAAACTTTTACAGTCTTCATATTTGTTTTCATTAATTTTACGTGATTAGTTTTATCTTATCTTATTTTAGATGAAAGAAGGAGATAAAAGTTCGAGGTGTAAGTAATTGGAGTTGAGAATAATAAATGAGGAGTCTATGACTATAGTTTAGGGGTTTATGTGCAACTAATCCTTTGTTTCGGATATACTTAGTGTGTGTATGTGTGTGTGTGGATATATTTTCTAGCAAAAGTTGATCATGACATATGATTTCAACTGGCAGGCAAGTTGACGGCCGGCGGGCCGTCGACGCCGACCGGCCTGATCGCCGCGGCGATCGCGTACTCCTTCGCGCTCGTCGTCGCTGTATCCGTCGGGGCGAACAACTCCGGCGGCCACGTCAATCCGGCCGTGACCTTCGGCGCCTTCGTCGGCGGCAACATCACCCTCATCCGCGGCCTCCTCTACTGGATCGCGCAGCTCCTCGGCTCCGTCGTCGCCTGCTTCCTGCTCCGCGTGGCCACCGGCGGCCAGGCCACCGGGACCTTCGGGCTGGCCGGAGTTGGGTCCTGGAACGCAGTCGTCCTGGAAATCGTCATGACCTTTGGATTGGTGTACGCCGTCTACGCCACGGCGGTTGATCCCAAGAAGGGTAGTTTGGGAACGATTGCACCGTTGGTGATCGGGCTCATCGTGGGCGCGAATATCTTGGCCGGCGGGGCCTTCGACGGCGCCGCGATGAACCCGGCCGTGGCTTTTGGGCCCGCGTTCGTGAGCTGGTCGTGGTCCCACCACTGGGTCTACTGGGTCGGCCCGCTCATCGGTGGGGGCCTCGCCGGTGTGATTTACGATGTGTTCTTTATCTGCAACTCCCATGAGCAGCTCCCCACCACCGATTACTAATTATAAGAGAGGGAGGAGGAGACTCTCTTATGATTTGTTTTGATGTACCTTTGATTTGATTTTGCTCATCTCTTTGGCTTTCTATCGGTTGATTTGGGTTTTTATTTTAATTTCTCTTTTTCATTATCCTTTGGGTAATAAGGAGATGGGTGATGGTGTGGTCTTTATTAAAGAGTGTTGAGATGCTCATTTTGTTGATTGCAATGACCAATTGATCATGCACTTATACCTTTTGTGTTCCTCCTTGTGATTGAAGTCTTTTATTGAATGAGGAGAACATAATGTTTTGGCTACAACCCCTTTCGTCTCAACATGGAGAAAGCCCTTCCTTCTATGCACCAATATCGTTTGCCCAGCTAAACCCAGGATTTATCCCCACCAGCATGATTGCAAAAAGACATCCGTTGGTGTTGTGATTTTTCTGTTTAAGAGCTCAACATAGTTATAAAGACATTTGTTCACATTGCATCACTACAAGATACAGGGGATCAATTGTTACAGACCAAATCTGGACTAATCTAAATATAAAAAAAATATGATATTTTTATAAAAACTAGGAAATCACAGATACGATGGCTTTGGTTTCGTAAGATTTCAAAGTCGGAGTGGAAAGATAAAATTTAAATAATGAAGGAAGGTCAGAACTTGACAGATTGGTTATTATTTGATGTTGCGGGCGATCGTTGGAGGGTGGTGAATGGCGGAGGGTGGTGGTGAACAGCTGTAAGGTTGGGTGGCTCATGGAATAGATATTAGCTAAAGTTTAGAAGTAAAATTAGGGCTCTAAGTTAAATATACTCCTAGAAAAATAAATAGCTATGATTAATTTACTTCTACTCCTAAATTATCTTATTCTTACTCCTAAGATAGTATAAGATTAAAATATAATTCTTAATTCTTCATTGGATGCTTGGATGATTAAAAAAAGTAGCCCAACCCCTTTATATATAGAGATAAGATAAAATGAGTCCTACCAAGATTAAGGCTTACATAACTTAATTAGAATTATCTTAAAAGCTTACTTAATTTAACTTGACTTAAAATGTTTACTTAAGTTAATTGGACTTATCTTATGGGTTTGTATGATTTAACTAGACTTCCTTTAAGGGCTTATATAAGTATGATCTGGCCTAACTTGATTTACATCATCAACTAGCTCATTGGCTAACACATACCCATATATGCCCTAAGACCAAACTAAGCCTAGTTAGATCTTGACTCAAAGCTTAATCGAGAGTGGGTTTACTCTCTCTTAGCCAAGCCAGCTCGGCCTAAATCCAAAAGGCTTGACTCGTATCTATACAACTAGTGCTGCCAAAATAATAAAGCTAGCTCGATCTCGGCTCATATTTGAAACAAGCAAAGTTTAATCAATTGAATCAATCTCAAATTTGATTCAAATCTAATTTTCCATGGAGCTTGAGGACAAGCAAGCTTAATCAGGCTCAGCCCAATAAAATTCAATTTACTTAATCAAGTTTAATCAGGCTCAGCTCCCTACATTTTGTTTTCATTATTATTTACACCATATTTTATATATATTTATCTTTCAACTCCTACATTATGTGTTTAATCCTCCGAAACACTCTAATATTAGTTTTCTTAATTAAAAGTAATCATATAAATTAGTTAACATAATCATAGATGAAAAATAATTAAGATGCTCTTAAATAATTTATCCCTCTACTCTTCCTTTACCATAGATTTTAGTATGAAATGGGAGTAATTTATGTATGAAAAAACCCCTAGACACACGTATGTATCTAAATACTAGGCAATGATCTCGCTCGTTCGCTTAAGTAAAAGATCGAAGAAATATAAAGAACGAAAGTAAAGATGAACACCAAGATTTTAACGTGGAAAACCCAAACGGTAAAAAACCACGGATCCAAACTCGGATCAAAACCAATCACTATGATAGTCGCAGTTACAAGACTGACTCACAAAACAACCCGTCGATCCAAACGACTTTGTTCCTCTCAGTCTTGATCGCTAGAACCCACGATTCACTGCTTCTTGTGATTGAAGTCCAATCTCAGTAACCCTCGAGATTGATCTTTCGTCTAGATAGCCCTTAAGACGAAAGATTAAGATTTTTAGATGCGAAGGGCCTTGTTTGTTGAAGAACCAATGTAGCCTCCAAAAGGTCTCCTTAAATAATCTCCTTCAACACCCTAGAGTTAGGGCAACACTATCCTTATATATGATCTCCAAGATATTTCCAAATCCAAGTAATATTCGTACTCATGAAAATCCAATAAATTGTAAACTCCATAGGTGCGTTCGAACGCGGCCCAAGTGCGTTCGAACGGCCTAACTTAATCTCACTTGCGTTCGAACGGGCCCAAGTGCGTTCGAACGCGACAGCTTGAATTCTTTAGGTTGCGTTCGAACGCGTTTGTGAACGCTGCTCTCGGTCTGTGTGAACGCAGTACCCGCGTTCGAACGCGTTTGTGAACGCTGCTCTCGGTCTGTGTGAACGCAGTACTCGCGTTCGAACGCGTTTGTGAACGCGGCTCTCTGTCTGTGTGAACGCAGTACCTGCGTTCGAACGCGCTTGTGAACGCGGCTCTCTGTCTGTGTGAACGCAGTGCCCGCGTTCGAACGCGGCTCTCTGTCTGTGTGAACGCAGTGCCCGCGTTCGAACGCGGCTCTCTGTCTGTGTGAACGCAGTGCCCGCGTTCGAACGTGCTTGTGAACGCGGCTTTCTGTCTGTGTGAACGCAGTGCCCGCGTTCGAACGCGCTTGTGAACGCGGCTGAGAACGCGACGGCTTTTCTCCAATGATCTTGAAATTCTTCACACCAGTGATATTCTAGACTTGTGTAAAGCTCATATACATGAAAAAATACACTTAGAATATTTTGTACACAATTGCCAACAAATAAAAACCTAACAATCTCCCCCTTTGGCAATTTGTGACAAAACACCTATGTTACAAGATATTACAAAGATTTCAAACTGAGCAATCAACAAGTCTAGAATATTTTGCACATCAATCCCTGCAAGGAAACATATACCAATCCAAGATCAAGTGAAAATAACTTGAAATAGAAAAAATCAAAACACAAGTTATCACAAGAGCAAAAATTTAAACAGACAAAGATTAAACACACGTTATCACAATTGCTTCAAGTTAAGTTTCAAATGCCAAGATCAACCATCAAGTAAACTCCACTAAACTCCCCCTACACACCTAGACACTTAACCACTGAGACACTCTCTCCCCCTTTTTGGCACAAATGCCAAAGACTAAGAACTCGGAGGAAACTGACGATGAAGAATCGTCAACACGGAATCAAGTACAGTTCCCTGACGGATTTGCTCAGTACGTAGATCATTCACCGCGGAATGGAGATCCTGCACTTGAGTACTAAGTTGATCGAACCGGTCCGAGTACTGAGGTAACTCCCCCTCAGTGGGAGATGAGTCATCGGCAGAGCTATCATCTGAACTGTCGAGATGCGATGACCGACCAGCGGCGGAAGAGGACGGTTTGAGAGGAGACGTCTGGTCGTGAGCTTGACTCCGCTTCAGAGTAATCCGATCCAATGGTTTCTGCGAAGTAAGTGAAGGTTCCGAAGCATCTACTCGCACCCCACTCTGAGTGCACAAATTGGTAAGAAAGATGCCAAAAGGTAATCCCTCACGAGGTGCTTCTTTCTGTGCAGCTGAGAGAATCGAATCATAGATCACTGCAGCTAAGTCAATAGAGACTCCCGATAACATGGCATGAAGAAGGAACGCACGATCCAAACTAATGCTGGAATGTCGGGTCTTGGGGATGACATTGTACAGACAAAAGAGATGAAGCATGCGAGCCACAGATGTCAGCCTTGCATGTGGCATCATGTTACCTTTCCAACGTTCCCCTTTGATCAGGACTGTACCGGCATAGTCATTTATATCAGGGAGTGGAGCAGACGTCGGATACTGAAACTCACCAGCAGGCAAACTCAGTTCAGCACGAATAACATCGGAATCCAAGTATATAGATACACCACGAACAGTAGAACGTATACAGTGATCGAAAATCGTGGCATTACTAAAGAATTCTCTAACAACTTCCACATAAGCAGTCCCGCTCATCCGACACACTGATAACCATCCTCGGTCAGTAAAGATCTGTTCAATCCCCAACTCAGAAAAATCAGATATAACTACGGGTCTTTCACAGATAACAGGACGGGTGCCAAAATTATGCTTGTAACGACCCTCAGCCGTTGTTGAAGAAAACTTGGGAGCCGAGGATGGCGAGGAAGGCGGCCTTGGTTTCTTGGTCACCGTCGTTTTCTTAGGCATTCTTGAAAAGAAAACACGTTTCAATATTCAATACATTCCCGAAAGCAACCAAAAAAAATAGCAAGAAATCCAAAGAAAAATGGTAAAAACCATGAAGCCCCAAAAGGAAAAACATCTTGCACTTGAAAAATGCTAAGATATCACGTTCAATCTCACAAGAACCATCAAGAGTTGAACATTAACGTGATCAAAAGTTAAGAACGCACACATCACTCAAAATCAAGCAAGTGTATATAAAAATAATAATAGATGATCATACCTTGCAAATGTGGGGAGAAACTCAAAATTTTGGTGGAAAGACACTAGATCCGGAGGAGATCGACCCCCAAAAAGGATTTGAAGTGAAAAATTCGATGAAAAACACTAAGATCTTGAAGATTTGAGAAGGGGAAAATGAAGGGTTTTTAGGGTTTGGAGAATGGAAGATGAAACCCTTGGGTTCGGACGCAATATTTAAAGAACCCACGCGTGCGTTCGAACGCACCAGTCCGCGCGTTCGAACGCGCTGCGTTCGAACTCAAGAATCCTCGTTCGAACGCCCTCTCTTTTTTTTTTTTTTAATTTAATTTAACTAAAAACAAGGTAAAAATCTTTTTGAAGATGCACTTCTAGAATTCCAAAATATAATCAAGACATAGAATATGACAATCAAATGAAATAAGTCATACAAGATCAATCAAATCATCAAAAGCATATTATACTCAATTCAAATGCATCACTCAAAATTACATTAATCTTGATTGATCATAACGATATGCATATGCAAGATGATCATAGATAACATGAACCAATCTTCTTAAACAAACTTTACTATATAAATAATGATGCAACACAGTAGTCAAACCGACTCAGTATAGAAATTTTGCACTTTTCGACTTATTCTCCATAATACAGCAGGAATTTTTCCTGTATTTTTTTTATTGAAACATATATGTGCAATGATGGCTTTCACACATGAGTAGGTAGCCCTTTTCTTGAAATACAAATCAAACAATGTGCAAGAAAAAATTCACATATATCAATTTTTTTTTATTAACATTTGCAAATAATGTACTGAGTCAAACTGGACTCGAAACAAGACGGCTTTCACACTAACTCATTGCAGCCCTTTTCATTGATCTTTTATAAAAATATATTTGATAACTAAGCATGAGGTCAAACTGTGCAAATCAAAGTTAATAGAGAGCTATTTAAAAAAATATTCATGATATTATGCTCACTCAAGAATACACATACGTTATGAGGCATTAAAAAGTTATTATTATAGAAGTCGAGGGAGTGACAAATTCAAAATTGAAACAATATACTACAAGATGACAAAATTGACTATAATAACTCACAATCAAGAGAAAAATCATATTTTTATGTCAAGAGGATATTATTGAATCTAGGAGTGCATCAAATTTTTTTTTTTTTATAACAAAAAAAAACTCTCGACAAATCTAAAAATGAAACCAAAGAAAATTTCAGAGTAAAAGAAAACCAAAAAAAAAAATGAAACAAAAGAAACTCGCAAACTAAAAAGAACACAAATCCCAATCAAATCAGTCCAAAGCACAAATCCCTAAAGAAGTACGAAGATACTCAAATCTCTGTAAATCCAAAGGTTTTGTAAACAAGTCACCCAACTGTTTCTCCGTCTCAACATGTTCTAGTGCTATTGTTTTGTCTTCAACTAACTCGCGTATAAAATGATGTCGGATATCAATATGTTTTGTACGCGAGTGTTGAACAGAATTTTTCGATATATTAATAGCACTCATGTTGTCACAATAAAGCACCATAGTATCTTGTTCAATGCCATAATCCTTGACCATCTGTTTCATCCATAGTAACTGAGAACAACAACTTCCTGCTGCAATGTACTCGACCTCCGCAGTAGATAAATATATCGAGTTTTGTTTCTTACTGTGCCATGCAACCAGATTGTTTCCAATATAAAAACATCCACCTGAAGTACTTTTTCTATCATCACATGAACCTGCCCAATCAGAATCCGTGTATGCCGATATGATAGCACCCGAGTCATAAGTAAACCAGATACCTAAATCAACTGTGCCACTAACATATTTTATGATACGTTTCACAGCAAACAAATGTGACTCCTTAGGTTCAGACTGAAACCTAGCACACACACCGACACTAAATGCAATGTCAGGTCTACTAGCCGTTAAGTACAAAAGGCTACCGATCATGCTCCTATACACTGTCTGATCAACACTTTTTCCTGACATGTCCTTACCTAGTTTGGTAGTTGTACTCATAGGAGTTCTGGCATGTTTTGCATTTTCTAAACCAAATTTAGTCACAAGATCCTTAGCATACTTGATTTGAGCGATAAAAATCCCTCTCTCCAATTGAGTAATTTGAAGCCCTAAAAAGAACTTCAACTCACCCATCATACTCATCTCAAAATGACTGTGCATGAGATCAGCAAACTCCTTAGCTAATAATTGACTCGTCGCCCCGAAGACAATGTCATCCACATATATTTGTGCCACAACTAAACTCTTGTTTTCACGTCTAATGAATAATGTCTTGTCCACTCCCCCTCGAGTGAACCCCGCATCCACTAAAAAGGTGGTCAACTTCTCATACCAAGCTCTCGGAGCTTGTTTTAGCCCGTAAAGAGCCTTTTTCAATTTAAAAACATAAGAAGGAAATTTTTGATCTTCGAAACCCTTAGGTTGTTCCACATAAACATCTTCATTCAGGATACCATTTAAGAAAGCACTTTTAACATCCATTTGAAACAATTTAAATTTTAAATGACAAGCAATGGCAAGCAGTATACGAATAGACTCTAATCTAGCAACAGGTGCAAATGTCTCATCAAAATCTATACCCTCAACCTGAGTGTATCCCTGTGCTACTAGTCTGGCTTTATTTCGAACTATATTGCCATGTTCATCACTTTTATTTTTGTAAATCCACTTTGTTCCAATAACGTTCACATTCTTAGGTCTAGGAACTAAATACCAAACATCATTCCTAGAAAATTGCTCTAATTCCTCATGCATAGCATTTACCCAAGAATCGTCTAACAATGCTTCTTTCACATTTTTAGGTTCAAAAGAAGATGTATAACAAGTAAATGATACCTCACTTTGGATTTGTCGTCTTGTCTTAATCGGTCCATTCACGTCTCCGATCACTTGTGACAGTGGATGATTTGATTTCACTCTAGCAGATGGTTCCGGTACGTTGCAGTCATTTTTGTTCATTTCAACTTTGTCCTCATCCTTATTCTCAATTTCAAGATCAAGCTCCTTTCCTATTTCTTCGTAATATGTATCTGCAGAAACAGAAATAGAAGTAGCTTTAGTTAAGTCAGTCGAGGATTCATCTATCATAACATTAGCAGATTCCATAACAGTAGAAGTTTCAAGGTTAAATACTCTGTAGGCTCTACTATTATTCGAGTACCCCAAAAAGATGCCTTCGCTACTTCTAGTGTCAAATTTAGTCAAATATTCTCGATCACGCAAGATATAACATTTACTACCAAAAACTCGAAAATATTTAACACTAGGTTTCTTACCTTTCCAGATTTCACAAGCAGTCATATTTGTACCTGGTCTTAGATAAACACGATTTATTACATGTACCGCTGTATTGACCGCCTCTGCCCAAAACCTTTGAGTAACCTTTTTAGCATGAAGCATAACCCTAGCCATTTCCTGCACAACTCGGTTTTTTCTTTCAATAATCCCGTTCTGTTGTGGAGTTATAGGAGCTGAAAACTCATGTTGAATACCAAGAGAATCGCAAAATATAGAAAAATTTTCATTTTCAAATTCTCTACCATGATCAGAACGAATCCTAACTAGGGTTGTAGATTTTTCATTCTGCAATTTTAAGCACAGTGATTTAAAAACTTCAAAGGTTTCAGACTTCTCACGTAGAAAGGCAACCCAGGTATATCTGGAGTAATCATCGACCATTAAGAATATATAGCGTTTACCTCCAAGACTTTCGGTTTTCGTTGGACCCATCAAGCCCATGTGAACTAATCGTAGCACACGGTCAGTGGTAGCTGCATTTACCTTCTTGTGTGAAATACGAATTTGTTTTCCAATTTGACACGAACCGCACACTCTTTTTGACATTTCTTTTATCTTAGGTATTCCTCTTACCACTTCATGTTTGGACAGAGTAAATAATTCCTTGTGATTCACATGTCCAAGACGTTGATGCCAGAGATCTGCAATGTCGAAAGACGCACTGTTACATTTCAGTTTATGTGAAGTTCCAACGACATAGCAATTATCAGATGTTCTAGATCCATAATATATAACATTACCATCATGATCTAGAACAGTACAATCATTTTTGGAGAATTTTACCTCATAATCTTCATCACAAAATTGACTGATGCTCAGTAGATTAGCTTTCAAGCCCTTAACATAAAGAACATTTTCGAGACTAGGAATCCCTAGAGTACTTACCTTTCCTTTACCTATTACCTTTGATGAATTACCATCTCCGAATGTCACAACTCCCCCTTCATGTTTTTCAAGATTAGAAAATAACGACTTGTCACCCGACATATGTCTTGAACAGCCACTGTCTAAATACCATAAATCAGAATTTAAAGCTTTCAAGGCTGTATGCACAACATAACATTTCAAATCACTTTTCTTGACCCATATGGTTTTTGTTTTCATTCCATAAATGAAAGCAGTTCTAGGTTTTTGCAAAAATTTACAATGAGGTCGAATATGCCCTAGAATGCCGCAATGATAGCATGTCGGAACAGACCCTTTTCTACTCACCTTTTGTCGAGGAGTGTGACTAAAGTTTACCTTTGGTGCCGTCAAAGATTCACCAGTTTGTAGATTCATCTTCAATTTTGAAGGATTCATCCAGGATTGCTTTGAAAATACGATTGATGGCTTCAGGTATTCTTCCTTTTGTATACCTGCAGAAATAAAAACAGTTTTATTATTATTTGAATTACCAGTATATCCAACACCATACCTGTCTTTTCCAGAGATCTGAGCTTTTAGAATCTCGTCCAGTTTGTTCTTCCCTTTTAGAAAAGTAACTTCCTTATGCAATCGCTCTAGTTCAATTTCATCAGCCTTCATTTTATTTTTCGCATTGTCAAGTTGTTCAGAAAGGTCTTTAACACGTTCAAGCTCCAACTTGTACTTCTCCTCAAATTGAATTCTTTCTGGTTCAATTTCCTCGAGTCGTTGAAGTAGTCTAAGATTGCTTTTCTTGAGTTTAAACGACTCCAGGTACAAGTCATTATATGTCTTTTGAATTTCAGATTCATCTTCCTCAGCCGGTAGCATATCAAGATCATCTGTACTATCAGTATCATCAACAGAGTCAGTATTAAGCAGAGAAGAGGCAAAGGCTACAAAGTTTTCTTCGTCTTTATCAGAATCATCATTAGATTCATCTGAATCATCCCAAGTAACTTTCATAGCTTTGCCCTTTCTCTTAAGACGATTAGGGCATTCTTGTGCGATGTGTCTAAAACCAGAACATTCAAAACATTGAACTTTATTTTCAGAATTCTTATTTTTCTGTTTGACATTGTTGTTGCTACCACCTGTATTCGAAGTCACAGTATTCTTCTTTTTCAAAAAAGTTTTATTTTTTTCAAACTTTTCAGTATTCAACTTGTTTGGCTTCCGAAAGAATTTATTAAACTTTTTGACAAACATAGCCAACATCTCAACATCTAAATCACCTTCATCTTCAGACTCCTCTAAATTTTGTTCAACAGTGGATAGAGCTATCCCTTTGGATTTCCTCGGTTTTGAAAGACTGGACTCAAATGTTTGTAGATTTCCTACCAATTGTTCAACTTTCATAGAATCAATGTCCTTACTTTCCTCAATAGCTGTGACTTTCGCCTGAAACCTTTCTGGAAGAGACCTAAGGATCTTCCGGACAATTCTATTTTTAGGAATTTTCTCTCCTAGGTTGAAACTGGAATTGACTATATCACTTAACTTTGCATAGAACTCATCAAATGTTTCATTCTCCTCCATACGTAGGGTTTCAAAATTAGTAGTCAACCTCTGAAGTTTCGAAAGTTTTACAGCCATAGTACCTTCATGAGTTGTTTCTAAGATCATCCAAGCTTGTTTTGCTATTTCACAAGTAGATATTCTTCTAAATTCTTCCGAGGAAACACAACTAAAAATTGCATTTATTGCTTTGCTATTCCAGCCAACTTTTTCATAATCTGTTTTATCCCATGACTCAATCGGTTTCTCAACGAACTCATCATTCACCATGTACATTGGTGGACTCCAACCGTTCACAATGGCCATCCATACTCTCTCATCTATAGACTTCAAATAAGCTCTCATCCTAGCTTTCCAATATCCATAATTTGATCCATCTAGAATAGGAGGTCTAATAGATGATGGTCCATCTCTATGAAAATCCATGCCTAATAGATCTCTCTCAAAGGGTGAGAGAACCCGCTCTGATACCAATTGAAAAAACCCCTAGACACACGTATGTATCTAAATACTAGGCAATGATCTCGCTCGTTCGCTTAAGTAAAAGATCGAAGAAATATAAAGAACGAAAGTAAAGATGAACACCAAGATTTTAACGTGGAAAACCCAAACGGTAAAAAACCACGGATCCAAACTCGGATCAAAACCAATCACTATGATAGTCGCAGTTACAAGACTGACTCACAAAACAACCCGTCGATCCAAACGACTTTGTTCCTCTCAGTCTTGATCGCTAGAACCCACGATTCACTGCTTCTTGTGATTGAAGTCCAATCTCAGTAACCCTCGAGATTGATCTTTCGTCTAGATAGCCCTTAAGACGAAAGATTAAGATTTTTAGATGCGAATGGCCTTGTTTGTTGAAGAACCAATGTAGCCTCCAAAAGGTCTCCTTAAATAATCTCCTTCAACACCCTAGAGTTAGGGCAACACTATCCTTATATATGATCTCCAAGATATTTCCAAATCCAAGTAATATTCGTACTCACGAAAATCCAATAAATTGCAAACTTCATAGGTGCGTTCGAACGCGGCCCGAGTGCGTTCGAACGGCCTAACTTAATCTCACTTGCGTTCGAACGGGCCCAAGTGCGTTCGAACGCGACAGCTTGAATTCTTCAGGTTGCGTTCGAACGCGTTTGTGAACGCTGCTCTCGGTCTGTGTGAACGCAGTACCCGCGTTCGAACGCGTTTGTGAACGCTGCTCTCGGTCTGTGTGAACGCAGTACCCACGTTCGAACGCGTTTGTGAACGCGGCTCTCTGTCTGTGTGAACGCAGTACCTACATTCGAACGCGCTTGTGAACGCGGCTCTCTGTCTGTGTGAACGCAGTGCCCGCGTTCGAACGCGCTTGTGAACGCGGCTCTCTATCTGTGTGAACGCAGTGCCCGCGTTCGAACGCGCTTGTGAACGCGGCTCTCTGTCTGTGTGAACGCAGTGCCCGCGTTCGAACGCGCTTGTGAACGCGGCTGAGAACGCGACGGCTTTTCTCCAATGATCTTGAAATTCTTCACACCAGTGATATTCTAGACTTGTGTAAAGCTCATATACATGAAAAAATACACTTAGAATATTTTGTACACAATTGCCAACAAATAAAAACCTAACAATGTATTTAAATTTTTTTAATTTTAAAATTCATGAAATATCGTTAATTCATAAGCTGTTGTCTTAGTGAAGTTTAACTCAAAGTATTTGTAAGAATTAAGCCTATATTATAAGAGTCGAATAACAAATACGACTTGGCCTTTCAAATAATAAACACATATCTTATTCTTCTCCTGTTATTCTCCTCTCCTCTCGCTCTCACTCTCCTATTCTCCTTCTCCCTCGTAGTTTAGCGGCGCTGAGTTATCCAATAGCCTCAATATTTTTCTGCCCGAACTTGGCTACCCTACTTAGAGAGCACTAAATCATCATCTGCAAATAACCTAGTCACAAGTTACAATTAATCTTAATGCAATTATGCCATATGCAATGAGATTTCCCTCATAAATTTTGCTCACAAATGAAAATATTTCATGTCAACCTGACTTGACACAACAAATTTGACGACATGAATCCAAACCCTATAGACCTGAGCATATAACCATTATCACATCAATAAGCTAATAGTTCAATTTGGGAATCGGATCGAATAAAGACTAGGATATGAGAACCCCTAAAATTAGAGTGCAAAAATCATTCCAAAATATATTTGGTAAACTTCCCATTGTTTCAGAAGGAAATCCACTAATTAAATGGCAAAAATCTGGTAATACCAATAATTTGTATCCCAATACGATCTACTGCGAGATACTGTAACCCGAAGATGAGATGAGAAGATACGAAGATAGGGTAAAGTGTCTTACGTACCCCACACTAAACGGCTTCTTACCGTCATGCAGTTATGGTACGTAAACCAGCCACATCCATGCGAGATATACTCGAGATCTGCCGGTCAATCAATGCACGCCTTACGTTGCCTGGCTAAATCGATCTCTTTCCATATTTGCAATTCCTTTCCTCTATATAGGAGTCCTTTATTCTGTGCCCTTTTGAAAGAAAGCCATCCCCCCCATCGGTAGCCAGTCTCTTTCCTTCGTGGTCGTGGCCATGGCCTCTCTCCTCTTCTTCGCCGTTTTGGCGGCCTTCGTGGTCCAAGGTTTGCTCTCCTAATTAACTAGTATGTTCACGATAATATGATATGAGAGCTAGCGAGCTCTTTTGAATTGAACAAGTTTGTTGTTTTCAGGTGTATGGTCAACTTCTTTCACGTTCCAGAACAAATGCTCCTACCCGGTGTGGCCGGCGGCGATATCCGGGGCCAATTCCGGTCCCCTTCCGTCCACCGGCTTCGAGCTCCAACCCGGGGCCTCGCAGTCGCTCGACGCACCGCCCAAGTGGTCGGGTCGGATGTGGGCCCGCCACCGGTGCTCCACCGACTCCTCGGGGAAATTCTGGTGCTTGTCGGGGGACTGCGGCACCGGGCAGGTCCAGTGCGGCAACTCGGGCGGCGTCCCCCCGACAACCCTGGCCGAGTTCACGCTCCAGGGCGACGGCGGTAAGGATTTTTACGACGTGAGCAACGTCGACGGATTCAACGTGCCCCTGTCGATCGCGCCGCAGGGCGTGGCTGGATGCAGCGCGACGGCGTGCCCGGCCAATATCAACGGCATATGCCCGCAGGAGTTGCAGTACAAGGCGCCCGACGGGTCGGTGGTCGGATGCAAGAGTGCCTGCCTGGCGTTTGGGTCCGAACAGTACTGTTGCACAGGAGCATTTGCTGACCCAAAAGTATGCAAGCCCACAAATTACTCACAAATCTTCAAGAATGCTTGCCCTCAGGCTTATAGCTATGCATATGATGATGCCACAAGCACCTTCACTTGTACAGGGGCTAATTACCTTATCACTTACTGCCCCTGAGATTATTGGACCTTACAATGAATAACATAATTGCTAAAGGTGCATAGTCAATCATATACAGCTTTAGGTAGAATATATAGTATTGACAACTCCTAAGTTGATTATGTAATAAATTGCACTTCTTTTATGAAGCAATTTTTTTTTTATCATTTATGAATCCGAAGACTAAATATGAGCCCGAACAATTGCTTTTAACTAAACCCTGTCGAGATCTGCTCCAAGCCGTTGAGCTGTTAAGTTGTTCTTCAAGTCAATTGTACCGCTAAGTCATCAATAAAGTCGAACCGTTAAGCTAAACTATCAAACCACCAAATAATTTTTTCCACAACAATTGTTTGGAGTTGGAATTAATTTTATGACTTCCTTGGTTATAAAAAAAAAGGTACCAACCAAATCTATTAGAGTTGGTTGGTTATGAAGCACTTATTTCAATATGAACAATTTTACCAACTCATTTTGTTACTGAACTTTATTAAATTAAATCTTGTAACATGTACCTATTTTAAATTAGTTCTACTTGCAATTCACAAAATTTCTTGCATTAGGTGAGTTTTTTCTTTAAATTAATAAAATTTTAGCCTCTGAAGAGATCAAATTTGAAGATATTTATACAAGATAAAAATATAAATGATTGAATAAACTTTCTAACACATGTAAAAATAATATAAATCGAAATTCATATAAAAGAATATGACAAACTAGTGACAAAAAGTAATTTCACTATTTCTTAAGGATTATGTCAATTATAAACGGATTACATTATTTTTTTAATGGTACATTATTATTAACCTATAATTTTCTAATAAATTTTTAGCCCTTGAAATAGTCAAATTTAAATACATTCAGAAGAAATAGAGTTGTAGAAGATCGAATAAGCTTTTAAATCATCTAAAATAATATCAATTAGAGTTCATATAAGAAAAATATGAATAAAATAGTAAACAAAATTTGATTCTATTATTTAGCGACAAATTATGTGAGTCGTCTTCCAATAAATTTTTATCTCTCAATAATTTAAATTTGAATGTACTTGTGAGAGAGAAGTTATAGATGACTAAGTAAGCTTTATAACATATTTAAAATAATATTGAGTGGAGTTCATATAAGAAATATTTGAGTAAAATAGTGAACAAAATTGATTTCGTTATTTAGTAATAGGTTAACATATTTATCAATGGATCACATTATTTTTTTTAAGTTGTCAGTTTTTAATAAATTTTAGCCCAACAAATGTTGAATTTGAAGATGCTCATAAAAGAGTAAGTTGAAATAAATAAGTAAATAAGCTTTCTAACATATTTAAAATAATTACGATCAGAGTTAATATGAAATATATGTGACTGAAAAATTGAACATCAATTGATTACATTATTTAGTAGCGAAAATATTATTCATCAATTGATTACGTTATTTAGCATGAATTAATTCGAATTTGAAGTTTCTCATGAGAGATAAATAAAAACTTAAAAATAATTAGATAAACTTTTTAAGATATCTAAAATAATACTAATCATAGTTTATATTAGAAAGATACGATAAAAACACTAAACAACTATATATTTTTTCTATAAAATTTATCTTCTAATGAATATTTAGCTAATATAATAATTTAAAGATACTTATGAGAGATAAAATCCTCCTAGAGAATTATAATTTTTCCCCATGCACCTAAATCAATATTGATTGGAATTCGTACCATAAAAATATATTGGTAAGAGAAAGATGAAAAGAAAAATTCGTTGAATTTAAAAAGATAGTTTTTTCTCTGAATAAAATAAATATTTTCTTTAGAAAAGAATAAACTGGTATTAAATAAAAAACATTAATTTCTTTTTCTACCTAAAAATAAACCGAGAGCAAATTAGCCTTAAAAAAATGAATAAAAATAGATGGTGTTGCAAAACGCTGAGTTTTTATTTTAATTTATTTATCAAATTAGCCTGTCTTTTAAATTTTATTTACTGAAACAAATTATATCTCAAACTTAATATAAAAAAAAAATCTATTTCATTATAGCAAAGTAAAATGCGTATTTTACTCAATCAAAGTAAAATATTGACCATATCGGCAAGTAAAATGCTAATAGGATTCAATTAAAATGCTGAAAAATTTAGTGCTTTAATAAAGAAATATGATACATATAAAACGCTAAATAATTAAGCATCTTATAATTTAAATACTAAACTATTAAGGATCTTATTAAAATGCTAAACTATTTATATCATAACTTTTTAACCAATAATCCATTTCTCTAATAAAACACTCAACTGTTCGGTGTTTTCTAAAACTTAAAATGCAGGATAATTTAGTATTTTATAAAATATTTTTAAAGTATTTTTATCTAGAAGTAAAATATTGAAAATACCTATTTTGATATTAAATTTTACGTATACTCTATTTGAGTAAATAAATATAAGAGAGGCTTAGTTTGGTCAAAACTCTAAAACGCTCACCCGAGTTATCCTACACCCTCGCTCACTTCAGGAATAATAAAAATTCTTATTTCATAATTATTATTTTTTAATAAAAAAATATATGGTTAAAAAACTTTAATCTAGATATTTTTCTAAAACTAATATCCAATAGTTTTATAAATATTTTTAAATTACTAATTTTTTAATTATACACATTAAATATATTACACGTAATTACTAAAAATATCAGAATTATATTTATAATAGAAATAATAAATATTTAATAATCTAGTAAGCCAAAAATAATTAAAAAATAAAGTATTAAAATAACTCAAAAATAATTTAATATTAGAGTCATATTAGAGGTGTTAAGAATATGATAGGTATTTTTGTTAAAAATTGATTAGTAAAATTAATTATATATTTAATTTAACTAATTAAATTATTTAATAAAAATTACTGAGAAAATTAAATTTAAAAGTGTAAAAGGTCAACTATTATTTGAAGTGCTGACTCTAAATTTGGAGTCCAAATACCCATTGGAGCTTCGTCGGGCTCCAAATTTGGAGTTTTAAAGACCGGTTGGAGCTGATCTTAAGAACGGAAGGCGAGACTCTCCAGCTTGGTTCTTTCTCTTTGGCTCACTCTCCATCACAAGAAAACCTCGCCTACGCCTGTCGCTAGGGTTTCATCTCCGAGATCAATTGACGCGATATAGGAGGGTTTCGGAAGGAGATCGACTGTTGCTAGGGTTTTGCGAGGGGAATAGGGGTGAGAGATGGAGGAGGAGTACGCGGGGATGGAGATGGAGGAGGACGAGGAAGAAGAGATTACGCAGGAGGACGCGTGGGCGGTTATCAGCGCCTACTTCGAGGAGAAGGGTCTGGTGCGGCAGCAGCTAGATTCGTTCGACGAGTTCATCCAGAACACTATGCAGGAGATCGTCGATGAGTCCGCCGACATCGAGATTCGCCCCGAGTCCCAGCACAACCCTGGCCGCCAATCCGAGTTCTCTGAGGTCTTCTTCTCCTTCTTCGAGTCTCTTCTTGGCCCTCTTTTGGTTATTAGGGTTTTTTAGGTATCTACTGGAGAAAATGAGGAAACTTTTTGATGATTCACCTGAAATTGGTTTGATGAGAAGTTGAGGTTTAGATAGGTAGGGTTATGGTGGCGAGGTGGATCTTGGTGAACACCGGATTCGTTCTGATAAAGGTACTGGAAATTCCACCGATTATACATAGAATCACTAGGAATTCGTGTTTGTGAACCATCAGAAGATTCAGAACGAAAAACTGAGCAGCCTTTTGTAGATTATGGCAGGTTTTGTGTTTCGAGAGTCCTATTGTCAATGCTTCCAATAGGTGTTTCTGTTAATATTTTGTCTGCACTTAAAGAGAAGTCAGGAATGTCCTTGGTAAGAACAGAAGATACATGAAAAGGACTCAGTTTCATTGGGCAGTGTTGGAAATTGGATGAAGAATGGTCCATTACCTAGAAGATAGACTATGAAATTATAATGGAGGGAGGTTTAGTGAAAAAATTAATGGGGGTCAAGGGTACTGAAGCAATATGTTGAGAAAGAAAGAGGAACTTGAAGCTAACGGAAACTACCTATTTACCCAAGTTGGCCATTTAGATAACTATAGTGGTATTATTACTTCTATAAGTTTTGATCGAACTTTGAACCATGAAGTTGGATTCTGGAGAAACCCTCAAAACTCAAACAGTGTGAACAAGAACCAGTGGATAATTATTTGAATTTTCTGCAAAAGTAGGAAGGAGTTACTAGTCCTACAACAATCACAACCATAGTTCAAAGTATCGGTTTTCGTTTTTGTTTTGGGTTGGTTAAAAACCAAAACATTTTAGTCATTTTTGGTCGGTTTCGATTCTACTTTCATTGTATCGATTTTGGA
The DNA here is from genome assembly GCF_048772165.1 of Typha angustifolia. Taxonomy (NCBI): domain Eukaryota; kingdom Viridiplantae; phylum Streptophyta; class Magnoliopsida; order Poales; family Typhaceae; genus Typha; species Typha angustifolia. The sequence goes on along the minus strand of NC_133245.1, from coordinate 12,259,863 downwards.
CTTCTTTTAATAAATATTCTTCTTTATCTTATTATGCAAGACATCACACAAAATGTAATAATATTTAAGCAATGAGGTTGATACCGAGTTAGATACAAGTTGGATTAAGTTGAATCCACTTAGAATTAAAAAACATACATTAGAAAATTGTTATTAGGATTGTTTCTGAACGCGGGGGATCGGATGTGACCATAATGCAAAACATTTTGGCAAAACATCTCGGTTTCGGATAAAATTTTAAACTATATTCACAAGTACCCTGTTTAAGAATGCCATTTGATGCCATTCTCTAACCAGAGCGGTCTTGCTTTCTTTGGTATCTTTTATGCTCATATTTATATCCTACATATTCTTCTGCTGACTTATCTGATATCTGTCTTGCTTTTCTTTTAATTTTATATTTCTATTGATGCATATTCTGTAGACGCTGCACAAGATTAGCTTTGGACAGATTTATTTGAGTAGGCCTATGATGACAGAGTCTGATGGAGAAACAGCTACATTGTTTCCTAAAGCTGCAAGGCTTAGAAATTTGACATACTCAGCTCCATTATATGTTGATGTAAAATATAGAGTTATAAAGAAAGGGCATGACTGCGAGGAGGTTACTGAGACTCAGGAATATCCAAAAGTATTTATTGGAAAGGTAATCAATGAATGTACTTTTGGCACTTTGTCCCTTGTCTAGTTTTTGCTCATCAACCTTTTGTTTTCCTTATCGTAGGTGCCTATCATGTTGCGTTCTAGTTATTGCACACTATATCAGCAGTCTGAAAAAGATCTAACTGAACTTGGAGAATGTCCGTATGATCAAGGCGGATATTTCATAATTAATGGGAGCGAGAAGGTTCTTATTGCCCAGGAAAAGATGAGCACCAATCATGTTTATGTATTTAAGAAAAGACAACCTAACAAATTTGCTTATGTAGCGGAAGTCAGATCTATGGCTGAGAATCAGAACAGACCAGCAAGCAGCATGTTTGTGCGGATGCTCTCCCGTACCAGTGCGAAAGGGGTTGGTACTTTACTTATTCATGTTTACACAGTGTTTCTTTTTCTTTGCTGCCTGTGTATGTTTCTGTTTAAAATTTTATATTTTGATACTGGACTCATTAAACAGAAATTTGAAAATAGCAAATTTCTCAATCTTGACAGGGTTCCTCAGGACAGTATATTCGAGCTACCCTTCCATATATACGAGCAGATATTCCAATAATCATTGTGTTCCGAGCATTAGGTTTTGTTGCTGACAAAGACATACTAGAACATATATGTTATGACTTCTCTGATACGCAAATGATGGAACTGTTGCGGCCTTCTCTAGAGGAAGCATTTGTTATACAAAATCAGCAGGTAATTCTGACATTCCATTGAGAGGATCTCATGCATCCATTAATCAAGAGATGACTTTTTATCTTTAATCCTCCTGTACATGCAAAGTTTCTCAGTTTAGTGGGAATAGATCATTGTTCTTCACTATATGCAGCACTCTGGGATGGAAATATGAATATATATTTTTAGGAACTCTTTTTCCTTCTGTCGATGGGTGGTTTCGTCAATGCATTGTCCCTCTCTTTTGTAGTCATCATATATTTTATGCATTTATTACCAGTCTCTAAACGTATTTAAGTTTCTACTTTTCATGATCTATGTACAATAACCCACAGAGAGGTTTGTGTAGCATGTGGTAGGACATTGAGAATTAAACTTGGGAGGATTTACTGACACTTTTATGTTTGGTTACAATGAGATATTGTTAACCTTCTGGTTTTCTTAGTTTTCCTTTTAGCTTATTATTAGGCTTATTTTCAGGGATCATGCAACAATTTGTCAACAATCATGGTCAATTGAGCTGTAACCAAAAAAAAAAAAAGGGATGAGAAGATAGACCTTGAGCTAATGCAGGCTAGGTGAAAACTTTTAAGATATAGAGTAATAGAGAGCAACACCCTGGGATTGGTTGGATGATGTGAGTAATGATAATCCTGGGATAGGTGAAAGTTCTAAGATTTAGAGAACGGCACCATGAGAATGATAGGATGATGCAACAATATTGTTAGATAAGTTGGCAATAGGATGATACGAAAGTATTGTGAGATAAGTTGGCTAAAATTGGCTTCCCTTCTAACATTCGTATTTTCTCTTAGCAAGAGTAGATCTAGTGCAAAAGAGCAATACTATATCTGCATGCAGGTTACAGTATAGTAGTTTTGCTCTGTCGTGACAGACAGTAAATGGAGATAAGTGTGACTCAGATGCGTAATAGCCTGATAGGATGATGTGAGGAATGGAATAATCCGAGAATCGGCGGTAATTTCTAAGATTTAGAGAGCAGCACCAGGAAAATGATGGGATGTGCAAATGTTGTTAGGTAAGTTGGCAATAGGATGATTGTGAGATAAGTTGGCTTCCTTACTATTATCATTAGTTCATGTTAACAAGAGTATATTTAGAGCTAATGAACTATATTTTATCCAGAATTTTGTTCGACTGAGATTTGATAACACTGTCTGTTCCATTTCTTAGGGAAGATTAGTTCGCTTGTTTTTTTTCTTCTTCTTTTCTAGTTAATCTCTCTACATAGAAGAATTGAGGGACTTTTCCCTCCCATATTTATGTTTCCATATATTTATTGTGAGCAAGATGTCATAGCGCACAATGGAAGCACATTTGTTTTGGCTCATATGCCTACATAGCTCCTTGTTTAGTTCAATTAATAGATTGGCAAATCTCTCTATGTGACATGCTAGTTCTCTCACCAGGTGGCATTGGACTACATAGGAAAGCGTGGGGCGACAGTTGGTGTAACGAGGGAGAAGAGAATTAAGTATGTTCTGCCAAGCAATCATTTAAAAATATCTTGCTATAATTTCATATTTGTTTATGAAGGTTGGGCGTGTTCCTGTTGTAGGTATGCGAAAGAAATTCTTCAAAAGGAAATGTTACCTCATGTTGGTGTTGGTGAATTCTGTGAAACCAAAAAAGCATACTATTTTGGGTCAGTTATGTTTCTTTTCTTTCACTCTTTCTTTGTTATGAACTACAAAGCTAAGTGGAGGAGATAATTTAAAGTAGAGATACTAACTACCCTTTGTATTTTCTGTAGATACATCATTCATCGTCTATTGCTCTGTGCGCTGGGCCGGAGACCAGAAGATGATAGGGACCATTATGGCAACAAAAGGTTGGACCTTGCTGGTCCTTTACTTGGAGGCCTCTTCAGAATGGTTTGTCTATCTAAATCTTAGAATTTTAAAATCATGTGTTTGTTTCTATTATTGGATTACTAATATAATATTCTCTTCTTTTGCAAATATAGCTTTTTAGAAAGCTGACAAGGGACGTGAGATCATATGTGCAAAAGGTTTCTTGTTTTCATGAGCTTTATTTTGTTATGTTGGATTAAGTAACTTCTGAAATTTTTTTAATGGTTCTGCTTGGAACTTGATCTATTAGTGTGTAGATAATGGAAAAGAGGTAAATTTGCAATTTGCTATCAAAGCTAAAACTATCACCAGTGGTCTTAAGTACTCCCTTGCTACTGGAAACTGGGGACAAGCAAATCAAGCTGGTACAAGAGCAGGGGTGTCACAGGTATATACTTTTATCTTCACATATTTCTGCAGCTTCATTTGTTATCAAGTACGCTACATGTGTGACTTGTGAGGAAAACATTAACTATGTTTATCTTTTTACAGGTGTTGAATCGTTTGACATATGCTTCTACATTATCTCACTTGCGGAGGTTGAACTCTCCCATAGGACGTGAAGGTATAAACAGAAGCTTTATCTTAGGTATCACTTGAACAAGTTTTCTCTAGTTTGGATTTATATCTTGATTTTTCAATTAGGTAAGTTGGCAAAACCTCGGCAGTTGCACAACTCTCATTGGGGAATGATGTGTCCTGCAGAAACACCTGAAGGACAGGTAAGTGGTTTGCAACCATGAGATAGTATGATGTTCTTGGACTTTTAGTTTTCTTAGTATTGCAGCTGTAATATATTTTTTTAAGTTGAGCAATGTAAGAGAGGAGAAAATATGGCTTATGGCCTCCTATGATCAAGTTAACGTGTCGATGAATACTGAGAAATGGGATTAAATGTTTAGGGTTGGTTTGCTGGTTATAGTGGATATTTTCATTGTCTCTATCTTATTGTGTCATATTTTATGCATCATCTGACGTTCTTGTATCATTAGGCTTGTGGATTGGTTAAAAATCTTGCATTGATGGTATACATCACTGTTGGGTCTGCTGCAAATCCTATTTTGGAATTTTTAGAGGAGTGGGGCACTGAAAACTTTGAGGTATAGCTGATTTGTTACGCTTTGGGAAGTATAAATATTGATTTGATTCCATGTTCTTATTTTTCTTCAGAATTAGCTGTAAGTATCTTGTTATTATTTGTCTGCTAATGAATCTGAGTTATGAGGCCTTTTCCTTTTGTAGGAAATATCACCTGCTGTTATTCCCCAAGCAGCTAAAATTTTTGTTAATGGCTGCTGGGTTGGTATCCATCGAAATCCGGACCTCTTGGTTAGAACCTTGAGACGTTTGAGAAGACAGGTTTGTACTCACATCATTCATATGTTTACTTTGTGATGCATTCATTTTTCTTGGTTTTATATCTTAAGACATGGATGCGAATTTTATTGGTGCTCATTTGGGAAGTACTTGCACCAGTACCACCGCACCTTTTAAAGTTGGAAATTACCTACTGGTTGTTATTTTGTCTTTTTGTTCTCAGATTGATGTCAACACTGAAGTTGGAGTGGTCCGAGATATTCGTCTTAAAGAACTGCGGCTTTATACAGATTATGGCCGCTGCAGTCGTCCATTATTTATAGTGGAAAATCAAAGGTTACTTATTAAGAAGAAAGATATCAGAGCCTTGCAGCAAAGGGTGTGTCCAGAAAGTTCAAAATCAGTCCTTTATGTAGTTAACAGTTGTACATGTCATATACTCTTGACTCTTCTATTAAAAATTTGTACTTCCATATGTCCAGGAATCCCCAGAAGAAGGTTGGCATGATCTAGTTGCAAAAGGATTTATAGAGTACATAGATACCGAGGAAGAGGAAACTACAATGATATCCATGACCATTAATGTGAGTGTTTGAAAATTGAAAGTTCTTACATTATTTTCTTATGCCGCTTTAGTGAAAAAGTACACTCGAAGTACCTGGGAAATTGTAAATTTTCGGAAGAGACTGCTAAGGATCTATGACAATTTAAAAGGAGAAATGCACCTAATAAGTGGTTAATATAGCAATCTGATGACAATGAAATATTTCAGGATCTTGTGAATGCAAGACAGAATCCAGAGGAAGCTTATTCTGAAACTTACACCCACTGTGAGATACATCCGTCATTAATTCTGGGTGTATGTGCATCCATCATTCCTTTTCCTGACCACAACCAGGTGAGCACCGATAGATAATGTTTATGTTGCTTAGCTCCTTTCTGTTTTCCTCTGCACTTAATCTCATTGTTACTTTGTATCAGTCACCTCGTAATACATATCAGTCAGCAATGGGAAAACAAGCCATGGGAATCTATGTTACCAACTATCAACTACGAATGGTAAGCGTTTGCTGCTTTATCTTTTAAGTTTTAACTTGATCATGTTTGCTTATTTGGTGATCTGGTATGCTTGGCTGCTTTTTTCAGGACACATTGGCCTATGTTCTGTATTATCCACAGAAACCTCTTGTTACAACTCGTGCAATGGAACATTTGCACTTTAGGCAGTTGCCAGCTGGCATTGTATGTGATTGTTCTTCTCTGCTTTTTTTTTTCTCCTTTTTCTATATTTCTATTTATCTTTTTCTTAGTTCATATTCTATATTTGTTCATCTTCCTATATTTATGTTTCTCCTTGCAAAACTGCTGATACCTTTTCTCTTTGATGTTTATGAAGAATGCAATTGTTGCTATTGCGTGCTACTCTGGGTATAACCAAGAAGATTCTGTTATTATGAACCAATCTTCAATAGATCGTGGGTTCTTCCGCTCATTATTTTTCCGCTCGTACCGGTATGATGCCCAAGTTTGTTCTTTACTTTTGTGTACTGCTGCTTCCTCAATGGCCAAGATGCTTAACTCTCATATTGATGGCCCTTGTCCAGAGATGAGGAAAAGAAGATGGGAACTCTTGTTAAAGAAGATTTTGGGCGCCCAAATAGGGAGAATACTATGGTAAGCTAGTTAAAAGCTGTAAATTTTGTTTCTTCATTGTTTATTTAGCTCCCTTCCTTTCTTTCATCAGGGTATGCGACATGGGTCTTATGACAAACTAGATGATGATGGCCTTGCACCTCCTGTAAGTTTTCATGAAACATTGATAATATCATCTTTCTGTGTTGTATGGAGTCTTCTTGTTAGTTCTCTAATGACAATTCATGGAATTCAGGGCACAAGAGTCTCTGGTGAAGATGTGATTATTGGAAAGACATCCCCAATTGCCCAAGATGATTCTCAAGGACAAGCTTCGAGATACACACGACGTGATCATAGTACTTGTTTACGCCACAGTGAAAGCGGGATGGTGGATCAGGTTGCTCTCTTTTCCTTTAGCTAATATATAATAATTTTTGGACCTGAATTTATTGGTCAATCAGCAGTGGACATATCAATCTATCCTTTTGTGTAATGCTGTCATCTGTAGAGGCAGGCCTTTCATTCCTATCTAAATGTGTTATGGTCTTTACAGGTTCTATTAACTACAAATGCTGATGGGTTGAGGTTCGTCAAAGTAAGAATGAGATCAGTTCGGATTCCTCAAATTGGAGACAAATTTAGTAGTAGGCATGGTCAGAAGGGAACTGTTGGAATGACCTATACACAAGAGGACATGCCATGGACTATTGAAGGCATCACACCTGATATTATTGTGAATCCACATGCTATTCCATCTCGCATGACCATTGGTCAACTTATTGAATGCATTATGGGGAAAGTAGCTGCTCATATGGGGAAGGAGGGAGATGCTACTCCTTTTACTGATGTCACAGTAAGTATTATTTAAGCACATCTTGCATTCTTTGTAAAATGCGAAGCAATCTGTATTCAGAATTATCTATACCTCCTTTTGGCCTATTTGAAAGTAAAAAATGCCACCCTTACGGGCATACTGCTTTCTTGAGTTTATTAAGGTTGTGACTGGCTAGGTAATAACAATGTTTGATTACCATTCTTAAAGTCCTGGTATGTTTTCTCTAAGGAAATGATCTTTAGGAATGACTTTGAGATGGACAGTAGAATAAGAGAATTCATTTACTAAATATAGTTGTGTATTGAAGAATTCTCCATTGCATAAATTGATAAATATGTGCAAACTTTCTAGGTGGATAACATTAGCAAAGCTCTTCATAAGTGCGGATATCAGATGCGTGGATTTGAGACCATGTACAATGGTCATACTGGGCGGAAGTTGACTGCCATGATTTTCCTGGGTCCTACTTACTATCAGAGGCTGAAGCATATGGTAGACGATAAGATCCACTCAAGAGGACGTGGCCCTGTCCAGATCCTTACCAGGCAACCAGCAGAGGGGCGATCTCGAGATGGAGGTTTACGCTTTGGAGAAATGGAACGAGATTGCATGATTGCACATGGGGCTGCTTTTTTCCTGAAGGAGAGGTTATTCGATCAAAGTGATGCTTATAGGGTCCATGTGTGTGAAAAATGTGGGCTCATTGCCATTGCTAACCTCAAGAAGAATTCCTTTGAGTGTAGAGGTTGCAAGAACAAGACTGACATTGTTCAAGTAAGGAACTTCTTCCCTGCTCTTGTGAACTTTGAGTTGATAGTTATTTTAATGAGAGCCTATTTAGACAATTTTTTAAGTTTTTTGTCTAGTATCTTGGCAAATGTGCATGTGTCACAGGAAGTCTCCTTATATTTTGATGCTATTCTCATTGCATGTAGGTCTGCAATTCTGTTCTTTGTTATTACTATCGGAACTTTAATCTCCTTTTGCACTCGCATCATGCGGACAGTTTATAATGAGATATCTGGTCTTGTTGGTCTTCTCATAGCTAGTTGTGAACTTGTGTTCTCGTATGTAAGGGACAAGGTAGATTTGAAATACTGGCCAGATCTATGCCAAACCTTTGTTAAAGTAGCTTTCTTAGGGCTTATAATGTACAACTGAAACTCCTGTTTGAAATTTGAATGTAGCCTTCAGTGTGTTGTCCTTGCAAACTTGAGAGCATGAATTTTTAAGTACTGCCTGACACTGTGCCTGTTAGGGGATACGTCTCCTGCTGGAAGATCACTGGCACCATAAACCTCTTTGGGTAGATCACTAGCACCATAAACCTCTTTGGGCTCAAAGAAGACGAGAAGAGAGAATTGACGGAGGATAACAGAGAAAGTGATGGATGAAAGTTGAGGGGATGGGATAAGAGTGAGGGAGGTGAGAGCAGAAGAGATCTAGAGAGAGGAAAGAGAAGCAGCAATGACCGAGTGGAGGATACTGTTTGAGTTGCGTAAGTGGGAGGAAGAAAAAAGTGAAATGGTTTGAATTGAGATGGGTCATGCCAAAGCATGATCGAACCTGTAGAAAGACCTGATTTACTCCAGTTATATGGTTTTAGGTGTGTTTAGGCTGGGGAATTCTTATGGTCATGAATTTGGAAAGAAATAGGTATAGCTGATTCATGCATTCATGCACCGTACCGAGTATTATGGAAATGCACTTTATGATTATTTTTTTTCTTTTCCTGATTGGAGATTAACAAATATGCTGTATCAAGTGTGACTGATGTGTACCTGCATTTCTTTTTATGTGATTCACTTGCTGGCTTTGATACATGTCGTCAACAACTTTCTTTTGCCCCCACAGAACTTACCAATCTTCCAAGTTGTATAAGTACTTCAGATAAATAAAAAGGAGCACTACACTTTTTGCCTGAATTCCTAGATGCTTTTTTTTTTCTTATGGTGTACCAAGGATAATTTGTGATGTTGCCTTCTGTAGGTGCATATACCTTATGCTTGTAAGCTGCTTTTCCAAGAGCTCATGGCCATGGCAATAGCTCCGAGAATGCTTACGAAGGAAGTGAAGCCATCCAAAGATCAAAAGAGGAAAGGGGCTTAAAAGTACTGTTACTGTGTGGTTTTTCTTTTTATACAAAGCACAAAGTGGGCAGCTCAAACAGGAGGGCGGTCTATTTTATAGAATAATGTGTTACGTGTACTGCATATCCTGATAGATCTGGGAGTAAAGTGTAGTGCCATGTACATGTGAAAAAGCTTCCACTACAGTGCCTCATTTCTCAAGAACCTTACCGGAAGAATTTCGATAGAATTCAGCTGATCATATCAAGGATAGATCAAGTTGAAAGCCGCGACCACTGAGAGAACATACTTTGCCTCGTATCACTAGTCATTGTCTGGCATAGAAAAGGATAGCAGCACGACTCTGCTAGTGTTTCACTTTTTTCACGGTGAGTCCGAGTTGTGTGGACAGGATGGTTTAAAAATCTTTAGTGCGAGGGAAAATTATCTTCTATGTAAAATTATTTTTCTTGTTTGAGGGCAATGAGCGTGGTATATTGTAACCTTTCTGGATATCTTCAGGACTAATGAACAATCTTCCCCGGGGTGACTATGGACCCTAACTTAGGGCATTCAAGATCCTGTGTAGTAGGGGATCACGGTCAAACTTGTGGAAAATAATGCTTATTGATATTTATTTTCTTCTGTGATGAGAATTTAGGCAGGCTTAGTGTGGTGACAATAGCCATTGTAATTGCAAAAGCTGAAATTGTTTGTGGCCGCTCCATAATACACTGTTTTGTAAATCCAGTTGTTTGGTTAATCTAATGTCTTTCCATATACTTTTGTATCAATATCAAGCAATACATGTCATTCATGCATTTGTTTGGTGAATGGAAGAATAAAGGCCATTATTTTGTGCATTATAACGCAATGATGTGTGATACATCTCTATTACATTTTGTTTCAAATGTGAGAGCGAAATTGCTTTGAAATTAGAAGGTCTTTGATTCTATGTAGGACATGGCGTCTACATCCCGGCGGTAAAATATCGTTATGTGGTGTAGTCGTGTAGAGCAAAAATTTTATACCTGGGCAGTATTTATATTGATACTTAAAGCTTGGTCCCTCCCTTGGTTTGAAGTTTCTTTATTTGTCAAGCAAGAAACATCTGATTGAAAATTAAGCCAATTCAAGTTGAAGCCAGTTTTATTTTGGTAGTCAGAACCAGTCAGTCAGATTGTCAATTTTAACGTTGGTTTTAGCTTATTATTGGTTGAAATCGATCCATTCAGATTTAAATTTTCCATTTTTTTTTTCTAGAGGTCAATTATAACAATCAAAAACTGAAATCATAGTTAAAACCATGGGTTTTCTTTCTTCTTTTTTTTCCTTTAATCTAGAAGAAAGTATAAAACCTAATTTTATATAAGAAGGAAGGAATGTACAGAGAGGGGGTGAACAAGGGAGATTGGGGGAAGGAAAATTGCAAAGAGCCAAAATCAGAGAAAGCATGTAGGCTATCAGACTCTTCAAAGAGAAGTAGGGCTCCCACTTTCTCTAAAGAAAGACTTCGCGATGAAATCAGCAAAAGATCATGCTATTTATTTTTCTCTAAATTTTTCACTGGATTGTGGGGGCGGTTACGGAGAAAAAAAAAAAATCATGTGCTTAATAATCTATTTAAGAGATAAATCATACGATAATCCAAATAGACATTTTGTCACAATAGTCTCTATATATATATATATATCACTGTAATACTAAACTATAAAAATCTAGTAACACTCACATATTTCATAATAAACTATCAAGTTTATGACTAATCCATGAAGAAAGTCTATTGTATACAAAATATCATATTATATAATTTATAGACTAATATAGTGAGATACAAATATATAATATCATTACAACACAATCCTCATATAAACCATCATCTAACTCCTGGTCAATCTCACTTTTTGTATAAAATATTTTTCATGATCTCTTGATTTGTTGTTAGATTTCATAAATTTGAGGGTTAGAAAAATAAAGATAATCATAAACCAAATAATTCAGCGAAAATTCTATACCCCGAATCAGCGATGTTAAACAGAAAGTAAATTACGTATTAAATAATATGAATTAGAACAAAGCATCGTGTTACGAAAGAGCATATAAAATGTATCATCAACAAAATGTCATATATCACAATATCACATTACCAAATACACTAATATATAATGCATGACAATCATGATCAAATTATAATAATTTTAAATTTAACAACATATGTTGGTCGGGGAGGCAACTCAAGGAGCGTGGCAACCCCACAACCCAGCCATGCCTCCCTACACTCCATACCCGGGCACAAGGCCAGTATAGTGTGATCGGTCGCATCATGCCCTAGAGGCTAGGATATTACATAGGAGCATATTGAGACCTTTCCTAAAGGTAGTAGAAACACAATTAATCTTTCAATTAACCTAATAAACGGAACTAGTATCCTTTCTCAAGAATGTTCTGCCTTGTGTATAATCTGTTAAGATATGCAAGTTAATGATATGATCCGAACATGTGTATCAAGTCAGTCGAGTCAAGTCGAGTTGAGTCGAATTAATTAGATTTCTTTATTACCTTAAGTTGTTGAGAGATTTAACTACATATGCTCTATTCTCTATTAACTTTCAAGAAGATTCTCCAATCCTCCACCAAAGCTAGGATAGCCTCAAGCTGCTGAAGAGCTAAAGGGTTGCCTCTCCTAGGAAAGGGAACGAGAAAGAGATCAGTGGTTATTGTCAGCCTAAGTCGTTAGGCAATAGTATGATTAGTTCCCATGCGAGAGTAAGAGTTTGAAAGGTGATATCAGTTGCCAATCTATCTATTCAAGTGTTGATCCACTCTCCATTACCAATAATGAAGGAAGCACCCTTGGTAGAAGCAGTTTTTTGAGGCTCTTTTTCAAATAAAAGAGCAAGAGAAGGAGCATTGTTCCTGTAAGAATCAGAAAAAAAAGGGGGTTGAGAGAGGCGGGTGCACGTGCTCTGTACGTGCAACCCCCTCCCCTCTCCCTCTCCAGCACGCGACGAGGCAGTCGCAGAAAATCTCACCGAATTCAAATCCAATTCAGATTTGGATCTTTGCTTTGTAAATTAAATCCTAATTTTTCTCTCTCCCCTTAATCCCCGTCACCCTCCTTCTTTCTTCTTCTTCTCCTCCTTCGCTTTCTTCTTTCTCACTATCGGAATCACACAGTGGAATCGGCCTGTCGGAGTGCCACCGGAGCCATCAAAGACCACCATATGACTCCTTGGTAAGCCCTCTCTTATCCCTCTAGTTTAATTTCAATGTAATGGAGTAAATTAGAAATACATAATTTCGATGTTGCAGCTTCATTGGTGAACCTCATCGACCGGCGGCTTCGGGTCACTACCGCTCCGTCACCGGAAGCTTCGTGCTTTAAGCCCGGTGTCAATGATATCTTCTAGGAGGCCCTCGTGGCTCGGGTTGTGGTTGGCCATGGGTGGGAAGTCTTCCACTGTTGGTCGCTGTGATCGACCTTCCCTTTATTACAGGTCGTCGAGGTCGCTAGGAAAGCTCCAACAAGGTCGATAGGCTGCTGGCGACAATGGTCGATGACAATGCTCTCTCTCTCCCTTCCCTTTCCTCCTCTCTTCTTTCTCCCTCACCGATCTCGTTGGGGAAGAAAGAGGTTGGGCTCGGATTCAATTCGAGCCAACCTTTTTCCTTCTCTCGGGTTCGGGTTTGGGTTGCGGACCCGACCCGACCCGACCTCTAGTCTTCTCCCTTTTAAGTTTTTGGATTCGGGTCCGGTTGGATCCGAATCCAAGAGACCCGACCCGATTCCATTAGTTTAATTGGATTGGGCTTTGGACCCAATCCATTTAAGAATTTGGTTGGGTGGGCTGCGGGCCAACTGCAGCCCAGTCCAATTGATTTGGACTTATTTTAGCTCAAATTATTAATTTTTGAGTTAAATTATAAAAAAAAATTAATATTTTTTTATTTAAAAATGTTATTGTTATTTATTATTAAAGGTGGTGATTTTTAGCACGTGAGCTAGGGATTTGAGATTCAGTTGTCTTGCCTAAATTCAAGTGAGTGGGTTCACTCACATATTTATTTTTATTACATTACATACCTTGTCAGACTATGTAATTTTCTGTGTGTAAATATTTAATTGTTACATTTTCTGTGTGCATTTAATCATTATACTCAGTGCATCACCATACTTTGTGTAAATATTAAATTTTAGTGAAAAGAAAAAAAATGAGGCTAATATTGGTACGACTTAGAGAACAGTCCCGGTATAAATCGCTTACGATTTTTCGTAGTGACTCAAATTTATCTGGAAGGCCAGGGGAAAGTCCTAAATCAAATCACCGCGGTGACTTTCTTAGTTGACTCTGACAGGGTTAGGGAACAGTCCTAGGATGAATAAGAAACTTTCTAGATGATTCTAACTTCTCTTAACAGTTAGTAAAAAAGACAGAGTGTGTTGATCACGTAGTGATACCATCTGATAACCCTAACCGAATCAGCTATGAAGAAAAGCCCCGAGCGTCATCTCGAGGTGACTTCTAATTGATGTGGATCCACAGGGTATAAACCCATTGAGACATGACAGTACAAATATTGAAAATGTATTAATATGTTGAAACTGTACAAGGTTACAAGTTATGACTCGCTATTGTTATCATTGTTATCATTGTCATTATTTTATTCGACATTAATATAATTTACAATTTATTTGGTTTTTGAGTAGATTCCACTCACTGAGCTATAGTTGTTGGCTCATGAATTTATTTTCTTTTATTTATTTATCTATCTCAGGTAATAGTCAGCGTGGCGACTAAGCGAGATGTACTCGGACTCCACCTCCACTTAAGATCCACCTATTTATTTTTTCGCTCTTTTGGATTTTATGCTTCAGATTAGAAGTTAACTTTATTTCGTTTAGAGATACAAAAACAATGACATTATTTTATAATTATTACAATTAGTTTATGTCAGAATCAAAAAAAAAAATTGGGGTTGAGAAAGGAGGGTGCACGTGCTCTGCACGTGCAACCCCTCCTCTCTCCCTCTCCAGCACGCAACGAGGCGCAAAGAGAAATCACGCCTAATCTAGATCAGATTTGGTCTAGATTTCTCTTCTAATCTATAAATTAAAACCCTAATCTTTTTTCTCTCTCTATCTTTATCTCTGCTTAACGATCTCAGCCCTCTCCTCTCTCTTTTCTTTCGCTTTCTTCCTCCTTTACTGACGGAGTCACGCCGTGGAATCGGCCTGCCTCGTCGAAGCCAGCGGAGACCACCACGTGACTCCTTTGTAAGCCTTCTCTCACCCCTCAAAGTTAATTAAAGAATAATAGGGTTTAGTGAAAATACCTAAATTGGGGATTTGGGCTTCACCGACAACTCTCGCCGGCCGGCAGCTTCGGGCTGCTGCTGCTCATGCTCGAGATCGCCAAGTCGTTACCCTTGTGTCATGGATGTCTTCTAGAAGAGCCCTCGTGGCTCTAGTCGACGTCGGCCCCGGCGTCGGCGTCGGTGGTGAATTCTAGTACGTGAGCTAGAGATTTGAGATTTCGGTTGTCTTGCCTAGACTCAGGTGAATGGGTTCACTCACATGTTTATTTTATTGTATTTCGTATTTTTGTCAGACCATGTAAATTTTCTGTGTGCAAAATTATTTATTTCACCCTTATGTGTAAAAATTAAATTGTTGTAATTTCTGTGTGCAAATCTATTTATTTCATTCGTACGTGCGAAAAATTAATTGTTTTATTTTCTGTGTGTATTTAATTATTATATTCAGTGAATCACCATACTTCGTGCAAATATTGAAATTGTGAAAAGAAAAAAAAATGAGACTAATATTGATACGACTTAGAGAACAGTCCCGGTATAAATCGTTTGCGATTTTCCGTGGTGACTCAAGTCTATTTGGAAGTCCAAGGAAAAGTCCTAAATTAAATCACTGCGGTGACTTTCTTAGGTGACTCTAGCGGGGTTAAGGAACAGTCCTAGGATGAATGAGAAAATTTTCTAAGTGACTCTAATTTCTCTCAATGGTTAGAGGAAAAGACAGAGTGTGTTAATCACGGGGTGATACCCTCTGATGACCCTAACCGGATCAGCTATGAAGAAAAGTCACAAGCGTCATCTCGAAGTGATTTCTAGTTGATGTAGATCCACAGGGTTTAGACCCATTGAGACATATGACAGTATAAATATCAAAAAGATGTTAATATGTTGAAAATGTGTAAAGTTACAAGTTGTGACATCTTTCTATTGTTATCATTGTTATTATTTAGAGAGCATGCCTATTGCATATTGTGATGGATATTGTTACTTTTAGTTTAATTTATTCAGTATTAATATGAATTAAAATTTATTTGGTTTTTGAGTGGATTCCACTCACTGAGCTATAATTGTTGGCTCACGGGTTCTATTGTTTTTTTTTGTATTTATTTATTTATTTTAGGTAATAGTCAGCGGGGCAACTGAGCGAGATGTACCCGGATTCCACCTCCACTTAGGGTGCATGGCCGATCATGATTCTTATTTCAGGTCATGACAGCTCCTTCAAGAAACTAATATGTGATAATAAGATTTTAGGACAGTCTCCTTCCACAAATAAGGGTTACTATCACCTAGAATCTCCCACCCGCCATTTAGCTAGTAAGGTGGCATTCTGGTTCCTTAGATTAAGGACGTCAAGCCTCCCTTGATCCCCAATTCTGTAGACTCTATCCTAATTAATTGGGCATGGAAGCTATTAGTCTATTGAGTCTTTGCCACATAAAAACTTTTCTAATATGAGTCAACTTCGTAGGTGATAGAGAAAGGCATTCAAAAGACTGATAACAAGTATGAAGCTAAGTGGATTCACAAATATTAACTGCTACCTATTGAAAAAGAAAGGGTCTTTGCAAATCAACTACAAATAGCTTGTCAAATTTTGAAATGATTGGATATCAGTCCTCCTTAGATAATGCCCCAAGTTTTAGAGGAAGCCTATATATTTCATCAAGAACTTTCCAACTAGACAACCAAGAATTGACGCCTAGCTCGCAGGATCTAGAGAAGTTAATCTTGAGACCTAAAAACAAATTCAATGAGTATAAAGACATTGTAAGATTGGATAAATTGACCTTCATCTTGCAGTAGAGAATGGTTTTGACGAATATCTTGTACTTCAAAGATAGAATTAGAGACCGCCAACTTGATCATTCTTGCAAAGATCTCCACAATGAATATAAACAATATGAGAGATAACAGAGGATCGTTCTGGATCTCCACAATCAATATGAACAATATCGGAGATAAATGATCACCCTATCTGAGACCTCGATGCATCTCAAAAGGACACGGAGGTGGAAGCATCTTAGTGTGAGCAAGTTGAAAAGCAGCTATTGATCTACTGAATCAAAGAATTTGCTATAAGTCGAGCTTTAATGACAAGATCGTCAGACCTTCTACACGCCATCCAGTGAATGAGCTTCTTGGAAGATGGCATTAGATCATCTAGGAAAGGAGTAAATCGATTAGCCATAACATTAGTGAAAAAGGTCGTGGTCATAGATCCTGTTGAAAACCCTAATGAGATCTCCTCTGGCTTCGGTGCCTTCGGAAACAAGCCATTTAATTTCCTCCTCATTGAAGGGATTGTCCAGGTCATGAAGATGATTCAGGATCGCTTTCTGACAAGTTATTTCTCAACCATCAAACTCGAAGTTGTTAAAGAATTTATTAGTAATTTTGTCGCCTTCGATAAACCAAGGCCGGAGAGAGTTTCCTCCCTCCAGGTTCAAAAGAATCTCATCAGACAAACGAAGATGAAAAGTATCTCCACAAAGAGCAACCCTTTAAAAGAATCAAATCTCAACACGATCAATCAACAGCCAGTGACGATCTATACAACCATCAAGCGAAAGCCCACTGAACAAAATAATCTGTATACACAATCTAATCCCTTTGGTCACCGCTTAGCCTCGCCCACACATTGATGAACACAGCAATGATTTTGAATGAGTAGACAGATGCAACTCATTTACATCATATTACAGAAGAACACCCATCATCTGATTGTGTTTCAATACATCATGTTCAGGAGATACTGAACTGATCAAATTCATTATGCGGCAGCTGTACATCATGACAATGAGCAACATCCCCCACCGGGGCTTGCATGACTGTCCTGTTTCTGTTTCAAAATATTCCTCTTCCCTACTGCAGACCCTTCCTCCAAGAGACTTGGAACCCCAAGGATCTGTAGAAAGGAAAATTATTTATCGTGATGATTGAGAATGTTTAAAAGAGCCTGATGATAGCTCCAATGTCATGATAGGATGGAGAAAAAGATGAGTAACAGTAACATATCTACAACAAGGCGGACAGTGATATTCAGAACATGTAAAATATGCATAGATATTCATAGGCAAGAAGGCAGAACATAGAACCATTGCAATTCAGTATCAGGTAAGGAAAATGTTGATCAGTGTAAGGAAAGCAAAAGAAAAGAAGTATTCAGTAAGCAAAACAATGAAAAATGTGGGCCTCTTCACATCAATAGAAAAGATAATAACATGTAGCCAAAAGCCAGAAATGCTAATGGCATTGAGCAATGGCCTTCTAGCCAGCTCAGATTCTATGCAGAATCCAAAATGGGGGTTAAGGCACTCTCTATGCAGCTACATGCAAGGAAGAAATAGGTAAATTGCTTCCGATATGCCATATGTGAGTTAGGGTTAGACTCCTCCAGTTATTTCCTCCACTGCCTCCTCCTAGTCAATATAAAATTAGATTTAGACTACAAACTTTAACAAAAGTTCTAAAAACTTTTGTTGCCATTGCGTAGACTCAAGATTAAAATACCCTATCCTGAGGTGGAAAAGGTTGATAGTAGTTCCTTGAACTTGGTTTCATAATTTCTACAATCTCAAGGCAAAAGAAATGCCTCAAAAAGTATTATGAAGTTTTTCCAAAAATTGAACATAGAGTTTATACACACATATATTCAAGAACTAAAGATCATACTCTAGAGAATATTGGAGGCAGGACTATAGCAAGCATGAGCTACAAATTCTACAGATTTACTACAGTAAAATTAAACAACTCTTGATTGATCCTATACTAAATAAAATGCACGTGCATGCATGGTCTTGACCAATTGTGTAAAATGCCACACCCACATTTTATGCAAAGATTGAAAAGGAAGACATTATCAGAGTAATGGAATTGAAGATATTCTGTTTCAGTCCTATCCTGCAAAGTAAATGCTTTTTCCTTTCAACCAGCATTTCTTGGTGGATTTTTCCTACTAGATGCTGCACTTGTCCTTTCCTTACTTCTTCATATTTTTCTTCAAGTGACTCCTCATTTATGCTGTTAACCAATATTGTGGGTCATGATGAGCAAGTTATTCGAAATAAATATATGAAGTAGGCATTTCCTTAAGGCACATCACATCTGTGATGATCAAGGTACCTAAGAACATCAGAAAATAAGAGAAACTTTCACTATCTATAATATAAATCAATTGTCTTCTATCTCTTATAAGATGTACCTTTAGCACAAGTTCTTCAAAACATTTCTCGACATTTGCTCGTGTTTTCGCACTGCACTCAAGAAATAAAGATCCAGATTCTTTTGCAAAGGCAAGTCCCTCTTCTCTTGTCACCATTCTTTCACTTTCCTGTCACCACATGATGAGACCATTAAAGCTGCATAAACCTAAGGATATCATCTGGTACAATTCAAGAATAAAATATAAATGATAAATATGTACCCGTTCCTAGTATATGTAGGAGCCTGATGAAATGACAAGAACTACTTATCCTATATAACTATAAATGTACAAATTAATTGTCAATTCTCAAATAGAGTTGTCCGCAAGTTTTGCAATTCTTTCATACAAAGATGGTCAAGTGGAACATAAGCATAGTGTTCCTCGTTTTTGCAATTTAAGCTCATTCAGTGAAGGAACAACTCTTATTAGACAAGAGAATAGTTTAAAGTTTAAACACAATTGAAAGATGAAAACATCTGATTCTCGAGCAGTACTACTCAGCTCTATGGCATGTATATGCCAGAGATTTGAAGGTAGAGGGAGCCCCTGAAACCTAGTCTATATGATATGGTTATTTTGTCACCTAAAAAGTGCAATAGAACCGATATGTAGATTACTTAGTTCTCTATTTCAAATTGAGTATTCTTCAAATCCAGTGGATAACTTAAGTGTCTTATCTTCTTCCTTTTGTTATCAGGGATGACAAATCAGAATATGGTGCATCTGGTCTAGGCCATCTTCCCATTCTTCTATAAGCAAATTTTCAATGATCAGGCTATGACTATAACAGCATAAAGATAGATTTATTCCCAAACCTAATTCAATCTGAAAGACGAAGTAAATTAAAAAAGATAAGAGATTCAAGCATTTAAGCTTGAATCAGACAACACATATAGCTTCACAATAAGAATAAAACTGGAAGATACTGTAATGACATCTCTGGTCTAACGCATTGCTTTAACCATGTTCAGCACATAATTATTTTCAGTGTGGTATAATTTCAGTTAAGCTAAGCTCCCTAACTGCTCAACCTTGTTGCAGATCCATCCAGAATAGCGCAATATGCACTGATCCAGATGATGCCCTTCATAACACTACACCTTATATTTTGTGTCTTCAAAGTTCCTTCTTTTTCATGAAGCACTGATATGCTGTCTAAAATTTTCCCGGATGCAAAATTTATGGCTTGATAAAAAGAAACCAAAGAAACTATCCCAGAAAATTCAAGTTAAAAGGCATAGATAGTAGATTAATGAATACTAATACATTTTAGATATTTTACTTCCAAGGGAAGTAGAAAAGAAGTTCATTCTCAGGTATTTCAGCATAATCTTCGTTTGTCTAATTTGATCAAGAAAACTACCATAGCATACTGGAAATCATGTGGAAAGTTTAATGAAAATAAATGTGTGTGCGTTAATGTGATTGTGCAGATCTAATGAAGTTGAATCCCTTACTTATAAATGTGCACGAAGCCTCTTATAGATACTACTTAGTAACAATAAATACATTTCACTGAATTTTAACGCAATTAGAAAATCTAGGAAAAAATTCTCAAATTGCAAAACCAAGTAACTGATAGAACATAATAGAATAACAGAAAACAGAATTGTAAAATACCTTGTCAACTTTATTTCCGACTAGCATTTTGATACAGTCCTGATTTGTGGAGTACAAGTCTACTTCTTTGGCCCATTCATCAGCTAAATTTGTAAATGTTTCTCGTCGTGTGACATCATAAGCTGGTTGACAAAAGTAAAAGAATCAAATCTTTGTGCTCTGATGACATCAAATTGTTAAAAATAATAAAGGAATTAAAATAAGGTGGGACGGATTAAATATATATGAGAAGAAGAAGGCATTAATTTGTTATGAAAATAGTCTTGTTATGTATAAGAAATGGTACACCACAAAGTGCTGTACAAGTATGTCGCAGACCCGGTGCTTGGGACTCGTTGGAATGGACCAGGCGTAGGCAAACCCAAAGAGTCCTAGCTCAGATCTGAAATCCTCCACAAGACTGATGCGGTTAGGGGTGTGTCTCACTTTGCAGCTAGTGAATCCATGAGTCCTAAGTGATTGAGGGAATGTTGGACAACCCTTAAAAAACGTTTTAAGCAAGGCATGGCTTAAGAGAAATGAGTTCTAGGGCTCGGGCATGAAAGAAGCTCTGGTTGGCCGGTTGGAGTACAATCTAGTTGATCAGGGCTTTTGGGTGCCCGGGGCTCTTGGGTGCGAATCTAGGCTTGCCACTGGACTAGGAGATGGATCTAGGCCTATGTAATAGTTGGGTATGGAGTGGGCTCAATATTTGAGCGTGAATAAGGGCCAAAAGACAGAAAGCCATAGGATCAATGAATCGGCTGCTGAATTAGCTAGGGCTTTGGGCTAGTTTGGGCCCTTAAGAGTAGGCTGAGTAGCTCTTGGGCTAAAAATTTGGTGAGAACATGCACTAGGCTCTTTGTGAGAGATGGGCTAGGTTTGGGCTGAGGAAGAAGACCAAACACGAGAAAGCCTTAGATTAGGATTCTATTGTGCGTGGGATGGATTGGGCCAACTAGGGTTTGTGGTGCCACTTGGTGTGAGGGGGCGTGTCCAAAGTAGGGGTGGTCGACCTGGAGCGTAGGCAACTTTAGCTAGGGTTTTTGGGTGATTTAGTTCAGGTGGAAAGCAGCTAGGTGGTGGTTTCGACTGATGAACCAAGAAGGTTGGCAACAGCAATGGTGGTTGCAACTTGGTGTTAAGATTGTGGTGCAGCCAGAGAAGGAGGCTGGCTATGGGGAGATACCGGAGGTGGTACAGTCGATGAGCAGGGTGGTGTTAGTGGCTCAACAAGGTATGGTGGTGATGGCTTGCTGATGCGGAAGGATCACATAAGCTATTATTGGTCGGCAGCAGTGGCGGCGATCAAGACAAAAGTCGTGCAAGAGATAGGGATGACTAGGGAAAAGAGAAATGAGGGGAGAGAAATCAAAGATGAAAAAGGAGGAAGAAGACTAACTAAGGTTTCATTCCAGCATAACTCGACTAGGGCTAGCAAAGCATAAAATGGTTTGGACCAAGCTGTACATGGACTCAAACTAATTAAATAGGTAAATAACTGAACAAACATAATAAGCGAAGGACTCAACTCGACTCGACTCTGAAGTTAGACTCGAACGCAGATCGTAACAAATAGTATGCATAGTAACAATTAGAATAAACTAAAATTAATATTTGATGCAATTTTTATGCAGCTTGTAACTAGCAGCCTTACCTAGAATAATCCCTTGAGCACCTCTATAATAAGAACCAGTTAGTGTCCTAAACCTCTCCTGGCCAGCTGCAAAAATATGTAGACATTTGCAATGTTTATTTAGAGGTATGAATCAAAAAATATTTGTTTGTCCAACTTAAAAAGAACCAGATATCAGCATGCATCCAGAATATCTAGAGATTTCTGTTGCTAATAAAGATAATAATTTTTGGAAATTTAAAAGTAAATTTAACGCACAATCAGTACAATGGGGTAAAAAACATGAGAGGGAAATGAATGTAATGGATGAACCATTTGTATGTAAAATACTTTAGAAAGTTCACAAGTTTTGGTTGCATAATAAATAGACATGATTATTAAATGAAGAAAAACAATTGCAAACCTGAATCATCCAAGCTGCTATACAAAGAGAGAGGATATACAGCAATGAAATGTCTTTATGTTCAGGTTAACTGATATAAAATTGGTTTGCAAAAATATGCTTTTTGTGTTCATTTCAAATAATTTTCTTACTTGGTAATGTAAAGTAACCGAACAGAGAGTTGTTGAAATCCTATGTAGCAAAGTTTCAAACTGGATAAATTGTGCTAACAAGTTGCTAGCACGTTCAGGTCAGCACCTGGCAGTGATCAATTAGGGGCTTAGGTCTTAAACCCCCTTTGCATGGTCCATACTGTTTAGATCCCCGGTGCAATGGTTGTGGCCATGCAGGTAACAATGCTTAGGGCCCCATGATCTAAAACATGTGAATCGAAGCTATTTCAATGCATGAAAATCTTACTCAAAGTTATCTATATCTTCCAACTTACCAGTATCCCATATTGTCAACTTCAGCTTCTTCCCACCAATTGTGAGAAACTTGATTTTGAAATCCACTCCTATCATGAATTTCAAGCAAAAAATAGGAAAAGTCATATAAAGAAGACAGAAAAAGCATAAACAAAGGAATCTAATACCAGCACATCTTTCTTTCCACATTATCCTCTATCAAGAATCTAATAATTGCTATTTTGACTTTCCTAAATCAACAAGATTATCTAAGACTGATATAAGATAGTTTAGTTAAAATTACAATGTACTCTACCAAATTCCTCTTGAGGTCTCATATGCTTCCCATCAACAACAATCAGAAGCATAATGGCATATATTCGGAACTTGAGTGAAAGTATCACTTTGTCTAATACATTTTGTTGGTGAAGAGCAACACATGAAAGAATATCCAAAAATTGCTTAAATTATTTTTACCACAATCCGGTTCTAGCTATAGAGTACATACCTGAAGTGAAAAGGCTATGTGGAGGGATTGAGAAATTCCTCATAATTGTTTCAAATTTTCAATATTAAAATATTAATCTTCTTGAAAGCACCTATAGCTTTTTAATTAAGGAACTTTCGGCACTATAAAAAGGGTGTTCCTGATGCACGAGGCTTCCGCCTACATGGGTCCAGGGAGGGATGATGTAAACATGAATCATAAAATAGTGCTGCACAGAGATCTGCTTTATTAGAGGTGAAGTAGGTGATAAATCATAAGATAAAGGAACACATCAAAACTTTTATATCTTGAAAGTTGAAAGGTTTAGATGAAGGAAAAGGAGGATAACTCCTCACATATGGTTGATTACTTGATTTCAGCTTGAAAACAAAACTGAACTCGTGTGACTTCCAGTCAAAATCTATTACTCCTTAGGATTCTCCTTCCTCAAATTACAAGCTACTTATTCTTGCAATTTCCTCTTTCTGTCCTCCTAATATTTCCAAGAGGAATTCCCTAACCTGACCAGATAATAAATCTGATGCACTAAAGAAGAGAGACGTGAGGACATATTATTTGCGACCTGGTGTGCCCAAGATGTACTGTATCATCATATATATCAGATTCCACCAAGTGAATATATCAAGAGATAATGACTTGTCTTGTTAACGACGAATAGAGAAAGGCGTAAACCTATGACAAACATTAATATTTAATACAATATTATTCGCAAAGCTAAACTACAGTAAGAGGTAAGGTCCTACTAGTAGTACATAACTACATATATATATTCTTATTTAAAATAATAGTAATAGTGGTGATCCTCCTCTAGATTCCTCTCCAAAGAAATAACCAACTCTTTTATGTAAACTGAACGAGTCAACTTATTGATTAAAATATATCCTCATTTCTAATTTTACAAATTCAGCAGATTGTATAAATTTGGTCCTCAAGAGAAGTCAAACACATCTCACACCATCCGTCCAGTAGTCCTAAATGGTACGTATGTACAGTAATGCCAATATTATACTTAAGATTTGACAAAAAAAGAAAAAATAAAAGATATGTAGCAAGTTTGTAGCTTTAGAAGAAATAGAACAGTAAGAAACAAATGAGAACCCAAACCGGCATATTTCGTTTTCTGATCCTAGGGTAAAACTTGAAAGACATATCTAAATCTGTGTTATGGTCCAGATAGAAGGGGAATGAAGAGAGTATACAGGATGAGACTACGTCCTTGACTTTAATAAAAGGATCTCATCGTCTAAGGAAATTTACCAAAATGCAATGGATCAGAGTCCCAGTGCATGAGGATGTAACCAGTCTCACCCCTTAAAATCTCATTTCTAAAGAGACTACTTTGAATAATTGAACCAATGACTCCCAGATCCAAAAGACAAGCCTTACCCTCACACATGTGACACCCTCAGGCCACAGATAGGGGAACAAAAATAAAATAAAAATAAAATAAAATAAAATAAGACTACCTAGACATGGTTGGTTCACTAATTTACATGATCACGCCTATATGCATGCCTCCGTAATGAATTTCTTCTTCTAACACTAGCGTGCTCAAAATGCCAAAATTTGAGGTTAGTCGAACTATAACTACATCTGTGGCCTATCTGTGCCTCAAGAATAATGAAACAGAACAAGAAAGATTCTTAAACGGAAAACTAGAATGCTGGATAAAGCCCAGATCTACCGAGAACTCTTCTATCTTCCAACACCCCAAAAACGGCTAGATATTAACAAAATTAATCGAGAAAAGAGTCAGAGGAAAGGGAGATCTCACCAATAGTGGGAGCAAGATCGTCGAGATGATTCGAGATGAAGCTGACAAGGAGACTACTCTTCCCCACTCCGGAGTCTCCGATCAGCAGTATCTTAAAAGAGTAGTCGTATCCGCTACTCCCGTGACCAGAAGACGACCCCATCGTCGTCTTCTCTTCGATCTCGCTCTCGCTCTCAAGGAGGTGGTGGGAAATGGCGGAGTTGGTGAGCAGCTAGTGAATTAAATTAAAAGCGATGGGAAAGAGAGAAAAGAAAAAAAAATAGAAGAAGAATTAAAAAGGAAGGTAAAGGGAGAGAACGGAAAGAGAGAGAGAGAGAGAGAGAGGTGGAAGGTTGGCATCTGGCATATAGGAAGCGTCAGTGTGAGGGTCGGCCGACAGCCAAATGGTTGCGATCTCCTTACCTTGGGAAACGGCAGTTCTGGGACTTCCTACTTACTGGCACCGTGGCACGGCTTTTCTTTTCTAAATACAGCACAATTTCTATTTCAACCCTTATTATTTAAAAAATATCTATCCCGTATTACTGAACGGTATGATGAATGAATGCGGTACCCCTGATTATCAGAGTTTTTTTTACCAAACTAGCCCTCTTTTTTTATTTTTTTACCAAAATAGACTTTCTCTCAGACTTACAATAAAATAGGATCTAATTTTCAGTAGTCCTAATAAAAATATTAATCAATTCAGTATTTTTATCGTTAGATTTTTTTTATTAATTACTGAAATATTAAATTAAAAGGATTTATATATATAATACTAAACTAATCGGCGTTTTAAGACAAGATAAAAATGCTGAATTAATTAGCGTTTTTGCTTAGAGATAAAATACTGATTAATTTAGCATTTTTATTAGGACTATAGTAAATTAGACCTCATTTGGTAATAGGTTCGAAGGGTAGTCTACTTCGATAAAAATAAATTAAAACACGGCTAGTTAGATTTTGTGTGTGTATATGTAGCATTCAAAATCTATAGTTTTTGCATGGATATCTATAATTTGAAATTTTAATAATTTAATAAACGAAAATGATACAAACACTCTTAACTAAAGCATAAGAGTTTTTTATAGTTTAATTAATCGAATATTAACGGTTAGGTAGGTTTGAAAGGTGAGATACATACAAATAAAATAGTTGAATGCATATACATGTAAAAGAAAATATTAATTTTAAACTACTCCTGGAGTTGTTTTTATAGAATATTTCATGTAATATTCTCTATATGAGTAAATGAGATAGTTTTCATTTAGGAGAAACTAAACAAGCTCATATTATTTATTTTTAGAGAAATTTTTATTCGACACCCAATCTTATAACGAAATTACAGTTTATATAATATATATTTCTACTATTTACGGATCGAGCCATATAATTTAGCAAATATGTACATAAAATATCGTACTGTTAGATCTATTAGTTAAATTTAACTAATCTACTATGCTAAGTTAACTATAATACAAAGATTATAAAAATATAGGATGTAAACCATAATTTTATTTTAATTAAAATACAAGTTATTATATACAAATTTCTAAATCATAAAACTCGATTTATAAATAATAAAAAATATGAGATGTAAATCGTAATTTTATCAAAATATAGGTTGTTATATGCAAATTTATAGATTTTGATAATATTCTCGGCATGACATTGTGTGCATGTTTAGATACTGATTCAAAGGAAAACAAGAGAGAGATCCATTTAGGTCAAACCGAAATGTTGTGAGAAATGAGAGAATGAAATAAAATCCCCTCCTTAAATATTTGGAATTTAGCCGGCGTTGTTTCCATCACTCGTGGTGGGGACACTTGTCCAGTTACGAAGACCGGACAGACACGAGCGACGGTCACTTTGGACAATAATTCGACAGGAGAGGGGAGTAGGAGAAAACGATGGAAGATATTTTTGTTTTTGTTTTATATATTAAAGGAATTTTTTTTTCTCTACAAAACCTCTCTTTTATTTTTTTTATTTTTGGAAAAAAATATATATTATAAAAATGCAGAGCGATTATCCTGAAGAGTTCTTTCGAATATCCTCTTTCTAAGTACACCCGAAGCCAAGGCTTCTATCATAGGTCGCAAGTTAATCAGCAGCACGATTGGCTTCCCGATAGGTATAACTAAATTTTATAATTTTAATAATTGTGTGTTAGAAATTTGATGTCTTTAATAATGGAGTTTGTTCATCATTTGTGCGGAGGTGATTACAGCAGCCATTAACAGAGCGGTCAATAACAAGGAGCTTGACCCTTTGAGAATATCCAAAAACGCCCCCCCGGTGTCTCACTTAATCTTCGCCGATGACATGATCATCTTTGCTAAGACCAGTCGGCGATCCTGCAAGACCATCAGGAAAATAATTAAACTGGGCAAAGGGAGCTTCTTTCCGTCTCGTAAGCTCTTATTTTGATTTGTCCCGGCTTGGTTGACAGAGATTTTAGTCGCTTTAATTTTTTATTTATAATCGTATTTTAAATAAAACACATGAAATTAAAATAGCCCCTAACGAACAATTATCTTGTTTAATTATGGAAAATGTCTTTTTTATCATTAAATGCCTCCTTTCCTAGTTGATATTAGATCTAAGTTCGTGGGGTTTAAATTAAGAATGCTTCCTCGACTGATGATCAATAACAACGATTCATTGAATCTTGAATCATATGGTGTTAACATATTAGATCCCCCAAGTTGTCACAAGTCACAACCACTCTATAGTACGAATTAGGAGTAACATCACATCTGACGACCCTATTAAGAACCAATTAATTAGAAAAAAAAAAGGACATCCAATGGATAAGAAGATTCTTGAGATCACGAGTCTTAAGTATTCGTTGGACTAATATAATCTAAAATAGTTAATATCAAATAGTTAAGACTCATTTTAAATAGATACGAAGATGCTGGACAGACAGCGGTGTGGGATTGAGGCCCTGACGGTAAAACTGGTTAGTTTGTCTTTGATTGTGGCGCCAAAGTTAGACTCGACCAGACCAAGCTCATTAGAACCTGCACTAGCACAGTTCACGGTGAGCTCTAGGCCACCCTAAAAGGTATCCACCTTATATCCACATTCTGTGAGGATGTGGATAAGTGAATCTTCAATGACTGCCAAGTGACAGTTCTTACGATTAACAGTGATGATTCAAAAATAGACTAGCCTGCTCTGTCTCTTCTTAAGGAGTGCAGGAGGCTTATCTCTTTAAATCCTTATATTATGATAGGTTATACAAGTCGATCCAACAATATGTATGCACATCTTTGAGCCTGCCATGCAATCCGCTGCCGTAAATCAATGATATAGCTGGGCACTTCTTTAGACCAAATTATAACGAGACTTACTAATGAATCTTTGTCTACGATCTTCCTTTAAAAAAAAAAATACTACATGTGAATTCATTTTAGTCTTTAAAAGTAATATTTTATGAAATTTATAAATTAAAAATTAATCTCTTTTAAGTTCGTTTGTTTGTGACACAAGCAATGTGATTGTGGGGGCGTGTTGCTCGGCAAGGTAATTAGTTTGTTCATAAAAGAGGCATGATAGTACTCAACTGCGGAGAATTACTATGCCTGACTTCAAATTCTCGTGCCACATGGTGGTATTATTCTACACCCCATAAATAGAGGCTCCACAAATTTAGCCTTCGTGCAAAGAAAATTTTAAAAAAAAAATCATATATATATATAATCTTGGATTTTGAAAGAAATATAATTTTTTTAAAAGCTAGAAGCAAATGATAGAAATGTTACGATTCAGATCTGAACTGATCTGGACGGAAGAAAATTGTGAAAATTTATATAAACATAGTTTCGGAAGTTAGGATTCTAATAGATCTGGTTATACGCAAATCTGACATCTAGATGAAAAGTTACAAATAAAAAAGTGAAGAAATGTTAAAATAAGACAAAATAATAAATAGCTGATGTTGCGACTATCATCGGAGGTGGTGGACAGCCGTAAGGTATGATGGATGTATGTAGGTGGAGGAAGATGACTAGGGTTTAGAAGATCGGAATGCTTATACGGTTATGATCTACTCCTAGAAAGATAAATACGATCTAACGGCTATGATAAAATATAAGGATGAAAATATTAACTTGGTTAAACTCATATTCATTCAATAATAATTATCAACACGTGTCCGAAGTAAAATTTTCTAAAATATCATATCCACATGCGAATTATCTAATTTATTTAAAATTTAAAATAAAAATATAAAATGATTAACTAACTAACTTGATTTGACTCGATTTAACTTGACTTAATCCATGAGGTCGAATCATTAAAAAAGAGAAAAAAGAGAGCAAATGATAAGCTTGGGTCAGCTTGTTTTCGGTGTTCAATATTGGCCACCAGACTAGGGAAAAGAAAAGCATCAGTAACCTCACAATTAAGTTTTTTTTTTTTTTGAAATTAACGAGCTTCATTCAGCTGGCTGGACCCGAGCTAGCTAACTAACCCGGGTTTTCATAGCCCAAAATATTACAAAGATCTGAGGGAATCGGGCTAGCCAGATCCAACCTACCGGTGGACCCTGCCACCTTCCCTCGGTTGGCTGCCCAGTCGGCCGCTCTATTTGCCTCTCTGAATACATTTAGTACATTCCATTCCCTACACTCCCTAAGCAGGCTTTGGCATTCTTCTATTATGTTCTTAATGCACCACGGAGGGCTTTTCTCACTTCGCAGGATTTCAGCGAGCTCCCGGGAATCTATCTCAAGGTGCAGTTGGCTCACTTTGCCCGCCGACCGGAGACCAAATCTTGCGGCCCACGCTTCCGCATATAATGCAGATTTATTAGGACACGGTTCCCACGCTATCTGTAGCACCTTGCCTGTTTTGTCCCTGAGCACCATGCCTACACCCCCTTGGTATCTGCCTGGTTCATAGGACCCATCTGTATTAAGCTTTAGCCAGCCTGCCTCCGGAGCTTGCCATTTGGCCTGCGCCCTTATCGTGACCTCCTTAGCTACCTTCTCACCCTTGGCATATTCTTTAGCCATAGTCATCGCCCTTCCCGTGGTTATCCTCGGGCTCACTCTACCTCCATCGAAGGTAACAGCATTTCTTTGCTTCCAGATCAGCCACAGCATCGATGCAATAGTGGCCTTCACTTTCACGTCTTCCGCAGGGATTGCATGCCAGGTAGTGGTCAGCCAGTTCTCCTCCACTTGCGTCTCCAGCCTCCCCATGCAGGCTTGTAGCTCGGCCCAGCATTCGAGGCTATATCTGCATGTGAAGAACAGATGGTTGCTAGTTTCTTCATGCAGCTCACAAAGCGCGCACAACGCCCCGTGCCTCAGGCCTAGTCCTGCCAGCCAAGCGTTGGTGGGAAGCCTTCTCCAAGAGAGTTTCCACACGAAGGTGCGCACTCTAGGCGCAACCTGGAGTTTCCATAATATCTTCCACCCCGGCCAGTTATCCTCCGCTGCTGGGTTGAGGAAGGAGTAGATGGATTTCACTGTTGGCGTGCCTTGCGGGTGCGGCCACCAAATCCACTGATCTGCTGTTGTAGGGCACCTGGCTTGGAACGTCAGTATGTCGAAGGCCAGTTCTTCGCCCACCTCAGTGATTATCTGGTGTTCAGACCACCTCTGACGATCCAACAGGTCTCTAACCTTAACTGTCTCGTCCAGAAGGCTTACATTCATTATCCTCAGTAGTCTGCTCCAAGGAACAGGTGAGAGCCAAGGCTCTGCCGCTGCGCTGGTCGTGCTGCTGTTGCCTATCAACTTCCTCACAATTAAGTTCAGAGACATGGATCGAAAGATGTGCATACATGGCATAATATATTATATACTTCAGCATAATGATATGGCAGGCTGTAAATTTTCAGCATATAATATATTTACATCTAAAAGGCATTTTTTGTTATCTGCTAAAAGGTAGAGAGTGACTTATCTTCTCTGGAATATACATGTGGAGAATGAACTGGTCAGACCAGCAATGCACTCGTGTCATTGAATGAAGAGTGCATCTGTGGATTTTTTTTTCTTATTAAAGAATGACAGAAAAATAAAAACTCAGTTCCATCTTCCAGCAAAAGAAAAATTATTTATTTTTGTCAAACTAAGTCCCGATAGAACAATGATACAGTACAAGAAATTTGACTTACAGTGATATTTATTATTTAGGCGGTCGAACAAATGCTACTAATAGTAACTCTCACAGCTATTTATTATTAGTTGCCGGCATAAATACAGTCTGAGTGACATTTTTTTAAATGTCTCTAGTTATGCATAAAATATCGTAGTTTCTAAGTTATACTAGCATTTATAAATGTCGCAAAATATCTTTTATGTTCTTTATAATTTTTAATATTTTATAAATGTCGATAAAAATAGAAATAACCTATTTACCGGCATTAACAATTGTCCGAGTACCCAAATAATTTCCGGCATTTTATAGATGCCACTGTTTGAAACTTTTATCATATTAAATATGATCACCAGCACAATTGAAACCTTTTAGAGAAGGAAGCTACTATGCTTATTTATTCATTAGTATCATACTTTCAGTTATAAATACAAGCAACTCTCCAGAGTCTTGCAACATATATATATATATATATATACTTCCATCATTTGGATTACAGTAGCAGAGCCATAAGATCGAAGAGACCAAAGGTGCTAACTTGGTCTCCTTTTGTGATCAAGGGTGTGTATAGCCACCTCCACCTCCACCGCCAGAACCAGATCCAGAACCATAGCCAGATCCCGACCCACCACCACCACCACCATAGCCTCCACCGCTACCACCACCACCACCAGGAGAAGATCCACCTCCAGACCCGTATCCTGCTCCGCTTCCACCGCCATGTCCATCACCAGAGCCACCGCCGGCTCCGCTACCATATCCGGAACCTTGTCCGGATCCGTAACCCGCGCCTTTTCCTGCTTCACCACCACCTCCACTACTTCCACCACCACCTCCACTTCCATCTTTGCCATCTTTACACCCGGAGTCACCACCACCTCCTGCGCCACCACCACCTCCTGCGCCACCACCACCACCTCCACCACTTCCACCACCTGCAGCTCCGCCGCCTCCAGAGTCACCGAAACTAGTTAGGACTCTGACGGCGGAGGATAGACCTACGCTAAGCATAACTATCAGGGAAAGGCTAACAAGTTTACTAGTAGCCATTGTTGATGGAAGGGAAGGTGATGGGATCTGTGGGTCCAAACAGGGGTATATATAGCCATATAGGATTTGTTGCATGGTTTAGTTAGCTATCTCAAACTACGTCATCTACGTGTGCATGGCTAACACGTAAACTTCCTTAGTATCAGCGCCAGTCTCCGTTTTTTGACTATTGGGTAACTGTGTTTTATTTCACTTGTTTTGTTGCTTGACTTTTGTTTATAATTTGTCAACATGGTGTACAGCTACTTCTCTTATCCTCCTTAATAATGGATGTTTGACCTTAAAGCTCTAAAAGGACAATAGTCCATCATTTTTCTTGACCAAGTTCCCTGCAAGGCTAGATTGATTGCCTGGAAACAAGGAAAGTGAAATGATTTTGACAAGGTGAAACTTTCTAGACAACTTTTAATTACTTCGTAACAAAAATGAGACAGAAAGTGTGAGTTCAGAATTATGAGTTTGTGAAAAATAGAAATTAGAACTTTAAAACAAAAATAAAATGATTCCTTTACATACCTCTGCATAGTTCTTTGTATGTATTAACTTTTAAATTTTATTATTGTATTTTAAAAACTATAGTTTTTGCTTGGATAACATTCATGTTACTTGTTGACAACTATAATATTTATAATATTCGATACTTAAAAAGATATAAATTTCATTCTAAGTACACTTATGACCTCACTTACGGAAAGTGTAAGCTATTTATTTATCGTCAAATCTATGTGTCATGCAAAGATGAAATATATCAAAATTAAAATAACCATCATAATATATATGTGGGTGAAACCCACATGATTCTCGATCTATTGGTCAATACTTTCACAAAATATACAAAATAAAAGATTAAAAATTATAAATAATCTCTAAATTAGATAATTCAAACAAATAAATAGATAAATATCATAAGCCACGATAAACCTAATAATACATATCTATGAGAAAAGAACTAAAGAAACAAAAACATATGCAAGAGCTGCAATCCAACTAATCCAAAACAAAGTATCTAGAAGAAATAAAACAAAGCATCTACTAGTCGATGTCAATAGTTTCCTCTCCGACGTCTATGAATATTCCACAAAAGTATGGTGAGCAATACAACACAACAAGTATAAACTAAATAGTCTAAAAATAATGCAAATACATAATGACTATTATAATGAATGCTCATACCTTAAAATAAATTATTATTAATAAAATTTAGATAAATTCTTACGTAATTAGGACTAATACCATATGCCAAGTCATAAATTCATTCCACATGCATAATATGCTTACACATAATCACAAGATCATATATCATTATATGCCCATATCGAGTGATCTACATCATGTAACAACACAATATCGAGAAAGGATGGACAATCATACATGTATGGAGACACCATATAATATTAATTATCTTTGACCATCAAATTAAGGACCCAAGCTGTAAACCTATATCCTATCTTGATCTTTACCGGTCAAATATAATCATCACTTATAACATAATCATTACATAGAACAAGATATCATATTACTAAGTGTCTAGTCTTCTTACAAGACAGTGTGATCATCTGAAATATGCTACACAAGCTAATCGACCTCAACCATAGGCTGCTAATAATATAAGTGTTATATGATACACTTTACTCTTAACCCACTAAGTGAGTAAAACGAACTACCTAGACATGACAACTACTTAATGATACGTGAAAAAGATGTAGTATCTCTTATATGCTACAGTTATACACATGAAGTCTATCATGAATAAAACGATAATTAATAAATCAAAATTAATTAAGTAAATAATTTATATGCATGTAATAAAAACATAAATAATTATCATCAAGCATTTATACTACTCATAGACTAACATATGATCTAAACTTGTTCTCGCCTAATAATGGATTTAACCACTTATGAAAGCAATCGATACATAAATAAGACAACTCATTTAGCACTATTTAGTTAATTAAATAAATCGTGTTGCTCTAGGTTCGGATATGTTCAACTTAAGTTCATGTAACAACGACATTAACTAATATTGATCTAGCAATGATCAATTATAATAATAATATTTTAATCTTGTTAATGAGTTGTAAATGTCATTTATGCTAATCTTTGAAAATAACATGATTATTTCCAACCATTATATACTTAAATATCCTAAATTTAATATCTAATAAAAATAGTATTAAATAATTAGAAAAAAAATCTAAAATAAATGTTTAAACTTAAATGTGGGCAAACCATGACCGAAAGGATTGAATTGGGCTCAAGGGTCCAGCCTACTATTGAATGAGGGAGTGGGCTTCAAGCCGACCGATAACTCGTAACCTAGATAGGGGTTGGCCCAACACCCACCCTACTTGTCTTCTTCTTTCTAGTGAAGAAACAGCGAAAAAGAGGACTCTTCCACAACTCGGCTACTATTTGGCAGGCAGCTCCTCCATGGTTAACGTACATAAAACTTTGATTACCAACATCTAAGTCACGAGGGCATCAACTAGAGGTATCAAAACATTCCTTAAAAAGAGGCAAAAATGTCTTGGTAGAAGGATGCGACAGAGGTTGTCGATGATGGTCGAACACAAACTGAAAAGCAAACACTTGGAGGCGACACGGCTTAGCCTCCCACACATACCGTGGGTACCCAAAACTGGTACCCATGGCAAGAGGGTGATAAGATGGAGCTTTTTGTACTGGTGAGAGGTCGACATGAAATTATTGGTCGATAAATTTCTCCAATAAAACTAAATAAACAATATTAAAATTAAACTACAATTTGCGTGATGGAAATCAAATTACTCGTACAGAGGGATATGGGATTAACCTACGGTTTAAATGATAGGATCATCTTGCTCCGGTGATCCATACATTTTGTCAAGCACTTCGACAGTCAAGAAAGAAACAGAGCGAGAGATGGGAAAGGAAAAGAGGAGAGAGGAGGGCGGTTGCAGAGGGAAGGGAGAGTAGCAACTAAGATTTTTTATAAGGACGTGGGAATGGAACAAGTCTGATTTTAGCTTTATGATCCTTCCGAAAACAGCAACAAGTCCATATATCTCTAATTCTTGTAATAGTTATGAGAGAAAGAGGAGAGGGAAAACAACGCATGTATTACGTGCGTATACTGTGTGGCCGACCCCATCTAATTGTGGCCGATCAACTTCATGATATGAATTTTTTTAATGTTACAAAAATATTTAATTGTATGAGGGATCATGTGATGTGAAACAAAATTCAAATCATTTTTCTCTCATCTAAAAGACCAGATTGAATATATGCTAACAAAATAGTTGATGACTTCAAAATAATTTGCTTAAATGTGATACCACTAATGGGATATAGATTTTCTATTTATAGGTGATGAAGGAGCTAGATCTTTTTATCATCACCAACTCTTATATTTCTACAGTATCCTACCCATCATGAAGAATCCATTAACTAAATAAGAAATCTCAGTAGGTTATGAATTTTTTTATGTATGTAAGTTTTTAAAAACAAATCTCACTTAAAGTGGGACCCACATAAAAAATAAATACATGGTGGTCAGTGGTCATATTTAGGCACATGCCACAAATTAATTAATAGAAAACCTCCATCAGTAAGTGGTCATTTAGTAGGGGCATCAGCTGGTGATATGGGCTATTTCCCCAAAATTTCATTTTAGATAATAAAAAAGACATGCATATTTATTGTCAAATATCAAGGATACAAATGCCTCAGACTTATCAACTGGAAAGATATACATCTGTTGTTATGTTGTCTTCAATGAAGAACTGTTTTCTTATGTTAATCCTGATTAAAACAAATCATCTAACCCACCTTCTGACTTCGCTGCTTTGTCACTTTTCCTTAAACCAAATCAATTCTGCAAGTATGACTGTGCAAAATTAGTCCACGTCCACTTCAAATTTTGATCCAGTCCCTTTTAATTCACCAAGAAATGAAAGTATAATATAGAATTTAAACACAAGCAAGAAACCAAAATGTATATGTTGGTTTCGACAAATAATTCTAAGCAAGAAACATATCTAGCTCGAACAATTTCAATATCTCTTATATATAATATAAGATTAGATTTCCCCTACTTTGCGTAGCAATCGATTACCGGGGTGTGCCCGACGAACAATTCGACATGTCCCATGAGCTTATCCTTCCTCGAGAAGTTAATCCCGCAGGAGCACCGCCACCGGAGATCGCCGCAGTGCTTCTCGTGCATGCGGAGATCCGACAGCACCGAGAACTGCTTCTGGTTGCACCTCTTGCAGACATACATCTTAGGGCAGTGGCTTCTTTTGTAGTGATTCTTCACACACACCATAGATTTCAGAGGCTGGAATTTTGGGTGCTTCTTGTTCCACCTACATCCTTCATGCGGGCACGAGTATTTCGTACCCGGTCCGCTTCTCTTCTCGGCGGCGCCGACGGGGCTGCTTAGTGCTGCAGTAGTCTTGTACTCATCTCCATGGGCTCTCATGTGCATCCTTAGATTCGCGTCGCGCTTGAACCCTTTGCCGCAGACTTGGCAGTAGTGGCTGTACTTAGCGAGTATCTGATCTGCATCTAGCTCAATTATCTCCCATCCATTTGAAGCTACAGATTTGGCTTCCCTTGATCTCTTCTCGCTAGTGTTAGAAGTACTAGTGCTCTTGTTGTAGGCACTGCAATGGAGAAGACCATCGACAAGAGTGTTGTTGTCTTGAAGGTGTAGCTCGACGGTGCTCGTCGGGGCCGCGGCATCTAGACCGATTTGTTGGACTGTGTGCATAGTGGAGGAGGCCGCGACGACGATCTCTTGAGCTAGAGATGCCGCCGTCGACGAGATCGGCGTCAATACTTGATCGTGTCTGATTTGATCGGATGAGAGGATGACGCTAACGTAGGATTCTAGCTGTTGGATCTTCTCGTTGAGAACGGCCACGTCGTAGAGGAGAACGTCGGACGATGCCCCGGCGGCGAGCATGTCATCCATCCCTTGATGCATATCATCATCAAAGCCTTGCGGGTTGCTCGAGAAGCATGAATTGTTCATGGTTATGGATGGAGTCAGATCAGTGTGGCCTGGCCTTCAGATGTTGCAGTGATCAAGGAGGGATTGAGAGGAAAGCAAATCTATGGTTCGTGGTGTGTAGAAGGGAGGATAAAGGTAACATAAAAGGAGGAGAAAGATATAAGTAAGTCAACTTAGAACTTAAAGAGGCATCCCTGCTTGTGCCTTCCTCGAGTGCTACCAAGCCCAAGTAGGACAACCATCTCATGCTGAAGACAAGAGGGGAGTATTTTTAATCACCGGAATAGTGCTACGATGGGGGACATAGTATTAATATATTATTTAGAAGTAAGAAATTTTAGTTTAACAAATTTGAATAAAACACCGATTTAGATTAATTAATTAAAATAAATAAGTCCAACTACTAGCATAGGTGGTTAGTTTTTCGCTACTGCAATTAAAAAATTGAAGGTCTAAATCATTAGAAGAATAAATTACCTTGAGTGCAACGTATATCGGCATATTATGGTTCGTTTCTAGGAGAAAAGAATTTGCTTAACATCTAATTGTATTGTCTAATATATAACCACAAACTCTCAAATTTTGAAGAGAAGAAAAGTAATATATAAGATAATTCTCATTTATTAAAGGTACAAGAAGAAATTAATATTAATTATATTTTGATCCTCTCAATTATCACTTAATATTACTTTCACATTATAAGGAACAAGTGTTAAAATTATCTAACTGTATCACTAAGACTTCTCTATTAGAAATTTTATTAGAAAAAAATATTAAAATTGTCTTACTAATTAGATGGACTAAAATGATTTTACTTTCTCTTCTTCCGTCCTACTAAAAACTTTTTTTTAAAGAAATCAAAGTAGATTGATTTTGAGTTCAATATTTAGAGAAATGATTCATTCTTGTTAAGGAAGATGAAAACAATTTTATTTATCTATCAGTTAAGTTGGTCAAAATTTTAAAATTATTTCAATCAAAATTTCTAAAAAAATATTAATGGAGGGAGATTAGGATACATTAAATAGTTTAAGGGTGTACTTAACCAATTTTTTCTTTAAGATTGAAAATAATGCCAAGCGATAGTTGAAGAAATCAAAATTTAAACTTTTATATATCTTCTCTCAAGTAATATTATGACTTTATTTAATTTTGATTGCTCGCTAATTTATCCATCAAATTTATATATCATTTATTTTTTTAATATTTTTTTATTATATTATAATTAATAAATATATTCTTAGTCTAGTTTAAAATCAAACACTAAATTACTTTAGCCTAGTTCAATATATCTTAGGGTCAACTAATCTAATTTAGAACTTAGTCTAAAATTAAACAAAGACTAATGGCTTTATATATATAAATATAGTTGTGTCGTGGTTAATTTTCTATTGACTATCGACTACTCGCTAAGATGACAGCGACGGGACGGCAACAACTATGGCACCGATCTGATAAAATTATCCATTTAATGGAAGTTCTGGATTGTACTAGAAGGGTTGTCTGCTTCATTATCATTGGAAAATTTATATATATATATATATATATATATATATATATATATATATATATATATATATTAAACCTGCATGTAGATATGAGTGCATGCCCTCCTATTAGCGGTGTAAACGAGCAGAGGTTGAGCGAGCTAGGCTTAGCTCGGCTCGGCATGAGAGAAAAAAAATTTCAGCTCGGCTCGAGCTTGAGTTAGAAAAGTTTAGTTACGTGGGCCGGTTCTGATATGTGACTAACATCTAATAGTCCGATAATAAAATTTATTTTAACTAACTATACTGTCTAATATTTATATATTTATAATATTATTTCACATATTATATATCGAACTGAGCTCGAATGAGCAGACTTTAGCTTGGCTCGACTCGATTAACTTTTTTAGCTTAAAAATTTAGCTCAGCAAAGCTCATTTAGAGCTCGAGTCAAACTCAAGTTGAGCAGCCGACCTTATGAGCCGGTGAGCTTTTTTAACATCCTTGCCCTAGTCGGCTCGTCCTCATCCTCCCAAAGTTCAATTCACTGTTTTTTATTTCTACATTATTTTATGTTTAAGAAAAGATTTCTTGTTAAATTTAACATTCTCATGTTCTTTTTTCTTACTATTTCCTCCTAATCCTCCTTCTCTTGAGACGTCTTCTATCTCTGTTTAACGGGCATTTGTGAAAAAAAGAAGCATATTAATAAAAGATAAATGTATTTAGTTTTAAAACTCCAATCTTATTATTATTATTATTAAAATCTTTAAAAAAAATCTGGATCTTGTCTTTTGAAGATAAAATTGTATTGATTTTTTTCCTGAATAAGTTAATTTTGATGAGATGGGGTAATAAACTTAATTTTTGGAGAAAATTTTAAATCATATTATTTTTAAATTAATATTTTTATTTTTGAAGATTTTATAATTTAATTATTATTTTATAGATTTTATATAACATCTTGAGTTAGTTAAATGCAACCATTTACAAATGGAACTTATCAGCCAAAAAATATTTTGTATAGAATCTTAAAGGTAATTTTTAAAATATCTAGCTAAATTATTCTTTTAGTGGGGTGGGCTCAAGTAAGATATGGCTTAAAACATATTAGTGAAGATTAAATATTTATAGGAATATTTAGTAATTTAATCATTACATAAACTATAGACTAGGGTTAATGGTAAAAAATTAAAGCAATATTATGGTATTATATAAAAATTATAGTGAAAAAAAGAGATTAATTACAAAATTTTGATAGACACTACCAACACTAATAAAAAAATGATGAAAAAAAAGAATTGCAGGTGTTTACTGTGGGTCGTATTCATCCGTCTTGATGGCTAAAACAGCGGGCACTATTCTTTCTAAGGAATAAAGACTATAAAAAATGATCAACATTTTGAATGGTGCAACTAAATCTGTTTAGTTTGAGACATAAATTTCTTGCTTGCAATTTTAGAGAAACTAATCGCTCTGCTAATTGATTGCTAATCATGGTAGAATTATTAGCTATGGTTGTGCCTGTGATGGGGTTTTTTCGTTTGATCTTCTACGGTTGTTGGCTTCTGACTCTAATAAAAAAATTTGTAACCGTAAAAATTAGTTTATAAAATCTTATTTTCTTTTTGAAAAAAAAATTACTGAGTCAACAGCCTAAATTAAATACTTAAGTATTTTTCATATAACTACCACTAAAAACTTTCAAAATATTGTAATTGTGACTAAAAAATGAGTTAATTATACTTAGCTCTCATAAAATATCACTGTTTCCTATAAACTTAACTTTTTTAGCACATAATCCTGAACTAATTTTTATTTTATTTTATCACATAGACTGCTGAACTAAGAAGGTTAATGTGGATTTTTTTTAAAAATAATTAAGGGGTATATATGGATGTGAAAATGATTTAGGTATGTAAAAAACGGTGATAGTTTCGAGCTAAATATAATTATCCTAATTTTTAAAATAGTAGAATTATCGCTAAATTATTTTTTACTATTCTAAAATTGCCATTATAGTTAAATGCCAATATTTCTAACATCTTGTTATTAAGTTAATAAACACATATAAATAATTAAAATAGCCCCCCTTTTTAAGTTAGAGGATAAAATATTTATCAATAATTTTTATGTCTCATAAAAATGAGATATATTTCATTATACTATGATATTGAGTATAATATTAGATAAGTTCTAAACCATTTTAAAATTTATGCAAGGTTAAATTAGTTTTCTAATCTTAAGTTATGTTTTAATAATGAGTAGTTAAATTTAATGATATTTTGAAATAATTATAATGTTTTAAAAGGTTTCAGAAATAATCATGTAAACAATCCCAAAAATGGATAAATTTTAGTGCCCTTCTGTGTGCTTAGTAAAACAGTGATTTATTTACTATTAATTTTAAAAAGAATTTCTAATGGAAGAGGCTGAGTGATATGGTTGGATATTTTAAGGGTGTATCTATCCATTTTCTTTTTTTTAGAGGGTGACAGG
The DNA here is from genome assembly GCF_048772165.1 of Typha angustifolia. Classification (NCBI taxonomy): domain Eukaryota; kingdom Viridiplantae; phylum Streptophyta; class Magnoliopsida; order Poales; family Typhaceae; genus Typha; species Typha angustifolia. The sequence goes on along the minus strand of NC_133245.1, from coordinate 12,218,841 downwards.
TACAGCCGAGGGCATTAAAATGTAATAATTAACCCCGAATTCTACCTCGTTTTAATGGAAAATTGAGGGTTTTTAACCAAAATAGCCCTATTTATTTTTTTTCCCCGAATAGACTATGCTTAAACTTATTTACTAAATGAGATCTAATTTACTGTAATCCTAATAAAAATACTGGACTGATCAGTGTTTTTAATTCAGCGTTTTTAGTGCTAGATAATTTTTTTCCTAAATTACTGAAAGACTTAAGTTAAAGGGATTTATATACATAAAATGCTGATCTATCTGTTAAGTTAAAGTGATTTATATACATAAAATACTGACCTATCCGTTAAGTTAAAGGGATTTATATACATAAAATATTGATCTAATCTGTTTTAGGATCGGACATCAGTATTTTTGCACGTTGATTAGTTCAGTATTTTTATTAGGACCATAGTAAATTAGACTAAATTTAGTAAATAAGTTCGTAGATAGTCTATTTTGGGAGGGGGGAGATGGATAAAAACTTAAAAAGTGCAGCAAAATTTATAAAGAACCAATATGAGCGTAGAATTACCGAAATAACCTTCGCCAGTCGATGCCCCTCAATTAACTCTCTGCAAGTCTCATCGCCCCTTCTCCATCGTCGTTCTGGTCGGAAGTGATACAGTTCCTACGAGGCTAACCAAAGTTTTTGCTCAGCTTTCTAGCCAATTTCTCCCGTTCGAGCAGGCATAGGTAACGATTCCAATCTATCTCTATATCTCTTCCTTTTTTTCTTTTTTTTTGATGAATCTTTACCTGCTTCTATTTTGGATTGAGCACTCTCCTCGGCTGTGAAGAGGAAGATAATGATTTGAGACGTCGACTTTTTTTTTTTTTTTGGTCTTTATTTTGATGACTAGGTTCTTCATATCTTTCCAGTAATAGCTATGGCATATGAATGAATTTGATGACTAGATCTTGTGGGTAATTTATGCCATGAGAAATGAAAAGGATGTTGATTAATATCGTTGTCGATGTGTTAAAATGGCGAGAGATGTCGCTAAGTTGGTGAGATTTGGGAGTGATTGAGGTGTTGGTATCATAGATTTCAGAGAATTTCATATGAGATGCTTCAAGCATTTCAACAATATTAATATGCCGAGGAGATAATTGGAAACGTTAGAAGATTTGATCTTGTTGGAGAGGAGATGAAAAACTGTTGTTCTTAGAACGAGATAGAGCCTGTATTTGAGTCGGATCAGCAAGTATTTTGAGTTTTCGACAAATTTTAAATAGACTTAGTGTGGACTGTGGAGGCTACCATTCACATTCTACACTCCATGACACGTGGAACAGAAAAAAAAAACAGCCATTAGGTAGCTTCAACATATAAAAATAACATTTCCTCTTGCCGGAATACGGCCATGAAATCTTTAGAAGGTCAGACAATCTAAGTGTCACATATTATACTAGGTGTAATCTAATTTAAGTCTGGGTTGTGTGCTAACTGTTGCACTTGTTGTTAGACAAAAAGTTAAATGTTCATTAGCAAAGATAATGAGATTGTTCAACTATTTGCCTCTTTGTTATAACTAAGAAGTTTTGATGAGGTGGAGCTATTAAATTCTGTTGATCTGACTTTACATGCACAACGCAAATCACATTTTGTTATAATGGCAAATTAAATTGACTAGTGAACAACAATTTTACTTAGTAATTGGTGGTTGTAGTTGGCCAGTCCTAAATCTTGGCTAAGAAGAGGAACCAATGAAAATTTGATATGACTTCCTTACTTTTTTGGTGGGATCAGCTACAAATCAGCAAAATTATTTGCTAAACGATATTAAAATCAGAGAAAAGAAACCAAAGCTCTCAAGGGGGTTAAATTGAATAAGTTTTAAGGTGATTCATCAATTATGCTTTCACATTGAGATCATAGTCTCTTTCTCATATTGTAGCTGGAACAAAGATGACGACCAATTACATCAATATATTAAAGAAGAGAGAGCTCTGTCCTTTGTCTCAGTTCATTGAATTAATTCTAAAGTGCTAGTTTGGCTAACATAATTAGAATTATCCTTTTTTAACTTCTGCAGACAAGAGAAATCACAACTTCTAACTTCTAAGCCAATGGAGTTAACAACCTGTCCTAGAACAGTGTGATGCCAAGTGTGTAGAAGGTTTATTAAGTGGAAGCTGGTCAGGTACTTAGGTTAATGGAACCAGCACAACAGATTGCACCAACTGCAGTCGAACTGACATTAGCAGTTGATTGTCGTTTTTAGAGAGATTGGTTTGTTTTGGCATCACTTGGTATTGAACAGGTGGGAAGCACCATTGATTGAGTTTCAGCTAGGTTGATAGTTGTTAGTAAATCAAGGTTCAAAGGTTTCTGACTAAGTTCAATTTGGTTCAAGAAATCCATTTTGAGCCAACACGAGTATTTTTGAGACACGTAGTGCATGAGAGTAATGTGATATTTCACACAGGTAGCGCATATACAAAGTGCAAATTGTGTAACTGCCCAATATGCCTTGTGGAACATAGTTCATTAAGAATTCACATAACCAGTGTCTTAAAGGCCTTCCTGAATAAATAGATATGCACATGCAATAAGGTCTTCTAAAACATTCCCCTATTTGGCTATTCGCTATTAGTTCTTAAACACAATATGTTATCTTGGAAGAAAATAATCTAAGACATATCTTTGGATGAGGAATAAAGCTGAAATGAATTGAGAGATAAATAGAAACAACAAGCACCGTGTTTAGAAGGCAATGGCAAAGACCAACCATGAATCCTGATATAAGCAAAAGACCGTTAGAACAAAGGTTCTTAGGGGCTAACAGAGGTAGTATTAATTTTATTGCCATAGGAGATGCCTATCTTGGACAGAACCCTGATGCAATAAGTTTACATGCATAATATGTGCTAAACCAGTTGTGATGTGAGCTGATGGTTTTATATTTAGGCAGTCTGACTCTCTGAGATAATAGTAGACTCTGTAAATGTTGAAAGTTTCACATTGTCATGTTCTTAGATGATCACTAAGGAAATCCAGCTAATACAGTGAAGACAAAGGATTTCAGTTCTAAGATTAGTACAACCTAACAGGTGAGATCTGAAACCTGAAAACATCTAATCTGAACCTATATTTGACATCCTTTGCTGCCTAGTTTCTTTGCTGAGGAAATTTAGAAATCATTTTCAGTCCATGAACCCTTCCACAACTTATTCTTCTGGTTTTAGTAGATTGATCACCTAACACTTGTCGCACTCTTGGTTTTTCAGATGTTTGTGTTGCAATCAAGTTTGATATGAGATGCACCTCTATTTTTTCTCTTTAATGGTGCATATTTGAATGAATCCTCTCTGGCAAAATTTTACTTGCATTAGATTAGAGATTGACTTTTGCAATCTTAACTTGCATATGTACGCTCTTCCTTCGTAAATTTAATCTCCTATGTGGCTATGAATCTTCCCAAGAAAATTATATCTTGGGAAGTCAAAATGATGTTGCACTCAATCTGTAGGGATGCCATAGCAGTAATATACTTAATACCTACTAGCAGATATATTTCTGCCAACATCATGGAAATTGCCCACAGAATTGCTTTTTGCAGTGGCTTATTTTACTAGTTGTGATCAAGAATTGAGTAATTATTTAGAGAATATTGATTTTCTACTCATTTGTATTCCGTCCATCAATTAAATACCTTGTTCGTGTGACACAGCTGATTCTTTTATTTCTCAGGTATCACCTACCGTGTTTACTTTATCCAGCTGTAATCAAACTAATGTCCAGGTTACGTAATGTAGTACTTGCAACAGGCTTGTTAGCCTTTGCTGCTGCTGGCTTATCATTCCCCTTCTTTATGGCGTAAGTATGATTATTTTATTAAGTAATTTATTTTATTTCAGCCTTTTAACGTTTAGCATGTGCCTTCATCTAAGATCACTATTTTTTTTTTCCTTCTTTGAAGGACATCAAGAAATAAACCTGTAATTGATTCATCAAAGCCCCTTCCACCCCAGGCTACCTTCCGAGGGCCCTATGTGAACACTGGATCTCGTGATATTGGGCCTGATCATACCACCTACCCGAAAAAGTAATGTTTATCCAGTTAAACATTTCGATATTACTTTGAGGAGAAGCCGCCCACTTAATGTGAAACTCCGCTCTTTTGTGTATTCTTTACTCCTTAGATCTGGTAAACTAAAATATCCCCAGAGCAGTTGAACAATTTGCAGTCTTTTTCTTCAGATTAATTGTTCGATGACCGTGTTTTTACTTGTTTCTAGATCTTCATCAGAGATGGAACTCAGTTTTACAATAGCAAGGTTGCAATGGAGAGAATAGAAGTGGGAATAAACACTTAGCTTATTAATTGATAATATTTGAACAGGTGAATCTGCTCTTCAAGTATTGGAGGGAGCAAATTTTCTTATTAATACCCTCATCTTTGTCTATCCAGTTACTCTTCATGCCCATTTACTATAAGCGAATTATCGATCTTCTAATCCCAAAATTTTCGACAGCTCATTCTATTCATTGTTCTCTAAAATGTGATTATCTGCCTGATAGCTAGAGATGTCTTTATTATACTAGATGCTTATGTAGTTAGGACTATCAGGAAAATTGAGTGCATTTTGCTTTATCTCCTACTATGCCATGTTTATGGTCCTAATAATCATGTGCTATGTCTATGGTATTATTGTACTGGTATACTATTGCAACAGTCGGTTCTATCTTTTGATCATATTTAACCCAAGCGTTTAACATGTTCATGCATGCAGAGGTAAAAGGGGAGAGGTTCTTCTATATAGCAATGAGGCGAGATTTTGACCAAAATGGGCCTCAGCATTTTTTTATACTGCTTTACTCTATCCGCCAAATTTAATATCAAAATAGATCTATTTTAATTAACTGTGAATAGTTGAATTGTTCAGCTATTTATATAGAAGATTAATTGTCAGCAATTTTACTATTAGTAAAACGTCGAATAATTTAGGGTTTTATTAAAAGAAAAGAATATTCTATCTTTCCCTGTAGTACGCTGTTAAGCGTTTACTATGAGCGGATTAAACACTAGTAATGTGACAGCTCGATTAGACAAAAATAAATCCTCTTTAGTAATAAATTTCGTTGGCAAGCAATTCTGATAAATAATATTTTATGCAGGTTTAATTTGGTCAAAAACTCTAATGAGTCAGTATGTCAAGTCACTTCCTTTTATAAGTTCTTCAGGGCTTGACGACATATCCAAATATGAGAATTTGAGATGTTGCTACGAAACAACTTGATCCGATCCATAGTGATTCTGGACAGATTTAAGGATATAATTTTTGAAAGAAATTTTAGAGGATTTAGTTGTTAGATCTTACTGAAATTTAGATATGTTGTCGCTTTTGAAGAGATTTTTTCAATGAATCCAAGATCTTAGGGTTTGGATGGTTAGATCTTAAGATATCGGTCGAACAATGATCGAAGGTCGGATGAATCTTAGCTTGTTAGCCCTTCAATAGCTAGGCAGGTGCTAAGGGAACTCCGTTTTAGAGTGAAGGGGAAGAAGTTAGTGCAGAAGAGGGGGATTAGGAGTTAGAGGAGGCCGACGAAGGACTTGGGTAGTGGAAGGAAGGATGTGGGAAAGAGTGTTGATGGCTAGAGCAAGGAGAGAGATAGGGGCAGCAATGCTAATGTAAAATATCCGATAAATTTCAATTAAGGTTTTCTCTATATAAATACAGAGGCTCACCCTTTTGACTCAAACAACCAAAATAAATTCTTAAAACTAATAGTTCTTGCCGTGGTATGTTCGAACGAGTCCGATCTTGTTCAAACACGTCAATTTCGTTCTCTGTTTTTGCGAACGTATGTAGGCATTATAACGGGCATGTTCGAATGCACAATTTTTGTTCTCTATTTTTGTGAATGCGTGTAGACGTTCGAATTGTGCTTTCAAATGTGGGTCCCCGACGTTTGGAATAGGGAAAAAAAAGGAGTACAATAAAAAAAAGGAGTACAATAGAGAGTATAAGGAAAAAAGAAAAAACTGAAAATAGATTTTTTAAAAATTATTATTATTATTATTATTATTTTATAAGGAAAGAAGCGTTTCCTAAGGAATTTTTTTTAAAAAAAATTTCAATCAATCCCCCGCTCGGGAAAATTCCTCTCCTCCACGAAAGAGGTTTTAATCCAGGCCCAAGTGCAACTCATTTGAGTAAGCTTGTCTCTCACCTATTTAGGTAGGCTTATTTAGGTGCAGACTTATTTTGGTCAAAGAAACAGAAGCTTCTTATCCGCTCATCTCCGTGTACACAAGCGTATATTCTTCCAGAGGCCAGGAGACGCCACCTCTCGCCTCTGAAGTATCACTCCAGTCTCCGTTGTCATCTCCCTTCCTTCACCACTAGAGTACAACTATGACTCTCCATTCTTCTTCTTCATTCCTCCGTCTCATCTCCACCCCAATCTCCTCCAGATCCACGCGTCACTCTCTCCGCACGCCAAGTCGCCTCCCCCTCCACGTCATCCGCGCCTCCGCCGTCTCCTCCGCCCCAAAAGCCCGCTTCATCGCCCGCCGCTCCGAGTCCACCGTCGTCAAGCAGCTCCAACGCCCTCTCGGTAAAGACCCCAAAAACTCCAACAGAAGGGGAAAAAGGAAAAGATTCTAACGTAGTTGATTTCGATGTGGATCTCGCAGCTGAGTACATGAGTCTTCCGGCGAGCCAGTACTCGGTGCTCGACGCCGAGCGCATCGAGCGGGTCGACGACAATACGTTCCGCTGCTACGTTTACCGCATCAAGTTCTTCGCCTTCGAGATCTGTCCGGTGCTCGTGGTTAGGGTTGAGGAGGAGCCTGACGGGTGTTGCATTAGGCTCTTGTCCTGTAAGGTACTTGTTAAGCCTATCTTGTTGAGTTTTGTTATCATTTGTTTCGGATTTTGGTTCTGATTGAGTTGGTTGGGGCGTGAAGTTGGAGGGTTCGCCGCTGGTGGAGGCCCAGAATGAGAAGTTCTCAGGTACGTGTGAGATCACTGAGTTATAGAAGCTTTGGTAAGTAGATTTCTGCAATTCAACTGTTTTGAAAGGCCGCCTTGGCTGTTTTAGCGTTAATTTTAATTAATAGAATAAATGTTTTTCTTGTACGTCTATACCGTCTATACTGCCGAGAGCGTCAGAGAGATTACTATTTGTTTTCTGCAAGAATGTGACTAGTATTTGTGATTACTATCTGCTAGTATATATGCTTGTTATTCTACTGATTGTTGTTCGTAATTGTAATTACTGTTTGTGAATTAGTTGTTATCCTGCCAGAGGAATTATTATTCATTATTAATACATTAATAGTATATATTACATATCATGTATAATTATTTTTAATTTTTTAATATTAAAAATGTTAAGCTGCCTTGGTGCCTGCATACCGCCTAGGCACTATGTGGTGAGGTGTCTGCGCGCTAACCGCGGTTGTCTTTCGAAACATTTAATCATTATAAGAACATGCATGTAAGCATTTGAAATCAGATTTCTGCTTTGTCAAGGTCTGGCATTAATCAAGTTGAGGCATGGAAATTTGCCAGTTTGATACATGTACCCTTATTCATATCTTCTTGAGTTTACAAAAACGAAATTTGATATTTTTCAAAACATTGAATTAACTATAGAGATACACTAACTCTTCTCTTGATGAAGAAGAGGAAATCAATGATATTTTGGTGCAAACTTATATTGGATTTTGACTTGGAATCTGGGGTGTACTACTGCGATAACTGTGTCATGAGTAATTGAATTAACAAGACGTGCCTATCTATACCTAGGAACTGAAAATGCTGACTTTACAAGTTCTGTTGACAATAATGAGAAGAAAGCCAGCCCGTCCTTGAAATCCACCTTCTTCATCTATCAGGAAGATAAGAACCATGTGCTACTGCTACTTTTTGGAAAAGCACACATCAAATTTCCTCTGCTTAATATTTGAGTATGCAATATGCTTCATGCCCCAACTAAAGCTTAGCATCAAACAATAGAGGATCTTTGCACATCAATTTCTGATGGCATGATATCTATCAAATGAAAGAAGCTTAGCTTCAATTTCTGATGGCACGATATCTATCAGCTAACGCAGTCTGATATGTATCATGCTGCAAGGTGTGTGCCAAGTGCCAACAGGGACTACCATTCTTCCAAAACAAGAAATTGCAGGATCTACATAGGGCTAAATCTGTGGTGACACAAGCTTAAGCCCTATGCAGAATCTCTGTTTATTCATTCGTTAGTACAAAACTTTAGGTCAGCTTCTATCTTAGGAAAAGCTCAACTTTTGCCAAATTTTGCAGACTTGTTTACATTCTGTTCTACTCCTTGGTAGTTAAATTTGCATGTTCTGCATAGTTTCCTTAAGTTATAGTGTTAAACCTCTGAGTGGATCTACTTAATGCTTCTTTTCCAGGATACATTTGACCTTGATTTGCTCTGGGAAATGCAGCTTCGATGGTGAATAGAATTTCTTGCAAGAAGGGTTTACAGGAGTCAGCATTCCAGCAGCTTGCATCAGACACTTCAATTGAGGCAATTTTGATACTCATTCTTGTTATAATAGTTCAATACAAGTGGCTGAATTTGTTCTTTGATTTCCTCCCCCCCTTCCTTTTGATCCCAGGTTGCTATTGATATTCCCTTCGCATTTCGAGCAATACCAGTTGAAGTTATTGAATCTACTGGCAAGCAAGTCCTTGAGCAGCTACTGAGATTAATGCTTCCACGATTTCTAAAGCAAGTAAGTTTGAAATCCTCTGCATTTTTTGCTGCATAACAAGTTATCTTTTCCCTTGAAAGGACCAAAGAAAGCCATGAAACTCTTATGCTGTCAGAATTAATGAACTCTAATTTTACCATCAAGAGTGTCAATCATCCCATGATAATAACGGGAAGTCATAAAATAATAAATCAATTTATTCAACAAAGGATTATAAGAAAACAAAGCTACAATAATGCTATGTGGTTATTTTACATTTCTAAGAATATCAACGACCAAGATACTATGGATAGCTTTTGAACTTCTAAAACAGTATTTTTTTTTTTAGGTGATGGCCTGGTTATTTAACTCTTTTATATTGCCAAATAAACATAATAAAGAGAAATGATGATAGTCTATTTTTAATCAACCAAGATAGCTTGACAAAGCCTTTTGACTAAATTACTCTTCAGACCTGCAGAATGAACCTTTGAATCAGCTGAGGTATCAACAAATGCAGCAAAGTAGAAATACCCTTTTCAATTAGCGACAGTCCATTCTGCTTGATATTTCTTGCAAAATATTTAAACGTCTCTTTCAGACAGTAGGCTTTTCTTTTCCTCATTTTTCATGTTTCTTAACCCTGATTTTTTATCTAAGACAATATAGGCCCATTTCCTGTTTATTTTTCACTTCCATACATCCATTTGAAGCGGGAAAGTTGCAGAATTAATGAGGAAACAATAGAGGGATTTCTTTCTGGTTGGTTCTTTCTTTTATATGTAAGTTTGCTAGAGGAAGGTGAACCCAACTCATGGGAATATTTCTTTCAAGTTAGGATTATCCTGTTATTTCTAACTGTAGTTTGCAATGGGCTTGGGCAATTATAATCTAGTTGCAGATACTAATTCCTCCAAAAGCCTTAAGTTGTTAGAGAATAGTGAAAATAATTTATATTTTATAGTAAAGCTTGTCACATAAGGTTTACTTGAACACAAGCCCACAAGTGGACTTTAAATATTAGGTTAAATGTGTTGAGACCAAACAAGAACCGGCCTATAAAGATTTGAGGACTACTCCTGTTTCCATACCATATTAACTGACTGTGATCTCTAATAACTTCAGAGCTTAGGAAGCAGTGAAATCTATTTACATTAAGCATTGGTATTGCAAAGATAACATGATGCCACATCTGACGCAGGAGATATTTAGTTTGTTACATCCGTCTTGGCAAATATGCTTAGTCTTTGTACAGACTTGCTTAATCTCAAGATAATAACATAATATAACATCTGAAATCTCCTTTCCCAGGACATCATTGCTTCTACAGATTTGAGGAAAATAAAGGCCGGGGTGTTTTCTGCAAAATAGTTTATGCTGTCTGATTCACGAAAGAAGAGATCAGAAATTTTGGGGCTACAAAATTAAAATATAATGTTGTGAAATTCATATCCAAACTTTAGTTCTAGACATCCACATATCGATTTCCAAAAGTAACACAGAAGTGTTGGTACATAATATTGAACTTTTTTCTGCAAACACTATATTAGACCCTGTTAATCTGTTATGCATCAAATACCAGCTTGTCTAACCATTCTGTTGCTTGATATCTTCTCTGATAGTTGATCCACTGCTTTCATATATATACCTCAGATAAGGAATTCTAGATTAACAGCCATCTAAAAGTTACTGCAGCATTTATTTTCACCTTTTCTATCATACTCCATGGATATTTGATGCCTCCCTCACTATCGTACATATTCTTGTCTTCAGCTTGTCAAGGATTACCAGGCATGGGCTTCAGGTGACACCTCAAGGCAACCACTTGGGACCGGTCAAATTTGAAGCGGCTAGAGAACTTGCCTATAGGCCTATTCATAGTCTTTTGCTGTAGTATCCATGTATAATGTTACTCAAGTCATAGTGTTCACCTAATAGTTTCTCTAGTGGTCTCTATCAAAATCTGAAGATATTGTGCAGTTTTTCAGTTTGTTTCGCTACGAGAACTACCAGAATTTAGAAAGCTATAAAAAAAATCTCATGATGTAGATGCTTTTACTGTCAGAATAATACATGTAGGTTTGCCCCAAAGGGCTAAATAATTTGTTCTGTGTTCTTGTTGCCTGATCTTACTCATCTTTGCTTGCACCTGATTAGGGGGGAAGTGTATTATGCCCTTAATTGTGACAGCCAACAATTGCCAAAATAGTTAATACTGGCCCTCGTCAATCTTATGCTTATCATGAGAAATGTGGGTCCGGTATAAAATTGGGATAGGATGTGTATGTTTTGTTGCTCTATCTCCGACCGTCCATTGTCGTGTGAAAGTTAATGGCACACAGATTTGAACTTCGTTTTCCTTTCATCCTAAATCGTCTTTCTGCACCAAAGAAGTGTTACATCTATTTTGGTATATTGGGGCTAAATATTGACTCATATGATAATCTGACTTTTAAATGGGTTTGAGTTTAATAATTATCAGTATTTCATATATACCAAGGCTAAAAATTGATTTGATAATCTGACTTTTAAATGGGTTTTAGTTTAATTGAGTTTGGATTATAAACAGGTCAACCTATCTAACTTTTTGTCTTTATTATCTCAACTTGTATGATCCAACGCACCGACTTATTATGATACGATAAAATGTGACTCATATGACTTAACTAATTTATTTATAACCCAATGAACCCACTTATGACTCATCTAATCCATCTATAATAAGATAAAATTCGTTTATAACCTAAAAAAACCAATTTATAATCTAAAAAGATACAATTAATACTCAAATAATTTAAATATTTTCAGCCCCACAATAACTTATTTATGACCAGTGTAATCTATTTAATAAATATCATATTTATATTTATATTATACCCGTCCAACCTACACCCCACTAATCCGAACAGATTGCCACCTCTACTGCCTACCTACCTAAGCATTACTCGGATCATATAATCTCCTATAAAATAAAATCTCCCTAACACGAAGCAAACATGAAGCAAACATAAAAGAAAACTGTTATTACTGCTGATTTTATTGTTCTACACAAGCTGCTACTAAGAAGCTACTTATAAAGTAGAAAGAAAGAGATAAATTCTTCCTTAATTGGATAGGAATTTAATTATTCTGCTAATCGGGTCTGCAAAGCACTGTCCTGGATCCGAAAGCCATTGAACCGAAATAGATTTATATGAGAATTAATTTCCTAAGGCTTAATAATTTACTCACAAATTTTAAGTGTCGAGGTAAATTAGACGTATGATAACAAAAGAGTTTATAGCGGACTTGGAATAATAAAAAGAAATTATCCATAATTCCATTCCATAATAATTCTCCCAGAAATAACTTCTGCCATTCCAACTCCTGTGTGCTGTCACCGCTTTCTCTTTCAGCACTTCGCTTTCTCCTCTTCTTCCTCCTCTCTTCCTTGTCTCTCCGGTCCACGTCATCCTCCTCCTCCTGCTCCTGCTCCTGCTCCTGCTCTTGCCATGGCCTCCTCTTCCGGCTCCGTGCCGGCTCTTGGTAATGCCAGAATTGCATCCCCGTCTCTTCTCTTTATTCCTTTCCTCGTCTTCTCATGATCTCATCGTCTGTCATGCCTCTCCTTCCTCTTCCAGAGGCAGTGCAGGTGCTCGTCTCCTCACTCGCGGACGAATCCCCTATTGTCCGGAAGGCATCGTTGGATTCTCTCAGGGAGATCGCTCCGCTGTAATTTTTCTCTCGACCCAGTTGGATTAATTTTTTTTTTCCGAAGATTGCATCCTTTTGTTGTTTTATGCGATTCCCTCAATCGGGGTTTGCAGGAATCCTTTGTTGGTCTTAGATTGTTGCTCCGCGGTCTCTCGAGGGGGGCGTCGGGTATGCGATTTTCCTTCTTAGTGTGCTTGTCTATGTTCTATCGTGGAAATATTTGAAAAACAAAATCGTTCTTGGGGTCATCTGAATTGGTCGGCTTGTTGGTTTGCAGCGATTCAGCAACATGGCTGGAGTGTTTCTCGTAATGGCTAGTGCGGTGCAGGCGATGGACCGCAAAGATGTCGAACCCACGTACATGGCAAAACTTGCAAAGGCGGCGACAACGGAAATTGTCACCTCTAAGGTACGATTAGCTTAAATTATACAGTTGATGACTACCATGAGGAGCACAACTTGTGGTATACTTTGACTGTATCATCTCTTAGATATGAATATGGTTGGTGAAGGATAGTTTCAGTGGAATTATAAATCTTCAGCTGTTTTTTCCCTACTTGTGCTCCTTGCCCTTTTCTTCAGCTTGCTTACTTGGATACTTCGTTTACAATCATATGTCCCTGCAGATTGGAGATTCACACATAGCGTAAGCTTTAAGTTTGCAGCCTTAGCAACCGTATTTAAAATAATTTTTTGCCTCGCAGTGCTTGAAGTAAGATGATGAAGCCCTAAATGCAGCAAACCAATCGTCTGATGCACACATTTATCTTTTAGCGTTGTTGGCAAATAATCTGAAAGAAATCCTCAATTACTCTTTTTACTATCTTTGTACAAGGGTGGCTTTACAAGACATCTTTTAGGTTTTCTATAAACCGTACTTTTTCAAGTACTCTGTTAGTGTCTCCTTGCATTCTCTGTGTTACCAGTAGACTTGCTTCTACAGTGAGGACTTTGTGGAACTAACTACAAATTATAATTTTATGCTGCTAATTGTTAGTATAGTCCTGTTTTTGGATATCTGAACACCATCTATCAATTATGTTTGTGGAACCAATCATGAGTTACACCACATGACCACCAATAAGAAAGGATTTGTCTTCAGTAAGACCAATATAGATATAATGTCAGCCATACTGGGAATTCTCCTAATTTTTGTTTGCTCAAACTCCTTTAACAACTTTTCTTCTTTTTGTCTATCATCTACTTTCTTATTTTTCCTCTGTTCCTTACCCGTAAAATTTCTATCAATTGCCAAAGAGAAATGGAGTGAATGGTTACCTCATTTTTCTCCATTGAACCTTACAAGTGCTTAGGAACCATATTGTCTATCAAAAATCACTTGATAGATCAAATAATAGTTTGTTGAAAGAGAATGAACAAAATGAAAAAGAGAAACATTGTTTGAGGACAGTTCTGATTATTACTTCAATTGGATAGTTGTTCTTCTACATGCTCTTTCTTCACTTTTGGTAGATCCATATATCATCTTCCTTTTGCAAGATTGTACTTTACCAACAATCTTACACTATAAATTTTTTTGGATATTGATTTGACAAATTGTTAACTCCGGTTGTAAGCTTGTTTTTCAAATATGCTTAATCTTGCTTAACAATGCTGTTAGTTGTCAACCCATTTCTATGATGGCTAAGCACAAAGAGTTCAATACTTCAATTGCAAGTTTGAAATTCTTTTGGTAGTTTGATTAAATGTTCGAAGGCTTGAAGCACTACTTTTTCTTAATCAGGGAGCTATTCTGAATAGTTTGATGGAATGAAATAGGCCTATGACGCACTAGTTTTTTAAAATTACAATTACAAAGATATAACTTCTTAGAATTGCATCGACTTAGTTTCAATATTATATCAAACAGAAGTGCCTTATGTATTTGCAGGAGCTTAATGCTGATTGGCAAAGGGCAGCAGCTAGTTTACTTGTTTCAATAGGATCACACGCTCCTGATTTGGTAAAGATCCTCATTGAGAATGAATAATTTCTTCCTTGAAGAAATAGTCTTTATTTCAATTTATCTAGTTGAACTTCATTTTGTGGTTTGCTTAGTTGGAAGGAAGTGATCTGATTTTATGTCATCAAATTTATTCTGTAGAATGAATTGGCTCTTCATATTAGGTTACATACCTTTCTATAGATTTAAAAAGTTTGCCTTGTTTTATATTTTTATTACAAATGCCTTTTCTTTTCATGGCTAGGTGTAGGAGACATAAACTTAAGTTATATTGTAGAATTCTTTTACTCTTCTCTGTTAGCTGTTGTCGTGACTTAGTTACGTCAGGTTTCTCTGGATTCAATCTATAATATCAATATTGAATCAAAACAATGATTTGGATTTTAGAGATCTTCAAAGCTAGTTTATAGAGGAGTTTATCAACAGCTAACTTAGTTTGTCTCATTTTTATCTGGATACAATCTACAAATTAAACATTTTAGAGATCTTCAAGCTAATCTACACAAGTACTTTTGGGATAGTGAAGTATATCAGTCACAAGCACGCTAAATTATGTGGACTACAGTCACTACATCTGCATGTATGGTTCATATGCCATCTGATGCTATGCCATTGTGTCTTTAGACAACTAATTGATTCTCTCTAATAACAACGAAGAAAATACAAAAGAATTAATAGTTCCAAGGTAGTCAAATCCCTAAGATATATTTTAGGCTAAGATGAAGCCTCTCTTTGATAAAGAAAAAAATATGGGAGGTAACTTTTCAGAGGATCACTTATTGTAATCTGCCAAATAACTACTCTTTTGGGGATAATATTAGGTCCTTGTGATTTATATATGCTGATATTCGAATATTTACCAATCTTCTTGGCCTTTTCTTAAGGTTAGATATCTTAATTTGTAGCATAAGCGTATATGGGCTAAATACGAGGAACTAACATTAATTTAGCTCTAATAATTCCTTGTGGGAAAAGGTAGCCCCCTCTCCCTCTCTCTCTCCCAATTTATATGCACTTGTTTCTAATTTATATAGTGGAGGATTATTAAGTGCTTTGATATCTACTTGTTGGCTTCAGTCATCATATATTCTTATTGTGCCTTCTTATATGACTTTTGTCGTTTACTCCGTCCTATATGTGATAGATGATGGAGGAAATTTTTCTTCACCTATCTGGAACTAATTCAGCTTTACCAGCCATGGTGCAGATTCTTGCTGATTTTGCCTCCGCTGAAGGTTAGATTTTCATGTCATTTGTTTTAATTTGTCTTCATAATGGATGTGAAGCTGAATATGTTTGGATGTCTTTTTATTTGTCTAAAGCTTTACAGTTTACTCCACGATTGAAGGATGTGCTTTTGCGCGTCTTACCTATTCTTGGGAATGTACGGGATGCTCAGCGACCAGTTTTTGCGAATGGTACTGTCATTGTTCTGTGAACTAATTTAGAGATTATGACATATGCAAGGCAGATTGATCAACAGATGTAGTTATTTGAGAAAGTTGTAACTGTAAACTTTTTCCCTCTGGCTATCTTGTTCTTTGAAGTTCGATCAAAGTAATTTTCATCATGTTGTAATCGACTAAGTTTAATGCAATTTTATCTCCAGCATTTAAGTGCTGGTGTCAAGCTGCATGGCAGTATCATGGTGATTACCCCTCAGATCCTCTACTTGATAGTGATGTTATGTAAGTTCATAATTTGTGAAATATTTTACATCATAAACATATATAAAGATCTCAGAGTACCTTTCTTATTCTCTGACATTTTTCAGGTCTTTCATGAATTCTGTTTTCGACTTACTGTTGAGAGTCTGGTCAAATTCTCGAGATCTTAAGGTATGTGCTAACATTTTTTTATCATAATGTGCTTCTCTATTTGAACTTGCAGGCTGTGTGCATACTTCGTCTCTATGTCACATGTAGGCCCTGTTTATTTGCATGTATTTGTAGATACTGCATATGTGGAAATAGCTACAATTTTAAACAAATACCACTAGCAGATAGTTATCAAATTTCTCACCAAATTACAGTAAGAAGGAAGTGGTATAGCTCCCTTTCAATGTAATGAGGTACATCTCCTCTCCCTTCTCATTGAAGGTGAAAAACTGTGTTTTGACGTCCACTCTAATTGAATGAATGCCAAAATGCAGCATATTAGCTTAGATTAATACTCTACATAAGAGGATCTATTATCAAAATATTCTACTTAAAATATTTGTTGATATATCATTTTTAGGAACACCACGCTAAATAGCTCTGTAATGTTACCTCTGCACTCATTTATTAAAAGAAGTGTGGCAGATGTAGGATACATATTCCTTATTTTGCTTATACTGCACAACTGTAGCAAATAGTCACTCAATCAAAGGACTCTTCACTTCTGCAGTACTTTTTTATGGCATTATGATTCTCTAAGCTGCAATTGCTCATGCTAATTCATTGGCTAATTGATCTTTCTGCAAATTCTTTTTGATCAGGTGCGTCTATCTTCTGTTGAGGCCTTGGGAGAAATGGTTGGTCTAATTACTCGACCACAGCTGAAGGCAGCATTGCCAAGGCTTATACCAACTGTATTGCATCTGTAAGTGTACAGCTATTGCATATTGGCATCCTACTGAATGCTGATACTGTATGATGTGACCAGAAAAATGTAAATTCTCCTTTTATATGTTTCCTTTCTTTGGACAGATGTAAGAAAGATCATGAGATTGCATTTCTTGCCACACATTGTCTTCATAATCTTCTTACTGCCTGCTTGATGTCAGAAAGTGGTCCTCCTTTACTTGATTTCGAGGTAATTCTGTATCTCATTACAAGTTTCTCTCATGATGAACCAAGTATCTGTATATCTGATTTTAATGAAGGTCAATAGTTGTGTTCAACCTGATGTTTTTCCTAAACAGTTGCAATTTTCTCACATGTAACTTTGTCCGTCTGTGCTGGTATGTTATTAAAACAGCGAGGAGAATTGGTAGGTCACTCTATCCATTTTCTAGGAAGTCAGAACACTGTTGTGTTGGTGCTATGATATGGTAATGGATGTGCCCAGCCTAGTATATTGCACTATACAGATTAGGCGTGAACCTGTTTGTAGGTTGGAGGTTTTCCTTGAGCAACATGAGCCTAGATGCACTTGTTTTGGGGCATCTACTGAGATATTTATCTCCTAAAGCAAACATTTTTGTCCTAAATACCTTTAGTATTATGTAGTTGTGTTGGGGCACAAACTATTTGGTTTGGAAGGGTGGTGGGAAAAGCTATTTCCTGTGGGCATAAAGCTTTATTAAATATTATGCTTTAGGCTGGTTCTTTCATTATTGTTAATTTAACGTTATTGTGCTCATTTGTATGAATCAAGGTTTAAAAAATCGGGATCAGAATTGGGGTCAGTCTTTCAAAAAAAACGATACGTATCGGCCGTATCGGTCGCTTGGATTGGATTAGACTTTTTTTAATTATATAAATTTAAATATTATTTAAAAATACAGAAATATTTTTAAAAATTAAGAAAAAAAGACAAAAAAGAAAGAAAATAAATAAAGAAAAACTATGGTGCAGTGAAAACTGAAAAAAGAAGAGATTAGAAAGAGAGTAGTGAAGGAAAATCAAACAAAAAAAAGAAAAATTATAGTGTAGTGAAGAAGAAGAAGAAAAGAGAAGAAAAAAAGATAGAGAGGAAGAAATAAAAAATCTGAGAGAAAAATAAAGAAATAAAATTAAAAAATTACATCTGGAATTTGCTGGAGTTAGATCTATGTTATTAGAACTAGATCTTTCTGTAAGAAAGACAATTGCTATATGGTAAGGAGAGAAAAAGAGAAATAACGAGAGAGAGAGAGAGAGGAGTGAAAAAGAGGGAGAGAGTTCAGATCGGGCCTAGATCGGAATCGGGTTTGGCTGATCCTACTCCGGCGAACCATGGTATGAATAATATGATATGCTTCAATGATGGTGCATTTCTTCTTGTCTCTCTCTGTCTTTTAGTCAAGTGGTTGGACAGTATGGGAAATTAGAGTACACAATTCTAAAGAAAGCTCCACTTTTATTTTCTTTCAAGTTGTTGAAGCCATCACCTATAAGGAAAGTGACTAAAGTGACTAAGAGGGAGAGATCTACAGTGCATATGAGCTTACAAGCTTGAAGATATTGGAATTGCAACTTTAACTTCTTTTGGAACTACGTTGTGACTAGATGCATATCTTCTACATTGTTCGCTAGTAGGTGTCGACATTGTCGCTATGTAGGGATAGAATTTCTGGGTATTGGCGTTGGAGCAGCGAATGCGAGTGGCGCTTCATCGATGATTTCCGCCACATGTCGGTACGCCGTCAGCATGGCCATCGCTGCTCACAGTAATACTAGGTAGCCCCTAGCCCCTAGCCCTTAACCCTTAGCCCCTACTTGGGTTCAATAATTATTGATCCTATAGGAAGGCAAAATATCAGAATATAGGCCAAAACTGAACCACCTGTCTATGTACATAGACTGACTGGTTTGATGTATAGAGTAGATATTTGTTTTTCATTTTACATATAGATGGTGGGTTTGATCTTATCTCTTGTCCCACCCCTTTATCTTAGCAAATAAATGACCCCTTATTTTTTCTATTATGTATTTATTAGCTAAAATTTAGATTTTTTTTCTAAGGTATTATATTTGGTTAAAACTGCTAAAATCCTGGAAATCTGATAAATTTTGTTAGGATTTGGTTGTTGAATTTTAAAGAGTCCTCGTTTGGTTAGAGATTAGATTACAGAAATATTTTGATTAGTTTAGGTTATTTTTTGGTGCAATCTCCCTATCTCTTTATATAGGGTTCTGGTAAATTCTGTAAAAAGAAATTATCATGAAAAATAGAATAAGGTGTTAGTTTTGTGGAAATTTCCATGTCTCTTGTCCCTTCTCATTTTCTCATATTTTTTGTGGTGGATTCCATACTTTCTTTTGCCCCCCTACAATTTAAGTAGGCTCTTCTTTTTCCCCGGTCAGGTGGGTTTGACTTTTTTCTCCCATGGTTTGATGACTTATCCTCTCCTCTTATTTATCTAGCCGTGCTAGTATGAAAAATGGTATTTAGAGGCAGAATAAGAGATTCATTGAGGCCTTATCTTTCTCTTCTTGGTGGTTCTACGTGCTTTCTTATATTTCTCTGGAATGGTGTATGTCCTACCCTAGGTCAGGTCAATCTGATATCAGAACTACATCAATCTGGTGTTTGAGCAATTTCAGATCCAGTTAATTTCATCATTAAGGAAATTCAGTTATTAAATATGAAGACAAAGTTACTTGAGTTGAAGATGATTTCTGATGCATAAATTATGAAGAATAATGATATATATTATTAAGATGATCTCGAGGCGAGATTTATGTAGTGGAAGCAAATGATGTAAATTATGTGCTCACCTTAATGCTTAGGCCATATCACAATGTTGACTGACCTAGTGACTTGCTACTGTCATGCCAAGATAATCATCTTTTTATGTCATGTTAATCACACATATCAAGTAATTCAACGTCATAACCAGAATACCATCAATGCATGGGATAGGGCAAGGCAGAATTATTGAATGAAAGTTGAGACTGCAGGAAAAATACCAGTCTTAGTCTCTATGGCTACATATTAAAATTTTCAGGCCAATGCATGACTCAACTTATCAAGATCATCAGCCCCATCTTTGTGCTGAATATTATATGGAAACCTTGGCTTGTTGTGGCACTGCTCACCCTATGCTTGTGGGTTAGCTAGACTGTAGTCACAGTAGGTCATGCTTGAATGGTCCTGGCTGCCAGGAGCCCAATTGTCTATGACCATCATTTTAATCGTCTCTCAGGTATTCTTTGAGCATTACCTAACTAACGTTCCCACCACATCTGTTGCAGCAAGTCACCTTATGTGTTCTTTTTAGTTGTTCAAGGGCTCAGTGTTACCTTCTTTGTTGAGATGTTGTTCAAATCCTATCGTATTTCCTGATATCAGTTTCCTCTTTATTGCTATCAATCAGATTGAAGTCAGTTATAAAAGTAAACATGTTCAAATTTTGAAAATAGTCATCCATTTGCAGGAGCTTGCCACTATTTTATGCACCCTGCTTCCTGCAGCATCCATTGACAATTACAAAGATGATCAGTCAAACTTCTCAATGGGCCTGAAGGTATCGTTGTATATTGTTTTTCTCCTGTTTCTCAGTGGGTTTTCCTATAATGTGTTACTTTCAATTTTCTTCACCATATCATTCTGTTTCTATAAAAGAAAGTTGCTTGCTTATTGCTCTTCTCAATCATTCAGAGTTGGATATTTATTTATCTACTTAGTAGTTTGAAACAAATTTACTCCATTTGGTGCTTTTCAATTGAATGTTGTTGTTCTGCCATTTATTTTTTACAATTAATTATTCATTTACCTTCTCTTCCCAATATTAGTTTTGGGCTTTGGAAGTAGCAAATTTCTCTCTTTTTATATTGCATGTCTGTCTGCATGGGCATAGATATGCATTCAGGTGGCACAATAAGGAACCATATGTTTATACTGATATTCTATTCAATGTATTCATGCTAAGTTAGGCACCATTAGAGTCTCTTCTGTTTCCTAGGCACTGTCAGAAAATGTTGGAGAAAATAGATTTAAGCATCATAAGCTTCATTTGCTCCATGCAAGGATTGTCGTGCCAATAGCATGTGTTGTGCTGATACCCTGTCAGCATGCCCTGTGCTGGCTCGATAGTGTGCCACTGACACACTGGTGCACGCCTACTGGCATGTCTACTAGCATGCCTCTAATACATTTTTTATTTATAGGTATGTTAGGTTCCAATATATATATATATATATATATATATTAAATCTTACATTAGAGCTTTTTTTTTATTTATAATCCTTAGATAAGTTGCCAATGATCTATTTTGTGAAAAATATAGTATTAGCCAAGTAGAAATATGAGTTAACAGATAAAATGATTGAACATATTCATTAATTGACAATAGTTTAGTAATTAAAAACCAAAACTAGAGTACATACCTTGTTGAATGTAGATTGATTGGGACAGTCAGGCTCATATGGAATTAATCTGAGATGCTCATACAACAATTTTGTCCCAATTTAAATAATTTTGACATATTAATTTTAGATTTTTTGAAAATTTGGAAAGTCAAAATTTCTCTTTGATTCCTACATTTTGATATTCATAGATATAGCACCAAAATACTAGATCTATGTAGAATGATATTTACAAATGATAGATCTAGCAAAGGAAATAGCTAAGAGAATGAAAGGAAGTTATACCTTTTGACCGGATTTGATGAAATAATCTTAAATCCCTCTTAGATCTCCTCTCTTTCTCTTCCTCCACTCTCTGTTTGAGAAAGGTGCTGCCTCAAAGAGACCTATTTTGGTTCTCTTTTGACTTAAATTAATGTATTTCGGGTGGCACATAATAGGTGCCGCTTGATCCTATTCCTATATCACTCGGTACAGGCTATACAGGGCTCGGCACGCCTTGGCATGGACTAGCATAGTTGAGTCTTTGGCACCCCCTGTGCTAGGTTCGATAAGCCATTGGCACGACAAGTGCCAGGCATGCCTCCTGTTGAATGGTACGACAATTTTGGCTCCATGATAGGAATCTTCTTTTTTTGTGCACCCAATCTTCTGAATCCCTAAATGTTGCATAATTTCATTCCCTGGTTGTATATTGTGTTCTGGCCTTAATATACATCATTGAGGTCATGTTGTAGGTTGCTTTTAGGTAGATAGGTAGATGATGTATATCTCTTTTTTGGTGTAGATTTGAATAGCAAAGTATTTCTTCTTTGGATTGATTTTTATGTAATATTTTGCTTCTTCCTACTTGAGGCAGCTGTAATTATTCCATAAAGCCTGAATGTCCAGATGTCATACACACTCTTTCCTTTTGTGCTTTTTCTTTCTCTGTGAAAGTACTCAATCCTGGATAGCTGACCCTTCTAAAGCCTCATTGCTGCGCTATCTATTCGTTTTTTTTTTTATGTTTGGTAGTTCATCCTTTTGGAGATGTTCGTGCAAAGAGGATAAACCACCCCCTAATAGAACGCTAACAAACAGGCCAGAGTCAAAATTTGTCCCAACTGTGTTGTTAGCTAAATGTTTGTTTTTATACTAACCCGTAACCTTTTCTCTTCTTTCTCGCCTTGTCATATTCTTTTCTTCTTTTTTCTTTTTCTGAGAGACATCACATTGGGACTTAACCTGTTAACTGGTTCTTGTCCACCAGAACAATATTTGTTTGATTATTAAATCATTTATCTTAATTATCACTGCATTTGGAACTTTCTTTATTTACTGGTTTTCGTGCTCCTTGTTCCTCTGATAAATAGTGATGATTGATGATTGACAACTAGCATTATGTTTGTGGACAATTATCTTCTTTTTTGTTCTTTTTAGGTATTATGCTTTATTCAGGCTATACATTATATTTTTAATTGTCTTATATACTCTGGTTAGACTGTCATACAATAATGTATTTCTGTTGGCAGGCATATAATGAAATTCAGCATTGCTTTTTAGTAATCGGTTCTGTCTACCCTGAGGATCTCTGCCTTTTCCTTTTGAATGTAAGTTAACAATACCAAACACAATGAAGCTGTTTTTTGATCTTTGTCAAATATTTATCCATTTCGATGACTCGATTGTCTTCATGTTAGCTGTGGTAATAGTATCAGCCCTTGAAGCGGACTTCTTTCTTCTATGTTGTCAACTAATTTATGTACTTCTCACAGAAATGCAAGTCAAAAGATGAAGCTTCCATGATTGGAGCACTTTGTGTTACAAGGCATCTCTTACCCAGGTAATTTTTTGGGGGTTTAATTTCTTGTTATATCATATGCTCACCCTTTCAAAGTGTCTTAATTTTTTTTTATTATATGGAGACTATTGGAAGCATGGCATGGTTTAAGAGAAGAACTAGTTGAAGTTGTAAGTTTGTTGCTAGACGAGCAAAGCTTGGGTGTTCGAAAGGCAATTGCAGAGGTACTTCTATTGAATATTGATCTTACATTTTAGTGTATGCTATTGCTAGATGTATGACATGAGTATGGCGCTTATTGTTGGTTTATTAACTGTGAGTAACATTGAGGTTATCCAAGATATTTGGTTTAATTCTTCTTCTCTGACGCTATGCACCTGTTTGGCCAGTTAATTGTTGTTATGGCTTCACACTGTTACTTAAGTGGACCTTCTGGAGAGTTGGTTGTTGAATATCTCGTACGGCATTGTGCTACATCAGATGAGGAAGTAGGTGATTTCAAGATTTCAAAGGAAATTGCTTGGAGAACTGGCCCTTTTCAATATAAGAAATTGGAGGTTTCACTTGGCTCATTAATCTACTCATGTTACTGACTTTCTTCATGATGACTAAGTTCATAGACAATTTATTGCCCTGTCAGGTAATAATGAGGCCAATTAGTCCTTCCGAACTCAGAGCAATCTGTGAAAAGGGTCTTCTTTTACTGGCTATCACCATTCCAGAAATGGAGGTAAACAACTCACTGTAGCATTTCAACCAATGTTAATGCATTTCTTCTATATCCTTTCCTGTTGTATAGTTGTGCATTGTGGTTTCTCTTCTTTTACTAAGCTCTTGGTAGTTGGTTCAATAGAGTTGTATTTTCATTAATCCTATGATACTTGTTTCTGGATTCTTTGGCAGCATATCCTCTGGCCATTCATCTTAAGGATGATCATTCCAAAGAAGTATACAGGTGCAGTTGCAACGGTAAGAGATGCTTATTCATTGATCTATTTCTGGGCTCCTTTCCAAGATAGATTTAGGTATTATTTGCTACATTCATGTTTCCAGACATATATAAGGGTCAATGGATTTAATTTTCCCTTGCTGTAAAGCTAATTTCTATGTTTTCATTGGTATGATAAGACAATGTAAAATAACTGTTTTGTGATTCTTTTTGGTTATGATTGTTCCTTCATTATCTCCTGTTGTAACCTGTAAATACTTGCTTTTATATGTAATTAAGGGCCAATTGGTTTAATATTCTTTCTGCAGTATTTTTCAGATTTCCTTTAGTGGAATAGAACCAATTACCTTTTTTTCTTTTTGGTTATAGTTGTTTTTGTGTGATACTTTCTTCTAATTAATCTGTAACTCTTACTTCTGCAGGTTTGCAAATGTATAACTGAGTTGTGTAGGCATAGATCATCTCATACTGGTACATTATACAGTGAATTCAAATCTAGCAATGACCTTCCTAACGCCGAGGTGGTGCTTCTTTACTTGTAATATTGTAATATGCTGGGTTTAGAAATATTGTTACATAAATATTTCTGATGCCTTCATGGATGCAGGATCTTTTCGCTCGATTAATTGTTCTTCTGCATGATCCACTTGCTAGGGGACAATTGGCTTCTCAGATTTTAACGGTCTCTTCTCCTCTGATACCTTTTTTTTTTTGTCCCCAATTCTTATGCCCTATCATAATGCAGTAATGTGATAGGATCTGACCCAACAGATTTATCAAGTAGTACCACAATAGTTTAATGGATGAAAAGAGAAGAAATCAATAAACCCTAGCCCCATAGCTAGATTCAAGAGAGAAGAGATAGAGAAGAAAATATTATATCGCTTGTCAAACTTAAGTAAAACAGCCTGTAAATAGTTTCTCAATTGGATTAATTACTGAAGGAAAGAAAACAACCCAAAACAAGTCCTAACCCAACTCAAACTCATAAAAATAATTAATTAACATAAGTGTTCGTCATCAGGTGTTTGAATGCCAAATCGGGCATTCAAATGCTTTGGAAAGCTCTCCTCCCAGCCAAAAACTCCATGGACGTGTTAGAATGAGCAGGGATAATATGGCCTGGTGTTTGAACGCCTGCCCATGTGTTGAGTCATATACCCAACAAATCCACTGAACTGGACAACGAGTTCCAAATAGTAGTCGCTTTCTTGTTTAGCAACTTATGTAAAAATTTGAAAGTTGCTCAGTAAACTGCTAAGTCTTAGGGAAAGAAATATCTACTAGTCAGTTTTTGGTTCAATGATTTATGTGAAAATTTCTCTTTTTAAGACCTAAGACTAAACAACTTTTAAATTCTATATAACCCGTTGAACTGGAAAGCGACTTATATTTGAAAGTCGTCGTCCGATTACTCATTTAGATTCATATTTATGTTTCAAAGTGAATTAAATGTGTTAAAAAAATTAGCTGTAGACTTAAAATAGTCAAAACCTCAATAATGTTTCCTATTGGTAAGAAAGAAGCAAACTTGGCAAACCTAGGTTTTGTACCTTACGCCTTGCCCTCTTTTAATGGTTGTACTAAGATGGCAGTCCTATTAGAAACCACTGGTTAATATGATCCAACTCATGCATATTGTACACATAATTGGCTGTCTTTTATTTTATTCTTCTAATCTACTTGGCTAGACATGGTTTAAATGGCAGAAGAACAATATGACTATATAATCAACTTAATATAGGTATATTTTAACAATGAAGGCTGATTAGAAGTTAATAACTGGTTATTATTACAGTAAGGAAAGTTTCTTAACTATTGATTATTCATTCCTTTCAGGTGTTATGCTACTTAGGTCCAATATTCCCAAAAAACCTCTATTTATTTTTGCAAGATGAGGTATAATAACTGTAAGTTATCATTTCTTTTCTCCAATATAAGGAAGAAAATTTGTGTACTATTCTGATTTCTGCTAATACTGTCAAACACATCTTCAAAGACATTGAAATGCTCTAAAATTTTATTTGTTCTTTTAGCATCTAGCTGGCAAAATTTCTACAATTGTGTTTGCAAGAAAGGTCTTAGATTTAATGGCACTTTTTGAATCTTTTAATTATGTATTACATGTTCCCTCTCAAATGGATCCTCTCATAGACATCATCTTTATAGTAGTGGCCGAAAGTCCTCGTTGAAGGTTGAAACTCATTTCTCAAGTTCGAAACCAGCAAAATTGTTGGTTTTGCCTTTGGTTTCAGACTACACTTGATCGAAATGGATCGGTTTCAGCCTAAATATTTCACTTGTTAGGGGGAATGGGGAGAGATTTGGTTTCAAACTTAAAACTGAAACCAAACTGGAAACTTAGAGCTGAACATGCTACCTGAATATGAGCATCAAACAAACTTGCTGTATGATCGTAAATGTCCACAGAGACTTGAGTTCATTGTTGTTTTTGTACACGATACTCATATCTCAGGTTTTTGATGGCTAAAATCTGTCAGAGACGATCTTGTGGATGGACATGTTAGTTTATGAGGTTAATGAATACTTTTAGTATATGACGAATAGAAGAGGAACTGGCACACCTCATTCGACACAATAACATGAAAGGACTTACTTCTACCACATGTGTAGTTCCACATCAAACAAGAAGATGGCTAAGCAACAGCGATACCTTAGAATTGATGCAGAGTTTGATTGTGGAATAATTTCCAAACTAGTTAGCTATGCTCATTTTTTTAAACTTGCGTAAAAAAGCTCATAGCTATTTTGGCTGTACACAGATATAGTAGTGTAGTTATTACACTTCATGTGACATGGATTTCAAATTAAAGTGAGGAGAATAGTGAAATTGCTTCGAGAATTGGTGTGATTTCATATGAATTGACCAAAATACTCTTTTGTGGATGGATGAAATATTGGTGCATAATATTATTTAAATTAACCTTTACTTGTGTTGAGTTTTTATTGAGAAAAGTGCTCCCTAACCTGGTTTTAGTATGTCATATCTGTTTTTTTTCTTAAACATGGTTACCCAATATTAACACCTGTTTTGACAGCTAAAATAACTATTTTACCTTTTAATTTGTGCATTGGATGTTATATCCATTTTTTCCTAAAATATGGTTAAGAAATATTTACACCCATTTGACCACTAAAAGTTTTATTTTACCATTTTAACCTGCGAGTGACATGTTATACCTGTTTTCCTTAAAACATGGTTAAGAGATATTAACATCCATTTTGATTTCTAAAGTTACTTTTATACCCTTTTAACTAGTGAATGACATGGTAAATCTGTTTTTCCTAAACATGGTTAAGAAATATTAGCACCTGTTTTGATTGTTAAAATTGCTATTTTGCCTTTAAAACCTGTTTTTGAACTTTTGATATGTTATACCCTTTTTTCCCCTAAAACATGGTTAAGAAATATTCACACCCATTTTGACTACTAAATTTACTATTTTGCCCTTTAAATCTTGTTTTCACATGTTATAACTTATTTCAACTTTGTAAAACATAGTTAACAAATATTAACACCTGTTTTGAACTCTAAAATTACTATTTTTCTTTTTTAACTTGGTTTTAACATCTCATACCTATTCTAAAAGATGGTTAAGAAATGAGAATATTGTTGAAGTTTGGCTCAAATTCAGATTTCAGCATTTCGCAGGCTTGTTGTGCCAGTGCATTTGAACGGGCTCTAGGGGCGTTTGAATGCAGTTTCCAGACAGAGGCTATTGATGCAGGCGTTCGAACGGAGCCCTGACGTTTGAACGTCAGTCTGCATTTTGCATTAGAATTCTTGGGCGCGTTCGAACGCCCTGCGGAAATCTCCAACTTGAACCAACCCTAGAAATAGAAATGTTAGGTTTTAGGGTTTGGTGTAGGCATTTTGTAAGAGAGAAAAATTTGTAGGGGAGAGCCACCATTGTTTAGAGTGAGATTAGAGTTGTAAATTCTTTGTATTTGGAGATTTGTATAGTGGATTAAAAATTGCTCCGTCTTTGGACGTAGGTACATTGCCAAACCATATAAATCTGGTCTCTTTTTAGTTTGCATCTAGTTGGTGTTTTTATTTGTGATTAGCTTAGGTATTAGAAGTTATCTACAACTAGCATCTTGAATTTGGAGTTCTCATATTGATATTGATATTAGCTTTGCTAATATTTGATTTGCCCTCAAATTATTGCTATTCCATTTGGATTTGTTTGAGGGTGAAGGATTTTGCTTTCGCTTCCTTTACCCATTTGGGTATTTGCACAACAAATATGCTTAAATTTTTGTGCAGTGTGGAATACATGTCTGCACTACATGCTTGTAGGTCTACAATGTATGCTTATAGGTCCACATGGCATGTCTGCATTGCATACATGTTGTAGGTCTGTGCTGCATGCTTGTAGGTTCACACTGCATGCTTGTAGGTCTGCATTGAATGCTTGTAGGTCCGCATGCATGCTTGCCATTCTTAACCTTGAATATGGTACCTTAAGTAGGTTTCGGAAAAAAATGATTGTAAACCGAGATAGTGGTGCCATCATTCTTTTTGATTTGACATGAAAATGTGATCATGTTTTCTAGAATAAGAAGTGGGTTTAGTAGGTATTTTATTAAAAAGCATGTGAAGAGAGAGAGTAAAGGAAGAATTGAAATAATAGTTGATTAAAGTGATGTCTTTTTAAAAATAAAATGGTAGTGGTGTTATCATTACTTTTTATTTGACATGAAAAAATGGTCCTTAAACTAGAATAAGAAATGAATTTAAGATATATTTTATTAAAAAACTTGTGATGAGATAGAGGGGGAGAACGATTAAAATGATAGTTGATTGAAGTAATGCCTTTTTAAGGGTAAAATAATGATTCTGTTTTCTTATTATATTAGTTTAACTTGGTGGTCTTACATAATGAGACGGAGAAGCTAAAGTAGTATTGACATAAACTGCTGTTTAGATACTAAACTAGGATAGACCTCAGTACCTCACTATACTAGAATGAATTTATGCTTATTTTGTAACCAAGCGGAGCCTAAGGGGTTTACGTTTTCTATTGGATAATGCTGAGTGTTGTAAAATTTTAGTATCTTATTAGGATATTGATCTTTCCACCCTCAATGGAATTGAAATATTTCATATGGTTCAAAATTGGATCTCTGTTATAGTGGACTTCATCTTGCTATGCTTTGTTGTAAATTTGTAATGGACTTCATCTTGTTATGTTCTGTCATAAATTTGTCATAATCTGCTGAGGAAATTGTTTTTCTCTTTCCTAAAAATCGCTTTTTTATTTTTCAATTCAATCAATCTTACTTAGTCATTCTTTTGACAAGTACTAGGTCCCTAAAATGAAAGCATATATCAGTGATCCTGAAGACTTAAAGCAGGATTTGTCTTACCAAGACACTTGGGATGACATGATTATCAATGTAAGTCTGATTTGTGAAGTTAATAACACTTCAAATATCATATTACAGATTGCTGTCCGTTGTTTTGACTTGCTTTGCAGAAATTATTTTGTATATATTCTCAAAAAGTCAATTTTTACAAAATGATTGTGAGTTTTACTCCCAAAATTCTTCAAATTACTGCATATAGAACTAACCTGTTGTGCTAGATCTTATTAATTTTAGTCCTGTGTTATCTGGAGTTGATAGTGTTGGATGATTAAAGGAGCTATCTTTTCTTAATATACTATGCTTTATTTTCGTAATTGTTTACTTCAAGATACCAGCTGCTCAAGCTGCTGACTCATCCCAATAGGAAATTGTAAATCTTTTTCATTCAGTTCTTGGCAGAATCTTTGGATGTTAGTCGAGATGCTGAGTGGGTTATTTCACTGGGAAATGCTTTTGCAAGGCAGTATGATCTTTATGTTGTAGACGATGAACATTCAGCTTTGCTTCACAGGCAAGAAATATGCCTTTTTGTCATTCTATTCTACACTTCTGTTTGTTTGTTAATTTTGATAATCTTGAGATACTGATTATACTTTTAGCATATTTCCTCTTAGAAGTAATCATAAGATACTTGTCTATCAAAATCTTACGTAATTCTTGAAAGATATTCTAGTTTTATTCTTCACTATGCTTTTGTTTGCTTTTGAATATCTTAATTTATGGGGAAATTTTGAAATATAGCTCTACATTTTAGTAGTCTTTAAACTATTTGTAACACCCTCCTTTTTGTATATAATTTTCATATGACACCCTCCTATTACAGTGTTACTTTGACTAACTAACCTGCTACTCTAGGATGAAGTTAATAATGTACTCTTGACATTGTTTTTATCCTAAATCCCATAGTAACCAAACTTACTAAACTACCCTTAGAAAAACATTCTTGAAGTTTGACTTTTTGTAATGGTACTTTAGGAAACGATATTTTAGAAGTTAAGGAAAATGGAGAAGGGTAAACAAGGGTATTTTAGATATTTTAGATGTTAAACTTATTATCTCTACCTGGATATTCTTGTTTAGGTACTGTTCTGTTAGATATTAGTTGGATTAAGTTCACCCAAGGTGTCATATGAAGATTATGGGCAAATTAGGGGGGTCAGGTTACAAAAACTCAAAGATGGGTTGTTAAACACAAAATTATTGAAATGTAGGTTGTTTTTTTGAAAATATCTCTAATCTATATGATCTTTTACTTTATTTTTTTGGAATTTTTTAACTATATATCGCGTGCTCTGCTGGGTACATCTCATTTTTATAGTGTAATTCTTGTATCCAATATGCACCTATTGATAGGCTACACAAGATAGCTATTAAATAGGCAATCACTTTCAGGGCATGATATAGCAAGATGATAATAAGTACTTCAATTCCCCAGAACAGGTAATATTTGCATTTTATTCCTAAATGGAGATGAAATATGTAGCTTCCTATAATACAAGCATACAGGGTTCATTATACATTCTCACTATGGCAGCAATTTACTATTTAAGATATAGTTAGATTCCATGGTTTGTTTCTATTAGATATGCGAGTGATCTCCAAGGTTTGTGCTCTTCTATCTGAGTTTGGAATGGTAATTGTAGAACTTATTTACATCACATTCTGTTGTACACTACTGCCCTAGTTAGTATGAAGATCTGCTCAAATTTGCCAGAGTATTTACTTGGTTTAATTTCTTGTTTGCCTGCCTCAGGTAAATTTCTTTCATATGCTTTTCTTTTTGAGGCATTTATGTAGGTTATAACTCTGCTTTGAAAGTTTATTACTATGAAACGAAGAGATTAAAGATTATATTTTGCTCTTTTTGAGTTTTTAGCTTTCTGATCTTTTCTGAATGTATTCTTGTCTTAGATACTCCAGACTGATGAGAAATTTGGTAGGAAGTTTATTTTTATGAGCTGCATAAAGCTATAACTTACTACTTTTTTTTTTTCTCTTCAGATGCTTAGGCGTGCTTCTTCAGAAAGTTGATGACAGAAACTACGTCCATGAAAAGATAGACTGGATGTACAAGCATGCAAATATCTCAGTCCCTACTAATAGGCTTGGTCTTGCTAAAGGCATGGGTTTGGTATGTTAGTGTACTAGGTCACAAATTTTTATATTTTTCTCTCTTTCTTATGAGGGAAGTTTTATGGAACACTATTGCAGGTTGCTGCTTCGCATTTGGACACGGTATTGGACAAATTGAAGCGCATATTAGATAATGTTGGGCAAAGTCGGTTTCAAAGGTACTACCATACTAGGACTATACATCATACAGAAAGTAAATCATCCTCAAGTTGGCTTGCTTTCTTTCAGTCCAAATTATCTGTGAACTCAAACAATTCCTGCATTGACGATGTACTAGATTTTCTCTTATCATTCAGATATTTAGGGTTTGCTACTGTTGCTGTGTCCTCAAGCTCAATCTTTATGCTCTCTAACTGGCTGTACCATCCAGTTTGGTACTGTGGATTTGATGGATGTAGCTTCAAGCAATTAATGTCTTAACTGGTCATCCTGAGTACAATTAATCCTAATACATAAATCTTTAGATGCCAAATGGATTTTTGTTGGAAAGTTTGATGGAGATGCCATTCTTTCTCTCATCAATATTTACTAATGCAAGTGGTGATAGATATTGAACACCGTTATGAAACGCGGTCGGGGTGGTTATGCAAATCTAGTATGAATGCAATGTTTTGGAGAACAATCGATCCAAACAAGTAACTAAAGTAAAATATAGTAAGCAATAACTGACAATAAGTTAATCAATTAAAAGGATCACTACTAGATGAAAGGAGAGAAAACTACTCAGATAAGGCAGTAATTTTCTCTACTCTCAAATATGTATGTTGACAGTAGAAAGGCCTAAAATATGGTGTAAGAAAGAACGTTAGAGTTTAGGTTTATTGATAAATGAAATTTAGTAGTGCTTTTATTTTAAAACCACGTCTTCCTCTTCACGTCCAGCTACCCAAATATTCTCTTTCACTACTGGAATCTTCTGGACAGTAACAGTAACCAATGAAAAATAGAGTTGAAGAAGAGGTTTAGAGAGAAAATAGAAGAGATCAGAGAAGAATCTTAAGATGGGGTAGGAGAAAGGGAGAGAGAGGGAGGGAGAAGAAGACCGTAGGAGAGAAACTGAGAGATTTCAAATAAATCTTATTAAATCGTTCCTTATTTCTCATGCAATAACTCTTAAATAGGTTAATAACTTTGATTCTAGCTGATTCTAATAGGAACTGATTTCCTAAATTTCCTAATAGGATTCTAATTGATCATCTTACCTAAATTGACTAACCCAATTTAGGTAATAAATTAATGCGGACATCCCCTACATATAAGCTTACCATAACTACTAATTGAGATTCTAATAGGAATTCATTTCCTAATAGGATCCTAATTGATTAGATCTTACCTAAATCGGCTAACTCATAGGTAATAACTTAATACAGACATTTCCCGCATATAAGCTTACGATATGTATCAATTGACTAATTCAATTAATTATTTGAGTTAAAAATCAACTCAACAAATTAAGTATGAAAATAAGTTGAGCCTAATTAGCTTAGTTAGATTAAAATTGAACTGAAGCAACTTTATTTTGATCAAATTGAAGATGATGCTTACATCAGGTGGCCACCAATAGGGGCGGCGTCACAGTTGCCCTGCAAGTAAAGGTGGCCCCCTAAAGGCGGGCGAGCTGCTTTGGCGGCTTTGGTGTTACTTTTTATTTATTTTTTTATAATCAAAAGAATAGATGCTAATTTTATTTATTTATTTATTTTTGCACGTATATTTGCTAATTGTTATTCTACTGAGAGCCTGAGAAAATTATTATTTGTGAATTACTATTTGTTTTCTGCAATTATGTGATTATTTTGGATTAAATCTCTGCGATTATTGTTTGCTATGCTAGTTTGTATGCTTGCTTTGCTGCTAATAATTATATGTTATTGCGATTACTGTTTATAAACTAGTTGCTATTTTGCTAGAGAAATTATTGTTAATTTTTTTATAGGTATATTATATATATCATATTATTATTTATAACTTTTTAAATATTAAAATTGCTAGACTGGCCTTGGCGCCCGTATATTGTTACGAACCAGATGTGGACCGATCTAGATGTAACAAAATTATAAATTTTTTATGGTGATAGCCTCATGAGTTATGAATCTAATGGTTTTGGGATGAAAAGATAAAAATAAAAGAGTGAAGCAAGATCAGAATGGTAAATATCTAATGTTGCAACGGTCGTCGGAGGGTGACAGAGAGCTAAGGGTGGTGGTGGACGGCTATATAATAGGGTGGCTGTTGGAGGAAGATGGTGGCTAGAATTTAAAAGATTGGAAGATTTTTACGGTTACAATCTATTCCTAGAAAGATAAGGACGATCTAATAACTATGGTAAAAGATAAAAACGAAATAATAAAAATAATCTAACTCAATTCTTATTCCATGATAGATAATAATCAACACATGATCACTCCTACTTATAGGAATAAAAATTCTAGCACAGCAGATCTATATGTAGATTATTCAATTTATTTGAAATTTAAAATAATAAGATAAATCTAACTAACTAACTCAATTTGATTCAACTTGACTCAATCTACTCGATTGACTTAAATCATGTGACCGGATCATAAAATATATTGCTTACGCGCTATGCGGTGCAAACTGCAATCGCCTTTCAAATCATTGATTGAATATATCAAATGGTTTTTGTCTATGGAAGATAAAAGATAATTCTTTTGCTATGTTCTTTTCCAGCACATTAGTTAGTTGAATCTCTTTAAATGCCACTTTACTTCTATGCTGGATATAGATCCTGTTTTGTTGTGTTACCTTGAAATTTAGGAAAAGTAAGAAAACTCGGCCTAGTGAAATTGGTAAACTAAGAACAGTCCTTAAATAGGTCATTCATGCAAATAGGTTTGTCGTGTCGGTGGCACATGCCACGCCAATACCTGGTCCGCATAGCCGCGCTGTTTCAATATGCACTAGCACTCCTAACTCTAATATATTCTTTGAGGGTCTGTATACATGTTTTTGGTTTAAATACATGTATTAATCTTTTATCCTTAGATAATGTTGTAAATGGTCTAATTTATTAAAAATATAGCAATCGTCAAGTAGAAACATGATTCAACACATAATATGATTGAATATATTTATTAATTGACAATATATTAAATTAAAACTAGTATAAACAATAACTTCTAATTATGCTAAATTTTTTTCTAAAAAATTGTAATTATTTAGATTCAAATGAAACCATGTGGAGTTATTCTAATATGTTTCTATACCAATTTTGAGCTAATTTAAATGAATTTTACATATTAATTTTGAATTTTGAAATTGGGGCAAAATTTAGGGGAAATTAGATTTTCTCCCGATTCCTATGTTTTAAAGAGTTCTTTTCATATATCTGGTACCAAAATGCTAGATCTATGTAGAAAGAGCTTTATTAATAAGAGATCTAGCAAAATTAAGCTACATCTATCAGTTGTACACCTTACATTTATTTTTAAAGTGAAAAAAAGAAAGAAAATACTTAAGAGAATGAAAGAAAATTTAACCTTTTGATTGGATTCGGGAAAGAAATTTGCACGTCCTCCTTAATCTTCTCTTTTTCCCTTTTTCTCACTAATTTATTTATTTTTTGGTAAAGTGGCTGTTCACTAGGTGATATAGGATGATTATAGGAGATCAAAGGATTCAAGAAAAAGGTCAAAGAAGGAAAAAGAAAAAATTTTTATGGATGGCCACGGTACAAGAGTATGGTGCTACAGTCCAGAACCTAAAAATAATATTTTATTCTGGTTTTCTGCAGAGAAAAGAAAACTAAACAGTGATAAGGAGCGATATAGGAAAAAAAATTACAAACATGGAAGAGAATAAACTAAGGAAGAAAAGTATCACAACTAAGGTTCTAAGTATGGGTTTCACAATCGGAATCGGGTGCTTAAAAAAATGATACGAATCGGTTGTATCAGCTGTATCGATCTTCCATTTCGAACATTTTGGAGCGGGAACTGATTAAATTGGCCGTGTTGGCATATCCATTTCAGCGATATGGATTGGGATTGCCCGATAATTAAATCCATGACCACGACCCAATTTTCGAATCATGGCCGACCGTGTACCCCAATAGGCTAGGGATACTTGAAGCCTTAATAATAATTATCCAACTCCATAATATAATGAAACTCAAAATTTATTTAATAACTTGAATTCAAAAACTTTCAAAGACATAAAATACCCAAATTATACAATCTATGTCTTCTAAATGACACTAAGGCAACATTTAGCTTTTCAAATATGAAACTAAAGCACTACTATATCTGAAAGCAGAAATGCCAAAATTCTAAGTGAAGGTTAAGTCCTAGTGCTCCACGTTCATTTGTTACACTAATCAACATCTGAAATATTGAAAGAGTTTAATGAGCTGACAATTTTAGCTTAGTTAATGAATCCATCGAAAAGCTAGTAAACTTACACTTTATCCAATATGATATAAAAGCCAAAGCTGAATATTTCAAAACAATGGCCAGCATGCTCATAATATGAATAATAAACATAAGTAAAAATAATGTGATTAACAAACTAATAACATGCTCAATTCATTATGGAAATTTCCTCAATCTCAATAATGCTAATCGTTTTAGTTTGCAATTGTGCTTGAGGATTCACATAAATTAAAAGTCACATCAAAATAATGCTCGAGTCTTTTTTTCATAATTAATCCGGTTAAGATCACTAGGGGGTATCACTATGTGATAAAAATTACATATCTTTTCCTACTATTCGTTAAGAGAGATTAGAATCACTTCAGGAAGATTCTGGTATAGTTTAGGATTATTTTCTAACCCCGATAAAGTCACCTAAACAGATCATAGGCTAATCATATATATGTCTGTCGCATCTTGGTGTTCCTTCTATTTGGGCTATTTGGGTTAAAATTTAGCTTTCTTCACAAATCAATCTCATTTTTCTTTTCTTTGATGAAATAGGATATTTGACATTTCACTTGTCATAATCTTCAACCACTAGGTCATATCATGTATTCATGTCAGGAAAAGAAAATCCTATATTATATATACTCCGTCATCTGCCTGGATGCACTAATTTTGGATGTGGAAATTTGGTTTTGTTCGTACTATTATTTTGTTGTTATTCTGGATTAGTTACAATAGTTTGAAATAAATGTCTGTGGTATAGTGTTTTGTAATTTGTAGAAATATTTGTTACTGATATTGCTTTATGAGTGTAAATATGAGGTCTTCATTCTATCATATGCTTCTGTTCCATTTAGAAAGAACATGTCATTTCTGAAATAAAATATGTCTTTGGAATCTCTTTGTCATTTAGTAGACTTCTTCTGATTACATCAATGCGTTTTTACATTTTCTTTGCTCTAGATTCCTGTCTCTTTTCTCGAGCAGAGCTAAACCTGAAGATGCTGATGATACCTATGCTGCATTGGCCTTAATGTATGGGTATGCTGCAAGATATGCTCCCTCAACTGTTATAGAAGCCAGAATTAACGCGCTAGTGGTATGTGAATTTCTAGAAATGTAAGGAATGTCTTTCTTCCAATCTTCTAGTGCTTACAACTACATATTTCAGTAGTTCAATGTTTTAATTTCACCAGTGTCCGGAGGTTCTAGTTGGCAAAAATTAGTCACACTTTTATGTAGTTTCTAATCAGAATCAATGAAATGAGTAGTTAAAGACATATAGCCGACATTTTGATTTAATGTCCATAAATCTGATGTCAAACTAAGTTTGCTAATACCTTTAAAGTATCTTTTCAACTCTTGCTTTTTAGTCTCAAATACTTTAATGACATCATTTCTAATTGTATTTCTAGACACCCTCTCATAATATGGATTTAGAAATTTCAATAAAATATTGAACCAATTATGTTCCACCATTGAATGGATACTCATGTACCATAATCATTTTGGCTATTATCTCCCTTATTAAAGTTTAATTATATCCAAATGCAAGCAACTTTAGATATTGTTCTTCTGCACTAGAAACCACACAACCACACTATTGGTAGAAGCAGATGGGAATGAAAGAACCCTTTGTTTCTTACCCAACAATCCGGTGCAATATTTTGTGTGTCTCTTCAGATGTGTAGTGGTACCTTGTTTAGGTATGAACTGCTTTGACGGGCAAGTCAAACATTGAAGTTTTTCTACTTCTACTCCTTTCTCCATTACCTTTACCTTTATAAATTTGCCATACTTCAGAAGTTCTACCCTTTCCTTTTTCTGTTTAACATTATTATTTCCCCCTTTAGTTTGTGTTTCAACACTAGGTATATTATCATTTGCTTCTGCTTGTTGAGATGGCAATTGAGAAGACAATAATTCATGCGACATTCTACATACATTCAGAACAAGTATAGATTACTACACAAAGGTAAGTAAGTATTTAGAGATCACTAAAAATTAATAGCTTTAGAGTCTTAGAGATCACTGAAAATTAACAGCATTTAGAGGAGATCATGACAATACGAATAAATCCTACAAGACATCAAGATCAAGAAACAAAAAGGTGGAGTTCAGATTTGATACCTTTAGATGCATTAGTGAAAGGCTGTGAAGCACGGACACGGACACGACACGATACGGACACGGCGACACGGCAAATTTTGAAAATATAGGACACGAACACGGCATAGGACACGGCGAAATAAATAAATAAATAAAGAAAATAAAAAATTGATACATCTAAAGTAAAAATTTGCAATCTAATAGTGTTAAATACATACATCAAGCTATAAGAACTAAGAAGTATCATTCAAAAAGAAGTACACATCAAGCTGTAAGAACTAATTTAAAGATAATAACAAAATTGAAAGACAATCAAATGCCTCATTGCCTTCATCAACTAAACATGTCCTACTGTCCAAGTAACTGAGTTCCACAAAAGTTTAAAAACTAACAATCATTACAAAATAGCAACATAAGGTAGATCATTCATCTTCAACTGCCTCATTGCCTTCATCAACAAACATTATAGTCTCTAAATCTGGTTCATCAATTGAGAGATCAGCAAACTCCAATATTCCTGCACTATTAAAGGAATCATAAGAATCTCCTCCAACATCCCACATCTTGGTCTCCTCTCTTAAATAATCTGGAGACCTCCTTGATAGAAGGCGAAGATTAGTATGCACATATACTAAATCTTCAGCTCTTTGTGGAGTTATCTTGTTTCTTTTCAATGAATGGATGAAAGAATAAGTGCTCCAGTTCCTCTCACAACCTGAAGAAGAGCAAGGTTGCCCAAGTAACCTAAGTGCTAAATTCTAAAGAATAGGAGCAGAAGCACCATGAGCAACCCACCACATGTTTGGATCAAACTCATTTCTATCTGCTATTGAATCATACTCAGTAAAACTTTTGGTTGATGTGGAGAAACTAGTATACTCTTGGTATGCCATTTTTCGTTCTTCTGCATTTGGAAATAACCTTTTTAAGCATTTGTTTCTCATATTAGAAATTTCCAAATCCTTATGCGGTGGTACACGATTTGAATCCTCTTGAATCCATGATGAGCTATAATACCTATTAACATAATCATATAATTAGTAAACAATAGCAATGAAAGAACAATAAAACTTTTAATCATAAGATAGAAATTAAATTAACCTTGGAATCAAAGAATGTGCTAAGCAATGTAATGGTGTATTGCTTTTATCCCATCTATCCACTAGGATCTTATGCACCATTGAATAAAAAATAGATTCATCGCCTTCTTTCTTGTTTTCATGCATAAATATGATTGTCTTCACCTTTTCAATCATTGTATCCCACATTTCATATATCAAATGTAAGCATGGTTTATCTGTGTCTGCAACCCGTAGTATACTGTATATAGGCTCTGTGAAAGCAAGTAAATATTCAATTTTATCCCACCAAATGTCATCAAGGACTTTATCTTTGACAAACTGTGCTTTGCCAATATCATCTTACCTATAAGAACTCCATTTATCACTGATTACCATTGATTGAAGACCCTTCTTGATCTTTCTAAATCTTTTCAATATTATAATCACCGAAGCAAAGCGAGTCTCCGCAATAGCAAGCAATTTTAAGTTGACAAATTCATTAAAAATAGCCAACCTCATTGAATGCTGCATGATGAAATTTTTTATGCACATTACATCCCCTGCAATTACTGAAATCCAGCTACACTCATCAAACACAATCTCATTTGCCTCGGTGTTTTTTGCTGCACATATGTTCTTCAAAGCTAGGTTGAGAGTGTGAACTACACATGGAGTCCAAAAAATGTGAGAAAACCTTGCTTCAAGAAGCATCCCTGCTGCCTTACAAACAGGTGCATTATCTGTAACCACTTGGACTACATTATGAGGTCCAACCTCTTCAATGATTTTAATGATCAAATTAGAGATAAAAAATTTGTCTTTATATTCTCCTTCACAATTCACAGCTCTCAAGAACATAGGCCCACTCTCAGTCACCGCTAAAAAATTTATAAGCGGTCTCCTCTGTGCATCAGTCCAACCATCACATACAATACTCACCTCTTTTTCTCCCCATGTGCTTCTAATAGGGTTTAGCAACATTTCAATATTTGCTCTCTCTTGTTGAAGTAGTGTAGTTCTCAACATATTGTAGCCAGGGGGCACAAATCCAGAAATATTATTATTTGCTGCAAATTGAAAGGCTCTAACATAGTGAGGGTTTCTTGCCAGATGAAAAGGCAACCCAGCTGAATAAAACATTCTTGCAATCTCACAATATAATTGATTGTGAGCACCAGAATTAAATGACTTCTCAATAGGTGCCATTCCTATTGCTCTTTTTTTTCTTGATGTCCCTCCCATATCAAAACCTACACCTCCAACTGAGCTACTAGAAGATGCCGCTTGTCCAAATTTTGGCAAAGGAATTTGTTTAGGCATCGAATTTTTAATTCTCATCTCGGTAATATCAACAACCCTTTTCATTTCCATAACATGTTCACTACTCACTTTTGGACAACCTCTAATTCCATGTCCACTAATTTTCAGCAAATGAGCCTTTACTCTATAATATGATCCCTTGTACACTTGTTGACAATAATTGCATCTAAAATTATGATTTCCTCCACCTTCTCCCAATTTCTCCATCTTAGTAACATATCTCCACAAGGGAGCATTATCATCCACAGAAGATGCAGTATTTTGACTAGAATCAGGATTATTTTCAGTATTCATTTCTCTTCAACCGCAATAAAACTACATTAGTAAAGAGATATGTATTAGCAGATTAACAATTTAACAGACAGAGATTAAAGAAGCTTTAATATAATTTAGCAATTTAATAACAAAGACAGCGAGAGAGAATGAGCGAGAGAGAGACAGTGAGACAGAGAGAGAAGAGAAAGAGAGGGAGGAAGAGATAAAGAGAGAGAGAGATAATGAGAGAGAGAGAGAGGGAGGGAGGGAGGGAGGAAGAGACAGAGAGAGAGAGAGAGAGCGTGAGAGTGAGATAGCGAGAGAGAGCGAGAATGAGAGATTGGGAGAGAAGGAGGAAGAGACAGAGAGAGACAGAGAGAGAGTGAGACGGCGAGAGAGAGATAGAGAGACAGAGAATGAGAGAGAGGGGGAGGGAGGAAGATACAGGGAGAGAGACAGAGACAGGGAGGGCAGGGAGGGAGAGACAGAAAGAGAGAGACAGCGAGAGAGTGAAACACCGAGAGAGAGAGAGAGAGAGAATGAGAGAAAAGGAGAGAGGGAGGAAGAGATAGCGAGAGAGTGAGAGAAAGAGAGGGAGGAAGAGATAGAGAATGTGAGAGAGAGAGAGAGAGGGAGGGAGGAAGAGACAGAGAATGTGAGAGAGAGAGAGAGGGAGGGAGGAAGATACAGGGAGAGAGAGACAGAGACAGGGAGGGTATGGAGGGAGGGAGGGACGAGGAGACGGA
Source organism: Typha angustifolia (assembly GCF_048772165.1). Taxonomy (NCBI): domain Eukaryota; kingdom Viridiplantae; phylum Streptophyta; class Magnoliopsida; order Poales; family Typhaceae; genus Typha; species Typha angustifolia. The sequence goes on along the minus strand of NC_133245.1, from coordinate 12,177,356 downwards.
GAGAGAGAGAGACAGAGACAGAGACAGGGAGAGAGAAGAACCTGCGTCCTCGCCGTGCTCAGCTCGCCACACTCGCTCCGTTGGCCGTCGCACTCGCTCTGTCGGCCGTCGCACTCGCTCAGCAGCCCGTTGCGCCTCGGATCGTCGCTCGGCAGCTGCTCGAGGGATTTAGGGCTTCGATCGAATCGAACGATTCCGTCGCTCAATAGTGAAGGTAAGGTTTTATTATCGAGTTTGGATCCGGGTTAATAACATTCGATCGAACCCGACCCGACCCGTTAAACAATATCTAAAATACCGCCCGTGTCCCCGCCCGTGTCCCAACAGTGTTCGATTTTCTTTTTTTTTTCTTTTTTTTAAGGAAACTCTGGACACGTGCCCATGCGTGTCCGTGTCCGACACGTGTCGGACACGGACACCTCTTCCTAGGAGAGGTGTCGGTGCTTCAGAGGTGAAAGGTATCAACTAGAATTAGTATTCAGTTTGCCCACATCAATTTTAACTAATAAAAAACACACAAGTCTACAAGAGTACAAAGTGGAACTCCACTCATATAGCACCAATCACTTTTACCTAGACCACAAACAAAGAGAACAATCTAAACCACTTCGGATAATTCCAATCAACCTCAAAATCCAATCTTTCTTGATGAACAAGCAACAAACCGCAAAACCCAATAGCAAAATCCCTCAAAACCTTCACTTTTAGCAATCTATGACAGATCCAACATTCCAAAGCGGAAAACAAGCAGAAAAAGTAGCTGATGGCAACACAATTTTGAAAAAAACCCCCTGAAAAGATGAGGAAAAGGAACAGTGAATCATACCTTGAGATCAAAGATCACAGCTTTACAACTGCTCTTTGTGGAGGTGGTGTGGAGGTGCCGGCGAGCGGAGGTATCGTTGTGTGGAGGTGCCGGTGAGCAGAGGTGTCATCGTGCGGAGGTGCCGACATGCGGAGGAGGTGCGGTTGGCGTTAGCGTTGACTTCGGCTGGGTTGATAGTGGGAATAAGAATGGCTGAATGGGTGAAGAACTGAAGATTGGGTTTTGACTTTTGCGGCTGCCTTTAGCTCTTTTGATCTAAATCATCTAACTTAGGGAGCATAGAGAAAGGGTTTTGATCTAATGGCTGAAATTCTAAATGGGTGAAAGGGTTTTGATCTGATGGTTCATATTAGTTTGATATTACTCATATATATATATATATATATATATATATTCGAGCCTTATCGAGTCGGCTCAGGATCAAACTTGGCTCGAATTTAATTTCGAGTCTAGCTTCAATGATCAAGCTCAGCTCAGTCTATTTTCGAGCCGAGCTGGCTCGATTATTTTGACAGCCCTAGCATTGGGTTTCAGTCGTCATGGTCACAGTTTAAAGCAACTTCCCTTATTGCTTTATTTTCCCCCTTTTTCTTTGGGTTTAATTCATCACTGTTTGTTGTGGCTTGTACTAGTTTGCATCGTTTCATGATCCTCAAAAGTCAAAACCATTCAAATTGTTATGTATCCTCTCTCTTTTTTTTTTCCCTTCACCAAACCATTGTCAGCCTCCTATCAACCTTTTAGATATTTATGACTTAGTTATAGGGATTATGAACTTCTTTCCATTATGCACTTATGCATTGCCTTTTACTAGCCAGTACTGACTCAGATTGTACTTGACTAATGCTATGGTCCTATCTTACTTCCCATTTTGACAAAGTACATTTTGAATATATGCTGATAATATTCATACCAGAGCTTCGTACTGATGCTCATCGCCATTACTTGCCTCCTCCGGGCGCTTCGCATTAGCGAATCGCTGCTAGGATATGAGAGGAGGGTGTTGTTGTTACGGTTGCCCTCGAGGATGATGATCGTCTATCAGATTTGTTAATCTAGACAAAACTCAACATAGAAATTGTGAAGAAAATAGAAATTGATCCATCCATTGGAACGATATGAGATTCGAGTATATTGTTCCTCTAGTAGTTAGGAATCTAATGCAACTATGATTAACCTTGGCCGTAGATGAGAGCTCAGGTTGGATTCCGAGGAAGAGGAAGGAGGAAGGAGAAGTTGGCTCAAGCCTAGGTGCAGAACAATTTTCAATAATTAATAATTCCAAGTTGGCTGCTTTCCACATATTTGGAGGCTAACCAATCATCCAAAAATCCTAAACAAATCCTGTTATAATTCAACTTATCCATCGCGCATCCGAACGCCTCCCCCAAATTGTGTTCAAACGCCAAAAAATAGTGCTATGGATGTGCGAACGTGAATTAGGCGTTCGAACGGTAAAAAATTGTGCTTTGTATGTGCAAATGCAAATCAGGCATTCAAACGCTCTCCACTTGCGTTCAAATGCACTTGCTAGAAGTCATTTTATTTTCCTAAAACATAAAAAAAAATGATACAATTTTCAGCGGTTTGATCATGTTCAATATGTATTTAAATCAAGAATCGCGACAATTGTGCAGCATCCCATCGTGCCACGTGTTGCTTTGGCATTAGCACGACAATCCTTGCCTTTAGCAATATATGCCTATTGACACTAAGGACATAGGTGTACAGTTCCCCAAGTTTGTTGATCCCAAGTGGGATCGATCAATAGGATTGTGATCGACCATTACCGATCCCGATCCTCCTTAGTTGCTTTTTTTCAAGTTTTAAGTTTTTATCTTATATCTTTAACACACACTAATCCTATGATCCTATTCCTCACATTTCATGGAGCTCATTCGATGGCTGATCTGGCTATTTAGCACGCCAGTGAATTCGGGTCAGTGTTTTTTTTTCTTCTTATTTCTCTTCTCTCTTTCTCGTCCACTCTTTTAACTCCTATTTTCTTACTATTGCAGAACAATAATGAAGAGATAGATCTTTCTTTTTACTGTTATTTTATAGTAGTAATTTGAGCATAAAAATTTGTCAAATTCAAGTCAGAAATTTTTTCTTCGATTTTTAGGCTTCACATGTGACTAAATTTATTTTCTTATTTTTTTGTTATTTTTTTCTAAATTTTTTAGGAATTTTCTTGTATTTTAAAATAATATTTAGAATTTTACGTAATTAAAAAATAGTACAATCCGATATGGGTGACCGATGCAGCTGATACAACTAATATATATCTTTTTTTTTAGCGGCCGATCTCAATCTTAATACCTAGTTTCAGAACCTTACATAGAAAGAGTTTGTAATCTTTGATGTACTGACTTACACATTTACTAATGTTTGTAATCTTTGATGTACTGACTTACACATTTGCTAATGAACTTATTTGGAGTAGCTACCGTGCAACTGGCTAGGCAATATGCATAGAAAGTAACTTGATATTTTTCTTGATCAGTTCCCTAATCAATGAAGATAATGCTAATCCCTGTTTAGCTAGTATGCTGTTATTTTTCGTATACTCGTGATGAATATATGTGATTGGTTATTTGATTTCACATTTATCTATTTCTACCCAGGGAACCAACATGCTCTCAAGGCTACTTCATGTGCAACATCCCACTGCAAAGCAAGCTGTCATTACTGCGATTGATCTACTAGGTGATCTTCTCTTTTGATCTTTAAAACAAGAATTATTCAGTTTTGGTTCTTTGGAGTTTATTATTTCATGATTTATGGAATATAAAGAGGGTCATGATCGTGTGCATTGTTATGGCTTATTATTTTGCATCTGTCTTCCAGATTTACTTGTTCTTTTGATGTCTAAACTAAGGCTAGACCAGTGAAAACAATCTGTTATTAACCCTGATATGCAGGCTGTTGCATTATTTGAACTTACATCATCCAGAAAGCAATTAAAGTTTCATCAGTTAATTTTTTCTAGTGGATTGATCATTGTCAGAAGGTAACTTAGAGATTGGGTGTTAGGCAAGATATGAGATGGAAATTTTTTAAAAATATGCCCATTTTTTATGCATTTGCACAAATGCTTGCCTAGGTGTGATTTAGTTAACATCAGGTTTAGTACTCAAGAAATGGCTATTTACAGGAAAAAAAGCTGTTTAGTAATAGCAAGATTGGGCTCTTAAAACTTAATATGTTTATTTTTTTATAATAGATGCACACATTTTTATAATGAAATGTATAATTTATATAAGAGATACGCACAAGGACCTATTTTTACTATTTTGAAGATTAAAGGGTTTTTTTTTTGGTTGCAAATACCCCCTTAAGAAAACATCATGATCCATTGATGTAGGGGAAATCGGAAGTTCACACTCAACGTGAAGGAAAGCACTTCTATTCTCTTTGAGCTCTCCACACAGTGGCACATCACCAGCCTTGCCATAATTCTCTTCTCATTCCGGAAGGGGAAGGGTTCGCTTTGCAATATTTGAGACAAACTAAGCACATGGTGCAAGTTAAGCATATCCACAAAAGAAAAGGCATAAATTTAGTGATATAGTTAGAGGACAAGTAGCCATATATGGTAGGCCCTTTGTTGCAATTATGAAAAGCCCCATTGAAGAGAACTTATGCTTGACACCTTGTTCTTATGCGCTGTGAAGTGCATCTGAATCGACATTATTGGCTTCTAGAGTGAATGCATCATTTCACCTAGAGTGGAGTTGATGAGAGCGGTTCTGGTGGATGGAGTTCTAATTGATCGTTATGTTATTGCTTGTAAATGTGGACAAATGGTTGTGAAGATTGAAGATCTCCTCATCAGCAAGTAGAATTATTTTCTTTATTATGAAATTGAGAGAGCATTCACCTGTTATTGTTGATAGTCTTTCTCAAAACTTATTTTAGGAAATTTTTCCTAATAATAAACTTTGCACTGGGTATGCTGCTGCCTGCTAAGTAAGCCCTGTCACATGAATTGAAGGCAAGATGTTGGTGCTTGCGACCATGTTGAGGAGTTCTCTTCTACTGTTGTCTTAGCTGTATTGATCACCTAGTAGCCCCGCAAGCTTGTCTTTCTGTCCTATGGCTCCTTTTGAGAGGGGTTCCCGTCTATAGAGTTTAGAAGAACTGAAGCATTACAATGCTGTGCTTCGTGTTAGTATAGGGTGTCTGATATCTCTTTTGCCTTCTGCAGGCCGGGCTGTAATTAATGCTGCTGAAATGGGTGTGTCCTTCCCACTAAAACGAAGAGACCAGATGCTCGATTATGTGTTGACTTTAATGGGTAGAGATGAGAGTGATGATATCACTGATTCAAGCGATGAGCTTCTTCATACTCAAGTATATGTGCACCTCGATTCATCTTAAACTATATTATCTCATTTGTTCAATCACATATTTGAAACTCTTTTGACATCCTCTCTTTTGTTTTCTGCTTTCTATGTACTCTTCTTCAGAGTCTTGCTTTAAGTGCTTGTACTACTTTAGTTTCACTAGAACCAAGATTACCAATGGAAACGAGAAACCGTGTAATGAAGGTAATCCTTCCCCAACTCTCCTTGTCAAAAATTGTAGAGCTTGTTTATATTTCTGCCATGGAATGCTAATGATATGTCATTGCCTTATCAGGCCACTTTAGGCTTTTTTGCATTGCCAAATGAGCCTTCAGAGATTGTTGAACCACTCATATGCAACCTTGTTACTCTGTTATGTGCCATCCTTCTAACAAGGTAATACTTTTTGTATTTCTTCATAGTAACCTATGCTAAAATGTCCTTCCATAAGCGCTTCATCAGAAGTATGTTCTATTTCTTTTTTGAAATGCCATATCTATGCTCTCAAGATCTTTATTCCATGTAGTTATGAAACTTTAGGTCCAGTTTGGTGCCATATTAGATTAATAGTTCTCTTTCTTTTGCTAAGATATCCAACTAATTAAAATGTCTAGTTAATGTTATATAAATGATTTCAGTGTCACTGTCATCAGGTAGAGCCCAACTGGTGCCACTGCTGTCCTTGCCCTGCAACCCTAGCCAACAGCAGAGAGAAAGGTCAAGAGGATCAGATGCCAGATTATCTCTTGCTCTGCTCTCGACTAGGTTTGTAGGGCGGCAAGGGCATCAACATCAATAGCTAGATTTCTTCCTCTTTCTCTCTATTCCCTTCGGGTTTTGCGATTCAATGAGGAATCTAATGCTGACAAGCCATTGACACAAGATGTGCCACACAGCAGGTACAGTGTTGGGCGGCACATAGATACTTGATAGTTGATACTATGTTACTAAATTTGATAATTTATAGCAAGCCTATTAGTGACAAGCTTTTTTAAATTGGTTGTAACAGAAATAAGTTTCTACATTTTAATCAGCCAGTTAAAAGTATAACAGTTTTTATGGTCTTTACTCTTTACTACATATATTAGTCATGTTTGATTTTAGACTTTGAGGTTATTAGACAGCTAATCTGAGAATAGGAAGAAATATCACAATAACCTCCGGCATTGAAGGGTTTGGAGAGAGCATGTTGTGTGCAACCTACCTCATTACTTTCCATGAAGAAACACCATAATCATTTTATTTCACCATTTTACTTTGTATTTATAGAATCATACTTGGAGTTCTTCGTTTGGTCTGATTCTAGGTTCTTTTGCCAATTTTATGTGGTTAATATTTTTTTAATTGCTTTTTGTATCTGATTAATATATTTTCTTTTCCATGATTTCAAATGTCATCCAAAATGCTTCATTTTCTTAGGGTTGAAAGAAAATCAACAGAAACTGAAACTTCAAAGTTGGGATTATGCTCTTTTCTTTTGGGATATCAGAAGATTCTTTTGTTCGAGTTTCTTATTATGAAATATATTCTTGTAAATTCTACAAGTTCTGCAGCATTTTATTTGATATGGTTTCAGATATCATCTTTCCATATTTCATATGTTTCCATTGCATGGACGAGGGTCTAGAAGTTTCTTACCACTTTGTTAGTATGATGAAAGCCATTGTACGGCCTACAGTTAGCTTTTAAATACTTCTCTTTGTTCACAACTAGATTGGAGATCTGATCAGTGGTTCCTTTTTGGAGTTAATTCCTATTTCTAGCTTTTAAGATCAATATCTTTGCAAAATGATATTATTAATAATATTAAAATATTTACACTTTCATATGTTTTATTTTAGCTTAAAACATGAGATTATTGATAACATTATATTAATTTTTTTTCTAAATTTTTTTATTATATAAAAAAGAAGATTGAATTAGCTTAATACATAGTTTAAATAGTAAATATATTATTTTATCTAATATTATATTTTTGATGTTTTTAGTGCATATTAAAATTATTTTAATAGTAGGATAATTTATAAAAAATATTTTATCAGTTAAATACTATATTATTAATGATTTTATAATATTTATATTTATAAAAATAATGCTTTTTAAAATGTGCATACTTTTATGAAATATTAAGTTATTGATATTTATGCTGTTTAAAATGAATTTTATTTATTGTGTAAAATAAAAACATATGAGAAGAGGAGTGAGAAATTATAATAATATATTTTGAGAAAGAGGAGAGAGAAGTAATGAATTATGATAAGATGTTTAAAAGAAGTTGTAGTCAAATTAAGAGTGAATTGGTAATTCGGTAAGTGTGTAGTATTAAATATAATTTTCATAAATAGTGTTTATATTATGAAATATGATTATTTTGATATTTAGCTGTTATTTTGAAATAAGAGGTTGCATTATAGAACAAGGACTTTTGTTATTCCTGAAGTGAATGAGAACTAAGAATATAAGCCGTGTGCTTCTAAACAATTGTTTGACGTGTTTCCATATAGATTAATTCATTCTAATGTGCAATGGTTTCTTATGTACAATGGTTCTTCAAGGGATTGATCAGTGATGATATCATGATACATATGATACACTGGTATTTCGAGTTTGATTAGAATTTCTGTGTTTCCTTATAGATGTATTTGGTTGTAACATACTACTGCTCTAGATGGTTGATCAGTGGCCATGGGCTGGTATTCGGAGTGTGCTTGTTCCATGAGATATGAATGCCTCCCTCCTTGTCACTATGTGGTTTTGCATTTGATGCATCATGCGGATCAAAATCTCTTTCTTTTCCTAATTCAAATGCTGTTTTTATTCAGTGGTGAAGATGGTCGAAGTCGAGCAGAGCAGTTGTTGCATATTCTTAGACAGGTGGACAGCTATGTTTCATCTTCTGTGGAACATCAACGAAGAAGAGGTTGCATTGCTGTATATGAGTTGCTAAGGAAATTCCGCGTTCTTTGTTCTGGTGGAATGTGTGGGCATGGTTGTCATTCTAGTTCCATGCATACCAAGCAAGTTGATCGAGGGGTGCCCAGAAACTTATCAAACTTACCATGTAATACCACACATTTATTTGCCTTTGCTTTTTTCTGTCATGTCGGCAGACAACTAAATAACCAATACGACAATGTTTTGTTTCTGGGTTTTTCTTCCAGCTGCATTTGTTTTGCCAAATCGGGATTCACTGAGCCTAGGTGAGAGAATCGTAGCTTATCTTCCACGTTGCGCAGATACTAGTACGGAAGTTCGAAAGGTGGCAGTACAGGTTAATATAATAATTAAGTTATTGCCTCTATCTTTCAGAAGTACCGTAATAGTCATTTCACTTTCAGAAATATCCCCAGAATATTTGTAGTAAGGATAGTTTTTGCAGATCATGGGCCTATTCTTCAGCATTTCCTTGTCACTTCCAAAGCTGATAGCATCGAGTAATGATGTCGATCTAGAAGTGTCCTACACTGCCTTGTCCTCTCTTGAAGATGTAATTTCTATTCTTAGAAGGGTGAGGACACTGTCTATTATGAGATTTCTGTCAGAAATTAGTGCATAGAGAATCATTTCTCATGTATCTTTTACAGGATGCATCTATTGATCAGTCAGAAGTCTTCAACAGGGTGGTTACCTCTGTTTGTACTCTACTAACTAAAGATGAGGTAAGAGTGTACACTGGGCTTCATATTATACTACATTCTTATCTACATTACCTGGGTGTCATCCTCAATGATGAGTTGAACAGCTGGTTATCTCGCTGCATTCATGCACTACTGCCATATGCGATAAGATCAAACAATCAGCAGATGGTGTTATTCAAGCTGTCACTGAATTCATCACTAAGAGAGGCAATGAATTAGATGAAGCTGATGTGTCAAGGTGTGGCTTATTGTTAGATGCCAGTTATTTTCCTTTATCTTGAACTTTTTGTTGATTGCATGCTGTGTTACAGAATAATGATTATTTCTCATTCTATAGGACAAGTCAGTCTTTGCTCTCTGCTGCTGTTTCTGTTACTGACAAACATTCACGTCAAGAAGTCCTCAATGCTGTATCCTTTTTCTATTAGCTCCGTGGAGTTTATCTAACCATTATGTGATATTAAATCATTACAAAAATCTTACTTCCAAATCAATTTGCTCATCTTCTAGCTTTCCTTGATTTCATCAGATGTCATGTTTGGCTGAGAGCACCAATCCCAGCATTGTCTTTAAAGAAGTTCTGGCTGCTGCAGGGCGAGATATAGTTACAAAGGATGTATCAAGAATTCGCGGCGGCTGGCCATTGCAGGATGCATTTTATGTGAGTATTGCAAATAAATTTCATGAGGGTACTTACACAAACATGAAACTTGGCTTGTATATTGGTCATGCAAATGGAAGCCAATAAGCAGACAGATAAGAAATTTGGTCTTCAAAAGCTAGATTTAGTGAAAAATAAAAGAAGTAGCATGAAACAAAGTGTTCTAGTGGAGACGCATATTACTAAGGCAGGAGATTGTCAAAAAATCAATTGTCCTGAACTGTATCGAATATGACCAAGAATGTATAAGACATAGCTGATCAGTGAGAAAGGGATATCTATAATTTCTGATAAGTTCTTTCTTGAAGTGTTGGCATTCTTAGGTAGGGCGTTCTTGGTGGAGATGGGATAATTTATTAATTTAATAATTCAAGTTACAAATATAAAGTGAGATTTTGAATCCATCAATACTTGGGCTATATTATATCAGATAATTGCTTTTCAATTTCTAATTAAATGGTTACATACTTACGTCAACATTAGTTGAGTTGATGTCATGTGATTATTAATGGTATGATATATACAAGGTTTGAAAAATTGGGATCGGGGTCGGTCTTCCGAAAAGATAATACGGATCGGCCATATCGGTTGCTTGGATTTGATTGGACTTTTTATAATTACGTAATTTCTAAATATTATTTAAAAATACAGAATAAGTTCTAAAAATTTAGAAAAAATGATAAAAAATAAGAAAATAAAGAACGAAAAATTATGGTGCAATGAAAATTGAAAAGAAGACAAGATTAGAGAGAGAGAGAGAGCGAGGGGAAGAAAACCAAACAAAAAAAAGTTGTGTAGTGAAGAAGAAGAAAAGGAGATAGAGTGGAAGAAATGAAAAAATTAGGAGAGAAATAAAGAAATAAAATTTAAAAATTACATACTAGTGTTTGCCAAAGTTAGATATGCGTTGCCGGAGTTAGATTTCTTCGTAAAAAAACAATGGCTATATGGTAAGGAGAGAAAAAGAGAAAGAAATAGTGAGGAGAGAGAGAGGGAGTGAGAGGAAAGAGTGAAACAGAGAAAGAGAGAGAGAGAGAGAGTCCGGATAGGACCTAGATTGCAATCGGGTTTGATCGATCTTGCGAACCATGGATATATATTATTGATCCATTAATAGCTTAAACTTTTAGGTCTACTTGAAATCTAAAGTATGAGAGCCTTTTTCTGCGGTTCAAAGTAATCTTATCTAGCCTTATTGCATGAATATCATCTATTTTCATGTGGTGTGGAAGGGTCACACATCCTCATATCTATTATTTGTTCATGTAGTTGTGCTGTGGTGCATAGGAGTTGCACATCATGGCCATGTTAATGTTATGATGTGCATTATGGTCATTATCTAACAACTTAAGCTTTTGTGTAACTAATTATCTAAAAATGACTAAATTACTATCATGTGCCTAAGTCCTTAGAAGAAGATATATGCATAAGAACTATGATATAAAGGAACATATTTGCAGGTACAAACATAAAGTTTAACATCCAAGCATTGTCCACCAAATGAAATGATGCATTACATTGGATACTACAGCTTGATTGAAATTGGATGTCTATCACAACTTGAAATTAGAATCATGGTTAAATATGTACTCCACTAGAATTTGAGATATACAAAGCTTTAACATGAACTCTCTAAAATCCACAATATAAAAGAGCTAAATATAATTTAATTACTTAAAGCCAATTTAAAGAAATCCAAAGTTATACAATCAATGTCTGTCAAAATAATACCAAAACAACTACTATGACTGAGAGAAAATTAAATTCTAAGTGGAGGTAAAGAGTATTTATAATAAATAGATAATACCAAGCATGCTCATGATAAAAATAATAAAACATGAGTAACAAATTGATGACATGCTTAAGTCTCATTATGCGGAATTTCGCAATCTCAAATAATTGCCATATTTCTCGTTTTGGGTATGTGCCCATAGATCCATATCAACTAGAAGTCATCCACGAGGTGATGCTTAAGTCTTTTTCTTATAGTTAATCTAATTAGAGTTACTAGAAGATGTCATTACGTGATAAATACACCATTCTTTTTCTTTTAACTGTTGAGAGATCAGAGTCACCTTAGAAAGAGATTTTGGTTTAATTTGAGACAGTTCCATAACCCTGCCGAAGCCACCTAAATGAATAAGTATGACCCCTAGACTTCAAGGTAGACTAGAGTCACCACAAAAATATTTGCTAACTAACCTTGGACTGATCTTAGAGCCCTACCCATTCATAATTTATGTTTCCCAAATGCACGAAGAATAATATTTCACAAAGTATAGCATTACACAAATATAACATTGCACGAGGATAATATGATAGACTGATAGTATAATAGCACGTACATATTTTCATGAAATATAGGATGGATAAAAACATAGGTGAATCCACTCACCTATGGTCCGTGTGGAATGACTCAATTAAATATCTTCAAATTTTTGTTATACATAAATTCATATTTTAATTTAACAATAAACCAAGATTTCTAAAATTAAGTATTAAATACACTTGGGCCAAAATGAAGCCCAAAAAGTTGGGATGAGCTACACACTTAGCTTGTGCGAGCTAGCCCAAAAAATATTATGTATGTATAATATTAATAAATATTATATTTAAGCCGAGCCTATCAAGCTGAGTTTGTGCGAGCCAGCTCTGACCCAAGCTCCACTTGAAATTAGAATCGAGCCCAAAAACAAAGCTTAGGCTCGGCTCAACTATGTCGAGCTCGAGCTGCATTTATTTTGACACCCCTAGCCAAGGATGACAACAGCGATCGAGGACCAGAAGAGCTCAATTGTAGGCTATGTGTTGTAGCCTCTACTAGTGGCTTCTAGAACGCTCGAAGGTCACCAACGGAATGAGGCCATTGACGCAAATCTCCCCGGACCAGTGTGGGATTGACATGAAATTGCCAACGAAGCCAAAGAAGCAAAAATGAGGCTACATGATTATGTACTTTATCAAACTGAAATTGATTTCTAAGGGAGGAATATGACTCACCGAGGAGTTGCTAGGTGGTCTCCACTTTGATGAGGTAAGAAGAAGAAGAAAGGAAAGAGAGAAGGTGTGGGGGAGAGAGAAGAGTAAGGGTTTTTAAAGGGGGAAAAGTCTAGGGTTACCACAATTTCTCCCTTGGTGATTTTGCTGGGGAAATCGAGATTTCCCCTTTTTGTGGATATTACATGATCTGTGTCCCTGATACTTTTTGAATATGAAGACAGCTACATCATGTTATTAGGACGAAGTTGCAAAATCAAGGATAAGAGTTGGAGAAAAGGCTGGTGGCGTAGATGTCAATTGAGTAACTGAGTAATCTGAGAGGTTTAATTACAATAGTGACGCTTCTCCATGTTGACAGGTTGCGGACCTTTTTTCACTGTGTTTTATTTTGTAGCTGTAGTTATACTTATTTTAAAGTTCTCTCACTGGTTGACAAGTCAACCGGTTAATTTCATGGCTGACATCTTAATGTTGGAAACATTTAACAGATGATGTGAATCTTGAGAATTTTATCTTTTCTAACCAAATTTCTTTTAAGATATTTCTTGCAGAAATTGTTTTATCTTTTTTCCTGATATCTTCTCTCTTTTGGTTATCTAGACATTCTCCCAGCATGTGGTGCTCTCAGTTCTGTTTCTGGAATACATTGTCTCTGTGCTTAATAGGACATCTACTCGGCAAAATGAATTGGAGAAGGGAGAGAACAGTAGTGAGCTCTCTAATGATCACAATGTTCTGCAAGCTGCTGTTCTTGGTGTCACTGCATTGTTCAGGTCCATGTCACAGTGTGTAGTTTTTGGAAATTATTGCTTAGAAGTTAGAACTTTTATGCTAGTGTGTAATGATCTCTTTTGTGGATCTGCTAATTTTTGCTACTTTACAGAGGGGGTGGTAAAACTGGAAAGAAGGCAGTTGAGCAGAGTTACTCTTCTGTTCTTTCTGCACTTATTCTTCAGCTAGGAAGTTGCCATGGACCAGCTGGAGTGAGACGTATCGATCATTTACGGTGACATCATATTAATTCATTAAGATTTTAATATCTAGAATATTTTCTAGACGTAAAAGTGGTTTGTATAACTAAATGTAATTTTGTTTGTGAATTATATTGTGTAGATCATTGTTAGCTGCATTTCAGTCATTTTGTGATTGTGTCGGAGATATTGAAATGGGAAAGGTCACAACTCTTGCATTCCATTCTCCTTTTATCATCGGATATGTATTCATTATTTAGTAGTTATGTGTGAACTTTTTGTTTGCCTGTAGATTTTGGCTAGAGATGGAGAACAGACAGAAAAAGAGAAGTGGTTAGACCTTATTCAGGAGATCGCGTCCTGCACATCTATGAAGAGACCTAAAGAGGTAAATTACTGAGAAAATTATTTTATTTTTTTCCTTCCTATCTAAATTATATCAGATTTTGATGCTGCACTTTAATAAGGATATTTACGAGATAGTAGCCTAGTAGGTAGGAATGCCTTGTTGCAACTGTTCAGAATATTTTTTTTGTTCAGGAGTAGCAGTTTCTGCTAAGTTGCACAAAAGAAACAGCATTCCTACTACCAGTCACTAGATTGTTATGAGAGGGTTGTTGAGAATATTCCTGGTTTATGTTACCCATAGCTTAAAGAAATAGCTAACTTAACTATGTCGGAAAATATTGAAAGAGTCTTAGCAAAATAACTTGTCAAATACTGGTAATCCCTATTACATATTAAAAAGGAGACTAAATTATACTAATATGTAATAATGCGTTAGCTGCTTTAATTTGCAGTTATAAACTAACAAAATTTACCAAATATATAAGCGCGTAAACAAAAAGTATTAGCTGCAACTGAGGTAAATTTTCTCATGATTTTGTTCCAACTTGCTTGAAACAAATGATATTTGATATGAGTTGTCTGCATGTGATATCAGTTACCCCTAATACATATTAAAAAAGAGATTAACTTATATTAATTTGTAATATGCGTTAGCAGCTTTAATTTGCAGTTATAAACTAAACAAAATTTACCAACTATACAAGCACGTAAACAAAAAGTATTAGCTGCAACTGAGGTAAATTTTCTCATCATTTTGTTCCAAACTTGCTTGAAACAAATGATATTTGATATGAGTTGTCTGCATGTGATATCAGTTTCCCCTAATACATATTAAAAAAGAGATTAAATTATATTAATTTGTAATATGCGTTAGCAGCTTTAATTTGCAGTAATAAACTAAACAAAATTTACCAACTATACAAGCACGTAAACAAAAAGTATTAGCTGCAACTGAGGTAAATTGTCTCATGATTTTGTTCCAACTTGCTTGAAACAAATGATATTTGATGTGAGTTGTCTGCATGTGATATCAGTTACCTTTTCATATCACACAGTGTGTATTTTGCTGAGAGACATCTTTTGCACCAAAATGGTCATCCAGTCTAATTTTGATCTTATTTTTCTTGTTAACTGCCTTGTCAGGCCTCGTCCTTCTGTTTTCACCTTTACTAGAGACACTTTTGCATATATGCATGTGCAGACATTCTTAGATGAATTTCCAAAAGATCTTTTCATGTTTACATTAATCCAACTGCATAGGTTGCACCAACATGTATGATTTTGAGCAAAGCACTAAATAGGAGTCAAATATTTCAAAGGGAGGCTGCTGCTGCTGCATTATCAGAGTTTATTCGCCACAGGTACTTTCTGAACTATCTGTAAATTGTGCTCTCATAATTATGCAACATGCCAAGAGAGCTACATCTACTGGTGGCTTTAATACAAGAAAAAACTATAGCTCCTCACCATTAATTGGTGCATGACAAGTTGTACCATTATTTGTCTCTAAGTGGAAATGACCATTATATCCTGTATTTCCAGACATGCTAGTAAGGTTGGATCTTTTTATTCTCATTAAATCATTGTGAACTTGTACATTTCACATGTCTCAAATCTCAACTCATTATGTTCCATTTTAAGAGCAAAAAGAAAAAAAAATTATTTTCCATTTTTCATGAGGTGGTGAAAATCTTAGTTGTCTTAATGAAAATATTGGTATGAGTAATCTTATTTAGATCTAATGGAATCTGACTGAAATACACTGCAAGTGATGAATAATAAGGTTTCATTAGTGCAACATTGAACAAATTTCAGGTAAACATATGCTCAGAAAATATGTCAATTGTATCCATGGTACGGAGGCTTGGAAAAACTGTATAGTTTATATGCAGCAATTGGTTTAACACATGGTGCCTGTTTTGTCAATGGACATTGACACCATAGACAAGAAAACAGTAGGTAATGATACTGTCTGTGGAAAGAAGTGAAGAATTGACTTTCTGCATTCCTGGTACTTTTGTATGTCAGTGCACCTTATCAAATGCTTGCACTATGCTTAAACCTTGAGCGAGCTAGTGCAGCTAATAATGTACTAACAATTTAGTGATGATCAGTTAAGAACTTAAGATGCTAAATCGTTCTAAATGAGAATCTCACATTTAGCTTTTCTTACAAGCATCAATGTGAAGAAGTGTTGATCTTTAAGAATGTATTTAAGATCATATGGAGTGAATGGCTTGGTTCACTTTGTTGAAGTTGTAGTCTAGGAAGCACGAATACTTCTAAACTCTAGCCTTATTATATTGGATCTCATATCGATCTGATACGTGTCAGATACTTCTTTTACGTATCCATTTTTTTAAATATAAATAAAATAGTAATTCTTGGAGACTTGTAGGATACTTCTCAAATACGTATTACATGCCAAAACCTAAGGTGTGGCCGTGTTTGACATGTGTCTCGACATTGACATGCATCAAACACGGCTCCGACATGTGTTAGACACAAAATGTATCTGAAAATCAATATTAAAAAAAGGAAATGGACACGATGGGTGGTAATGCATACATATTTTTGATGGAATGATTAGTAACCAAACAATAAACCATTATCTTACGAAGTACACCTAGAGGGAATGTTTTGGTTCATTCTTGGGTGTGTGAGAGAATGTAATGCCCCATAACAACTTTGAATTCCGTGGGTGCGAAATGGATTGTGTGATTGCCATCTGTAATGTCAGCAAACGTATTGGAATGCTAATGTTGTAGTTGTGTTGATTTTGTATAGATAGTATCTTTTTGAGGAGGGGCAAGACATAGGACGAGTCCCCCATGACTCACGTATGTGGCAAATTTGTGGAGAAACATGGATTTGGGTTAATGTTTGTGGCATGAGTCCAATGACAATAGGGTGTGGGGATTAGAGGAGGTTTCTCCTATGCTATCATTAAGCATTGCCTTATGCTGTCGAGTAATCTCCATGTTGGAGGGCGTAGATGATAAGTGACAATATAGCGATGAATTCATCCGCCAAGCCGAACAAAACTAGCTTGGCATGCAATGCTAAGTTGGGACTATTAGTTGATAGAATCTGGGTTTGTGGACTTTAAAGTAGCAATCGATGATAGACCTTTGCAAAATCTTTGGAGTTGGGTCAAGGACATAAGCGACAAAGGCGTGGTAGGGAGGTATTCGCGGGCATCCTTGCTAGTAGTGGGTGTTTGGTTGTGTATCATGTGAAGGATGAAGCCACACCATATATGTATACTAGGCATGTATCTAGCCAAGAACAAGTGTAGGCCGAGTTAGCTGAAGTTGTGTCAAGGAAGGATGGTCGAGCCAAAAGCATGTGCTGTGTCGAAACCCGGTCGGATGGGGCGTGTCTGTTCAGTGTGCCATACGTATGCCTCTAATATATTTTTTAGGGTCTTTATACATGTTTTTTGTTTGAATATATGTATTAAAGCTTATGTTAAAGTCTTTTATCCTTAGGTACTATTGTAAATAACCTATTTTATTAAAGATATAACAGTAGTCAAGTAGAAACATGATTCAACACATATAATTAAATTAACAATAACTCAATAATTAAAACCAAAATCTAGTTGAATGAAGTTTATCCAACATGTTTTTATATAAATTTTGACCTAATTTGAATGAATTTGACATATTAATTTTAAATTTTTTTTGAAATTGGGAAAAAACTTAGGAGAAATGTAATCATGCTGAACTTTTAGCTAAAAATTATAAAATTTGGGTTCAAATCAACTCATATGGAGTTAATCTAATATGTTCATATATCAATTTTAATCCAATTTGAATAAATTTGACAGATTAAGTTTAAACTTTTTGAAACTTGGAGAAAATTTTGGTGGAAGTCAAATTTTCCTTTTGATTCCTTTATTTAAACAGTTTTTTTATAGATCTATCACCAAAATGTTAGATTGATGTAGAATGACCCTTAGAATGAATAGATGTATCAAAATTGAGCTAAATGTATCATTTGTACACCTCTAATTAGTATTTAAAGTGAAATAGAAAAAAAAAAACAAAAAAATTGTGTCATTTGACATGGCTCGACACACTTGGGCATGGGCTTGTGCCAATATCATAGCCCGTGCTGAGTACCAATACTCTATTAGTATGGTAAATGTCGACCGACACAACTATTCTTGGTGGCAAGGACTAAGCAACGAGGTGCATAAGTCGTGCAGAAGGCCCATTGGCATGCAAACATGGAGTGAGTATGCGTGTGGTGTTTCAAAAGGTTGTGGGTACCTAAGGACATTAGTGATTTAGTGGCATGCATAGCATGGCTTTGCAAAGCCATGTTGAGTTGGGTGGGGAAAATGCTAGTAGATGGTATTGGATGGAATTTTTGTGATTATGAACAGAGTCATGGCCAAGACTTGCAATATTGATGTTCCTATGGGTCTATGGTACTTGTCTACAAGCCCTTTGAAATGCGCGGTGTCATGAAGACTTGCCTTGGGAACTTGGACTGTGCACCTCGGAGATCGGTCTTGCAAAGTGACTAAGAAGGGAATGGGGCTAGGCCAAGACTTGGGAGCTCGACACTCGAATTGAGAGAATAGCTGTGCTAGGGATTTGGTGGCATCGGGCGATCGGATGCAAAATACTCTTGAGAAGGGTTTGTGAAGTGGAGCATTCACTTAATACCATTGTGGTAAGTTTTGTCAAAAGGTTGGACATGAAGCACTTGTGTAGCAGACACTTGGATTGAAAATATGGTGTTGCACCGAGGAGTACATTTAACCATGTTATGCAATTCTGCTACTTTGTTTTAAGGCTTGTCTACAATTCGGATTCTAAGAGGACTGGCCTTGATATGTGATTGAGGTACTTCACAGGATTTTATTAAGCGAAATCTTTAACCCTATGATAGTTAGCCACTAATACTCATTGATTAGCCTTAAAATCCATCCCTTCAGAGCCCTAAATCCCTTGTGATCCCAAAAATCCATCACCATTTCCTTTCTCCTCCTTGAGAAAACGATGATTGGTTCGACAACAACTGGTGGTGATGGCAGAGGTGATAGTGGCCCAGCAAAGGGCACCCACGACAAGAGGCCATTGATGCGAAGCTTCCCAAACCGGTTTGATGATGCCCTGATGACTTAAATTCGACTAGTCAAGTTTAAGTGAGGGAAGAAAAGAAACATAAGAGGGGTGATTGCGGCGTCGGGGAAGGGAGGAGTGAGGGCTTTTACAAAGGAGGATTAATCCTAGGGTTTCGATGGTATCACGACGATCTCGGTGGGATTTGTCACGGTTGTAGAGCTCATCAGGTAAGGAAAGAAGAGAAGAAGTGGAAGGAGTAAGTAATTTTTTTTTGTTATTACATATAATTTAATAATTGTTGTATCTTAGACGTGTCTGAATTCTGTTTCTTTCAAGATTTGTAATATCACCATATCCATGTCTGTGCATCAGAACTTTTAAGAGTTCATAGATAAGTTAAAGTTGGAGATTCCTATTTAGTTGGGGAGGTTTAACAAATAATATAGAATAAATAATATAGTTAATCATAAATATATCTAATTTGGCTTGTGGCTTGATGTATGAATTTGAAGGAGACTCATAATAGGATATCATGTCACAATCAAATCATCTTTAATTGATCAAACTTACCCCTCTTTGCTCTCGATACTAGTAAGTAACGATTTGTTATGTTAGATATATGCTTGGTATATATTGTCACATATTAAAGCAGAAGTTAAATGTGATACATGATTACAACCATACACAGACTCTTATTTGCAAAGGCTTATGAATGTGTGTGTGTGCAAATGCAATATTGATGATATATTGCCTTGAAGTTTGCTATTATTTTCTTTGTAAATAGACTCTACCCAACTAGGGGAAGCTGCATTTTTTCCTTCTTATTTTAATTTGTCCTACTAGCCATGTATCTCTTTAGCTTTTGTTCTGCTGTATTGATACCAGATGGCTAACTTACTTCCACTGGTTGTACTGTTAGTATTATCTGTCATCCTTTTGTTTTCTCATCTTAAACAGAAGCAAATGATTCACTTGATTTATTTTTATACAAGATTTTTTTTCCCATTGCGCCTAAATTATTGATTCCATATGTTGAACTTTCAATTTTGTCTTTTTTATTTATCATATGTTTCCTACAGGTTAGGCTTCTTCTTCAGTTAAATTTTCTTATTTAACTTTTTGGGATTCACACAACCTTAATTTGTGAATTTTTTATTCTTTGCATTCCCCTCAAACTTTAGCATGTGAAATGCATTTAGTGCATAATACAATTCTCTTCGAATCGTGAGATAACTCTTCCGGTTTTCTGAGGTTCTCCTTGTATGATTTATTTTTATTTTTTGAAGCTTTTAGATACTAAGTATTTCCTTCTAATTTATCATCCAATTCAATGTTCTGGGCTTCTGGAAACATTTTTTCTGCATTATATTCAATCAGAAGTTCAGAACTATATGTTTGATTCCCTTTTTCTAGTCCTTCCAAAATCTTTCTCTAGTATAGAGATGTTACCACCTTATAGCTAGGTTTAGCTATTTTCATACACAAAACCACATGTTAACACCCATGCTTTGCATTACAAGTAATTATTCTTAGTTTTCTACTTCTTGGTAACCATTATGATTACTACTTTTGCAGTGATGGTGCTTCGTCTTTCTTGGAAAACATGGTTGAGGCAATGTGTTTGCATGTTTCAGATGAGTCACCAACTGTGAGAAGCTTCTGTCTACGAGGGCTTGTGCAGGTTGATTTCTTCTTGTAGCTTGCATAGTGAAATGTTTCAATATTTGAATTCTTCTTTTCCATTTCGTTACAATTTTTATTAACATCATGATTGATGAGCAACTCCATAATTATATCCGACTTGCATCATATCTTTTCACAATATTCAGTATATATAAATAAATTTTTTTGTGCTCATCATATTCCCATATTTAGGCACCATATTCTACTAGCCATTTCCTTCTAAGATCTTATTATTCAAATAAAGGTGAGTGCATGCATCAACTATAGCAAGCTAGGATCTTTTTAATGGAACCTTAATATTTCCTTCTAAGATCTCTATGATGGAACCTTAATATCTGTTTAGTAATACAACAACAGAGAAGTATCAGTCTTACCTATTTACCGTAATGTCCTTTGACTCTAGTTTCGCTACGACATTGTTTAGGCTCTTGGACATCCTTAGCACTTCAGTTTCGACTAAAATTTCAATCGAGTGTGAGCGCACTATCTTAGTTGGGCCTATTCTGGGCCAAAACGTCTCATAGATCCTCCTTCCTAACATCCCTTTCTCTGACTACTAGGATCATTTTGGGGGGATTATTGATACGAACTGACTTGGGGTTGATCCGAATCACGAATAGTTATGCATAGTCAAAAAAGAATATTCGTCAAATATTCTCCTGATACTGGGAAATTATGAAACTAATTGGAATAGCTTTGCAACTTCTTAATTAATATCTTTGATATTCAGACCCTTTTTTAGATTTGAATTAGATTTAGAAGAGAGCTTTCCAACGGATCCAACATCTTAGGGTTTCACAAGTTGGATTTTAAGTTATTGACCAAATAGTGGCCGAAGGTCAATATGTATTTTGCTACCCGAGGGGAAAAGAAGATGAGGAAGAGGACCTTCGGCCCTTAGGGAGTAACGGACGAGGGGGATTAGGAGCTAGACGAGACCTTGCCCATGGAAGAGGTAGCGCCTGTTCGTAAGGAAGGAGATGGGAGATGTTGTAGTCGTCGGCTAAGATGAGAGGAAGGAGATAGACGATAAGGGCTTAAGCCAATAATTCTTCGTTAATTCTTTGATCATTAGGGCTGCACTCTATGGATAGGGGCAGGAGCAAATTTTGCTTCCGACTAAGGAATAGTAGTCGGTGCAAGAGCTAGCGCTTGAGCAAGAGCCGACTCTTCTCTGTACTCCTACCAAGAGACAAGCTCTGGGCCACAACTCCTTGTCAACGACGACGTGGATACATAATGCCCTTCAAGACTTATGAATAAAGAAAAGAATAAATTCGACTAAATATAACAAAATAATATCATAGCGAACCTAAGCTTGTGCAACCTGACCTCCACTTGACTCTAGAAGGTAATTAAACCTTGGTTCCGATACCAACAACATCATGACTAGAATCGGAATCATGATCGACCTTGTACCTTAATATACTTGAAATACACAGCCTAAATTAATTATCTAAGTCCATAATGACAAGAATTAATGTGAAAATTTGACTTCGATAAATTTTATTCAATAATAACGGAAATGACCAATGTTACCACTAATGTGTTTCTAATCAAACTAAATTAACAGATAATTTAAAACATAAATACCAAAAGAACTAAAAGTAAAAAGGGTAGTTACTAAGTGGAGGTGAGGTCCCGGTGCGTCTCGCTCAGTCGTCATGTTGACCGATACCTGAAATGTTTGAAGGGGGATCCTAAGAGCTAATAGCTATATTTCAATGAGTGGAATCCACTCAAAAACTAAATAAATTCAATTGGACATAAGATGCAGCGTGCTTAGCGTCGGAAAGATCCCTCTACATGGGTGTGCTATAAAACAGGGAGAAGAACAGAACTAAACAGATCGATTCCTTTGACCGGTCCTGGAGGTGACTGCAATGAGCAGAGATGTCACTCACCAGCCTAAACGATGAGCAAACACTTGCCATTAGGGAATGAACACAAAAGGGAACGAGGAATGATCTCTTTCATCTAAGGATGCCTAACTGTCGCACCGATCGGACGATGCCATGCTTTTCGCGTACGGCGATATTGAGAGGAATCTCTGCACCATTGCCACTTGGGAGGACGGTGGCAGAAGAGAGCAAGTGCTCAATTGGGATTATCTCGTCTTGCTCTAACGTATATGTAGGCTTGACTGGTCTTCGTAACTTTTAGATAAATCTAGGTCCAGTGATATAAATTGATAATTTCACTAAGCATGCAATAATAACAGTAATAGCAACTGTTACGATCCAAAATCGGAATCATAACTAGCCATATACCTCAATGTACTTAAGATACACGAAACCTTAACTAATATTTTCTAAGTCCCAAAATGACAAGAATTTAATTATGAATATCTAACTTCAATAAATATAATCCAATAATAAAAAAAAAGATTATTGTCATCGATAATGTGTCATCAATCAAATTAAAATAATAGTTAGAATAAAATGTTTGATGGACAAAATAGTAAAATCCTAAGTGGAGGTGGAGTCCCAATACATCTCGCTCAGTCACCACGTTGATCAACACCTAAAATATTAAAAGAGAGAACCCATGAACCAATAATTATAGCTCAATGAGCGAAATCTACTTAAAAGCCAAATAAATCCTGATAGCCAACTATATCATAATTTTAATTTAATCGCTAATATAATTTTTGAATTTTAAAACTAATTAAAAAGGCTAAATGGTTAATTTAAGCCCAAAAGGATTGAGTTGGGTTACAGTTGGCCTGCAGCCTACCTAGAATTCCACTAAAATGGATTGGGCTTAAGACCCATTGGTCAGGTTTGTTGGATCCGAAATCTAGACTCAAACCCAAAATTTAAGTTGGCTCAGGCTAAAACCCAAGCCCAACTTCATCTCTTGTATCAAGGAGATCGATGAGAAAGAGAGAACCACTGACAATCACCGCCATCGGAGGTCTTCTTCATGACTGCCATGACCTTGCGGCCTCACAAGGTGCAGGAAGGTTGTTAAGGGTAGCCACTGTTGAAGACCTTTCTCTTTCCATGGCCGGCGCCTGCTCGAGCCATGATGACTCTAAAGAGAATCTACAGCACAAGGCCGGTGACGCGAAGCTTCAAATGAAGGAGTGATAGTAACTCGAAGTTGTCGGTCGGCACAATTCGTCAACGAAGCCGCAAGCATTAAATTTAGGTATTTTCAATTTATCTTATTAAACTTAAATTAAATTTGTGGGGGTGGGAGAGAGCTTGCAAGCGATTCACATGGTATGGTCTTCGATTGCTTTGTCTGTCCAATCCCACGGCAAAAACTTCGACGAAGGTTAAGAAAGGATGAAGAAACGAGAGGGAAGAAAGGGTTGGGATAAAGGAGAGAGAGGAGATTTAAGGATTTTATTTATAGAGACAATTTGAATTTTGATTTTGATTTGGATTTGGTTGAAAAACTTGTGGCTGCCTTGTCGTGTGACGGTGAGGGAGAGGGTGAAGGGTGCGAATGTGCAATGCACATGTGCACCAAGTTTTTTTTCAATTCTTACAATTGCAGCCTTGACGCCAGTAGCATTGGCTAATAGCGCCATCATCTGTTCTTGCAACGCCCTAGTCGCTTCTTGATCCACTTGCCTCTTTTCTCAATCTGCCCGCATCTCCTCAATCAAGCAGAGTAGTAGCAACTTCATGCAGACTTGCCTATCATCCAATCGGTCCAGCCTAGCCATGGGTGGTTTTGACCAAGGTCGGCCAAGATGGTCTGAGGTTTGACCGCTCTGATACCGATTGATATGAACCGACTTGGTGTCAATCCGAATCATGAATAGTTCTGCACAGTCAGGGAAGAATGTTCACCAAATATTCTCCTTATATCGAAAATTTACAAAACTAATTGGAATAGCTTTGCAACTTCTTGATCTTCATCTTTGGTATTCAGACCCTTCTCAGAAATGAATTAGATCTGGTTCTGATACCAAATTGATTTGAACCAGCTTGACTCGATTCAAATCAGGTTCTGGACAGAATTAAGCATGGAACTTTCGATGTTTATTACGAATTATCTAACCGTCGGATTCTCTTAAAATTTTGATATATTGCTCTAGAAGAGAGCTTTCCAATAAATCCAAGATCGTAGGATTTCGCTGACATATTCTGCTACCCGAGAGGAAGAGGAGATGAGGAAGATGAGGGGAGCCTTTAGGGACAACAGTGATGCAGTGGACGAGGGAGATTAGGAGCTAGACGAGAGACCTTGCCAACGGAAGATGTGGCATCGGTTGGTGAGGAAAGAGGTGGGAGATGTTGTAGTCATCGGCTAAGATGAGAGGGAGGTGATAGATGATAAGGGCTTAAGCTTCCTTCTTAATTCCTTGATTATTAGGGCTATATTCTACTTGTATTTATAGAGGTTAGCCCTAGACTGAATCAAACCAAGATTTGTCTTAAAAGCTTATTTGACTAAGGACTTGTCTTAAGGGCTTATTTGACTTAAATAGGACTTGCCTTAAGGGCTTACTTGACTTAATTAGGATTTGCCTTAAGAGCTTATTTGATTTAATTAAGACTTGTCTTAAGAGCTTACTTGATTTAACTAGAAGTTGCTTTAAGGGTTTACTTGACTTAACTAGGACTTACCTTAAAGACTTACGTAAGAGATGAGCATAAATTAATTAAAAAATATATAGACTTGATCCACAAGCCCAATGTCTCCTTGATGTGATCCAAACTGACCTGATTCGAGTCAATTAGGGCTAAGTTGACCTATTTGGCTATTATTTCCCTTGCATTTCCACTCCTTTTGTGCCCTAGGTTCCTTAGAAGTTTTTGTGGGCTCTTCATATTGCCCCTTGCATTAAGACTTTTCAATGGAAAATCCTTTATGGCATGACCCTCTTGATATTTGCTATTGTCGGTGTTTGGCTAAGCTTGAGGATTCTTCCTATATCTTTATTCTTTGGCCCTAATCTACTTGTATTTTATATTCTATCCTGGCTCGTTTTCACCTTTGCCTCTCTTTCACCGATAATTGGGCCGAAGGTGTTTGGCTTGCGACGGCAGTTCACTACGGCGCAACTAGCATGCTTTTGTTCTCTCAATCATTATCTGTACCTTGTGGCAGCTGTAGAAAGCAAGGAATGCGGTTTGCTTTCTAGACAGTCTAATCCCTGTCTTTGTCATTCTTTGTAATGTACAATTTTTATTGGACGAGTACTTTTTTCCATTGGGAACCTATCTCACCCTAGATGCTCTCACCTGTTGGGTGAGGTGGTTCCCACTCCCTTCCCCTTCGATGGGGCTTATGCCTCCAATGAGGCAATTATTTTGAATCTCAATTCTAATAGTTATCCTCTTTTTGTAGGTGCTAAGTGGATCCCGTATTCTTGTGCTATTCAAAAATGTTTCGTGTCTTCATGCCAGATTACTTGCTTGTGCTTGATACAAGCTGGGTCAGGTTGAATCACATCAACAGGGATATTGGGCTCGATAGACTGATCCTACTTGGCTTATTTATCGTATCTTCTTATGTGATTTAGTTAGAGTCCTAGTAGGCTAGAATTTGTTTAATTAGCTAAGTCTAGTTAAGTTAAATTCTGTACAGTTTTGAAAAATTATTCGTAAGATATTTATGAGGCGTCTAAATAATATGAAACCAAATAGATATGATTGATGACGTTATAATCTAGAACTTTTTATTCAGAGTTTCTTTAGATTTAGAATCTATTTGCGGTGCGACGGAGAACTAATTCGAAGAAAGATAAAGAGATTGGTTTAGCTAAGTTTATTAGTTTGTTTATTATTCGGTTAAGGGTAGCCTCTATATATATGTGGAGTGTAACCCTAATTAAGTATGGAAGGAGATTATTTGCTGAAAATCGTAGCTGCCCTCCTCTCTCTATCCTCATTCATCTTGGTCACTCGCCTCTACTCCCCTTCCCTCCTCCTTGCTCGTCCCCTCCTAGGCCGCTGAAACCCCTTTCATCTAGCCGCACCACCTTTGACCCTAAGGGTCGGCATCCTTCCCTTCCTCTACTTCTCATGTACTACTTCACTTGAGATCAATGCCACCGTCAGATCCTTGACCAAATTTGACCTAGATAGAGCGTGAATCTATTAAGTGGCTGTCCAAAGACAGATTAGAAAATCACAAAGCTATATCATTTGGTTTCAAATTTTTCGGCAACATAGACAAATATTCTCTCCAGACTGTGCAGAATAGCTCATTAGGAGATAGAATGCCCGTCTCAACCTCCCTTTGATTGTTGTTGAATTTAATTCACCCACCTTAATCAATTGGCTCAACAACAATACCCAATTCCTCTGGCTAGTTTGTCCTCTCTTGTTAGATTTTTCAAGCCTCTTTTGTCAATTCTTTCAATCCTCGCTTACTCATGTATAAAATTAATTTTGCTCGTGGACATCTCAGCCCATGTCTTTCCTTGCCTATAATTTGGGTTGTATCTTTTTGTGGGCCTTCTGACCCCTCCTTTTTAATGCGTTTCTTAATACCAAAAAAAAGTGAAAGTGCCAAGGTGAGAGAAGGTGAAAGAAAGAAGAAAGAGGAAAATAAGAAATAATTCAAGATTTCTTCTTCGAATCCCATCAAAATATAATTTTTTTTATTTTCTAAGTTTTTTTGCACTATAAAACTAATTTATGGTGTACAAATATTAGATCTAGCATAACTTTGCTAAATCTATCATTTGCAAGGTTTTTTTAGATGGATCTAGCATTTTGGTGCTAAATCTATGAAAAATGCTATTTAAAATATTAGGAAGAAAGAGAAATTAGATTTTCCCCAAATTTCAAACACAAAGCAAAATTTATTAGATGTAGAAGAAAGAAAAGGAGTCACCTCAAGCTCAACATGATTACAACTATAGAAGGAAAGGATTTGAGTCTATAAGTAGTAGGATGTCATGAGATATGCGCTTACAAGTTGATATGAGTTTATCATCATCATTGCCATTATATCAGTCATATGACTATGGTGCACATGTACCAGCCATTTCCTTGTATATTCAATATGCATATCACGTCATACGAGAATTAGAAGTTTCGTATTTTTATGAAGAGTGAAACATTACAACGAGTAATACTATCAATGGATGAGTTTTTTGAGAATTATCAATAGTATTTGATATAATATTCTCATATTATTCTTGTGCCAACAAACAAGGTCTTTGATTCTCATTGTCTTTTTATGTTCAACTAGGTTTTGATTTTAATTGTTGAACTTTTGTCAATTAATAAGTGTATTCAATCATATTATGTGTTGAATAATATTTCTACTTTACTATTACTATATCTTTAATAAAATAGATAATATACAAAAATAATACAAAGATAGAAAACTAATAAATTATAATCAAAAATACTTTTAAATATCCTAAAAGTATATTAGAAATGTGCCAAAGACATGCCATCACGTGCCACTTGTAGGGATGTGCCAACTAAGGATCAACACGGCAATCCTTGTATATATCCTTCCCATATGTTATCAATATATTTGTCAAAAGATTGCTTCAAATATTCAATAGACAATGAAGCACGGACACAACACGATACAAACGCGGTGACACGGCAAATTTTTAAAAAATGTGATGTAGACATAGCATAGGACACGGTGAAATAAATAAATAAATAATATATAATTATTGATACATCTAAAGCAAAGTTTTATCATACTATCTGCCTATCACATTATTAGTTTATCACACTAATTACAATTAATTTGAACAATAAAAATTTAAATTTAAGCCCTATTGATATAAAAAGAAAAATAAGGGAAAAATGAAAGGCTTTAAAGGATATAGAGAGAGAGAGAGGCAAGTGAGATCATTTTAAATGCTTGTGGGGAGGGAG
This sequence comes from Typha angustifolia, assembly GCF_048772165.1. Classification (NCBI taxonomy): domain Eukaryota; kingdom Viridiplantae; phylum Streptophyta; class Magnoliopsida; order Poales; family Typhaceae; genus Typha; species Typha angustifolia. The sequence goes on along the minus strand of NC_133245.1, from coordinate 12,148,985 downwards.
GGGAAAGAGAGAGGTTTGCTTGCGAGGAGGAAAGGAGAGAGAGAGAGAGAGAACCTTGTTTGTCGCAGCTGTTCGTCACGCTCATTGTGCTCACTCCATCGCAGTTGTTCGTTTGTCCGTGAGCACAATGAGCGTGACGAACAGCTGCGAGAGAGAGAGAGAGAGAGAGAGAGAGAGAGAGAGAGAGAGAGAGAGAGCGAGAGAATTAGGTTGAGAGAGTGAGATTTCCGTCAGAGGGGTGGGGGTTTGGGGAAATTAATTTTGGGTTTGGATCCGGGTTAACGAAAAGGATTCAAACCCGACCCATAAACACTGATATCAATCCTGTTGGTGCCCCTCCTGTGTTCAATATTTATTTTTAATTAAGGATACTTCGGTTTTTGACACGTGTCCGATGCGTGTCTGTGTTTAACACAGACGCCTTTCCATGCTTCATAGTCAGCAGCCCATTGCTTGCTATTAATGCCAGCCCAAAATTTTATTTCCTTATATTTGGCTGTGATTTCAAAATATGGCAGCTTATATGGTACCGGATTACTGTTGATGCTTATATGCTCATCTGTTTATGTCGGTGCTATCGTATGATATGAAATATCGTTTCCATTATATTCAATTATTTGCCTTGAAGTTTCTGATACAGTTTAGTTTTTACAATCATAACTTGTTGCAGATACCAGAGAGTTACATGCTTAGATACATCCAACAAGTTCTTGGGGTGATAATAGCTTTACTTGAAGATCCTGATGAATCAGTTCAGTTAACTGCAGTACAGTGCTTATTAGAGGTAAGTGCTTTTCTTTACTTGATAAACTGTTTTCCTTTAATTGAAAGAGTGACATCTTCTGTATCATTGTCGTCATATTATATGGCTATTCTGCATGTAGGTTCTCAATTCATCAACTAAAGATGCAGTTGATCCCATTTTAGTCAATCTCTCTGTACGGCTTCGGAACCTTCAGGTATTCTTCCATTATTAGGTGGTCTCATATTTACATATAAATTAACTATAAGAACAAATCTATTAAAACTTACAAGGGTTGGATTGGCCCGAAAATTGGGTAGAGTTCATGTGTCCATATTTTTTGGATTTGAGTGCACAAGGCTCCTGCAAATATGGAAACAAGGGTGCGAAAGATGTATCTTTGAAGTTGATGTCAGACTGTCTGTTTTCCTTTACTCTTGAATATGTAGAATTGTATATATCTTGTAATGTTGAATTTACCTGTTGATATTCTTATCTATTACAACTAATCTGCATATATTGCAAAGCAGTTAATCACATAATTGCCTGCATATGAGAGGCCATATGAGTAGGTGCCTGCATATGAGAGGCCATACAAGTAGGTGCCTGCATATGAGAGGCCATACAAGTTTATTCCTATCTTGTTCTAATAGTTTTTTCTCAATTCGTTTTTCCAATATACTTTTTTCCTTTTTTTCTTCTCCCTGACCGACTGGGCTGCTGATTATGAGATCCATATCACCCTTATGAGCTCAAATTGGTTATATTAAGGTGTTATCCTGTAAGAACTAATTTATTCAATATGAACCAATGTCACCATGTACCATGCTATTGATTTACTGGCAAGGATGTTGTGCTGCTCATCCTGCTTGCGACAGGTCGCACAGACACGTACCACAAATACTGTGGTAACCATGAATCTTATGAATATTGGAGTTATTAAGTGAAGAGCTTGCTTATGGTGCTTGAAAATAGTTTCTGCTGAGCTTAAATTACTCCAATCAAGTCTATATGTGGATGAGCACTTGAAATAGAGTTTTATTTTGGAAAATGAAAAGTTTTGTTTACACTTAGTGAAATTGGTGATTGTTGAAGGATTGTTGTATATCCTTTATGGAGTATCTTGTGCACCAAAAATGGAAATGTGCACCAAATTATTTACATGAAATTAGTAAGTTCCAAAGAAAAATACTATGGTTAGTGACATTCAATAGTAGATCTTTGTCGATAAATCCTTCAATAGTTCGTCTTGTATATCTGCAGGACACAGTCAGAATTAGTGTATGTATGAGAAGAAAAGTTGGACCAATTCACACTGTTTTTTTAATTTAAAATATATCTGTTATCCATTTTTATTATTTTAAACCAAAAGTTCATTTGTGTCATATTCAATCATCTTGGACGATCTAATGGCTAATAGGTCATAAAGCCGTCGCAATGGCACAACAAGGCATACAGATGGCACAACAAGAGTCAGAATTAGTGTAGGTATGAGAAGAAAAGTTTGACCAATTCACACTGTATTTTTATTTAATATATATCTATTATCCATTTTTATTATTTTAAACCAAAAGCTCATTTGTGCCGTATTCAATCATGTTGGACCATCTAACGGCTGCTAGGTCATAAGGCCGTCGCAATGGCACAACAAGGCATACAGATGCTCGACTACCTTCATTTTTTAGTTTTAAGAAAATAATTGAATTTTCCCTATATGATCTTCAAGTTTCTAATTATTGCTGCAACATTATTATTTCCTTTTGAGGTCTACTGAATAGTAATTTGAGTGGTCATATTATTATTTTTATTAGAACATATTATTACTAGCATAGTTATAGAAAGGCTTTCTATGCAACTGCCGACTGGATAGGCAGTGGCAGTGAGTTAAACTCCTCCTCGTGTGCATTATGTGGTCCCTATAAGCAATCTGACAGCATATGCATATGTGTGCGTATACTATATGTTGACTGCATATGTGTTATACAATCATTGTATATGCATGTCCACAAATGCATATTGATTTACTTGTACTTTTGAAATATCTATTTTACTTCTTTATTATTTATTTCAATAATTTTTTGGCTGGTGGTTGTCGATGTATCACATTTATTAGCTGTATTCACTTGTTTGTTTCCTTGGGTAATGATATGGTTATGAAGCTACACCACGTATTCACCCTCACCAGTATACTGTATATGCAGTTATGCACTATAGGGTGGCTTGACTGCTTACAACATTGATAAGTAGTGTTGAGGTTTAAGTTTTTTAAAAAAAAAGGTATTACTTTGTGATTTCAATTGCTCTATGAATGACAATAGGAAATAAGTCATCAAAAGATGAATTATGTATGATGGATTTGTTCTCATCTTTCTTTTGTTAACTTAGGAGTTTCATCATCTCTTTTCTGCTTCATTGACACAATTTGTAACGAAAAGTTTAGAACTCTAACATGTTAGTATATTACATTCTTTTTTGTCAAACAGATATCTATGAACACAAAAATGCGCTCCAATGCTTTTGCAGCTTATGGAGCACTAAGTAACTATGGAGTAGGTTCACAAAGTCAGGCTTTTCTTGAGCAGGTATTTCCACATTTACTATGCCATCATCATGTTTTGATTCATTTCTTGATAATGGTATTTGATTATAAAGTTATAGATATTTTTTTAATGATTGATCACCTTCGCTAATTAAATCATCGCCATAAAGTAGATTAGTATGGATGTGTTTTAAATCATAGTCGATAGTAGTGAAAAAGATCTTGGCAAGGCTAGCATTCCCTATGCCACTCCACAACTATATTTGACTTTTAGTTGGTCTTGTCACCAAGGATTCCGATGCCGTTGGCACAGTGTGTGCCGTTGCACCATGCTGACACCAAAAAAAAAGGCTAAAAAATAGGAAGCCAGATAGCAGAGAGAGGTACTAGGAGAGAAGTAGAGAAAGGGAGAGCAGAGGGGACTTACTGCATTCGAAATTGTCATTGCCTTAGTTCGACTTCTAGAGAAGAGAGGTTTGTTTAGCGGATTATAAAGGGATCCACCAAATGGATCTAACTTAAATCCATTTAGGCAGATCTTTTTAATGACGATCTGAAGTGGATCATGAGTAAATCACGATCTGTTTCAGATGAATCATCTTCTCCTACGATAGAAAGGGCAAAAGCGATGCCTAACCTTCTCCAACCGCCACGGGAGAGCTCGAGGGGTCTCCTAAGGTTGTCTGGAGGCACCTAGAAGGTCTTTCACAGCCTTTAAGTTGGCTTTTTTGGGGTGCTGTCGACATCTCTTGTGTCACGTGCCGACCAAGCGTTGGTACAATAAGTGCCAATTGGCTAGGGGTGAAAACGGATCGGATAATGCTCAACCCATATTCGGATCCGTATTTTTAGTTCGGATACGGATACAGATATTGGACGGATAGCAAAATTTAAAACCATATCCTAACTAAACGGATACGGATAATTTTCGGATAAAAGATCGGATCTTAAACGGATATTGATTAAATTTAAAATAATTATAATGTTTTATTTAAATATAATTAACACAAAATTATTAAGAGTTTTACAACAAATAATTTTTTTATACGTCAAATATATAAAATTAGAGAAATTAATCTCTATAAATAATATATAATGTATTATTAGTAATAATATTAATACTTACTATTTAAATAAGCAAACTAAAAACTGTAAATCATTTAAAAAAATATGCGGGTAAACGGATATCCGATATCCGTATCTGAATCCGAAAAATTTATCCGACCCGTATCCGAATCCGTATCCGAATTTTTTTTAAAAATTCTATCTGTATCCGAATCCGAATCCGAATCGGATAGAAATTTTTTATCCGAATTCGATTCGAGTCGGGTCGGATAGCGGGTCGGGTCGGAGTTAATCCGACCCGTTTTCACCCCTACAACTGGCACATCCATGCCGGCCGACATGGCTATCCTTGCTTGTCATAGTATTAATAAAATACTATATAAGGACATACTCACTGAAGTCAAAAGATATTCATTTGAAAAAACTTATGAGAATTACTTCTGTTAATGCGAGTAGATTCTATATTTCGTAGTATTTTTCAACAAATTTAGAAATGTCACCTTGTTTTACTTGGCTGAAGCAAATAGATTCTGCCCAAGGCCATTTTCTTTGTTGATATAAGCAAAGATTGTGCTTCTATTTTGTCGACAGACTGGTTATTAGATTACTGTATAGAACTAAATATAAGGTATTGGCAATCACGTAGATATTAATTGTAGTTATTCTGTTGCAGGGTAAGGAAGTAATTGACTCAACTGCAGTCAATAAGAAAACTTGCTTATTGAGGTTTGAGTGAAAAACCAACAAATTATGAGAGCTTAATAAATGTTCATGTCCATAGCAGGATTTCATGCGATGAGCAAATAATGAGAGGCATGTGCTATAAATATCAACATTTTTGCATTAAATCTTCAAGTACACAGAGTCTATCAGGAAGGATTTCTTAGAATATAGCCTTATTTGTGAAGATAAAACTAGTCAAAGAGCACAAAGTAGGAGTTGCTGTTTCATTTGTACAACATTACTTGAACTACAATAGTGGTCCTTTGTGGCGGCACTTTAGTACCATTCTTCTGCCTGAGTTTTAAAATGCTACTGCTTTCTGTTTCCTGAATTTTGTTGATATTGCACTTTCACTTTTGCATGAGAGTTGAAAGCAGCTCCTTAGTCCTTGCAAAACGTAATCGTCTGTCTCATTTGTCTCTTTCCATTTCTACAGAAAATTTTGAAAGATTGCTTCTGGTTATATGAGCTCAAAAACTCTACCCACCAGTACCATCTAGCACTATAGATTATATGGCCATTCCCCCTTTCTTGCTTAATTTGCCCAGGATAAAGTTAGTTCCAAATTTCCAAAGAGGTGATTTTGGACAAAGTATAGACACCCTTCAGTGAGATGATGGACCAAAATGGTGCGTTCTTTCCTAATGCAAATAATGGGAACGAAAGAAGGCCTTGAGGCACGGGAAAACCAGTTGTAAAAGTTCTTACATCATAGATCAAACAAAGTGGTTGGATATTTTGTTGTGAGGAAATTATACTGTCAGCAACCAAAAACATATTTATGACAACAACTTTGGTACTTAGAAATTTCGTTTTTAGTTGAAATAGGAAAACGGCTATGAAGGGAGTATGTAAATTCAATTAGAAAGGAAATTACCAATGAAATAGCAAATGAAGAGGAGATAGAAGAGAGAAAACTAGAGAATAGGAAAAGAGTAAACTGAGCCTGGCTTTCAAGCCCGTTTTTCCTCAAGTAATCACGCATTCATCAGTAGAGCCCGCTAACTCGGCCCTCTGTATAGAGAACTAGGATCCTCAAACAATCAGGATCTTGCTTAATCAAAACAAAACCCTAATAGGACTCTTCACAGCTCCTAAAATAATAATATAAAGATTTTTGTTACTTCAGCCACTTTGTTACTGTTCAAAATGATAAAAGCCAACCTTTATTCCAGAAGAACTGCAAAATTGAAAATTAAGACTAAATACCACAAGGACTGGAGTTATTTCTCACATTTTGGCTGTTTTCATGCTCAAAAGTCTTGACAATTGGACCCAGTAATGGAATGTGGCTTTATTATCTTTTTAGTTATTTGATTGCACAGTGGTAGCCAATATTAGATTGCTTTCCAACCTGGTTTTTGTACCGACTGTGACCTTTGGCTCGCAAAAACTGTCTATAATTTTAGTTGATGTGCCATCAAGGTGTAATGCCAGTAAAAAATTATCTTGCATCTTCTACAGAGACTTCTAAGTTGTCTATCACAGTAGTGATGATCACTACTGCTTTTAAACTCGGAAAATTTGTACTCCTCACCTCTTACAAATTAATTTTGGTCTGTTTTTGTTGCATATGATCAAATGTGTTGAATGCATGCTGCCCCTAACACCTAATATTGTCCATTAACAGGTACACATCACCCTTCCCCGCCTGATTCTTCATCTTCATGATGATGACGTTAGTGTTCGCTTAGCATGCCGGGTATGGGAACATATATTTACGTGCCATCACTTTATCTTCCCTACATTTGGACCATTTTGAAACTAATGTGTCTTCTAATATAGAATACATTTAGACAACTTGCTCTTTTGATGGATGTGGATGGTTTCTCCTACCTCCTCAACAAACAATATTTTAATTCTGACTGCCGGTATGCAACAGTTGCCAGTTTTTCCAGTACGTAGATTATACAATGTCTAAGAATGTGAATCGAGCTCTTCATTATGCACCAGGAGCGATTATGAGGATTTCATAAGGGACCTAACAAGGCAACTGTGTCAACTCTTGGCTTCTAGAGTTGATAGCTACCTTGAGTCCGCAATCCAGGTGTATTTTGAGCACTGTGTTTGATAATTAATTGGTATATAAATTATCATTCTTTATGTTTCCTTTGTTTTAGGCATTTGATGCACCTTGGCCAGTCATACAAGCAAATGCCATTTGCTTCTCAAGTTGCATGTTATCGCTTTTAGATGATCAACGCTCCTTGGCTCCTTATTTGTCACAGGTTCCTGCTTTTTCTTTAAGAAAAGTCACAGATTCTACTTTCTATGTTTGTTTTTGGGATAATCAGACTGCAGCATCTATTCATTTATCTGAGAAAATTATAGATATGATGCACGTCTCGTTGTCAGGTGTTTGCCATGTTAGTGGGCAAAATGAGCCAATCACCAGATCCAATTGTTCGAGCAGCATGCGCTTCTGCTTTGAGCCTTCTGCTAAAGACCCTCAAGGCAATCACATGGTCACCATCACAAATTGATCTAATCGACTCTTCCAGAAACTCCCTAGATTGGGATTTCAGTACAAAATCCCAATCTAATCTAGTAGCGGAGACACCAATGAAATCAAAAGAAGAGCTTCCAGAGAGACAGAAGATAACAAGTTGAATGATTTTGATTTCAGATTATGACGGGAGCTATAAGAAAATCCCTTTGTACGTATTACTGAGTTGGTGTATTATATTGTATGATTGTACAGTGTGAGTGTAAAGAGGTACAGTAACATTGTTGCATAGTTTGTGAATTATCAACACAAATGTATTTTTTTACTGTTCATTGCATCCAGTACATTCTGTTAAGAGGTTTCTGAAAAAAATATAAAATGTGATTGTAAATTCGACTGTGATTTCCTTTTCCTAAATTCTGTGATTCCTTCAGTTTATGTAAGCTTAATTTTCTGACATTGTTTGGGGTGTTTGGATAGAAAGTGTAGGAATTTGTCTTCCCCTCGTCTTTCTCACTCTTTTCCCTCTCTCTCCCTTTTCTATCACCACCCTTCTCCTCCTCTACCTACAATCACCACCTCTTCCTCCACCCACCCCACCGCCTTCGCCACCTCTTCTTCTGCCTACCACCACCACCTCCTCCTCCTCTGCCTAGTGCCACCTCTTTCACTTACCACCACCTTCTCAACCCACCCCACCTCACCGCTGCTGCCTTGAGCTGATTATTGAGCTCAACCCACCCAAGCCCCAGTCCAGACTTGCTTGGTTTTAATCGGACTATAGGAGTCTTAGATAATAATAGAGGCAACATGGGCTAAGCTTGTTTCTGATTCCGATTGAATGGTAGGTGGATTGGGCTATGAACAAATATTTAAGTTGGATCTACTCGGTTCATCTAAAGATTACCTCTACATTGCCTCCTCCCACCACCAACATGACTGCCACCGCCTCCTCTGCCCATTTGCCCACAACCACCGCCTACTTTTGTCTTCCTTCTCTCTTTTTCTATATTTTTTTACCAGATGATTTGAGTACGCTCTTCTACTTAAACATGCAATTGCTGAATGCTGATGACCACCCATCCAGCATGTTCCCTAATCAAGTTGATGTGAATCATGTTAGTTTGGAGACTACTTTTGCTGAATTTTTTTTACTGAAACAATTAAAGGTTTATTTATTAATAAAGCTTGATTCTTTAGTATTATATTTTTAGAACTTTTGACTAAACTAGACCTCCCCTGAACTTTATTTACTTTAATGGGCCGCCAAATTTACTGCCAAAAGGGACATCTATGTCATCAACTAAACAGTGCTGAACTAACTAGTGTTTTACTTGCAAGATGAATTGTGGATAAGTTCTCTTTGGTCTAGAAACTGAAGGATTTGTTCGTAGCCCAACTCACTAATCACCTGAGAGGCTAAGTCGGAATAGAATATTATAGCTCTTATTGCTCACTAGCCTTGTGAGATATCGAGCTCAAGCCAGGCATAATGGATCATTTAGGCCGACTATAATAGGTCTTCGTGAAAAGTTAGTTAGATTTCATTAGAACATATTTATATATGGTATTCAATTTACTATAAGATTATTAGAATAGGCAAGTGTAGTTGGTTGAGCTTTCGAGCTGAGTTGAGCGGGCAAAGGCTTAGCCTACGATGCCCATAATCATCTTGGATTAGGTTGGGCCGAACCCAAACAATGGATCACCTTAGCTAGGTTAAAACCGGACGGATTCAAGCCGTGCCTAGGCAAGCCCAACAAGCAGCTCTATTCCACCTTCTAAGGTGGTGATAATACAGCGGATACAAGACACTATCCGGAATGATAGGTCATAAAGCGTCTATAATTGGCTTTTCAAGTCCACCTTCAAACCCCAGCGCTCTGAATCCCTTATTCGTTCTCTTCCTTTTCAGCTGTAAGCAAGCAATCGGCAAAGCTGCAAGGCTGCAAGCACCAGAAGAAAGGGATGCAGATTTAAAGCCTTCTTTGATGAAATAAGCTCCAAGGAATGAAACAGGGAATAAAACAAAGTATTATTGTCGACATAGCATCAACGTGATTATAGAATGAACTTCCATCCTGTTTGATAAAATGAACTGAAAACAACAAAAAAAAAATCTATTCAAGAATGGGTGTCGTGTGGAAACTGCTAATGGGAGATCGGCTTGCTCGTGCTGCATACCTCGCACTCATCTATTGAAGAAGAAAAAGAAAAAGATTTCGAAAGCAGAAGAAAGATTCGCCGAACTTGAAAATTGACGGCATAGAGGTGTGTGTGTGTAGTCCATTTTAATCAATAAAGTCTGGGAGTGGGCTAATTTGGTTGAAAGCCTTCAAGACTTTCAGTAATCATTCCACGAGGGAAACCAAGAAAGTATAAAGAGACGCGTGGTGAATGATGTAGCAATCAGTTCGATGTAGCTACAGTTGATGAACAGGTGGTCTTCGAACTAAAGGTATAAGCGAGTATGGATTAATTTCAACCAGACCCGTTGTCATATTAGATCCATACGGAACTAGGGTAAAAAAAATTCTTATCCGATTCGGATATATATTTGGATATGGGTAGAATTTTTTTTTTTTAAAAAAATTGGATATAAATTCTGATGCGAGTAAGTTTGTTTTCGAGAAAAAAAATTAGGTATTGGTACGAATATAAGTCGAGTATAATTTTTTGAATACAAATATAGATATTGGATATCTATCAACCTGCATATTTTTTCAATAATTTGTAGTTTTTAGTTTGTTTATTTAGATGATGAATACTTATGTTGTTACTAATGATGTGTTTTATGTTGTTTGTAGAGATTGATTTCGCTAACTTTATATGTATTTGATATAAAAAATAAAAATAAAAATCTTAATATTTTGTGTTAATTATGTCCAAAAAAAAGTTAAAATTCATATAGAATTTGATTGTATTTATTTAAAATCCGATTAAAAATTATTTGTATCTATTTAGTTAGGATATGATTTTAATTTTTGATTCATCTAATATATGTATCTGAATCGATATTCAGACTAAAATATGAACTCAAATATAAATTTAGCATTATCTGATCCATTTTCACCCCTATTTATTGTTCCATCGCTAAGAAATTAATAGGACTATGGTACCCTTTCTCCTTTTAAGGTTTCCCCTTGTGAAGCAAAGAAAAATAAAATAAATTTTCTTATTATGAATATCTTTGTTTTAGTTTTTGGTTGGGATAAAAAATTTCAGTGCATGCCTAGTTTACCCTCATCATTATTAATTTTTAAACACAACACTTTAGAATATGTTTATAGAAGTGATCATCAGGGGGTCAGGCTTTTTTTGTTGATCAGGATATGTTTATAGAAGTGATCATCAGGGGTCGGGCTTTTTTCGTCGATCAGGCTTAAATATTTGTTCGCAACTCGATCTGCCTATTAGTTGAGCTGGGCTAGGTTTTGAGTCGAGCTAGAATACTATAGGTTGTTGCCGCCCACTAGCCTGTAAGATATTGGGATCGTGCTAAATGTAAAAGGTTGTGTCATAAAAAATATCATATCGTAATAGACCAAATAACCAAATATAGTAGGCTTCCAATTAAAATATTTTATAAAATAGTTATCTTTTATGGTATCAGGTCAATCAAATATTCAATGTGGGATTACAAAAACCATAGGAATGCGCGGGCATAGCGGCTCAAACTTTCAGGCCAAGCTGGGCAAGCCGCCCATTACCATTTCAAGCTCGTGACAGACTAGACTTTGCTCGGTTAAAATTAGCAGGTTCGGACTAGACCTAGGCGAGTTGAGCCCAATGATCTGGTATATATATTTGTGGTGAAAAAAAGTTTTAATATAAACTGTCCATTTACGATGCTAATTATACATAAATTAAATTACATTATTTTTTGGCCAAGGATTGTAAAATAGCTTGTAAAATAAAATTACAATTTATATTTAATTTCCTACATATTGAGGAACCTATTCTCCTTTTATGTTATATATATATTTTTCCAGATACTCCATACTTGTTAGGTTAAATAGCCCCCATTGATTCTAAAAGACAGGGTGTAAAGTATAGAATTCACAAATAATAAATAATAAGCCAAAAAGCTGAGAGCATCCCATCAGAACCCTACTTTGGATTTGAAAAGATGCCAAACAAAAACAAAGACAGCGACATATGTGGGGGTAAAAGGAGTGAAAGGTGGTGCCATGAAAGTGGCGGTGCTCGCCGCATATCCTTGGAAGATACCATCTCCCTAATCTCTCTCTCTCTCTCTCTCTCTCTCTCTCTCTCTCTTTGATGACAACACCACGAAAAGTTGCAAAATCCCCCCCAAGAACTCAAAGAGCCACCAACGATACTAATAAAAACACCACCCAATGAGCTTCTCAATCTCCTCCCCCTCGTGATCCCACGTAAAGGGAGGAGTTCCCTTCTAGCACGATCGATGTGAGACGTGGGCAGCCCATGCCACCTCTCTTGTTTCAGAGGAGGAGGGAGAGGTGGTCATGGTGGTCATGGTGGTGTGGATGCTGCATGCAACGAAGCAAGATGGTGGAGTTCTTATTGCTTTCGATCGACACGACATTGTTTGCATGGGATGGGATGGGATGGAAGATATAGCATGAGGCAAAGAGAGGTAATTAAAGAGCTTCTTCTTCTTTCTCTCTAACCATCGATATGATAGGGCAACTTTGGATCCTTTGGCATTTGTAGCTTCCTTTGGTTTGATTTGAAGGTGGTTTGGTGGGCGATGATCAAGGGAAGTTAAATCTCAGGGTGTTTTGCAATTACTAGTGTGTCTTCTTCTACTCTTTGTTGGCTTTGAATAAAGTAGTTAATGTCAGCTTACTGGATGCTGTTATTAATAATTAAGTTTGAATTATCCTATCTCTCTCTCTCTCTCTCTCTCTATTCTCTCTCTATTCTTTCTCCCTATCCATCTATATATATATATATATATATACATATGAATTAGACTTGACTTGAAGATATATTTGATTGTGTTGATCAAGCAGTTCGTTTAAGCTTGAGTTTGGCTCAATTGAAATAGGATCAAAAATAAGTTTCTTTTGAGAACTTGGATATGTGATCTAAGCTCGAAATTAATTCTGAACCGAGCTAATGAGGCTCCCAGATTTCTCTAGAGTTGATAGGTTCTCACTTATCGTGACAAATGACAAGTATATCACTGCACATAGATTATAGTGGTTTCTGTGGTCCAGTTTAATGGCAGAGAGAGAATAAATAGTTATCAAACTATGAGGACTAATCTTATGTGAGGAAGATAATAAATGAAAAAAAATTAATGTGGCCACCTTTATATCTTCAAACAGACGTTAATTTTGATCATCATCATTTTGTATGTAATTAGTCATTTAATAATTGTCATAAAACTCTACTCTCACAATAATGCGAGTAAATATCAAAACTATATTCTTCACCTAATTATATGCATCTTAATTGTTAGTACTTAGTTTTGAACTTCTGATGCATCTATTGATCTATAAGAGTGTCTAATCTAAAATTTCTTAATATATTGTTCATTAAGGATATAGTTTTATGGAAATGCATTTAAATTTTAAAAATCAAACACCAATGTAAATAAACCCTCACACTTCACATTTTATATTAGGATTTATTAGAGAAACGATTAGAAGAAGAGGAATTCATGATTAAGGCCCTTGACATAAATTTTAGAAATAATTGAGGGGGGGCCAATTAATTGTACCTCTTTTTCCAACATGCCTCTTATATTGGAACAGATTAATTAATGTTTCTCCCTAGTTTAGTTTGGAGTGAGTTTTCTTTGACAACTAGGACAATCTCACTTGAAAGATGACTATGATCTCACGTCAATAAAGCTTGTGCGCTTGAACAAATTAGTCACTTAATTAAAGCATGATTTCTTAGTATCCAACATCATGAGCTCATAAGTCACTATATGCATATATATGTATATAATAGTTGTCATGTATTATAGTTGTTGCCATGTAAGCAATACAAGTGCTGTATTAGTGAGGTAAATGGCTGTCCATGTAGCAATATAGCTTTAAAACAGAGTCATTTTTTTGTGTAAAAGATTTATTATCTAAAATTAATAGAAGTAGCCACTTTATAGACAAGCTTTCTACTTTCTGCAAGAGCAATTTACTTATAGAAATCTAAGTGGCTGCCTAATTAGTTAAAAGTATAGTAGTTTAATATTATATTCGTTTTTGGGTGAAGATGATTTTCTATCCGATTTGATAATTTGAATAAAATTTAGCACGAAATTTGCAGAGATAACTAGGATCAATCCAACCGTTTGATCGATCTAAGAATCAGATATGTTGTTCTCCTAAGAGTTAAGAATCCAATGCAATAAGAATCTCAGCGATCGGATGAGTAAATCAAAGGTTATGTAAAAAATAATGACCAAAGATTAGGAGGTAGCAAGATGGACGTGGAATATATAGTTAGTATTATGGTAAATGATTATGGCATGGTGGATAGATTAGTATTTAGACTAAAAAGGAGAGAGGAGAGAGCTTCCAGGTATGGCTGCTGGTCACTAGAGGGAAGAGAGAAAAGCGACGGAGGATCAACCTCAGCTGAAGACGAAAGCTCAAGATAAAGAGAAAGGAGGAGAGAAAAAATAGTTATAAATGAGAACAAGTTCCAATGATTAATAATCTAAAAAGGCTACTTTTCTACATATTTGGAGACTAGCCAATAATAAAAAAATATTAAACAAATCCTATTATAACTCAACTTACTCGTCACGCGTTGGAATGCACGTTAATTGCATTCGAATACACTAGCCAGAAACTATCTTATTTTTTAAAAACATAAACAAAAATAGTTAAACAGTACTATATTTGGACAAAGAGAGGGTGAAAAGCTCTTTTTTTGGTACAAAACCCTTCTCAAGTTTACATTTTTTTTACGGCACATAACAGCCTGTTTTCAAAGAACATGATTGCAGTAATCTGTTGTTTGCAATTTAACACAAGTATGTTCTTCAATCATATTATGATTTATGAGTCTGACTCTGATATTCTCTAATAACAAACTCGCCGCCAGAGAGTTCTCCCTTCCATCCATCTGACTAAACTCAACCTCCTTCCAAAAAGGTTTTGACTTTTGAGTGAATCGACTTACAACCTCATGGCAATGTTGAATTTAAGCCAAATTCATCTTGAACTTCTTATCCAGGAACAAAAATTTCCTTTACCATAACAAAATAGACTTGTTGTCAAGAGAACTTGGCACCATGAAGAACTCACCCTGTACTAATCTGCTATCAATGCCATCACACTTAATAGATATTTAGGCCACAATTTACCTGCAATTACTTCAGACATTCAATTAAATGTACCTTCAGCAAGCACAAGAGTTGCATCCAGTATTAGTAGTGGCACAAAGGAAACCATCTTATTAATAAGCACCCAAAAATCACATAGAAAGAAGGAAACAAATCATTATCTAAACAAAACCATGGATGGATTTCCCATATATTCACATATAAATCAAGTTCACAACATCACCTACAAAGAAGAAGAAGAAGAAGAAGAAGAAGAAGAAGTTCTTTTACCTCATCACCTCCTTGAGCTCTCCCAGACTTCCACACACATCTCATCCTTCCTGGCCACCACCATCCTATTCCCCCCAAGAGTCAACTGTGTGATCTTCTTCCCTCCCCGATCCTTCTCCCTCCCCATCCAATTCCTCCTCATCACCCTCTCCTCCAACGCCCAATCCGCCGCCCTCCTCTTCTCCACCGCAGCAGCCTCCCCCATTGCCACCTCCGTCCACATCTCCACATCCCCTCCCCTGCTCACAAACACCTGCCGCCCGCCGCACCCGATCCGGCATCCGCTCCCTTCCTTCTTCCCGCCGTTTCCTATTGCCGCCTTCCGCCCTTTTCCGATGCAAGTCCACGGCTCCTCCTCCGCGCCCAGTTTCCTCAAATCCACCATGAACACCTCCCCGGAGTTCACCCCGACCTTGAACACCGCAGATAAGGCGTCTGATGCGGCGATATCAGAGAAGCAATCGTTCTTCTCCTTCAACTCCCAAACTGCGTTCTTTGTCCTCACATCCCACAGTCTGACGCTGCCGGATAACCCACTGGGCCCCGCGTGCGAACCGGCGGAGAGCAAGAGGTTAGAGGAGGGGATCCAATCCAGCATCGAGGAGGGGATCGCGGCGTCGATCTCGGCGCCGAAGACTTCCATCCGAGCGAATTCGGAGAGGGGCTCGAATGTCTCGAGATCGAAAGCGACGATGGCGCTGGCGTTGCGGCGGGAGGACTCGAAGCTAGCAAAAAGGAGGTCAGGGGAGGCGGCGATGGACAAGACGTTGCCAGAGTTGGCTGCGGAGGGGTGAGGAGACCAGTGGAGGACGCGCGGAGGGGACGGGATTCGGTGACGGTGGAGGGGGACGAGGTGGAGGCCCGCAAAGTCGACTGCGCCGGCAGCGGCGAGGGAGGGGGAGAGGGAGAGGAGGGAGTCGACGGCGGGGAAGGGGGTGAGCACGGTGGCTCGGCGACGGAGGAAAGGATCGAAGGCGGTGAGCTTACCGCCATGGGCGGAGACGATGCCGGCAGCCGAGGCGGAGAGGGCGGTGACGGGATCGCGGCCGGGGAGGGGGAGAGAGAGGGAGGGGAGAAGGGTGAAGGGATCGAATAGGTCAGGGTCGGAGAAGGAGGAGAGAAGGAGGGGGGAGAGGGAGTAGAAATCGGCTTCAGATAAGACGTCATCGAGGGAGATGGAGGAAGGAAGGGAAGGGAGGCGGCCGAGGCGGAGGAAGGAGAGAAGGACGGAGAAGAGCTTCGGGTCGCGGTCGAGGAAGAACGGGGAGGAGGAGGAGGAGGAGGAGGAGGAGGAGGAGAGGGAGAGGGAGGAGAGGGCGAGAGAGGAGAGGAGGGAGTCGGGTCCAGCTTGAGATAGGGTCTCGGGTGTGGTTTGGAAGAGCTGGCCGCCGACGTTGAGGGTGACGACGGTGGGGTTGGAGGAGTTGGGAGGCATTGGATTAAAGTGGTGGGAGGTATTCTTGATTGCTCGAGTGATGGTGGTAGTAAGGACCAGGGCCTGGGGGGAAGTCGGGAATGGAGGAGATGGGTCAAGGAATGGAAACCGATAAAGTGGTCAACTACTATGGAGGGGTTTGACTATGAGATGGTCTCGCGTGGTAGGCAACCTTTAGATTTAGATCTGAGCCTTAGACCTTAGTTTCCTCATGGGGATTGTTTGTAGTTTGATTAAACAACCTACTGAATCTAAGCAAGCAAAGAGAATTTATTTATTTATTATAATTTTTCCTTTCTCAAAAATGAACAAAAATAACGTATGAGTAAGTTTGAACTCAGACTTCCTTTTACAGAAATAAGTCATCCCAAACTTAATACCAAGAGAGACAAAATAAATTTATTATAGTTAGTATTTTATTTTTAGATAAAAATATCAACGAGTTCAGCATTGATATATATATATATATGAATTAATAAAATAAAATATTAATTTTATTAGCGGTTTATATATATATATCAAATGTTGAACTTATCAACAATTTATTTTAAATAGAATGCTAATAAATTTATTTCTAAGTTGGCCTAATTTTATTTTTTACCAAACATAAGATACTAATCTAATCTTCCATATATAAAAAGATGTTTAACCTATTAGCATTTTCTCTTTTTAGATAAAATATTTTACTAACCGCCTTTGGTATTAAGTTTGCAAGGTGATTTATTTTGATAAGACAAAAGACTAAATTACACCGACACTCTCCGATTAATAGTCTAATAACACGCTGACCCCCTAAACTAAAAAAGTTAATTATGACACCCCCTAAATAAATAAATAAAAAATGACCTTTCGATTAATATCTCATGAGGTATTTCGATAGAAATTAGTTACGTTCTTAGCGGACACCTTCATTCCTTACTTTAATAAAAACTAATTGACTAAAAGATCTCTTTTTTCTTCTTTTTCTATTGCATCTTTATTCCAAATAAACTCCTCTCCTCCAAAAGCTTAGATCCCTCCCTTCTTTCCCTCTTCCTATCTCTCCCATCCTTCTCCTCTACTCCCCTTCTTCTCTGGAGCTTCATTTCTCTCTTTTCTCCTCGCGGATTGATAGCCTCTACCGACGACAATATCAACAGCTTTCAATCACAATTAGCTAGGGAAGGAAACATCTATTGTCATTGTGAAATAAAAGCTGTGTTGAGGACTTCTTCCACATAGAATAATCTTAGAAGAAGGTTCCTAGGTTGTATAAATTTTAATATTAGATTCAAAATTTCTAGATAACTATTTTATTATATTTATCATTACAGAATTCCAACTCTCATTGTTTTCTTTTGTTGGATGGATCCTCCATTATGTCTACGAGGCAGAAATTTTGGCAAGGAAAAGATTGATGGCATGAATGAATAGATTAAAAGGTTGCAGTTTGAGAAGGAACAATTAGAGCTAATGAAAAGTTACAAAAAAAGTTAATAAAATGTTGCCAAAGAGATGTGAAGAGTTGCAGAAGTAGATTACATCCTCTACAAAGAGAGAAGGAAGACTTTTTGTTATTTGTTATCTTCTAGTAGTAAGTTTAGTTTTATTAGTTTGTATTAGCAATGAATCAAGAAATCTATCAAACATGTATTTGCTCTGAACTTATTATTAGTTGATAATGAAGGGCGGGTTGATTATGAAATTATTGTGCATTAAGATACACAGCTAAGCATTTTATCAGTTACAAATATTATTTTATAAAATTCTAAAATTATTATATATTAAGATACACAATTAAATATTTATCAGTCGCAAATATTGTTTCATATCACCATACCATTAATACACTTGAAACAAACATCTGCATTGTATCCAAAAACTATTTCACGTCACAATCTAAATGTTAACATCACCAAAACATGTCTACAATATATACAATAAATATTAACACAACTAAGATACTAACAAATTTAACGTCAAACAAAGACTAATAGTTTAACATCACTAAAAATAGTAACATGTTTGATATCACTCAACCACCAACATTTGTAACGACACTGTAAGTTAACATTGTCCATAATGAGTACTAATTTAAACAAATCAGTTGGTTATTGATTCTTAAGTTCCTAAGATGTTGTGGCCTCTTCCTCTTTCTCCTCCTTTAGGTCTTCCACTTCCTTCACCTCTTTCAATTCCTTCACATCTTTCACTTCCTTACACATCTTTGCCTTTTAAAGAAGATTGCTGCTGAAAGACGGTGCTGATGGTTAGAAAATACTTAATCATGAAATGTTGATGATTAGAAAATAATTTAGATGAAACTTCTAGCAATTTTGAAACTTCTAGTTGATCCTGCTATTCTGTAAATCCTAATGTTATGGTCATATTGTTTATAGTATCTATACCTTGAAGAGGCATGTCTCCTTACAAGATAAGGATTTTTAGGTTCATCTTCAATTTTTCTTTTGCTCTTCTTAGGTCTACTAGGGGCTTTTCTATAACTATACCTTGAAGAGGCATGTCTCCTTACAAGATAAGGATTTTTAGGTTCATCCTCAATTTTTCTTTTGCTCTTCTTAGGTCTACTAGGGGCTTTTCTATAACTATACCTTGAAGAGGCATGTCTCCTTACAAGATAAGGATTTTTAGGTTCATCCTCAATTTTTCTTTTGCTTTTCTTAGGTCTACTAGGGGCTTTTCTATAATGTGAAGGCATGATAAGATTAAAAGATGTATGAACCCATTCTGACTGATCGGGAATATAATAAATCATATAATTGTAAGTGTTGATAAAAGTAGTATGGAAATATTCAGCAACAAAATCTTTTGATTGTCTTTAGTTAACAAATATTGTAACAACTGCATAACAACATGATATCCGAGAGATGTCCCAAAGTTTGCATGTGTATCTTGTAGATTGTAGGTCAACAATGCAAGATCTGAATATGGTTTTAATTTCAAAAATTACACTCCCTACCTACATTGTCTTGCACTCTTTAGCCTTTATTTTTCTCTTTTTCATCTTGCTCTGAATCTTGGGACAAACTTTATATTTGAAAGTAGCACTAAATTACAACCTTTCATTGTACTTAATTATTAATTATCTTCTTATCATCTCTACCATTGTAATAATTAGTTTATCCCTACAATCCTTCAAATATATATTAAATGATTCACTTATATTGTTCACAATCCTATCACACTTAATTTTAAGATTACTCCTAGCCCAACAAGCAAGATTCTCTTTCATCAACCAAACATAAGCTTCTATATTTAGCTCATTGAAAGCATCTAAATTCTTCAAATTTGTAGACTGTATAAGCTCCTACAGTTGCCCACATAAGGTCTTCATATTCTTTACCCTTGAATAGTTTCAAAAAAATTGGCATACATGTGCCTAACAAGAAACCTATGCTCTATCTAGGCATGAGCTACTCAAATGTTTGTACCAGTCCCTGTATATTTATAAGAAATTATTCTTAGTTGATTAATATTCAAATAACTCAAAATAACTAATTATTGTTAATGAAATAATTCAAATGTATATACCTTCTGAAATAAGTACCCATCCCTTCTCCATTGGTCTTCCAATCATTGAAATAAAGTTCTCTAGAAACTAACTCCAACTATCCTTACACTCAACCTCTATTATTGCAATTGCTAATAGATACATTTAATTATTTCCATCTATTTCTACTACATGAATCAATTGTCCACCATATGGCCCTTATAGATGAAAGCATATAAGCAAATAATAGGCCTACAACTATAAGGAAATCATTTGACTTGTGCAGCATACATAATAAATAATCTTTTAAAAATTGGTGGTTCATCAGCAATATGTCTTTCCACTTATAGTAGGGTTGTGCTTCCAAGATTTTATCTCATCACTATTTCACAATAATCTCATATGAAATGTTTTAAGTAATGCCCTAAAAGACTACACATTTGGAAAAAATCATTACAAGAACCAACTTTGGTTCGCATAAGTCCCTCTAACTTCTAAATTCAGGACATTTAGGTCTTTCCTCCTCACCAAATGAGAGAGGTGGACCATAAACCTCTTCACTACTGTCAAAAGCATTATCATCATTCTCAAAATTGTCATCTTTCTCTCTTTTTTTTCTTTTTCCTTTCTTTGATTCTACATCAGAATTTTTATTGGAATCTACATTCAGAATTTCCAACAAAATCTTCATCAGAAAAATTATAACTATCACATTCCCTATCAGTGCTACTTGAATAATTATAAATCTAGTTTTCATATTCTCCCAGATCAACTTCATCTTCTCTTATGTTATCTTCATCTTCAGCACATTTCTCAGCACCTTTATTGTCTTTTTTGGTAGTTTCATCCTGCTTGTTTAGATGTTCAACTTGAGTTGTATCAGTAGATCTATCCTCACATTGCATATGCTGATCATCAATAATATTGGTCTGGTCTTGACTTGTCCTTAAAACTTTCTATAATATATTTTCATTAATCCTAATTTGTCCAAGACATCATAAGTAGCTTTAACTACTCTTTCAATACCAAGGCTCTTTAATATTGGCTCATGAAGCATTTCATTGCTATCCATTATGGCACATCAATGTAGATGTTCACTCTTTCAATACCAGCATGCACAACAAATATTGTCAAAATATCTTTGTTATTATTAATCTCTTTCATACTAGTACTTAGGTCATGTTTAGGAAGGTTAAAATATAATTTAGAATTTAGAGGACATTCTAGTTTCTTAAAGCAACTCCATAACCTCTGTATATGGCATATAGTCTGGATCAACTATACATTCTATAATTTCTCTATCCATGTAGGTAGTATTGGATCTACAAAGTATTATGTGACAAGGGTCAGCCAACTATGAAAAAAGACATATTCTCATGTAAAGAAATAAAAATCATAATAGATCACAAGCATATTCCTAATATTAACCTACTGGGGACCATAAGCTGAAAAATAAGCAATACATATAATTAGAATAAAATTCATGCATATTACATGTAATTAGAAACACATTCCTATGTAATTTGATCCAACAGCATAAAATGAACAAAATTTCAAACAAGTACATGTATATTATATGAACATGCACTCACAATTGACAACAATACAAAAAGGCCTAATTTCTAATTTACTAGGGATCACATACATGAATAAATTATAAAATCACTCCAAACTTTAACAAAAATGTATAAAAGAACTAAAACTTTAAATAAATCTATTCATATTATATGGACATGCACTCACATTTGGCAGCAATACTAAAAAAAACCCTAATTTTAACCTAGTATAAATTTCGACATCTACAAAAAAAAAGACTCAAAGGATATAGAAGTGTACATTTAGACCCAAAAAAAAAAGTATTTAGATATTGTCTCACATTACTTCCAAGAACCTATGAGATGGTTGAGAGCGTCTTAAAAGACGAAGGAGATGAATACCAAAATTGACTTCTAGATAAGTGATCTTAGTTGGGAGTAACCATAATCAACTTCAAAATCTTTGTATTGAGTAGCTTATCACATCCTTTCATGGTTGGAGACCTTCATGGTTGAAGACGACGGCAAATGTGAGTGAGAAGAGATTGCTTTCAGTAAAGAGATGAGTTGAGTGCGATAAGAGCGCCTCGAGAATAAACACACCAAAGTCAAGGGCAATATGGGTATATAATAAAGCCATTTTGTCTCACTAGCTAGCTCACAGCGTCTTTACCTTTATTAATTTTATTTATTTAAGGGTATTAGTGTCGAAGTTTTTCTAGTTTAAGAGATCAGTGTGCTATTAAGTATAACTTAGCAAAAATAAAATAAAATTTATTTGAAGATCCATATATGATGACCGTCATTTACCCTGACACTATTTAGAAAATATGGTATCTTGATCGTTTCATGATATGGCATACAAAATCTTTCAACACTTATAGAAGAACCAAAAGGCACGAGACTTATCTTTATTGGCCTCATTTTGAACTAAAATATAGGAGGCAAAGCACTCTATGATCTGAATCTTCTGATCCTCAAAAGTCAACAGATGTACATCAAAAGTATTCATGCAAAGTGACAGCAGTCACACTATCAACACCTACAATAGGATATATATGCCGACCATCAACAAAAGGTTCAATTCTTAGGGGCAGAGTTAATACCTTTTGTCTGATCTCTAATTATCAAAATAATAATAAATAATAATGATAAAATTAAAAGTATTCATTCAAAGTATCTGGACGAGCTCATATTGTGAATTTATTACTCTATTCCTTCCATATGAAAGATTCATCCTACCTACATATGCAAATTAATAACCCATCTCCCACATCGTGCATTTTATCGTTATCGTCATCATCGTAATGGAATGGAAGGTTTGCAGAGGCTCCGGCACCGTGGATCAGTGGGCTGTGTTAGCGATCACCCACAAGAACGTCTTAGCAGTGAGTTCCAGCAGTCCACTTATCCTGCGTCAAAATGAGAGAACTCTACAGTGAGCACCAAAATTTAATGTACTGCAACAACAATAAATAGATGCAGCTGCGTCAAAATGAGAGAACTCTACAGTGAGCACCAAAATTTAATGTGCTGCAACAACAATAAATAGATGCAGCTGCATCAACATGTAAATCGTATGAATGATATCAACGTCCATCTCATCTATTCACCAAGAATTTATAGCTCAACATTGACAGACATTTGGGACCACATTGTACTATTCTAAAGGATTTGCATAAAATAACAGTAACATATGTAAAGACTCCTTTTATGTACTATTTCCATGGTTATACATTTCTAAGTTGCCTTGAATTCTAACCGTCCGCTCACGCTGCAATTTCAGTCTGTTTATCTACCCCTTACAGTCTTTCAAAACATGATCACAAGAGGCTGCAATCATTACCCGAGAATTTAGAATATGCCAAAAAATCAAGAATTGACATAATGATTACAGACAGCTTTGGAGGACAGAGTATTTGTCAATCATTATATGTCAAAACCAATTAGTAAAAGCATCAATACTGAGAATCTAGAAAACGAATGATGTTGTTCCGTGGGATAAATTAAGAAAATAATGATGTCATTCCATGGGATAGACAAGGGAATCCTCATAACAGGGATGGAACTAATTAGCATGGCCAGTGTCCTATATCATGATAAGCTAGATAAATTGACTATTGGAAACAACTTTGATACTATACTACATAGCAATGATGACAAGAAAACAAAGCCTTTAATTCATGGATCCTAAAATCGGCCAATCCCAAGTTGGATCAGCCAATCCGCATCGGGATTGGCCATAACCGATCTTGATCCGGACCCGAAACCAATTAGTCTGGTAACTGGTTTCAATTTGGGATCAACCGATCCGTCTCAACCGTATTAAGCCGGATCAACCGAAACTAAATATTCTAAAGATTCAAGACGATCTTAAATATATCTAACTTAGGATTCTATGAGACAATAGTAATTAATGTTCTCAATTATTTTCTTTTAAAAATTTTAGTTTTTATCTTCTATCTCTCACATACACTCTCATCCCACTCTCACACTTCACCAAGCTCATTTGATAGTTGATCCGATGAACCCTTTTAGCTATAGAACTCAAGTGAGTTTTCGTTTTATCGTTTCCTTTTTTTTTTGTCACACTTTTAAACTCCTCTTTTTCTTATTACTATAGAACAAATAGTGAAGAAATCTACAGTAATAATTTACGAGTATATAAATTTATCAAATTGAACTCAAAATTCATTATAATTTTGAGTGAGTTTTTTCTTTCATTTTTAGACTTTATATGCAATTAAATTTTCTTTTCTTACTTTTCTATTATTTTTTAGAAATTTTCTGATATTTTAAATAATATTTAAAATTTACGTAATTAAAAATAATCTGATCCAATACAAACGGCCGATACATGTTGTTTTTTCTAACAACCGATCCCTATCCCAATATCAAGTTTCAAAACCTTGCTTTGATCCAAACATTTTAAGGTTGAATGTATAGATCATTCTTTCCCATTTATCTCAAAATATAAAAAATCTTGAAAAAATAGGATATAAACATGTCTAAAATACAATAATAAATATGTTATATATGAAAAGTTTATTGATACATGTAAAATAAAAAATTGTTGACCTAATAGATTACCATGCTCAACTTAAATTTAAAAGGAGAGAAAATATGAGAAGTCCTCTCCTCAAGCACGTGGTCACCCGCATAGCATGGGCACGTGGTCACCCGCATAGCGGGTATGACAAGCAGAAGAAAAAGTCATCCTCGTCCTCTCCAATGCACCTCCCCGACAAGGCCTCTGCCATGGTGGCCACCAAAAATGCCTTTTATATTGGAACCAATTTGTTGTCTTCTTGATAAGGAATGATGATTCTCGATAAGGAAGGATGAAGGAGATTGTGATGGGTTTTTAGGATCATAAGGGATTTAGGTAAGGGTAAATGGATCAGATTTGATCTGATCTAACCTGGGTCGGATTGAATACGGATCAAACTAATTTACCCGGCCCGAATACAAATATGGATCGCAGTTTATTAAAATATCTTAATCTGAATTCGGATATACCAATATAATATATTTGTTTGGATATGGATTCAAATATAGGATCTGTTTCCATGTAGACTATACAATATTAACAAACATCCTACCCCGACCTGTTAACATAAAAACCCACCCACCACAGCTTACCCTACATTCTCAACCCTCATTCTCTCAATTCCTCTTCATTGTCAAGCCGCCACATCCCCATTTCTTTCCTTCACTCTCTTCGGTGGTCTGTTGACTCCCACCTCAGTCTCTCCGACAATTGTGTTGGGGTATTCAACAACCCTCACTTCCTTCCCTTTCTTCTTCAACATCTTGCAGCACCCTCTCTCCAACCTTGGAGCGGATTGAACCCGCCAATCACCACCATCGTCGATGGATGGCACTGCACCTCGATTTCTGCCGCTTGAGCCGTCATGCGCGCCTCTAGGTGATTCCTATTTGATCCCTTTGGTAGGAATGCCTTCCAAACCTAGTCAAATCCTCTCCACCAATACTAGCGGTGCTCCTTGGACCATCAACTCCGGCAACTCCGATGAATCTTGAACATCATTATTTCCTTTGGCTTCTCTTTTTGCTGAAGTGCTTAGATTTCTTACAATCTTATTTGCTGTAGCAGACATCTGTCCATTGTTGGAGGTTATTTGAGACGTCGATATTATCTTCTGCTGACCACCATGTACCGTACTTGACTTTATCTGGATGATCATTGGTACCCTGAACTGGAGAGGAGAAACTGAAGTGGTCTCCTGCAGGCAATTCTTGTTGGGGAGAAGGCATTGTGTGGATCGGTAGATAAATAAGAGAGTGAATGTCATTCTGAAGCTTACGCAATTTCTTAGCAGCTCCTTTTATTGCCAAACTCATCCATGTATGTTAATCTAGCTGCAACAGTGATACATGTACTTCTTATATTAGTGGATCAAATAGAATGTTATAGAATCTCTTGATGTTATTTGCATTTCTGCAATTTTACTTCAGCACAGTAATACTGTTTCTAAACTCTACTGATAGTCAAGCCATTCTACTGTTCTACTGAATCTTCTTTTCTATTTCTTTCAATCTTCACTGGATCTACAATAATTTGGTAGATAAAAATGTCTCTTTAACCAGCTGGATCTTCTTCCGTGTTCTGAGCTAATCTTGTTGTCTTCACTCTTCAGGTCTGCTTACTCTTTAATCTATCTAAAGATTTATATGCAAACTCCAAACAGCGACTTTGAATAATTCCTAACTTTTTGAATCTATTATTACAAGACAAAGTTGTCTAAATGATCAACTTGACAAACTATGCAATGCAGAAATATTTCATTTCTTTGCAGTTTATATGTTTAGGTTTCCCATGCGCCATTCAAATTCAATTTTGACATGTAAGTTTTAGCAATTAATGCTTTTTTGTGAGTTTATTAGTTGATTTGTGAGTTTTCCTGTATATATAGATGTTAGTGATAGATTCATTTTGTACTCATATCTGATTAAGATTCAATCTTTTATCCTGTTTATTTTCATATTCAATTAAGATTTAATTTGTATTTATATCAGTTTAATATCTAATCTATATCCGAAAAATATCTATATCCGTTTAATTAGGATATAATTTTAAATTTTGCTACCTGTCCAATATCCGTATCCGTATCCGTCTCCGTATTTGAAACAAAAATATAAATCTAAATGTAAATTGAGCACTATCCAAACCGTTTTCACCCCTAGATTTAGGGCTTCGAAAAGTTTTGAATTTTAGGTCTAGTCAATTAGTATTAGAGGCTAATAGGTTATTGGTTTGGATTATTAATCATTCCATCAAAAATCTATACCGATTAATCCACACCTTGTCCAAACATGTCCATTTCCTTTTTTGCAATATTAATTTTTGGACACCTTTTGCATGTCTGACAAGCTTCGGCCACGGACACATCTATGCCTTGGGTTTTCACATGACTGTGTTTCCAATATCAGATCTAGTGCTATCATATATTCATATATTTCCTTTATCCTTACAGATTCCCTTAAATTAGTTCTGGTTTTCCTTTTCCTCTTAAGGAACCTTCTATTTTAATTAAGTCAATCCTATGGTTGCAATATAAGATCTTCGTTGGACATATCAAACCATGTAAATCTATTCTCACATAATTTATAGGTGCTACTTTAAAATTCCTTATTCAATCTTTTCTAGCAACGCCACATATCCACCTTAACATTCTCATTAGGCAACCCTTACCCGTCGGAAATGTTTGTTTTACTTTGATATCACAAAGATAGAAAGTATCAAAATAATGAATAGTGCTTGTGATTTTGGATATGTTTGTTTTGCTTTAATATCATATCATGAATTCAAATGAGCAGAACCCCTAAAATATGAACACATCATTCTTCACAAAAAAATAATATCATAGCTCAAGGTTTAATTTCTACAAACTCGAGGAAAAAAGAGAAGGAAAAAAAAATCTAGATAAAGGCAACTTCCAAAAAAATCATTCTACCTAACATTTTAACCCTTATGCATATGTGCACCTGGACAGTTCTGCAATTAAAGATGTTCATGTGGAACTACATGTTAAGTAGCTTATGTTCTTGAAATTCTATAGCCACCTCAACCATAGCAATCAACTAACAGGAAGACATTGCAATAGAATATCAAAAACGAAAATATAGTATGCGATCTGACTGCATATCTAAGAGCTTCATTTTGCTTAAGAACAATCACCAAAATAAGATTCCTCATCTATTGAGAGGAAGAAAAGATAAAGAGGTGCAAAAAGGTTATCTTGATTGGACAATGAGTTCTCATAAGGGATGATTAAATTCCATTGTAACAACAGTAGGAAAGAGCAGTTTAAACATAAACTAGTACATTAGTACTATGTCTAAAATGATATTCGGTTATTGTAAGAGGAAACTTCCATTAGGTCATCACCTTCACTCTAACTACTTAGGCCTTCATCTGTTCCATGGGGATTAAAGGACTATTAATAGCACAGGAATTAATTCAACTGTAGAACTACTCCCATTTTATTGAACTATTATCACAAAATCAACTATTCTTCAGTAAAACAAAAGAAATGTTTTCTTTCCTACGACCCTTTCTAGTCTTCTATAGTCAACTTACAAGTGGACACATATTTGAGATTAAATCTTAAAGCCTTACAAGCATTGCTGTGTGAAAGACCAGGTTATAAAATGGATGTGGTCAAGCAAAATAACATATGAGAGGTGGAGAATATGGGATATGGTTAGCAAAAGGACAAAAAGGAGAAGAGACCACATTCACCTCCACTTACAGTCGAAGACTAAAAACCCAATCTAAATTTGCGTTCTTTTACATATTCATGAATTTCAATTAATTTAAATTACTTGTAACTTTATTATGGTTAACAAAAGAATCTGATACAAGTTATGCTTATATCACAACAGTTGATGACTTGGTGTATTGTCAAACCTAAAGGAATCGTAAAAAATAACTTATTAGAATAGAAGAATAGAACTTACAGGAAAGCACTCAAATGCAAGTTTAAAGCATAATATCTTTAGGAATTTACGATGCAAATGAAAAAAATGAACCTCATTTGCTAACATTGAACCGCCATTTAAGTTGATGACACTGCCATTTGTCTCGCTGCCATCTCTGCCCCAAAATTACAAGCCCTACCAGGGCCGCAGCCACTACAACAGACCAAAATGTGTTTGCTTCCTTCGCATGGCGATATAAACATGTGGCATGCCTCTTCCACCATGCTTCACAAGGAAGGCCATGTCCATGAAGTTTATCTTCTTCATCATGCTTGGCAGACTTCCGAGACTCTAAATTGTGATCAGATGGTTCATCATGCTCATCAGAGTCTGATCCAGGTGAGTATGTCACTTCCAGTATGAAAAGCGTTAAAGTCAGAATTTAAAATAAAAAAAATACCATGCTCTGGCAACCAAATTCAGACTTTGCAATCTCTTACCCTCTTTAGACTCCAGATCATGAGCTGAAAGGCTTTGACCCTTCTCAAAGAACTGATCTCCTTGTAGGTCAGCACTGGGTCCTCCTTGCACATTTTTGTCATAAACTTTACCGGGTTCATCACCAGAATCATCTACAGCAGCACTTACTTCCTGACCCTCACTTTCACTATGAATTTCACCAAATTCAGGTCCTATCGGTAGATTCTCATGCTCGCTAGGTGGGAATACAAAGTGACTGGACATAAATAATTCACCAGAAGATTCTTTCTCATCTTTGTTCAAATACTTCTCTTTACTGTCATCATCTGTGCTGACATCTTTTGGACCTGGTGCAGCAGCATAGGTAGATGCAGTAAGAGACACAACTTCCCAGTCTGCTCCACGGGAAGAGTTCCCTTCTATCACTTTCTCATCATCTGCCATCTCCAGAAGAACCTAACTTTTTCGACAGAAAACCCATAAAAGTATAAGGCTAATGTGATAATCTTAAGGACAACAATCCAAATATCAGACCGAATTGCCAAAAGTTTACAAAAATTAAAAAGAAGAAGTGCTTAAAGGTTAAAGGTAAAACCTTTAGACACTGATTATCAATATAAATTAAGAAGCAATAAGAAGGAAAACAAATAAAATCCTCTGACTCTGAATCCAAGCATGAACAAGTTCCTGGATCTCGATATTTGCAGATATTTCAATTTTGGCAAAAAGATCAACTTTCACTTACACATATATTTGTGTTAGGAGCTAACCAGTAGATAGAACAAAAAGACCATATGCTTCTTAATGGCTGGAAGTATAAAAATAGTCTAAAACATAACCCCCAACCGTACACTGTAAAGCACTCAAAAATGCATTTAGAACCATCAAGATCAAATTTTGAGCAAGTCGAACCAAGGGCATATGCTCACATGTCTAGAGACCTACATCAAAAACCTCCGGCAGCAGATTCTTCCATATGTTTCGTTGAGAAACTTGAAAAAAGTTTTTAAGTATTCCGCGCACAATAAGAGCAAACTACCTAAGTCCATTACTGAACCAATTCCACTATAAAGTTCCATAATTTAATGGAATTATAAAATCTCAAACAAAAATCCAACTCGAGAACGTATAACTCTCATCCTAATTACATGAACTCATGTCAACAGAGATCAAGTGTAATGAAACTCCAAATAATAAAATGGTCCGATCCAATCGAACTCGCAAGCAATCAAAACCACTACTAGATCCGCGCAAGAACCTACAACAATTTAACGTCCAACTAAAATAACGAAAGAAATTAACAAGCAATAGACCGGATCAAAAGAAATCCAAAAAAAAAAAAAATAGGGAGCAATATTACCTTAAAAGAGAAATATCTTTACGGATCTATCGAGATTGGAGGAATCCCCAAGCAACGGGGGGGGCAAAGCGAGATCTTTAGCCCACAGGAAGACTTCTAATAGTCGCAACTCCCAAGAATTTTATACTGGGGAGAGATCTGGAACCGACCCGACCGGTGGATGTCGCTTCAGTAACCGGCGGTGAGCGGTTCCCAGAGTCTCAAAGGCAAAGGAGATGAAGATAAGATTAAGAATATCTGAGGGGATAGGGTACACATGACGTGGATAATTTCTTTTCTTTTTATTTTTATTTCTTTGTTTTATAGAGTAAAAAAACCAATTTGGCTGTGGTAAAATTATATTCGTATTTAATAAATTTCTAAAATAAATAGAGATATCGATAATAGACGGATAGGAGATTTTGAGAAATAATATTGATGATATCTTTATTATAACTAGTTTTTTAGAAAGTGGGATTCACCATTAAGATGTTGATTGAAGGGATTGAGAGATAGCTTTAGCAAGAAGAGTATTGTATGAGTCACTAGACAGAAGAAGAATTGAGAACTTGATTGGAAGTGAAAACACATAGTGGAATTGAGAAGCCAGTGGGAGAGGTTTAGCCAACTACTTCTACTCTGTCTAATAGAGGATATTGTAATAGTAAACTAGAAAAGAAAAAAGGGGGTCAATCCCATACTAAGAAGGGATAGAGCTTTCATGCATTTGGGAAATTTGCACCGAAAACATAATTGATTTTTAATTTTGTCGCTCGCGGATAAGATATTATCTATTTTTTTCTTCGAAGTTTGTCCTTCTATTATTTAATACCTCTTTAATATTGATAGGACACTATAATAAAGATAAAAGTGATATGTACTCTTCTTCTTTTGTTATTTCTTCTTTTCTTATTATTCTGTCTCTTAATTTTTCTCTTCCTTTTTTTTCTACGCAAGTTTATTTAATTGCTCTTTAATTGATAAAGTAAGAGACTAATCGAATATAGTAGTGAGATAATTAAGATTAATAATTCAACTATTTATTTGACTTGCCAATGAATATGCCAAATAACCAAAAGCTTTGTAATATCCAAAAGAGCTATAATCAATCTTTCAAAAAAAAGAGAATTATGTAACTCAAATTATTTGATTTCCACTAAAAAGAATTTTAATTTATGTTGCAAATAAGTTATAGTACCTAGTTATGGATACTACAAATTAGTAAGATATTAGTTATTATAGAAAATTTCTAAAAATTTGAATAGGTTGATATCTATCTTACTTTTCTCATTCTTCTTCTTTTTCTACCTGTATTTCATAGCTAATTTATAAATTTTGTAAAAAGTCTATGAGTTACGGTCAAAATTTCGTAGTAAATTTATGAATTTTGCAATTAAGTTACGAATTTCACAGTTACTTCACGAATTGTGTAGTTCTATTTGCTAACGTTCTTTGTCTGTTTGTTTTCACTCGAAATAATTCTATACAAGCATTTCATACAAAAAGAATCAAATGGTGGAGGAATGAGATATAAAAGATTATGTAGTTTGTAGAAGATATGAAGCTTTATTGGGAACATGAACATGAGAGTAAGGTTATCAAATAATATCATAGAATGCATAGAATTGGCAATGTGCCACTGTGATAACAATTAAATGATAGAGCCCTATATGGGAGAGTTGTCCCATATGCATTTAAATAATAGAGCCCTAAATGATTTGTATCCTGTGTTTTTTATATTTGTAAATCCTTCATTTTATTAAATATGCAAATAAACACTCTATTATTAGTTTTGTTAACCAAACTTAATAAAATGCTTAAGTTAATGTTACAATCAGGATTGAATTTGAGTCCGAGTGTGAATTAGCCAAAGCTAACAGGCCAACTGAGTTGGATAGGTCTAGTTCTTTTCTTTGCATTTCAGATTATGTTATTTGCCTATATCATGAGTTAGTTTAGATATGCTTCAATCTAAACATATTTGTCCCTTAATTTGGTTAAATGGCTAGTTGAGTCGGGTCGAGTTGATTTAGCCTCCAATATAAATATAGAGAGCAATTTAGGTTTAAATTATAATTGATTATTAAAACTATCTTTTTCCTCTTCTCTTTTGTCGCTAGCTTCTCCGCTCTCAACATTCTTTGCCTCAGCTATTCCTACCTCTCATATGACTTTCATTTCTACTATTGACATCCTTAGTCAACACTTACAACCATCACTACCATCATCGACCCTACTAAGCCTACCTCTATTCGCTTGACCTCCACCTAGCCGCCGCCACCACCACCACCCCCCTCATCCACATCAACCTTCATCTTGGACGTGGCACCTCATCCTCAACCTAAGACACCATCTCCTTCAACCCTAATTCACACCACCACCATCTCCAAATTGTCGCGGCCGCCAAACTTTCCTAGTTTGCTAATTTATCCCCACCACTTAGCCGCCTTCTACTTTGCTCCACCACAGCAAAACCCTAACATGGACTCCTATTTAGGTCAACCATGCCTTTACACCTAGGGGCACTGAAACCTTAGTTAGCTTAAGGCCCAACTACATAACCTACTACAAGCTAGCCAAGGCTTTCTATAATTAAGCTTTTTTCAATAACCCAAATCGTATCCAACCCTTAGCCTATCTTTAGATAAGACTTAAGCCCACTTTCATACCAAATTTCAGCTCTAGACTCCACTCATAAAGGTCTGAAGCAGCCTAAAGTCTTATATGCACCTAATAGACTCGCACCAACCCGTCAAATCCAGAGCTTTCGCCCATTTGACTTATTTCCTTCTTTTAGCCTTCTCTATAATCCAACCTATACCCATCCTCTAATCAAGTGGAAGGCCCAAATTCATACCAAAAAGGCATGTGACATTAGAAAGCCCTAACCGACTAGATCTAGTCTAATCAACCAGAATGGGGTGCCATAGGCCAAGTCCCCTTTCTTCCTTCCTTGGTTGACATATGGTCTAACTTTGGGTTGTATCAACTACACTAAATATATTACCAAAATACTTTTTACCCAACTAAAAAAACCCTTATTGGAATATCTTACCCAAAAAATATTACATAAGCTAAGAGACGAAAGAGAAAGGATATGGAGGAGAAGAACTCACTACTTTTTGGCTAGATTTAAGTTGCTCTCTTACTTCAAGATTTTAGGTTGGATGAGAATATGAAACTCATTATATCCTAGAAGAAATAAGAAAATAGGGGTATTTTTATATTTTATAAAATAATAGTGCACAGTGGATATAATATTTTCATTTCTCTAATAGTGTTAGTGTTAACCGAACACGGAATACTTTATTCACATATTTATTAAAATGGAAGGTTGTAAATATTGAAAATGCAGACATGGTGTTAAATGTAAATCTCAAAAAGAAAACACTTGTTTAGGAGAAGGGAAAAAGCCTGATAAAAACGTCGCACAATATTATTAGCAGTAAAAGCTGAAGGAGATAACAGGAGTGATTGACCAACTAGCCCTATTTTAAATTTTATTTACCAAGATGGATTGCCCCCTCAAACTTATTATCAAAAAGAGATTTATATTGTAGCAATACCTAAAATGTTGTACTCATAAGCATTTTACATTTTTTACTCAACCGGTGACTAGTTCAATATTTTTATCTTATGTTAAAATGCTGAAATATTCAGTATTTTATTTGTAAGATTTTGTTTAAGTTAAGTTGCTTAAATTAAAACTTTACTTTTATATGAAAATGCTTATCTTAGTAGAGTTTTACTTATGAGTTCAACATTTTTTATAGGCTATAGTTAAGGGTTGCAAAAATTGACCCAACAGGATAACCTGTCTTTTAATTGAGTTTGGGTTTAGTCTAATCAAATTCGGGTAATAAATGATTAACCCGTTTAATAATCGAGTCGTGTTCGGATTTATACCACTAACCCATTTTGACCCATTATAATATATATATATATATATATATATATATATATATATATATATATTAATATCCAACATTCTAACTTACCCTAAATCTTACTACTCACTCACTCTCATTCTCCCTTTTTCATCGGTCATCGCCTCCCACAATCCCACTCCCTTTTTCATCAAGCTTCGCATCCTACTCTCTTTTTCGTCAACCCTCGCAATCGTCGAATCTCCTCCCATCCCTCGTCATCGTTCGAGTAAGGTAGGAGTTGCAAATATAATATAGTTTGGTATTTTTTTTAGCTATTGTGACAAAAGAGAAGCATAAGTTTGCTCTCTTCTTCTTATTCATGGCCTGGTTCTTGTTTTGATTTCTTGGATCTTGTTATAGAACAAATTGACGGCGACGTTGGGAGAGGCAATGTCGAAGTCGGTGCAAATGGTGACTCTGGAGCTAATGCTAGCGAGATCGAACACCATTTGTTTGCATTGATTTGGTTTGAAGCAATGTTTTAAATTTTAGTTTTTGGACTCATCTTTGTTGTTGTGTGTTATTATTCTTTGTATTAGAAATTATTTGTTGCCAAGTTCAGATGTCAAGTGGTATTTTGTTTTGAGTTTTAGATAAGAGTGCTGCATCAATTTCATTGGACTTTAGAAGAATTTGATGCGCTGGTGATAGATTCAACAAGTTTTGAGTGTCTATAATTGTGAGCATTGGTGGTGAATGATGGTGACGGATCTGGCAATAGTGAATGGACTCGATCTCATTTTTTAAATTGTTTTGTTATTTTGTATCAATAATTATTTTGTTTGAGTTTATTGTAAGTTATTTTGTATTTTGAAATAGTAAAGTTGATCATTTTGCAGAATATTTTTGTGTTGTATAAAATTGTTAGTTAGGTTAATCGTGTTAACGTGTCAAACAAAATAGGTTATACGGGTAGTGTCGTGTTAATATGTTGTTAGATGTGATCATTGGGCGAGCCAAGCCAGGTTCGGGCCTACTAGACTAGGTGCTATGTTTGCCATTCCTCTCGTGAGTGGGTCGGGCCAGGCTACAAAAGTGTAATTTACCACCCGTCAACTAGTTAGAGAGAGGGCTAGAGCCTCTCCTTGTTCTACCGTCTAGCACGTCTCCCTTAGCTTCCCCATTGGTCGGCCCAGGTGCTACGCAATTTGTCATGGTTGCTGTCCCCTTCAGCTCCTCCGATAAGATCTGCACCATCGTTTCCACTTCTCCGAAGCCGTGTATGCCCTGTACCCGAGGACAGAGCCACCACCAGTTTTGACAACACTACCACCACCTGCTCACCACCTGCCGCCGCTCTACCTCCCGGTAGTAGAGGAAGGCCCCTTGACTATTGACAATGAAGGTGGAGTCCTAGTCCTCGAGATCTGTGTTGGTGATCGAGGGTAGCTAGGTTTCAGAACCATGGTGTAGGCCACAAAGATGTGCGCCAACCAGGCAAAGGAGGATTCAGCCCTATCAAAGAGGGATCAAACTTTGACCGAGTCAAAGATGTCAGCTTTGACCGACATGGTGTGGGTTTGGGGAGGAGTTAGATAGTAAAAGTAGACAAATTCTCATTAGGTTTTACTATAGCTAGCTAGGCTTACGGGCGACTGACTAGAAGGCGGGCTTTCGGGTCAAGCTTATGGGTGAGCTTTTAGATCGAGCTTTTTGGTTGGGCCTATGGGCAAGCTTTCAAACCGGGCGGAGCGAGCAAAGGGCGACTCATGCCACCCATTGGTCATTTGGGCCCAAATTGGGTTTAGGCTGTACTTAGCCTGATCCAAACTAGGCCAAGCATGGGTAGATTGGGCCATTTGATAAGCTCTACGTGTAGTACATAACTTGTTTATTAAATAGTTATATGGGTCGTGTCGTGTTATTAATTTAATAATTGATCGTATTCGTGTCTATTAAATTTGACTTGTTTAATAATCAGGTCATGTTAAGGTGAATCTGACCCTGACCTGAACCCGATTAATCCGTGGCAAAAGACCTTTCTGTAATAAGTTTGAGGGCAATCCTAT
Source organism: Typha angustifolia (assembly GCF_048772165.1). Lineage (NCBI taxonomy): Eukaryota > Viridiplantae > Streptophyta > Magnoliopsida > Poales > Typhaceae > Typha > Typha angustifolia. Next base: position 12,112,750 of record NC_133245.1, on the reverse strand, counting down.
ATTGGTAAATAAAGTTTGGATTGGGGCTAGTTTGGTCAAAAACTCGTGAAACGAAAGGCTTCCACCCGCTTATATCGGACCACCAAAATAGAGAGCAGAATCGAAATCCATTTATCTTTTCAGATTAGCCGAAGAAGAGGAGCGATCGAAATGGGAGGCGATCTCTACGCGTTGGACTTTGACGGCGTCCTCTGCGACAGTTGCGGCGAGAGCTCCCTCTCAGCTCTCAAGGTCTCCTCCCTCTCGCTACTTCTTCCCACTTCTTGGGAGATCTTTCTGTAACAATCTTTTCTCTCGACTGCTTGTATGAATTAGGCGGCCAAGGTCCGATGGACCTCGCTGTTCGACGGAGTAGACCCCAGAATAGAAGAGTGGATCGTCGATCAAATGCACATAGTGAGCGTTTCATCTCTATGTCGTTATGTTAAATTGGGTCAATTCATATGATTATTTTTGGTTCAACGACTCCATAAGGTTCATAGGCAATTGCTACACATTGAACAGAATTGCACGGTCTTGAATTGCTTATGGCTTCTAACCTGAGTGGCTTCAAATCCAGGAAGATAAATTTGGCTAATTGTTCAGTAACTCCGCTTGTTATCTTAATAATTGTTCATATAGGATGGCATACAATTTAATCTTCATTGGGTTAACAACTATTCAATATATCCATTTCATGGATACTGATGGACTAGTGTAATACTAAATAGTGAGAACGAACAACTCAAATTGCTGTTCTTAATAGTGCTATTTCAATAAGAATGTTAGTTATTGGAATGAGGCAACATAGTTAGCTTTAATAACCTTTTATGAGCTTCAAACTTTAATTTTTTCAATTTGACCAACCAAACTTTTTTCTAACTATCCCTCTGTAATGACAGGTCCGTCCAGTTGTTGAAACTGGATATGAAAATCTTTTGCTTGTTAGGTTGCTATTGGAAATTCAGATACCATCCATTCGAAAATCATCGGTAACAATTTAAATTTTTTTCTTACTACAATTTTAACTCCCTGTTTAACTCCTAAAATAATAATGAGGATATCCTTTGCATGCTAGTTTGATCATTGAACAAATTCTTTGTCTGGTCTTTCAAGGTTGCAGATGGGCTTAATATCCAAGAAATACTGGAGAACTGGTCGCGACTGAAGCCTATCATTATGAGTGAGTGGGATGAAGATAGAGAGGCACTGATTCATCTCTTTGGGAGAGTAAGGGATGAATGGATAGAGAATGATCTGTCAGGCTGGATTGGTGCTAACAGGTACTTTATTCAAGTGCTTCTTTCTTGAGTTTTGAGAGGTCAAAGTTGATTTCTGGATAAACAAGTGCTCTTTGTTGATCAATTTAGATTGTCCACCTTGCAGTCCTCTTAAATTGAATGTTATATTAACTTGGTGAAAAGATCATCACATAATTATTATTCTGAAAGTCAAAACTAAATATGGGAATGCTGATAGATTTTTTTACAGTTAGATGTATTGCACCTTTATCCTTCTCGCTGCTTATTGATAGCAGATGACCAGTAAAGGTCGTCACATATATTATTTTGAAATTCGAACTTAATAGGGAAATACTGATAGATTTTTGACAATAAGATGTATTGCACCTCTATCCTGTCCTGCTTGCTGCTCCATGAATGTTATATTAACTTAGTGAAAAGATCATCAGATATTTATTATTCTGAAAGTCAAACTTAACAGGGGAATGCTGATAGATTTTTTATGGTTAGATGTATTGCACCTTTATCTTTCTCATTGCTTACGATAGCAGATGACCAGTAAAGGCCGTCACATTTATTATTTTGAATGGATACTTACATATAGAAACACACATAAATGCATATGTGTAACACACACATATTTTATTAGCTTATTTATGTAAATATATATTGGCTTGGCATGTTAATAGCACATAAAGTTCTATGGTTGTTTGTTATCTGTTTGCATTATATCATAGAATGAGTTTAATCCATTTCTGAGAACATTAACCCACCTAGTACTCTTTGTTCTTAGAGTTGGTAATGCTTCCCTTAACTGTACAGTCTATAAATGGTATGAATCATACCATTACTAAGTTTCCTCAGTTCTAAAATTTCTAATGATGGTATAGATAGTCATAGTTCAAATTATGCAGTTTCTTTAGGAAAGAAGAGTCTGGAGATGTCTGACCAGGCTATGACGTTGCAGATTCTATCCAGGTGTAGCAGATGCTTTGAAGTTCTCAAGTTCTAGTGTGTATATTGTTACTACGAAGCAGGTATACATCTTGTCCATCCTACAACTTCTCTCATGTTTCACATTTATCTAATGGATAATATACAAATCTTAGTAATTAACTAATAAATTAGCATTTGGAGAGCTATATGTGCTCTCCAAGTTCAACCATATACAGTATTGCAATTTATGACGGCAGATGAGATCTTGAAAACACAATTAAAATTCAACATTGAGGACAACAATTTCCTGGATGATGTAGTGTGCACTGATTGCCATGAGTCATAACTCTCTCATAAAGTTGATATCCATTGGTTGAAGTTGTTTACTTGTTTCTGTTTGGACAGAGCAGATTTGCTGAAGCGTTATTACGGGAGCTTGCTGGTGTTAATATTCCTTCAGAAAGGATCTATGGATTAGGAACTGGGTCAGTACATTTTTGTTTCTATTTCACCATTGTAAAGAAATATTTGGTAAAATCTTTGTTTGCTTATTTGTTAGGCCAAAAGTAGAAGTGCTTAAGAAGCTCCAGTCAATGCCACAACACAAAGACTTGACACTTCAGTAAGTTATAAGGATTTGGAACCAATGTTCTTGATTTAGATATGATGCATGAGATCAAATATACATATAATCTTATTTTCTTAATATTTCTGTGTTTTCTTCTTTCTTTCTTTCATTATTGATATTTTATGATGAGCTGATACTTGATGTTCTTCTGCTGTTCACTTTATTTGTTGGACAATATGTATTTATGTTAGCTAGTTAATTTTATTAACTCACTAACTATTCTAAAAACTTAAGTTGTTGGAGTAATTTGTGAATTAACATGGTACTAAAATAGGAGATCCTAAGTTCAGAATTCGCCAAAACCTATCTATCCTTTAAAATATAAAATTTTCACCTATTTAACTTTATCAACTTAAGTTTTTAGAGTAATTAATTAGTAATTCGATTGTAGATTTTATTAGAAGCATGACAAAATGAACAGTGATCAAATAGCCAGTAAATCTTCGATCATCGTAATCCCTAGATAATAAAATGGAAATGTTTTTGTCCTCTCATTATTGCTTTTAAGTTCCATTGAGATATGGTATTCAAGCTACTTGTATGAAGGAATCCATCTTTGGGCTGAAGAACACATGTAACTTTTTATTTTTGCTGGATCTTACTTCCCTACAAAAGACATTTACAAAGTTGATGTAGCATACAATCATGGAACTCATTCTGTATCTATTAATACCCCGTCTCGGAACACTATCAAACTTATCATATAAAAACTAATGTCCGTGCATTGAAAGGACACCTGAAATTAGTTTCTTATGTTAGAGCACCTTGGACAAACTTTTTTCAAGATTAAAAACATAGTTACGATGTCATGAGATAGAACTACTAGAATCAATAGGGTATTTGTATCATTGTATGTTGCTTATGTCAGATGATTGTAAAATGCATTCCTTAAAAGTTTTATCCCTATTTTGTTACCAGCTTTGTGGAGGATCGTCTCGCAACCTTGAAGAATGTAATTAAAGAACCGGCGTTAGATAATTGGAACTTGTATTTGGGTAAAAAAAACAGAATTTCTCAATTTCTGCTTGTTCTTTCAATAGTAACTACAACTTTCTCCTGTTTCTCTGGAGCTGATCTTTGGGCATATTAATTTCAGGAAGATGGGGATATAATACAGAAAAAGAGAGGGAAGAAGCAGAAAGCATACCAAGGATTCATGTCGTAGACCTCTCTGACTTCAGCAAAAAGCTGAAGTAGCTTCAACTTTTCAATACAATTCCATTCAATAATTAGTAACATAATTGTGGTTGATAATTCACACTATGATGAAATATATATACTGCATACTTGTGTGTTCCCACGTAGAGTCTGTTTTAATGTCCAGTTATGAATTATAGGAATGAAGAATGTAGGAGTTTTTGACTAAATTAGCCCTCTCGCAGACTTAATTTATGGAAATGGATCACATTTTTAACTTAATACTTAGATGGGTTTATTTAACTGTAGTTGTTAATAAAATATTGAATTTATTATCATTTTACTTTTAAATATAAACATTGGAATATATATATATATATAACACTAAACTGTCAGGGTCTTATTTTTTAAAAATATTAAATTATTCAGTGTCTTATATTTAGAAAATATTAAACAATTTAACATTTTATCGGCAAAAGCTAGGAGTAGGCTTGGTTAGAATGTTTTGGTAGAAGCTATTTTCTTTTTCCTTCTTTGATTTTTAGTGCAGTAAGTTGTAGGTAATTGTCGAACCATTCTAATTTGTAATAAATCTTTTACATATTTTCACATCGATATATTTTTTTCTAAAATTTGATTAAATTTTGAGTCGAATCAATTCATTAAGACTTTTTTTCATCTTCATAGTGACATTATATGTCAAAAAATAAAATATTAGTTAGAAAGTGTACGTTGAATAATTGATCATTTTTAATAATAAGATATTTAATTGTTCAAAAACCTTTTAATATTTTTCTTTTAATAAAAATATTGATAAGACCAGCGATTCAAGATAATTTTGTTGGATAACTACAGTAAAAACACATATATTTTGGTATTAAAGATATGATTTGTGTGGGCAAATAAAATTTAGTCAACAAACTCAGATTATACTCAGATTATATAGACTGAGAACAGAAAACTATTTGGAGTTAAAACCTCTAAAAATTAATTAGAGAGAAAAGAAAGGTCCAGTGTTTGATAGCTTCACCGTCTTTATGGAATTCTGTGGTACTTTCCAGCGACTGGAGTGCTTTAGTTGTACGATTATTGTCTGAGAGAGAGAGAGAGAGAGAGAGGCATGTGTAGTTATGATGCATCAACCTCTCTCCCAATTATTGTCAGTGTTGGTAGATGTGCCAATGCTGACCTCTTACTGTACTAACCCCATGTAGATGAATGTCTTCTGACATTGGCTTGGGATGACACATGGCACTCTGCTAACTGCCACATCACATCACTCTAGTCTCACATTGTAATTTATTTTTATTTATTTTATAAATCATGCTTTATCTCTAATGATTTTGTAACTGAACTCATAGATAATTTAGATATTTATAAATTATTTTATATATTATAATAAAATATTATTTTGTTAGTAATGTTAAATTAATAGAGGGTGTTAAATAGATTATTTTAACTAATTAATATCGACTAAATTACTAAAAAAAATATTTCCACGGCTATTTTTCCTCCTCATTACTCCTCCTTAATTTATGTATTTATAAATTATTCTATATATTATAACAGAATATTTTTTTACTAGTATAGTTTAAATTAACAAAGAGTGTTAAATAGAAAAAAATAGTGATCGGGTTACAAAACTCTGAACGGAATATGAATCACAAAATAAATAAAATATTCAAATGTGATTTATTAAAAAAAATTCTTTAAAAGAGAAAGAGAGGGATCAAGTATTCAAGTGTGGACATCAAATAATAGAGTTCTTACTTTTTTTTATAAATTTATAAATTGCCTCTTTAGTTATTCTTATAAAATCAAACTATATCTATAAAAAAAAGATATATATTACCATTAAACATGACTTTTCAATCCAAATTTTGAAGATTGTTGACATTTTTTTCAAACATGATTATATAAATAAATTGAGTTATGTTATGCTAGTGAGATATTAATTAAGATTTAAGACTTGTAATTTTAGATTAGAAAAAAATATATATAACAGGTTGAAATTGCATTTTGTTTAAAATTTGAAGAATAGAATAATATGAGTAAATTTGCAGCATATAAGTTGCAAATTATAAAAGTTGTAGTCTAAGAAATTTCTCTTTTGACTTTAAAATTTTAATCCCTTTTATATTTTTATCTTAACCTTAAAAGAAGCTCAAGACTACAAGGGTTAAATTGCTTCTATGGTTAATTTAGCTCAATTATAGTGTAAATGTCCATTAAGAAAACTAATTATAAAGTGTTTTTGATACATTTTCCTAACTTGTAACACATTACCAATATCAAACTCAATTATATAGATCCAATTAACTTTGAATCTCCAACAACAAGAGAGGGTCTCAATGGCACATGTAAAAGAGAACACCAAAGTCTACTATAATACTTGTGTTGGTCCTACTGTGTGAACTCCAATGCTCATTTTTGAACAGAACCCTAGAAAAAGAAGACCAAGTTACAATAATATAAACCTCACATGGAAGGGTAGCCAAAAGAAGCTGATTACTTAATCACAATAAAGCTTTATTAAGGCCAAGCTCTTGTCCCATATTTATTAACCCAGTTATTGTACCCAATAAACAAGGTTCTAAATCTCATATATAAATTTGATTTGATCCTTAATCTCCATTAGATTTGGGTTCCTAACATTCACTACTTTAGTATCTGAGACAAAGTTGACATCTTTGTTAGTTGTCACCCCATACACAGATGAAGGTTGTCTCTCAAGAGTGAGAAATCACCAATAATAGATCATATTTTTTTTCTCTTCTTCCTTCCATCTTTGCAGAAAGGCTGTCTCTGTGTCCTTTTGTTTATTAATTTTGCCAGCAAGCATGGTCTTTAAACAACAAAACAATAGCCATTAAATATCTTATCCCTTGCTCTAAGCCCCATAACTATATTTCATTAATTTTTTTGCCAGCAAATATTGCTACATATCCTTAGGAACACCCTAGGAAATTTCTAGGGCATTATTTCCAGTGCATTGGGCCAACAGTTGACTGCTCAGGGAAATCCAGCATGCAACCCACAACTGTTGTTTTGTTTTGTTGTTGTATTATGGATGTTGGGATTATTCATTGCTAATTATGATAATGTTAATGATAACAATTGCCCACTAACACTAGTTGCTTTCCACTAATGAGGAGCGAGAAATTTAAAGAATTTTCTTTTAGTTCATTCTCTTACATGCGACGCATTTTTAGGTCGAGCCTAATTTCAATTTAACCAAATGATTAAAAAAACCATTTTTCTTACCTTGTTTTCTAACATTAGGAAAGGCATCATCATCCACTGTTCTCCATGCACCTCTTACAGGAGACATGCATAAGGTAAGATTCTGTTAGCATCTAGCTAAATTTGAAGAAAAAGAAAAGGATTTCCATGTGGGTGAGTTATGTTCTCAAAGTTGTGGATTAATTGCCTCATCAAAAGAGAGTTGCAGTATCTTTTCTCATGCTTGTGGAGATTTGTCCTGATTGAAAAGGACAACCATTTCTCTTCTCCCTCTGTCCAAATGACAAAGATCACTTCCTCCAGGCTTGAATTCTACAAAGCTGTTGTTACTCTCAGACACTACTATAACCCACATTTCAAAGGAAACCACATGCAATTGCACAAGGACAACATCTCAAATTGTCTGGCTTTAAAGAACAAACCCACTGAGTAGATATGGTGCAAGGATCTGTGCATCTTAAAGTCAACTTTGGTGGTCCAAAGAGGGAAGGGGGGGGGGGTCACTTTCCACACTAGGCTGCAACACAATCTGTCCCACTTCTCATGGTTTCTTCTCCCTTAACAGATTGAGATGTGATATTGATCAAGGATAATATACTGCAGTTGTGAAGGCTTTTGCTGAACTTGATTCAGAACAATACCAAAAAGCTCATCCCCCTAGGGTGACATCTCAAATATATCTTCTGAAAACTGGTAATTAAAGATGTACAACTCCTCCATTCAATTCATTTGTACCAAAGAAAATATGGATATCCAAGTATTAATTGGAGAAATATGACATTTAAGAGATCAAAGTACAGCCATGTGTACTTTGTTCTTCCAAAACTGGGAGAGCAAATTGGAGGCAATGCAGGAGCAGTACCAAATTATGGTCCATCTTGTACAACACCCAGTTTATTCTTTAAATTCTTCAGAGAATAAAAAGGTTTTTTTTTCTTTTTTTTGTTCTTTTCTTTCAGGTGGGGGAAAAAAAAACTCACTTTCTTTGTCAGTTATAACTATTTGATATCCAAACTGAAGAAAAATAACCAACCCTTGGAAGTCACTCTTTGGTTTTTCCCAGTGGTAAGCAAAGTAAAGGTATGGTTCCTTTATTCACCCTCCAGCTTTTCTCACTGAACACCTCCCTCACTATTTTTTATATAGAGGAAGGGGGGGTAGAGAGAGAGAGGGGAGTCAATTAGCAAAATTCGGGTGAAATTAGGTACAGGTTAGTGATCTTGTGATCTTATCTCACAGACTCCATAGATTCTTATTATACTTCTCCTTTGGCCCCATGGGTATATTACCACACAGCTAATAGTTTATTATTGTATTCCTATTTGGAGAGAGAGAGAGAGAGAGAGAGAGAGAGAGAGAGAGAGAGAGAGAGAAGAGGCGACCCCGTTGGATTGGTGGCTTTGGAAGAACAATGGAGTTTTGGGAGAAGAATGTAAGCCTCTCTTGATTGCCATCAGTCAAATCTTTTATTTCCTTGTCTGTATGAGCCTGATCTTATCTAAATCGCTTAGAAATCTATCTTTCTCCCATCAAAATCGCTTTTTTATGTGTTACCCCTTCTGATGTGCATCGCAGGGACAAGAACCCTAAACACAATCTATAGTTCTTAGTTTTGGTCTTGAGTTTTGTTGCTTTCACTGTTGAATTCGGGAATTGGGTTTTCATTTTTGTTGTTATGTGGTTCGTATTGGTCAGATCTGAGGAATGAAAATCTGTGATTGCTTCTGTATTGTGGTGCAAATCTATGAGCTTTTCTCAAGGACTTAAGAGATTCTGCTTCCTTTTATGAGTTTAAAATCGAAGACTGAGATCGCATCTGTGCATATGAGAAGTCCAGATCTAGACTCTGGGAGAGTGGGTTTACTCATCTCAAGGAAGAAGTAGCCTTTGCAGGTTGTTTTGAATCTGAAACGTTTGATTCTTCTTTTATATCGAACTCTGAGGTGCCAGTTCTACTTAGAGATTTCGGTTTATGGAGGTATATCAGATAATGTGCTTAGACTGTTTTCCATTGTTTTCTTCTGGATACCCCTATTTTTGTTTGAATTTCTTGTTTATTTTTGGGTCTCTATTACTTTCCACCGTCAAAACTTTATTATTTACCTTCTCTGGATAGTTTAGTTATTTCTAGCTGTTTCTAACATTACATGGAGCCGTGCAAACTTCCCACATCATTTTTGTTTTGATTGCATGATTCATCATTTATTTTGTATTACGTCTGGACTAAGTATTATTTGCATCTTAAACTTCAAATTGTTTCGTAAAACTTCAAATTGTCCTCATCATGTTAGGAACTGCCTCTTTTTTTTCTTTTTCTTTTTTTTCTTTTGTGTATATCCTTTCACAAGTTTCCGTTAGTTTTTTCATTACTTTACTATCTTGCTGAGATTAGACAGTTTGTTTCCTTTTGTTGAACACATCTACTTTCTTTCTTTGAAAAATGTGGACATATAATTTGCATTTCGATGCCTTCATTTGTGAAGATTGAAGATGTGTGTCATCTCCTGGCCTGGATGTTAAGTAGCAGCTTTTTTCTCCATGAAAGTGTAGTATTTACCAACCATGTCGAGTTAGTGATGTACTGAGTTATAAATGTATCTCTTTAAGATTTTTATATTTAGTGTATCATTTGTGCATTTTGTATTTGTTTAGTCATTTGTGGGTCAACTGTGAGATATCTCACACTTATCATGAAGTAGGTGTAACAACTGCCATTATTCTCATTCTGAGGCTTTAGGCATGTACTCCTGTAGGCACAGATTGGCTGAATGATGACCAATGTCCTTGTCTCAAAAAAAGTTGTTTAGCAAATGGAGTTTTGGAAGATGAGAATCTCAATTCTTGAATGCCTTAACCTTTTTCTTTCTTTCACCAGAGAGTCTTCACGGTGTAGAATGAATTGAATCCAAAACAATTCTGAGAGCTGGATAATTTATGAAGATGGATAGATGGAGCTTCAACAAGAAAGCTCCAATCTTGGGGCATTATCCACCATAACTTCAAGGAATCTTTCATCTTCTTCCTCAGCATTTGTCTCAGCAAGTCAGTCTCCTTTCTTCTCTCCAAGATCACCACCTACACATGCATCTGATGCAGCAAACTCCTCCACTGGCGTTGTCCTTAGAATTGATCATCTTGTTTCCCGCACTCTGACAAAGCAATCTGAATCTTCATCTCATAGCAAGTTTCTTTCATCTGATGTTTCTCCTGCTCCCAGTTTTTGCACATCCAGTAATTTTGGAACCCCAGGCACCATTCACAACAACTATGGTCCGCTTTCCTTTAATGATACTCGTGATGGCAGTTTGTCAAATAAAAGTCAAGGAACCAGTAATCATTACTTGGCTCGCAGAGAAAAGCAAAAGAGATCAGGGAAAAGCCTGGGGAAGTTTACTCAGCCTACGGTTTCAGTTTCTTCCGCAAATAGGTTTAGGAGCTGTGATGTGTACATAGGATTTCATGGCCGGAAGCCTTCTTTGCTTAGATTTGCTAATTGGCTTCGTGCAGAGTTGGAAATCCAGGGAATCAGTTGTTTTGCATCTGACAGAGCCCGATGTAGGAATTCTCGCAGCCTTGATGCAGTTGAGAGAATAATGAATGCCTCTACTTATGGAGTTGTGATCATCACAAAAAAGTCATTCGGAAATCCTTACAGCATAGAAGAGCTCAGAGATTTCTTGGGAAAGAAAAATCTGATTCCTATTTACTTTGACTTGAGCGCCAGTGATTGTCTTGCAAGAGATATAATCGAGAGAAGGGGAGAACTATGGGAAAAGCATGGTGGTGAGTTATGGATGTTGTATGGTGGATTAGAGAGGGAGTGGAGAGAAGCAGTCGACGGACTTCCACGGGTATTAGATTGGCAGTTAGAGGCAAATGATGGTAACTGGAGGGACTGCATACTGCAAGCTGTAGTTCTTTTAGCTACAAGATTGGGAAGGAGGAGTGTGGTTGACAGGGTAAATAGATGGAGGGAAAGGGTGGAGAAGGAGGAATTTCCTTTTCCTCGGAATGAAGTGTTTGTTGGACGGAAAAAAGAACTCTCAGAATTGGAGCTTATTTTGTTTGGTGATGTCAATGGAGATGGAGAAAGAGAATATTTTGAACTCAAGACCAGACATAGGCGAAAAAGTTTGTTGATTGGACGGTCTGAGAGCTATCCTGTAGAAGAAAATACAATGGAGAAACAGTTGGAAAATGGCAGCAAAGGAAAGGAGCCAGTTCTGTGGAAGGAGTCTGAGAAGGAAATTGAGATGCAGAGGGTGGGTAGTCCACTTAGACAATGCCGCCCTTTAAGAGCCAAGGGGGGAAGGTATTACAGGAAGAAAAGATCAGAAAAGATTCTGTATGGCAAGGGCATTGCATGTGTGTCTGGGGACTCAGGAATTGGCAAGACGGAGTTGGTCTTGGAATATGCATGCAGATTCTCACAAAGATACAAGTTGGTTCTATGGGTTGGAGGGGAAAGTAGATACATACGACAAAATTATTTGGCTCTAAGAACTTCTCTAGAAGTTGATCTGGGCATTGAAAACAATTGTCATGAAGAAGGAAGGATCAAATGTTTTGAAGAGCTGGAAGAAGAAGCCATCGGAAGAGTAAGGAAAGAACTGATGCGAGACATCCCGTTCTTAGTAATCATTGATAATTTAGAAAATGAGAAGGACTGGTGGGATCAAAAAGTTATAACAGATCTTCTTCCTCACTTTGGTGGAGAAACCCACTTCATAATAACCACACGTCTTCCACGAGTAATGAACTTGGAGCCCATGAAGCTTTCGTATCTATCGGGTGTGGAGGCATTATCTTTGATGAAGGGAGGTGTAAAAGATTACCCATTGGTGGAAATTGAAGCTCTAAGGGTTATTGAAGAGAAACTTGGAAGGCTTACACTAGGTCTTGGTATTATCGGTGCTATCCTTTCAGAACTTCCTATAACTCCAAGTAGACTCCTTGACACTTTGAACAGAATGCCTTTGAGAGAATTGGCATGGGCTGATAGAGAAGTTACTACTTTGAAGCGGCATGCTGTCCTTGTTCAGCTTTTAGATGTTTGCCTCTCAATATTTGATCATGCTGATGGGCCAAGAAGTTTGGCTACTAGGATGGTCCAGGTAAGCGGTTGGTTCGCTCCATCTGCTGTTCCAGTTCATCTTTTGGCTATGGCTGCACATAAGGTCCCAGAAAAGCATGAGGGTGCTCCAATGTGGAAGAAATGCTGGCATGTATTGACGTGCAGCTTCACAGTTTCTCAAATGAAGAGGTCTGAAGCTGAGGCATCTTCCATGTTGATGAGATTTGGGCTTGCAAGGTGTAGCACCAAGCCTGATTGCCTGCACTTTCATGAACTTATTAAGCTATATGCTCGTAAACGAGGAGCTTTGGGAGTCCCTCAAGCAATGGTTCAAGCAGTTTATCTCAGAGGCTCTATTTCTCAATATTCTGAACATTTATGGGCAGCTTGCTTTTTGGTCTTTGAATTTGGTTCTGATCCTGCTGTGGTGGAACCAAGACCATCAGAGTTGATGTTCTTTATAAAACGTATTGTTCTACCACTTGCCATTAACACATTCATCACCTTCTCCCGGTGTAATGCAGCATTAGAACTTTTACGCCTTTCTACAGATGCACTGGAACATTCTGCAGAATCGTTAATTTCTCGATCTGAAAAATGGATTGATAAGTCATTTTGCTGTAATAAACCAGATCAATCACGTGGACAAAGGACATATCTTTGGCAGGAACTGGCCCTTTTGAGAGCAACTGTTTTGGAAACAAGGGCAAAGCTAATGCTAAGGGGAGGGCAATATGACAGAGCAGATGACCTCGTAAGAAAAGCTATATTTCTCAGGACTTCCATATGTGGCGAGCATCATCCAGACACAATCTCTGCTCGAGAAACACTAAGTAAACTTACAAGGCTTCTCACAAATGTCCAAGTTAGTTGATTTATGTAGCTTCTTCACAGTTTACTCTATATTCTTTTATGTGGTTTTACCTAAGAATCACAGAAATATCTTATCGCCAAATAACAAGGAAAGTCTCCAGAAAAGTTCTTTTAGCTTTCCCCTTTTGTACTCTACTTTTTTATCATCTTACACTAATTACTGTTCTAGAAATCATAGTCCTTTTCTTTCTTGGTTGAATGTATCACAGCTTTCAAATTTCAACACTGTGAGCTGCTCTTTTAGATGACACTTTTGAGTCTGTTTTATCTAGCAAAATCATCATTGTTGAGTTCCCTATATATCTTCCAGCCTTTAGAGTGATTGTCACAGGAAAACTTCTAGAACTGTAAATGGTAAGTTGTCTTGTCCATTTAATGTTAAATATATCAATTGATAATCTCATCGTTTGAACCTTATGCCTATATCTGTTAGTTTATGCACTGACAGGGACTTTCTCAGTTGTATCTTGTGATATCTTTGTTGAATATTTTGTGTGGGGCTTACAATGCTGCTTGCTGGGGTTTTACTATATGCTGTCTAACAATTTTAGAGTATTTATTTTACGGTTGACTTTACAAGAAATGGAGTGGATGTGAATATTTTCTTACTACTTTCTGTGTTTGTATTGTTGTACTTTTGTCAGACATTTGGCTGTGGAGTCTGTCTCTCTGATCTGCATTAGATCAGAGAGACATTTGGCTGCGTATTTTCTTACTACTTTCTGTGTTTGTATTGTTGTACTTTTGTCAGACATTTGGCTGTGGAGTCTGTCTCTCTGATCTGCATTAGATCTCTACCCGACAAGCTGGTTTTATTTTCGTGTCATGAATGGCCAAATTCTCTTTTGATGATTTGCTGGATTTTTATCAGATTATCAAAATTTTTGAGTCAATTTTTAACACTTTTATAGATTCATGGTGTTATTATGAGAGCAACTTTGAGCAAACCAATTGGCCTACTTTGCTTGCAACTCTCAAACTAAAAGTAATTTCAGGAACAATGTCAACAAATTGACCAGCTTAGGAGGGTTCAATATTACATCTTTGGGTTCATTAGACTACAAAGTATGAAGTATCTCGCCCTCCAATTTGCCTCTCCTGACTTGTCACCTCCAGCGTCTACTTAACACCTCTTCTCTATACCCAAAGATGTGCCACTCAGCAGGGTACTATGGAGGCTGCAAATTAGTATGAACTACAAGCCTATTTAGCCCATAAAGCAGCCATCATGGAGTACATGAACATGACTCTGTGATAACTTGTGAAGCAGTAGCAGTCTACAGCAATAATAGTTGCATTAGAGAAGGGGGAGTCCATAATTTAGTAGAACAATGGGGTGCTGAAGTTGCAAGAGGACAGTGGTGGAAGGAGCAGAGACGAGGGTTGGGAGTAAATAGAGTTTGGATAAGATGATGATGGAAATAGGTTGTCAATACAGGGGAAAGAGGAAAAAAGGAGTATCTCTGGGTTCTGGGAAAGTGGCAATCGAATCAACTTCAGCTTCGATGTTTAAATTAGGAGAGGGTGTCCTCCTGTCCTGAAAGAGGAACAGTAATAAAGTTTTTTTTTATGCCATAAGATCAATTCAACATAGGGTAAGATCCAAAATTTCCTACATAAGTAGTAAGGTGATTTGTGAGGCATTACTATGAATCTGGCTCTTTTGACAAAATTTATGATATAGAGATGGACTAGACTTCCCTCATCTATGAGAATTGATGGTAATGGTATACATAGGGATTTTGTTGATTAGGTGAATTTAAGAAGTATGACTAAAGAACAAGGATGATTGCGTTATAGGCACAACATGGCACGTACCACGATACTTGCCGATCGTGCCGCAGGAGGAAGAGAAAAAGATGGGGAGACTACTCATCTTCACCCTTTCATGCTCACCATCAACCTCGCCTTCATCATCACCGCTCGCTGCCGTTCTCACTGCCCCCAAGCTCCAATTGTCGCTTGCACCCATCTGATGCCCTAGCACAAGAAGGAAGAAATGGTGAATGGATCAGGTTGTGTCAAATAATAACTTAAGTTGCGGATCCGGTGTGAACAACGACTCAAGCTCTGAGGCTGGCAAAGACAGGGTCGACGAGTTCGGCAGCAAGCAGCAATGACGAAGATGAAGTCAACGGCGAGCGGCGAAGCTGCTAGGAGGGGTGTTGTGCAGCACCCGTCACGTGCCGCTACGCCGTCGACACGGTAAATGCCGATCAGCACGACCATCATTACCAAAGACTAAATAAGTCTAATTGCAATCATGAATGATTATAGCTCAATCTAAATCCATCATATATATATATATATATATATATATTAGTAATAGTCATATAATAGGGAATTATTAAAGTATAGAAAGAATGTCAAAAATAATTTACTATATTGACAAAATGTAACATATTTAGGAATGATTATATAGTGATTTTATAATTCTATATGGTTAGCTTAGTTTCTAAATCTACAGAGAGCTACGTAGAACTGCATATGAGTTTGCCTATTATTCATTGTAGCTTAATTTCTCAGCAAGACAGCAACCACAGTGCTTTCCACTTTATTACATCTTATTTTAGTTATTAGTTCCCAATACATCTATTGTTGAACTCTGTTGAGATAGAACGTTTCAGTAAGATTGGAGATAATCCTACCATTTCAATGATGGGTGGTCAATTCAATGTTCCCATCATATGCAATTTACATATCCAATATTCATAGAGACAATTTGGTGACTCATGGTTGATTTCCACTGATAGGAGTGGGTACCCAATTTTTACCAATAGTGTTCAACCTCTGCTTTATTATACGCATTATAGTAAAATTATTATCATTTGTTATTTACTTAATGGTTTCCAGTATGTAATGCATTTGTCAAGGAGGTGGATGAATATTAGGTATGCATTTGATGGCCCTTGACATTTGCAATTTTATTTAGTCAACACCTATACAAATCTTATTTCCTTTTTCAGTTATTCTTCTATCGCTATTGAGAATTGCTTATTCTTCAACATATTTCTTGCAATAGCTTTTCATGCTAACATCATGTAATGAATGCTAGTAATTTCAGTATCTGTTATAATGGCCTTCTTCATGGATGCCTTAAAGGGTCTGTGACCAATATTTACTTGCCATTGGCAGTTCCATCCTCACGACGAGTATGAGATGCCACGGCTAGCTATGCTGATGGCACAAAGCCAAACTTGGCCTAGTGTCATAGCAAGAAGACAGAGGAAGGGAAATAAAGGAGAAAGAGAAAGAGAGAGAAAGGGAGGGTTGCAGGGGAGGGTAGAGCGATAGGAGATAGGTTGCTCACCATTTAGAGGCACTATGGCTTTGCAAACTGTAGTTACAACCATTTTTTTTTTTAACAAAAGCTGTAGTTGCAACTTTTAGATGATTGTAAGTCTACATTGTTTAAATAACAATCCATGTCTGCAATATCATGATAGGATGCTGATATTATCCTCAATACCCCAACATATGGAAGAGCTTAGCACTGCTGCACTAGGCATGGTAATGCATTCCATGTTCCAATTGGTTCACTTATATGGCAAAAGTTCACTCATTTGGATAGAAACTTAGCTTTCTACCAATGTGATCACATTTCTTGTCCATAATGAACTTGCGAATAAGAAGCTTCCGTGATTCCATTGGTGACCTGTGTTGCATCATCTTAGGAAACAGTTGCTAGAATTTCTCTTATTTATATATCTTGTGGTCATCTGGTAATGTTCTTTCAAGATCCTATTCAACTTGTCTATCTGTTAGTAGCTCAACTTGTTTCCAGCAAGACAATAATATAAATCTCAAATGATGACACTAAGAAACTTATATAAATCTTTTCAAACGATGGCATATTAGCTTCTTATATCTCAAAACTAACTAGATTTGTTGCATACTATGCAACTATAATTTGTATATTTTAGCAATATCATCTCACGAGGTCCTTATTTCTATGAAGGTCATCAAGAAATTATTCTGTTTTATACTGCTATATTCCTGTTTTTTAGTCAGACTGGGACTTTCTAAGAATTGAATGAGTAACAATCATAGTTTTTGTATTTGTTGCATGCTTTTGATGTTTTTTGTGTGGATTATATTGTTTGAGTAAATCCTATATGTTTTAGAATTGCTGAGAGAATGGCACATGCTTCTATTAATTTGGCCTGTCTCCAATAGGAAAAAGCACTATATATATAAGGTGTCTGGCACTGCAGAAAAAGATCAATTGGAATATGAGACATGGATCTCCATGTAATATCATTAGAGAACTTATTTGTTCTACTCTCAGGTGCTTGATAGTCTGGTAAATCAGAAGAAATCATTTATATCAACATCTGGAATGTGGATTTTGTGAGAACAATACAGCTAGCTGAATTGAGCTTCTCTCTCTTTCTTTTATGCATTAAGTTGGGAACTCTCTAATCCTAGTTAAAGTTCAGTATTATCATTTAAATTTTGAGCGCTTAATCTGAAATGGATGAAACAAGTTTTTATGGTAGCACCGTAGCACCTTATAGTCTATGTATTTATTTGCTGAAATGTAGTCCATCTTTAGAAAACTTTTAGTTGGAAAAGATGATTGATTTATCTTTCGCTGGTGTTGATAACATATTGCTAAGGAAGCATCTGCCATTCTAGTAGTCTTGCTTATCATTATTGAAACAGAAAGGTAGTACCAACAACAAATAAATGTTTCCGCAGACTGTTCTTTGCTATCTTTTCTGCAAAATTATCTCTCAACTAGAATTTCTGCCATTGAAATGTCCATCTTTTTTAAATAAGTCAAGATAAGTGCAAATCTGGGTTTCATGAGATTGAGATGCCTAACTATCATTATCTTAGTAGCTCTGACCATTTAATGCTATGAGGGCTGCATCCAAGGTTTGCCAATACAACAGAAAATTTATGAGAGAAAATTTGGTGCAAATTTCTGGTGATCATATTTCATTCCTGTAATGAATTTATAGCTTACTTTTGTTATATCTGATGATTCTTTCATCATTTGCTTCCAACAGAAACATATAGGTTTACATTAAGGTTAGAAATTTGCACTTCTTATATAACACTCAGAAGCTAGATCCAGAGATCATTCTACTGTTTGAAAAGAATCAAGTAGCCATTTCAACTGTGCCAATCTTCAACTTTGTTCTTTCATATTTGATTAAACAATAAGTGCAGTGCAACAGTTTTTGCTGCTCACTGAAATATGATGATGTATCAGCTGTTCCTTATTATTTTTCTGTACGCCTTTTATTTCTTCGTTCATCTCAAATCTTGTCTATTATTTCAGAGTTCCTTCTTTTCTGCAAGTTTTTTCTCTTTATATATATATTGAAATCTGGTCTCCTTTTGTCATTTATGGCCTGTAATTTGGGAAGTTGCTATCATTTTGGAATTACAGCAGATCATTCTACAGGTTAGTTTGCTAGAAATCTAGGCAAGATGCTAAATCATGACCCAGTAAGTGCAGAAGGAAGTACTTTGCCTGGTGTATAGTTTCACATATTAAGTCTACATTGTATGATGACTTGCAGATGTTTTGTTTGGTCAGCTGTGGAGACTTCAATTACTACGTTCTTGAGAGAGAGAAACTTGGTGTAGAAGAAGAACAAAAGTTCTGTAACAATCATAGATGGTTCATTAATATTTGTGTTTTATATAACTTGGAAGATTTAACTATGTCTACATCTTCAATTTATCAGGTGTTTTGGGGCTGTTTTGATTCATTGTATTTGGTGATGCTGCATCTACAGATACCTCAGAGCTATACAACCATTGTTTTCTTCTTTTTTTCTTTTTCTTTCGGATTAAAAAGAGAGCTGCTAGGCAGAAGTTATTACATTTGATGGGAAAATCATCCCCCCAGAAATGTCAAACAAGAGGATCACTAAGAAATCATGAATATGGGCACCCAAAATCTCAACCAATCCCCAATTGCAGAGCAGTCAGTTGCTCTATTTCTTTCTCAGTAAATCAATTACTCTATATCTTTTCTCTGTAAGTATGGTATGACATTGGTCAGTGAATAATATGATGAAGCCTAAAGGCAGTCCATTTGGATGATGATATTCCTAGTCAAAATCTAAAGGGATGACCCAAGTACTACTACAGGGATATTTTATGTTAGTTTTTGCCTAAAGTTCTGCCACGTGAAAAAGTATTTCTCAAAGTAACAACATTGTTTAAACTATATCAAAAACTATCCAATAAAAAAATCTTTATTCTAAGACAACTATTTATATATAAATTGCTGCTAGAAAAGTGATCTAAATTTGCTTCACTAGACAGCATAGAAAATAACGATTTTGCAGCATATTGGTATAATGATAAATCCACTGAGAATCACTAAATCAGATAGTGATCTTTGATGTGGCAAAGTTATAGTAATTTTTGGAAATAGTCTGAAGTACATTTGTAATTATTTTCCTCTGTACCAGTAATTTGGTTTAAAAATTACTTGTTTACAAGCAGATAAATGGGCCATGAGTCCTCAATAACATTAGTCCATCACATTGCTCATCAAGTAGTTATCGCCAGACCAGAGTTTACTATCTATAAGATCCAAATTTCTTTGGCAACAATAATTTGCTCTCCGCATCGATCATGACATATCTTGATCAATGACTGCAGGCTGTACATAGTTCGGACATACTTTTATGAGAAGACCAACTGCAATTCTCTAGAGATTCATGCCACCAGGATAACAAAGTAGTGTCAGTATTAGCTTTCTAACAAAAGCAACAAAATCCAGTTGTCAGCCCTTCCCTCGAGAAATATTACCAGATGCAGGCCTAGAAACTGCTTGCAGAAAGTACTTGATGTGCAAAGAACTCATATCCTGCAGAAAAACACCGTATAAGTTTGAGGTTACAATACTTGATATAAATAATAATTTGATGCAAATGTAGTGAATGTAGTCTTAACAAACCTGGGCATTCAAACTGAGTCAATTGGAACTTCAATGAGATTCTAGTTTCTTTGGTTTATTTGTGCCTCAGAAAAGAAGACCAGCTCGCATTGTGAAGCCAGTCATCCCTCCCATAAAATTTCCAAACACCCGCGAGGAAGTTCGGAGGACACTCCTTGGTTGCATCAGCCAAAACTGCAATAACCAAATAGGTTGTCACTTGTCAGCTAGTTGGGTCACTATTAAATGCAAGGAAGACCATGTCTTAGCTAAATTTTACCTTGTTCGGCATTTCAGCACTATCTCGTTACTCGTAGAAAGATTTTAATCTGTCTGCAGGCTTTCACTTATTGCTAGCAAAATGTTTCTATGATGATAACTCTTGCTTTCCTATAAGGTGATCCTTCAGGACTGTATCTTAAAGGAATCTATTAATATTAATGATTCCAGACATTTTCCCACCATTAAGTAGAGCTTCAAATTTCACTTTTCAGTGAGTCATGACAGTTTAAGGTTGTGGAGGAGTCATCCTTTGCACCCTTTTCTTTGTCGAGATCTCCAAATCTGCACAAAAAATAAGTTATTGAAATATAGAAAATAAAAATAGACATTTAAAATTACAACTTAAAGAGAGAACTCAGGAGTACTATGTACAATTCTGCAATTTACATTCCCGAGAGATTAAAGCACGACGCTGCTTCAAATATCGGCAGCAAAAAAATTGGCATCTTCCTTTTTAGAGTTGAACAGAGGTACTGCCAAGAACAAAACGAGCAGAAGTGTGAATATTGTTCCAGCAAATAAAGAAATACTGAGTTCTGGAGAAAAGAAAAGGAAAAGCACAAGTGTAACAAAAAGGAAAAGTGTCTACATGGTTAAGCTTATAACCTGTCTTCTTGGGCAAGGATGAACGAGAAGCTCCAAAGTAGATGAAAAGATCCAGAGCAGGTAGCTCCATCCAATATAAAGCTCTCAGCATAATCTTAGCTCATTCTTTGAAATCTCTTCTGGCCTTGGAGAGGCCTTGTTACCAAACCTAAAAACACAATCAGAACAAAGGATAAGATACTCATTATTCCGACAGAAACTAAATATGCAAGAAAATCTTTTCTCACAGAATTTAAGAGAAGTTATCGAGTTATCAAATCAAATGACATCAAACTAGAAAAACCTAAAGCAGTCTGCATGGTAGAATCAAGGAGGTCTACATAGTTGATGCATGGCGGATTTCCTCCTACATGAAGGACTTGCACACAACATATTTTCTCCTCAAGGCATCAAAAAGGTTTGGTTGCTTAGTGAGACATCTTTAACACCCCATGTTGTATGAAAGATAAACCGTTGCATATATAGAACATCAGAAAGCATGCATACATATTTACCACTTGAAAAGTGAAGTTGCGAAAGTCCAACGTGTACCTATGGACCAGTAAAATGTCCAGAATTCATACACAATAATTCAAAATCAAGGAAATGTATATATATATATATATATATCTTGTCAAACCTCTGAAACAAATGCATATAAATAGTCCTGTGTTTGAAAGACAGCATTCACATGAAAAGCATACAAATTTTCACTTTTGCAAGTTCAAAGAGGCAATAAGCATTTCTTGGGGAGTTTTCCCAAACAAAGAAAAAGAGAGACCATATAACTCTAAGACATGAAAGAAAATGATTCTGTAATAGCAAGCTGAAAACATTGGCAAGGAATATTGATAAGATTAGTCTATACAACAGTGTAAAACTGTCGAAATCAAGGTCTGAACATTTTATTGTTCATATAAAGTTATAAACAACAGATGTTGTAAGTCTATTTTCAAAATATATCAAATTCTTCCATGTGATCCACCTAGGCAATGAGAGAAGATGAAGAGATGGACCATTTTCATGCAATGTTTTATCCGTCACTTCTTCATACAGACTCAACATGAAACAGAGGATGGAGTGTCACCACAAAGAAAGAACCTTGAAAAGAAACTCCACAAGTAGGCTGTCAAAAAAGCCCATGAGCTTGTGAGGCTCGTGGGCTCAAAAGTATAATAGAGCCGAGCTAAGCCAGCACAGCACTGGCTTGCTCAATCTCATCTCAATCCTTTAGCAGACTAGTATATATATATATATATATATATATATATATCTTCACATGAATTATTAGAATTTTTATGTCAATTATTTATTTGTATCACCATATGTTTCTATGAGCTAATTTTACCTTCTATGATTTATATTTTTTAATTGATTGGCTTTCAAATAAAAAAAATTTAATCTATATCAGCCTTCAGCCCATTAAGCCTATTAAGCCTATTAAGCCTAGATAAGCCCATCAAGCTGTTAAGTCGAGCTCGAGCCTTGTCGAGCTAAAGATGAGCCAAGCCAAACTCAAGCTGAAAATTTCTGCAATCGAGCCAAGCCAAGCTGAGTCGCTCGCTCAAGCTTGTCTCTTTTACACCCGTACTCCCAAGACAATCAGTAGGTTATACTAGAGATGGACTGACACCAAGTAGCACAAGGTAATCACTTGGTTAGAACTTGTAAGAGGGGAGGGGGCAAAGGTAACGCTTCCTCTACATTCTTCATTTAAATATCTAAGGAAAAGTTGGAAATATAGTAGGGTATTTCAAGAGTAATGGTGCCCCCATCATCCTCTGCTAATACATGAGAAAAAAAATTAAGAGGTAGTGGATGATGAGACATGATTCAGTTGGCCTTTAAGAAGATATTAATATATATGCACTTCCCTAGACTAATTGAATTACAAGGGAAAGGAGGTGCTAGTGTGCCATAAAATACTTCTAAACAAGTTTCTGATATATAAGAAATAACGACACTAAAATTGATATGGTACCACTAGCTGCTAGGATGGCTTGTACATATATAATTACTTAATTTATTCCAGTTTGAAGTTTTGGCCTAAACTGAAACATTACATGTGCATATTTTACGCACTTCAGGGTTGCCAGCAGTGCTGATGTTCACTTGATTATATGATTTCTCTCTAAGCTAGATGCTATACTTTTTACATTTGCATTTACTTTCAAGAAAGAAAGCATATCATGCATATAAGAGGAAATTATGAAACAGAACATCCCAAGGAAAAGCTAGAAGAGAAACTGCATGCAAACTCCAACTACTTGAGTTGTACAAAACTTATAAACAGGGAACAATTATAAGACTGCTAAAAGAGATTCAGAGACTTCGCCACAGGAGTTGTACAAAATCCTGCACATATGCATGCCAAAAAAAGAGAATTTTAATATGGCAGCTGCAGCAACAGAAACTTGTTAATAATGACTTAAGATAGTAGATGACAGTGTCATGAGCTTGTTTTCTCTCTATAAGAGAAAGACAATAAACACTTTCCTATTTCATCTGCAAAGATCAGAAAAGACGAAGAACATATCAATTACCACTAACAACTCACTGGCATAGTAAAGAAAAGATGCTGAACACTGCATACTCCAAACATAATCTTATGAGTTATGATGAACCAGCATAGTGCTTATCAAGAGTTACCAGTTCTGTACCAGCTGCAATAAGGTATTTAAAAAAAGAAGGTAAAGAAATCGAAATGAACTTCTTGATAAATATAAGCTAAAAGAACCTATTGTAACCTAATTCTTGGGCAATCAGGTGAAAATTATGTGTTACGTTCTAGCATGTCTCACTAAAATAAGAAACCAAAGGCCATCAGCCATCTAGTTTTTGGTGTCAGGCATGCAAATGTGCTTTAGAGTAGGCCATTTCACTTTCAACGAATCTAGATATCCTTATGAACTACAAGCAGCCCAAGCAATACCAAGATTAGAAGAATAAAAAAATGCTATGTCATAGGACAAACCAAGAGGTCTTAAACATCCATGAATGTCAAACAAACTCTATGCGCAACAGAGACTGCGCTGCCTCTTTATCACTTGAGAAAGCATTTTCTCAAAATTGCTGATCCTAATGTTGTGGCCTTAATCACATACCATGCCTTTCTTAGAATAAACTATGCAGGTACAGTGGCTAATAGTAGAAAAAAGTTAGAAAAAATATAAGTTGTTGGAACAATGGGAACAGTCCAATGTTAAAAGAGATCCGTGAACTTTCTAGGGCATTCTATTTGTATATCTATATAATATAAGTAATTTATACTTGTTTTCCTTTTGAACTTTTCCAATGAGACATGTGACAAAGCATAATTTTTTTTTCATGTAAGTTCTGTGGAAAGAGAAGCAGCATAGCATATCATACTAATCTGCAGTTTCTGAGATAGTATTAGCTATATAATACTATGATGGACTTTGAACATACCATGAGTAAATCAGGTTGAAAGGAATTCGAGCAAGTATTGTTATGTGTAGTCATAATGTATCATTCTTCTGCTGTCACCTACCCTGCACTGCACTCAATCCCTAGGGACAAATAAGTAAGTGTATCAGGTAGAATTCCTTGCTTTAGCATGATATTATACAT
Source organism: Typha angustifolia (assembly GCF_048772165.1). NCBI lineage: Eukaryota > Viridiplantae > Streptophyta > Magnoliopsida > Poales > Typhaceae > Typha > Typha angustifolia. Next base: position 12,088,274 of record NC_133245.1, on the reverse strand, counting down.
TTCATATGCTTTATCCCAGTTACCCATTTTCCGATATCCAGTAATGATAGAAGTATAAGTAACTGCATTAGGTGCAAGCCCCATTTTTATCATCTCATCAATCAGTGAGACTGCCATATCCATAAGAAGTAACTTGCTATATCCATCAATTAGACAGGTGAAGGTAGTAACATCTGGCAGTAAACCACATTGCACCATTTTGTTAAACAACTCCACAGCTTTCTTCATATCTCCACACCTGCAATATCCAGAAATTATCGAAGTATACACAACTCTATCAGGTACTAAACCCTTTCCAATCATCTCCTCAAATAAATTTGAAGCTTCAGGCAGCCTCCCATTCTTGCAAAAACCATTGATAAGACTCGTGTATGTGAAGATGTTGGGCATTATTGCTTCTCTTGACATTCTTGAAAATAATCTGCAAGCTTCCTTGAGGTCAGACATTTTAGCAAAAGCATCAATAAGCATAGTGTAGACAACTACATCTGAGACAAACCCTCTTTTTGTCATTGTTCCAAAAACCTCCCATGCCCTTCCCAACTTCTGCTTTTTGCATGTTGCGTCGATGATTACCTTATACATAAACATGTTCGGAATGATTCCCCAGTCAAACATTTCATTCAAAAAACTGAAGGCTTCTTGCACTAGTCCTTTCTTGCAGAACCCATCAATGATCACAGTGCAGGTAACAATACTGGGAACCACGCCATCACTAAGCATGAGGTTGAAGTGCTGCAAAGCTTCGCTCAAGCATCCCATTCTACAATAACCATATATGATGCTTGTATAGCTAAAAGCATCAGGAGTCAAGTCCCTTTGAATCATCTCCTGCCAGAGTTTACAAGCACCATCTATGTCCCCATGACGGCAGTATCCATCAATAAGAATGCTATAGGCGACTAAATCATGCTCATAACCTTGGTTACTCAGCTCATGGAACAAATTCAATGCAGTGTCTATCTCCCCTCTCATGCACAAACCATGCAAGAGTGAGCTATAACTAACAATTGTCGGCATTATTCCACTGTTCACCATTGTGACAAGCAGATTATAGCCTTTCAAGACATCCCCTTTCTTGCAGAACCCATCAATCAAAATGCTATAGCTATGCACATCCGGTGTCAATCCACAAGTATTCATTTCCTCGAAAACCGTTAAAGCCTTCCGCAACTCACCTTCACGGCAAAAACCAAGAATTACAGCATTGAAACAGTAATTATTGTACTCCAGGTCTCTACACCTCAAATCCTGAAGAAACTTCCATGCATATTCTGTAATCCCGGCACCACAAAGCCCACGGATATATGCATGATAAGTCACAGAATTAGGTTTCATCCCATTCTCTTCCATTTCCCTGAGGATACCATTTGCATCATCTACACAAAAAATGCTTCCTTTGCTATACAGATCTATCAAAATTGTGTACGTATAGATATTGGGCAATGGACCAGAAGCTTTCATCTCATGAAACAAAATCTTAGCAAGCCCCACCTCATTATGCTCAACCAAATATTTGAGCAATAAATTACACAAGGGAGCACCAATTTGCAATCCGATCCGCTTAGCTTCCAAATAGGATTCGACTGCAGAATCAAGCATCAGCGACTCTGACAAAACCTGGATGACGCCTCCATAGGCTTGTAAAAAGCTAAGAGCACCACCGGAGAGCTGCACCAACATAGCAAGCAGCTTAAACAAACAGAGGCCCACATTCTTGTTGTAATCAATGAGACATTTAAGCAACCACCTGGCCTCACGATGCATTCTGGCTGATGAAAAGATTCCAATGAGCATTGCAAAGGACTCCAAGGAGTGAGAGAAGCCATATTTGTTTACCGCCTCAGAAAATTCAAGTCCTCTTATGGAACTCCAATTTAGAGTATGAACCACAGAAGCAACCAGTGGGAAGAGGGTCGGGCTTCTACCAGTACAAGAAGCTTCTATTTGGACATTGGGATTCGAATCTGATAGTTGTTCATCCAATAACTGTAAGGAGGACGCACAGGACGAGAGAAGTCTCTTTCTTCCAAGGACAGAACGACAAAGTAGCCTAAGTTCCACCTGAAGCATAGAAGAGGGCCCTGTAACCCTGTGATTCAAACTGCCTCAGAGATGCACCGGCACCCATTAATAATAGCCCAAAGAGCTCATCTCTGAAATAATTATACGTGATATATAATATATACTAATATAGTAATATAGAATTTAGCATAGCAGTAAACTAATAAATTGCTGAAAAATTAAGCAATTTAGCATAGCAGTAGTTGCATTCTACAGTGATGCACAGTTGCTAATCTAATATTATTACAGTTATTGTGCAGTGTGTGTAGAGAGAGGTGGAGGTGGCGACAGTAGGTTTGCAGAGGAGAGGGAGAGTGTGAGAGAGGAAATGGAGGCGGTGGCCGTGGAAGTGAGTGAGAGAGAGAGAGAAGAAGATGGGAGCGAGAGAGGGAGGAAGCGAGAATGCGAGTGGGAGTGAGAGAGAGCGTACCCGCTGCCGAGTCGCCAATCGCCACCGCCATCAAAGCCTGCCGCCGCTTGCCACCGCGGTGTAGGTTTGGAGGAGAGAGTTGGAGAGGTTGAAGACGAAGCTGGCTCGATTAGGGATTTGAGTTTCTTCTATGGAAAGTTTCAAATAACACCCTATATTTTCACTGATTGACATCCGTCTATATTCTTTCTTAATCTTTCATATCTAAACCCAACCAATTCTAAATGCAACATAGGGACCGATTTCTAAAATATCTAAATTATTTTATCAAAAAAAAAATCTAAATTACTCTTTGAATGGGATAGGATTGAATGATTAGATCCAGAAAATTGTTTTTGATTTAGTGGGATAGGGGTCAATTTTCAAAGGTATACGAATAATTTAATTAATAGAACTACATAAACCATAGACTAGATTAATGGTAGTAAATAAAAGTAATAGTAGGGTGTTATATAGAAATTATTGGGAAAAATTAGGTTTCTCATTAAAGAATCCCGAGATGTTAACACGAAAATAATAAAAATATTGGGTGTTATTTAAATAATTTTATATTTATTTTTTTAAAAAAAATAGAATTGGGTGACCTATAAAGCTAAGCTCATCCTGAGCTCACCGAACTCACTTCGACCAAACAATATAAGGATGAAATAGTTTTTGAAACTATATAATGTTCTTCACTTTGTCTGAAAAGAAAACAAACAAACAAAAGAATCTCTTCACACTAATCACTCAATATCAACATTGACATGTTATACTTTGAGGTATCACCCATTTTAAGAGTTGTTCTTGTGGATAAACCTTAAAACATTCACCTCCTTCAATTGGTTTCCTTGATACCAGTAAATCTTGCAGTACTTGTTTACAACTCAGAAGAGAGTAGAAACCATTGAGTTGGAATGAAATTGCAATATATATTCTTCATGGTTTCTACTGTCTTCTTGAAATATTGCAACTTACTTGCTTTACACAAGAGTTGGAAATCCAACTAATGATCGTACTGAAGTTCTGAGCTCTGCAAAGTTGTTTAACTGCTATGGAGGAAATACATAAAATAACTTGGCATATATAAGTGTGCAGACTCCACAACAAGTGAAAGGAAATACAGTTACATAGGATGAACTGGACCTTCTTTAGAAGGATAAGTTCCACTTGTCGAATTGAAAATGATCAACAACAGCTCAGTTACAAAGCATTACTTCAGCAATCTGGGGATATGCTTCTGTTAGCTTGTAATGCATAATATGCAACAGTTTATGACAAGCAATGTAATGCCATCTTCTCTGATGGAGAAAACAAGAAAAGTATAGCAATGGAAGAGAAGATATTCATATGAGATGATAGGTTTGGAGCTGAAAGATGGTTACTATGAGGCTTAGAATAAGTCATATCAGTTGTGGGACTGCATGCACATATGCAGCCACAAACAATGTTTCATGGTTTACAGGATATAATGGGTACAATTGTATAACTAAATTGAACAGGGAAAAAAGCGGGAGATGGAGGCCAAATCAATAATAGTGAAGGTAGGATAAAACATGACAAATCTAAGGAAAAACATTCACTGTCCACAAAGACTCCATCAGTATATTCAAAATCATAACATCAAACCTCAATAATTTAGCGTTCTCTCAAATACAAGCCTTTAAAAGTGAAAAATCAGATAATCAAGAGAAGCTTATATATCATTAATAAAATGGCTAGATATCGCATCGATTATCTTGATGGATAGAATGGATGACTTCTCCTTCTTTCAAAACTTTTGCACAAAACCGAATAACTTTGCTCCACTACTAGGGGTACCAAGCACTGATATGTATCTAAATTAAATTTATGTAATTCACTTAATATTTATGACAGTGAATACATAACCATGCCATGCAATTTCCAAATATAATGCTAATGCACTTATGGTCATTATGACACAAGATTGTCTATCAGTAACATTAGTCTGGTCTTCTGCAAGAAAACGTATTCCCAAGAAGACCGACATTGCTCTTCTTTAGCTTCCGAATTTTGGATGAATCACTTAATGTGATTACACCTTATTAAAGCAGTTGCATTACCATTGTTTATCAACTATCATCCATAACCATGATAGTCCAGTATTCTAACTTGATTTCTTGACCCACCCACCTTTATTGTTTAACTGTTCTAAAAATTGAAGATAAAATTGTGCAGAAGAAAAATTGCTCAAATAAAGCCACCATAAATGTACTGATATCCTTTTTGAGGGAATATGGTGAAGAAGTAACATCAACCTAAAGCTACACCAAAGAAAGTCTAATTAGGAGGTGAAAATCAGAAAATATTATTTATTTATTTTAGCATCAAAAAAGATATTCCAAGTAATAAGATATTAATTGATACATATGAGTTAAGATCACTTATGAAATACCAATTTATTAAGGATTTATGTTTAGGGCTTAACATATCATAGCAAAGAAGAAGTAGTACATTCAAGTTATGCCTAGTAAGCAAGGGAAAGGATGCAGTACATTCTTATTTAACGCTATCAGGTTTGGAAGAGAAGCACATATTTGACAAAATGGAATTTAAGAACCACAATACATCCAGGTAAATGTAAGAAGAATGAAAAACTTGTACCCTATGCGTATATATGTAACTAATGTAAGCATGCAAAAGATTACATGATCACAGATTTCACATAGAATTTCTTGGTTTTAGACTTTTAATCATAGGAATGCCAGAACTGATCAACTACAACAGGAAAGGAGAAGTAAGAAAAGAAGAACTCTAATAGTATGAATTAATGCCTTCACCAATATACACTTGAATTGAACAATTAGTCTTTGATTCAACCAATAAGAGTATTAAATACAGAATAAAAAAAAAAGGCCCTCCAGAAATTTGATTTTGATAAACCTATAGATTGTACACAATAAAAGGATGAACTGACATCTCAGTCTACATCAGTTTTCTGTTTAGAGGCAAGGTCCTCCAGAATATCAGCAATGTTACAGATGAATCAGCTGTAGTATTTGATTTCTGAGAAAAGTGATTATAGTGCAGCTTGTCAGATCAAATTCAAACATCCTTAGTCAAGCAAGTCGGGATAATGGTAACTAACAGATCCAAACAAAAAACTATAAAATTAGAATTACCAAGGAGCAAATAGTTAACTTTGACAGACATTTTCCCATTATTATCTGTCAAAATAATTATATAATCCTAAAACTCTGCACAGTTCAATTTGAACACTGTATATTAGCTAGCAACTGTGGAGAATAAAAAACATATATGTATTTACCATGTATACTGCAACCAAGTTATACATACTATGGTGCAAGTTTTCTCCATCTGGAATTGGAAACAGCACTTCAACGATCCAACCACAGAAAACAGTGGGCTTGGCAGTAACTTGTGAAAAGCTGATGCATCATGGAAGAGGGTGTTCTTGGTCGCAGGCATCCTTTTTATCACATAGTCAATTCGTCAATTAGTATAATCCAAATATTCCTCTGGAAAATAAGCGTGAATTTTTCCTCCTACTCTTGTTTGTACTTCTTCTGCTGCTTCTCAATGGAGTCAGATAGAAGCGTAGTAGTCCACTATCTACTCTCCCAGGAGAACAATAGTGTACACTACGACTCCGACCAAGTCCATACTCCCTCTTCTTTCGCCAATCAGGCCTAACATTCTGAATATCACCATTAGCAGAACTTGTGTTCTTCTGTACAGAATGGTTTGCTCTGGCACAGCTGAGGCCATTTCCATTAAGTTGCATTCCATTGTCAGCACCTATGGTTTCTACACTTTTATCCTTTCGGTGATCCTTCCAAGATTCAGACAGAGACCTCTCTAGCATTTGCCCACGTTTCTTGGTAAATACCCTGAGAGGACTAGTTATACTCCAATCCAACACCTTGCTCCATCTTTGCGATCTTTTCCTACTGCTACCTGAAACAGATACCTCCGAGTTGGATTGATCATGAGCCCTCTCTCTGAAAAGGTTCCCTGAACTACTGCCTTCAGATGACAAGGGTCTCCCACATTCCAAGGGATCACCGTGAGCTTTGGCAACGTCCATGTTTTCGACAGAAGGATTAAGGCTTCTACCCATGGCATCAGCAGGTAAACTTCTTTTTATCCTTCTAAGTCCATCTCGCTCTTCTTCATTACAAGCAAATGAACATGCTAGTGCTTTGCTCAAAACTGAACCATCCCATGAGTGTCTAGGTAGATCCCACGAGCTGCTGCTTGACTCACGGCACACCATCCACTCGCAAGAATACCGGAAGCTAGGCTTTCTCTCAAACTTCTCATTTCCCAGTTCATCTGCAAAGCTCCTGTTCCGTGAATGGTTCTTCTTGGAATCATTTCTTGTCTTCCATTTCAGTCCTTTCTTTGGCAGTATCGAACTCAACCAAAATGACACACCTTTGCCCTTCAATTTCTGATCTCCCAAGGTACTGAGTTGGTCCACAACATGAGCGGCGCAATTACCATTTCCAGCAGCATCGACATCGTTCCTGGAAGCTCCAGTGCGCTGATCAATATTGACCTCAAGATGCGCATCTTTAGAGCAATTAACACCATTAGACTCACACGCATCTACTAGGTCGACATCTTTAGTGCCATCCCTAACATCCTCCTTCACAACATTATCACCATCATCCAGTTGGAACAACAAAAGGAGGGTCTTTCTCAATCTGGCTTCACAAGGCTTCTTCTCCGCCTCAGGAGATTCAACCGAAACCTCTACTATCTCGCTCTGAGATTCCCTTACTTGGCTCGAGCTCGGTTCGGCAGAACCAACAGTAGATAACCTTTCCACTAAGCAAGAAGAACAGAAGCCAGTGAAGAACTGAGATGGGTGCTTCACACAGCTCTCAAAGCTGCCATTTTCCAGATCCATCTTTGTTCCACGATCAAAGAAACCCAGAAAGAGCTAACATTTCGCAAATTGACTGCACCAGAGTCCTCAGATCAATGCATTTTAAGATCTACTTGGAAGGAATTAGGTGAAAAAAGTCAATCCAAAGCTAAAAGCAACTTGAAAACCTGCACATTTCTACAAATTTGAGATCAAATGGCCATAAACAGACCTGAGCTCCCAGATCCAAATCCATCAAGGAATCGAGCTCAAGTAGAGTCTTCGGTGCAAGGTGACACGAGGAAGCGTCTTCACGTCGCCGAACTCGATGGAATCTGTCACGAATCCGATGCCCCGAAGCACCAAATCGCAGCTTTCCCCGTGATCTTCGAAACCCTAGAGCCAAAAAGACTCACATCGATCGAAGGATCTCACGGTTAGAAAATAAATTATAACCCCATTTAAATCTCGGGGGCGCTGCGATTTGGCGAGTAGCCGAAGCACAACCATAGAAAACCCCCCCTGTTCATCCATAATATAACGACAATACCACCGAGCAGCCAATCCCCTGCTGCTAATAATGACAGTAAACGGGTAAGTAGCTTCTATGAGTAGGGTAGGGGTATTTTCGAATTTTCCATAAACATGGAGATTAGGCTCCAACCTTGGATTTTGTGTACCTACCGGAAGAGTAGGTGAGGAAATTAACTGACACGTGTCGTAACGATTGTAAGCGTCTAGGGCGCCGTTATAAAGTCCGCAACTGTCGGGAAGTGGGGGAATAGACTCTTTTAGCCATTAATTTTGAGATTTTGACAAAAATGGCCCTGCAAAACTTATTATTATCAGAATGGTCCACCAATAAAATTTATTTCAATTAGAGATTTATTTTGACGAACAATTCAGCGGTTTATATGTAAAATTCTCAATGCTTAAATAATAAAATTGATGTATAAGTTGTACATAAAATATTAAATATTTTATACGGCAGTTGTAAATAAATCGTCTTTAATAATAAATTTAAAGCAATATTTGTTAAAATTAATTTGAATGATGTTACGAACTGGTCTAATCCGATCTGCAACGATTCCGAAACTTAGATCCTAACTTGATAGCCCTTCAATAGCTAGATGGATACTATGATTAGTTCTTGGTGTGAATGGGGAGAAGTTGTTGTGGAAGAAGGAGGTTAGAGACTGGAAGATGTCGACGAAAGACTTGGGCAGTGGAAGGAATGAGGTGGGAGAGGGCGCTAGAGTTAAGAAAGAAGAAGATGAGACTAAAGCCAATTTCAATCCAGATAAAAAAAAATCTCAATTAGGATTTTCTCCACATATATAGATGCTTACCCTAAGGACTCCATAATTAACATAAAAATACCCCAAACAACCCTAACATCTCTAACTTAACCCATACTTTCGCCGTGGTGCGTTCGAACGCGCCCAATTGCATTCGAACGTGCCAATTCCGTTCTTTATCAATGCGAATATGATGCAGGCGTTCAAACGTGCCCGTTTACGTTCGAACGCGCCAATTTCGTTCTCTGTCGATGCGAACGTGACATAGGCGTTCGAATGGCCCCGTTTGAACACAGTTTTTACGTTCAAACGCACCCTGATAAAAATAGATTTTATTGATTCTATTTACTCAACTAGATAAATAGGCTCGTTCCCATAAACCCAATATCCCACGTGGAGCCAATATGGATCGAATCGTATCAAATAGTATCTATGCAAAAACTATTGATTTAAAGGATATACACAAATATAAAATTTCAAAGAGTAGGCATACAAATAAAGAATTTTAGAGGGGTATATATGTAAAGTAATCTTTTTATTTTTAATCCTGCACTCTTTTCTCATTCCTATCGGTAATAGGAAACTATTTTTAGATGAGATAGACATTTTTTAAGAACAATAAGATGGCAAATAGAATTTTTTTTTTAGTACTAAGCTTAAATGATGGACTATTTGGTTAACTACTCTTAATTTGATGCAGATCTCTATTATTATAAAATAATAAAAATATCCTTATTAATTTTTAAATAATAATGTAAAATTAGATTTATCCTGATCTTTTTAGTTAGGAGCTTATAAAAAATAAAGTATGATCTCTTTATTCGAATGTCATCACTAACTGGGTCATTTAAATTTTAAACGCCTACTAATTTGACTCAAATACTTGGATTGAAACTGAAATAGGATGATGCATTTGATGGCTAGAAAGTGAAGTTTAATAAAATATAATCTTTTTTTTTAAAAAATATATTAAAAAGAGAAATTAAATCTATTTTTTGATAGGTAAGAAAGTAACATATTTAATAATTATTTACTACCAAACGCCAAAAGTAGAAAAGTTATTAAAAATGAAGACTTTTTCCCACCAAAAGTAGAAAAGCTTAGGAATGGGGTGTTTGGGAATTTAGGCCCAACTTGAGGGTATTTTGGGTAAGGGCAATCTTGTCGCCCATCCCAAAATATTAAAATTAAATATTAAATTAGTTTTCCACTTATTTAGTCACATTTATATATATATATATATAATACTAATTGAAATATTCGATATTATTATTAAAGTCTTTATTTATCTTTTAACTGTCATCATTAGTAAAGTTAAGAATCTTATACATACCTACCTAAATTAATAGCAGTAACGCGTATTCTAAACAACTAGCTAGATAGATATGATGCTTATGTTTAATTATATTTATTACTTGTTTGATTTATTATTATACAAGGAATATCTCTTTCTGGAAAGTGAATTTTCTGTATCTAAGTATAATGTAGACTTTTAGCATGATTTTATACATATTATAATAATATAAATATATTATGACATGCATAATATTTGTTGTGCTCTTATCTCTTAGCTTATGTGCTTATTATATTTTTTGATGATATGTCTTAATTAGGATGAACATATCGTGACAATAATGCTAAAAGAATTTAGATATGTGAGGTAGGGTTATAGAACAAGCAACATATGACCACATAGAGTTATCGTAATATTGTTTTCTAACTTTGCTAGAGTTATCTAAAAACTTACTATAATGATATCGAGTAGGTTTATTCTATGCATCTGAAGGTAGACTAGAGTCATCACGACAATTTTCGTAAAACCATCTATACCAAGAGTTCTTTAGTCAATATCCGTTTCATAATTTAGGTTATACCATATAATATGAAATTCCGATGAATCGAGATAGATAGCTCATCTAAGAAGTTGGGATGGTACCCACAATTCACCTTCAAATAAATTTATTGTAAGCAAATTGTTTAAGTGTTAATGGGTTAGCTTAGCGACTCGATTCTGCTCAGTTTAATAGCTCAGCGGTGTGTGTTAGTTTAAATAAGAAGCTCAACAGCACAATGACTCGAAGCTTAAATTACTATCAAGGAAGATTGATCTTTTGTTCCACTAATATTAAATCTTTGGATTCCTGCATGATACCAAAGAGTAAAAGACAGATAGCTCGTTCAGTACCCGACCACATTATTTACTACAAAGTTATATGATTAGAAAATCTCTCTAAATTTGTTTGTCCTTCTCATTGAGTTCCAGATTCATGTACATTGCAGCAGTAAAGCTCAATGGCTTGGGCAATGGGCAATGGGCAATGGGCAATGGGAAATGGGCAATGGGCAATGGGCAATGGTGCAAGGAGTGATGCAAAGCAGAATTTTCAAAAGTCCATTGATGCATTTATTAGGTGCAGAGCAATGGACACGACACAAGACCAGGAGATGGATGTAGGCCCCCCTCGCCATTATTGCCATTAATGAAGAGCCCATGAGATGATGGGACGCCTTTATACTACTTTCTAGGTAAAGTAGAAGAACAAAACTAAATTAAAAACCATATTTTTATATCCATTTTAAGATGGTACATGCATAAATACGAGGATTTTTATTTTAAATAGTAAAATATTAATTTTAAATAAAATTATAGTGAATTAAATAATTTTTTAATATATTTAAAATAATATCAATCAAATTTTAAATTATAAAAATATGATAAATAAAGATATCTTTACCGTCTAAAATTTAATTCTTTATAATTTTATCTGTAATGTGAATCTTTAAATTCCACTCTCATTTAAATTAATATGATTAAAAATAATAATTTCACTTTAATTAAAACTACATAGAGTTTAAATACTTAAATTGAAAGTACACTAAATATTGTATGAAATTAAGCTAAATCGTAAGTATTAGTACAGAGAAAATGAGATATAAATTAAATTATATATATTGCCACGTAAGATATTGAGATTACTGACTATTTAAATAATAACTATTATTTCTCATATATATATAGGGCCTTATATGGCCACCATTTGTGAAGCCCAATGGGCTTTCATATGAGCATTTTTGTAGGCAAGAAAGAGGCCCAGATATTAATCCTAGATGTCATTGATTGTGTCTATTCTTTTTAGGCACTTTTATAAGGAAGAAGAAGAAGAAGAAGAAGAAGAAGAAGAAGAAGGTTCTATATGAATAAATGACATCTTTTTTTAAGGGTATATCCTTATTTAAGAAGAAAAAAATAATAATTCAGGATGTAAATTGTAAATTGATGTTATAGGAGCAGTATGATTTTAGTATAACCAAAGGGGGTAATTAAAAATTTACCTTATTTAAATTATTTGAAAAAGGAAATAAACTGCACGTGGCATTGTAGTGCTTGTAGCTATCTCTTCCGCCAAGCGGACTTCAGAGCCCCCAGAACGCGGACTTAAACTCCGGCTCATAGTATTTTTGCGCCAAGACAAAATAGACAGGGATTGGAGAAACCCACTTTTGCACCCAGAAGGAGTTAACCCATAGCGAGTGGTAGTTTCCTCGTTAGAGGCATGTCTACCCGGGTCGCTTTTCAGTGGGACTGGTCTTGACAGCTGGATGGGAGCACGTGTCGCTGTCGTTGTAAGCTTCGGGCTCGGCTTGAGCTGGGCTAAACTCGAGAGGGGGGGAGGCAGGGACGGAGCACGTGACTCACCCCGATGTGCCTCGAGATTCCAATGAAGCACGCACGAGACGTGGACGGCTGGTGATCGCTAATCTTGACGGAAACGGACCGTCCATAAGTAAAGAGCGAAGCAATTTAAAATGACTACTGTTTAATCTCAAAATTATAAAATATAATTTAAAGCATTTATTAAATATAGGGTTAATAAATTACTTATAGAAGAGAAAACGACTGGGGGGAGAGGTCCCTATCATTCCCACGTGCCACCGCACGTGCTACGTACGGGAGGCGTCCAAATACGGCTCCCCTAGTGAGCCGAGCCAGTAAGCCGAAGCCGGCTTCATCAATCTCGATGCGATAGAGTGAAACCGTACGTTAAAGCAGGTCCCCACTCCGTTTACTCTCTTGCCCGTTGTCTCCATTAGTGGAGCTCTCTCTCCCCCCCTCTCTCTCTCTCTCTCTCTCTCTCTCTCTCTCTCTCTCTCTCTCTCTCTCCCCCCTATCTATTTATCTATCCGAAGAATTCGTCGAATAAACCCTATCCGACGCTGTTATTCCTCCAGATCTATCCCTCCTCCGGCGAATTCGAGCTTGGAGATCGACTCGTCGCAATCCGGCGGCTCGAAACTGCTGCATTTTATCGAGCTTTCCACTGATCCAGTTCTCTGCATGCTTGGATCGGAGGATTCAGGTGAGGAATTTTGAAACCCGCAGCTTCGATTTGTGTCTTTGATTTCTCCTGCCTTCTTTTGCTGCATTGGTTTGATTTGACCTTATTTTCAACTTTTCTTATATTTTTGAGCAAGAAGCTAAAAGTTGAGAGCTTAATTTTAGCTTGTTTAGTTACCAGTTCTAGCTTTGAGCTCGGATAGAGCTTAAAGATTGCATATATATTGCTTTAATGCAACGTTTAGTAAAAGATTTGCAACCGAGTTGCTGTTTTTATAGTTGCATGCGGTGAATTGCACTTGCTTCATGACGTTTACTTGAGGTTCTTAAATTATAATTTTTAGATCCGTCAAAAAATGACAAAGTTTTGTATCTCTCCATTTTCTGAACCAGCTCAAGACTACACTCTAATTGATTCTAGAGGCAGATATAAATTAATTTAACCACAAGAACTAGACTGAAGGAAGTATAGAGCTTCTGTGCGTTTTGGATCACTGTCACATAGGTTGGCATAGGTGCACTTATAATGTACTCAGTCCAATATTTTTTATTAGGTGGGTGGGTCCTTGAAGTGTTGTAATTTTCATATTTTAGCTAGTTGTGCTATGTCAACCTATACCATTGAAGATTTGATTACGTTTTCGATCAAGTCCCATCACAGAGGTCGATTTCTAGCAACTCCCATGTCTATTCTTAGCTTTCCTATACTGATCTAGGCACCTAGCTATTATTTTGAGCATGGGACCCTTCATCTTTTGGAATTTAGATGATAAGCTTCCCAATTTGACATGACTTAGCTTCTATGATCAAGAGCTCTTTTCATGGGTTTTCCTGTTCAATTCTAAAGAGCTTTTGATGCTAAATTTGATATCTGACGATTGGATTTCAAGATGAGTTGGAATGGTTATATTGATGAAAGTTTTGGTGCACTTTGAATTGGTGAAATCAGGTGGCAGATGTAACATGCAATGATGGAAGCTGAAATTTGTTCCTCTCGGGTTCTATCGCCTTCTCGAGAAGAAAGTGGAGATGAGGAGCTCTCAGTGCTTCCCAGGCACACTAAAGTTATTGTCACTGGTAACAACAGAACAAAGTCTGTTCTTGTTGGGCTGCAAGGTGTTGTGAAGAAGGCTGTTGGTCTTGGTGGCTGGCATTGGCTGGTAAAAATAAAAAATTCTATCATCTCATCTCTGAATGCTTATCTTCTAATTTCGCACAATTATCAAGATACATTCAACCATGTCCATAGATACCTGTTTAGATATTAACATCTCTATATGCTAAATAGTAGCAGAATCCATATAATTAAATTATTTTTTCCAAGGATTAATGGCAATATTAATTTCATGAACTCAAGCCATATTAAAAGTTCTCTTTAATGCATTTACAACTATAGTTAGGAGAGGAAGATTTTGCTGGTTGCTGGTTGTTTTAAAGCTTTGTTACATGTTTTCCTCAAAAGATATTGTGCACTAATTTAGGTAGAAAAAGATAAAAACGGATGCATTAATTGCATGCAGCTGAGATTAATTTATGAGGTTGCTATAACAAGAGTATTGGTTCTAAGGATCTAATTAAAAGACATTGGAATGCACCCACAGATCTAGGCTCTAAGCTTTTCTGAGTATCATCTTGATTTGTGATTATAGTGTGATTTAGTGTCGTCGTTATAACAAAAATTTTACCACAAACTGTAAAAAAAAACTCTTTTCTACCACAATTAAATCTCATAACATAGTTGTTGGGCTGCAGGTCCTTAAGAATGGGGTAGAGGTGAAGCTGCAGAGGAATGCTTTGAGCGTGTTAGAACCTCCAACTGGTAATGAAGTCGACGATGATTTTGACTGGGATAACTCCTTTTGCAGCAGCTCCGACATGGGAGAAAAAGACATTGATTATTGTAAGATAGTAATTTACTTCCCAAAAATAATGCATTTATATAACCTGCTAATCGTATCTGTATATTCTATTTTCAACAGCTAGCATAGACTACCAGAAACCAACAAAGCCAAGGGTTAGGCACACAAGACCATGGACATCCTCTGCAAAGTGCAGCAGCCGTAGCAGCCGCAAAGATGTTCACTCGTATGCCTTCAAGCCGCAATTGGTAATAACAATACATCGCCAAATCTTATGTCTTATTGTTAGTGGATGATAATATCACTAACATAGTCCTTGGAGGATCCAGAACTATGTCACAGAAAAATTACTACTTTGTTATTGCATAGAGCTAGAGGCATTTCCTGTTGATAAGAAAGACTCCATTCCCAATGTCTGCATCAAGAATTTGTGCTAACACACTTTAAATCTTGAACCAGAGAGTCAACTTGGCAAAACTTGGGACAGCCACTTTGTGGAGATACTGGAGGCATTTCAATCTCGTATGTTTCTTTGTCCTCTCTATCTTTGGATCCTTTGGCGTTCTCATATCTGAACCATGTAAACAATTCATTATTTATTTTTGCAAAGCTAGTATCTAATAGAAAATGATCAAATGATTCAGGTAAGCATTAACCCCAACCCCTCAAAGGAGCAACTCCTGCAGGGTGTGCAGCACCACTTCATCTCTCAGGTACCCCACCCACCCATATATTTAATTATTCCAACTAACATCCCAGCCGTAAATTCCTTAACAAAATTTCCAACAAGACAAAACACCTCTCACATGTGATCAATCTCATTTACTCTCGTCCAATTGCAAAAGCAACCGGATGAGATGCAGGTCATTGTGGGCTTCATTCACACTGCCAGAAGATTGAAAACACTCCACTCCTAGGTTAGGGAGGGGGGAGTTGTGTGTGTATTGATCTCTAGGAGCTGTATCACTAAAAGTGGATGTAAGCATAAAACCAAAGAGGAAGACTAGAGAAGACAAACCTTTCTTTTATCATATTGGAAGCCTAAGTCTAATCTCAAATTTTCCTAATTGCTGGGTCCAATTTACAATATATAATATACAGCTGCAGCATAGTTGAAAGACAAACCCTAACGTGCTTGGACGTGGAAGGATGTGAGGCAAGTAGGAAGAGTCCAAACGGAAAAGCATCTGGGCTCACTACTTTTGACCTCTAAAATAATTAGAGCAAGGACATCTTTTTTCTTTCTAGTCCTCGAAGTTCGTAAAATTTTTTCTTTTTAAAAAAAGAGGCAGTGGACAGTGGACAGTGGACAGTGGACAGTGGACAGGACGTGCTATGGTCAGTCTGGTTGGTTGTTGGGCAGTGTGCAGTTCAGACAAACGAAGACCGTAAGAGGACGGCATCTCCATTAAAGAATTAGTGGCCCTAAATTTAACCCTAAACTCCACTTTGTCTTTTGTGGAGGGCCCTAGAAAAATAACACCAGGTCTCCAACCTTGATTCACAAAGATTTACTTTGTACTATTGGAGATCTTCTCTGCTCCCTTGGCCTTCTTTTTTTTTTTTTTTAAAGTGTTGGATCTTCTATCACCTATTAAAATCTCGAAAGAGATGTAAAGCGTCTTTTGACCAAAGTGGGGTCTTCTTATGAACTCACCTGTTAAAATGTTTCAGAATTTTCTTTTGTTTTTTTCTTTTTACATATAGAAGCATAAGGCTGAAATGTTCGGTAGACAGTAGATCCTGTTTCTGTGTTGGATCTTCTTCTATCACCTGTTAAAATGTCCAAAGAGATGTAAGCAGCTCTCAGGTTTTCAATCAATAAATTAAGCACGTAAACGTAGTTGTGTCTTGAACTAAACTGGGCTATAGATCATCTTAATCACACAGCTCATTGATATATGCTATCTTAATCTCTTTCAAACAATGTTATCAGTCATTGTCATAGAGAGAGCAAACGCCAACAAATAAAATTTACTAGTATATACGTTGAAAGAAGAGGACATCATTCTTACCAGAAATAGAGGTATATTGACGAGTAACCCACCATTAGCTCTCCATTTGAGGCTCTTGCATTCACCAATCACCATGATCAGTAGGATGGATTTGATGACTATTTCAATAATATTTCCAAAAGGTTGATCACCTAATAGCCCACATACTAAGAAACGTTGATCAGGAGAAATCCTTATGATAAAGCCCATCATTAGTTACAGAACGATAATACTTGCATGCATGGCCTCTTTGTTGGCATAGGATAAATAACAGTTCTAATCAAGTTCACATAACCATCGGCATTGGTCGCCAGCACCTGGAGAACAACAATTTTTTAGCAATGTAACATTGTAACAGACAGTTTACATTTCCTTTCTTTTTTTTTTGCCTTTAGAGTAATTTTTCGTTACTATCACCTTTGTGACACTTCAAAAGTAGACTTGGTGCAGAAGGGTATTATCTAAAAGACTAAAACAGACTCATAAACAAAGGAACATAAAGAAAAGAATATAGTTTGTAAGCTAAAACTAGCTGAATTCCCCTGTACAAAACTACTAGAAACAGAAGAGGAGCGACGCTAAAAGGCAGTTACTTCAAAATGAAATCATATCTTGGTAATGATTATGAAGAACTTTCTTGCAAAAAGATAAAAAAATATATATACGGTTTATAGCAGCATATAGGCAGTTAATGGAAGGAAAAATGACAGTGATTTATCTGCGCTTACTTTAGAAAGTAAATACCAGATTGATCTACTCATGACCAGCACTGATATACCATTATCCACTAGCAATGTTAATGGAAGTGCTGGCAGAATGTAAAGGCTGCCATCTCGAATATAGAGAACAAGGCATGCGTGTTGTGAAAGACAAAAATGTTTTATTTGACATACAACAACACTTAATGTAATCTATTACCTACATCACAACTTAAGCTTTTTGAGAAGCTTAAGTACTTTGTCAGTTCACATGGTGCAGTTACAAGATTTTTAGGTTCTCAGAGATGAATCTCGCCAACCCCTTTCAGTTCCCATCTATAATTTCTGTTCTGGTGCCGAGTGAATGAGCACATATCCTGTTATCCACTTATCTGGACAGAATCTTATTCTGACAAACTACTAACCAAATAATGACTTGTGCTTTAATTTCCACTACTCTGATCGTTGTGCCATCCTCTCAAAGAATCTTCAAATCTCATCTTCTGGCTCATCTGCCCTATCCTAATTCCTAACATGGTCACTGAGTAGTTGCTCTGATCTTTGCTTTGTGTTCTGTAGTAGGAAGATATTTGCACCTTGCACATCATGTTTCCTGAGAAGTAGGTTATATAAAGCTAACTAAGTAGCCCACTTCTCCAGGCACTAAGTTTGTGTTTTCCTTCATAAAGCCATCCTTCAAAAGGGCAGATTTTGACATACCCGGAGTAAAGTTTTCCAGAACCAACCAAGCCAACATTACTATAGATATATCTGGTTGAAATGAGAGCCCTCTTAAAGATGGATAGCTTTATTCATTGGATAATAAGGCTCAATATAAAGTAGATTACAGGTTGATAATTTGATATTAGGGGGCTAATGCCTAATAGCTTAGCAGAAGGTGCTACTTTTCTTCAGAATAGCAGATAGCAATAGTTGGAAATCTTAGACCATCCAACATGTTTTTCTAGGACAAGTAGTTCAATTGAGGAGAGCCTATTTTAGTCCTCTATATCAAAATGACAAAGAATATATATATATATATATATATATATATATATATATATATATATATATATATATATATACAAATAATGCATTAAATCCCCAACCAACTTGAGACTTGAAGATGCTTTAGACTATTATTTGTTCTATAATGCAGTTGCGTTTGATTTATGTGTAATTTAATTGGACAGTTAGTTGCATGGCTAACAGTGATGTTGATCCTATTACTGCAGAAAGTTTTAGCCTCCCGTAGAGAAATAATTGTATTTGGATTTCTCTACATAATGCATATAAATGGAGAGAAAAAAAAGGCATCCACAAATAAACAAAAATAATGTCCAATACATTCTCAAATGGAATTGATACCCTTAATTCTTTTACCCATCTGATAGTAGTAACTATAATAAACTACAGTCAAACAAACCTCTTCCTACGGTATATCTCTGGAAGTAGGAAAAAATAAATACAATCAGAAAACTTACATTTTAAATTGTCAGAATAAAAGGGATGTTCCTTTAACTTGTATCAGCAAAGAGTACGAAAGGAGAATGTACTAGCCATACGAAAATTAGCAGGCCTCTATATGATTCAGTGAGAAATTTTGGGGCTTGCCTTTTAGTGAGTGCAAAGAAATAATCTGAAAAAATTAATTAACCTCACTCCAAGTCTCGTGAGCTTAAAACAAGATCAATAATATTGATTTAGCTGCAGTACTGAAGTTGAGACATGAGACTGACCTGTTCCTGCTATTCTTCAATCAATAGGAGAAAGCATTGCAAGAACTATTGTGAGTCTTCATGAACGTGAACTGAAACAAAACAGAAAAAGCAATATCTCTCTGTAAGTCAGTTACAAAAGCAGTTTCCAAAATAGAATTATTTCAAGCCTAAAATAATCACCTGAATTTAATCAAATGAAAAGTGTTTTATCAAGCATTTGCAAAACAATTTGTTCAGAACAGATAATCTGAACAGCACGACATAATAATATAATATAAGCTTGGTATATTTTTCAGCTTGGCATGTTCATAGATGAGAACCCTATTTAAGCATGACATGGAAACAACAAGAAAGTCATAAATTTCTGGACTTCAACAGAAACAATGCTCCAAAGTAAAAAAGAAAAATAATGCTACGGTCGTACTAGTTAGTTGTTACCAGTCAGACACAATTCTCAGGATTCCAACAGAAGCAATGCACCTTTTGATGGAGAAAGAGAAAAACGATAATTTAATGCAGTTGCATTGTTAACACAGAAATTTATGATAGTCTACAATAAAAGGGAGAACTGAGCACATAATCAGTTTGCATAGCAAAACTTTAAAGAACATCAAAAAATCAAGCCATCTATGAGTTCCTACCTTGGAGATGAGCACCAAAACTGGTCTAGTAGAGAAGACCAAGAAGTCACACAGAAGATTGTCTACACTTGACAATAGTCATACTGGGTTGCAACCATTAGATGTCCCCGCCAGGAAATCAATTTACATAATCAAATCTGTTTTTACTTAATGCTAAATCATCATCTGGGTATATGATTTCAGATTCCCCCATTGATGTAATGAGCAGTTTTAACATTATATACATATCTGAAGTTTGTGGATATGACTTATCATTAGATACGAACGCATGAACTGTACCACAAATCTCTATCCAACTACAACCAGGCACCTTGTTGCCAGACCTAGTCCTCATCATTCTTCTTACCATTGCAACATCTTCCCAAAATCCTACAGCTGCAAAAGCATTAGACATGAGCAGAAAATTCACAGGCTTATGTGGTTCTAATTTGAAAAGCCTATTTGCAGCCCACATTGCCAACTTAGTGTTACGATGGACCTTGCATGCGCCAATAAAAGCTCCAAGAACATTTGCATCAGATTCAACACACATATTCACAAGGACATCATAGGCGTCATCAAGCCGACCAGCTCTCCCTAGTAAATCAACCAAACAAGCATAATGTTGTGAGTTTGGTTCAATTAAGTAGTCCTTACTCATAGAAACAAAATATTTTAACCCTGCTTCCACCAGTCCAGCATGACTACAAGCAGAGAGAACCCCTAGAAAGGCAACTCCATCTGGTCTTATGCCTTCTTGCAACATTTTCTCAAACATAGTTATAGCATCCTTGGCAAGGCCATGATAAGCATAAGATGAAACTATCGTCGACCATGTAACTAGATCAGGCCCAGAAATTGAATAGAAGGATTTCACAGCATCACTAATTAATCCAATCTTGGCATATACCCTAATAAGAGCATTGCCTATTGATGTAAAAGATTGAAAACCATTTTTTATGACATGATTGTGGACTTGAGTAGCCTCATTGGTAGCCGCCATATTGGCACAAGAACTAATAACACTAGCAAGTGTTAACTCATCAGGTTTCAAGCTGGTTCCAAGCATCTGGTAAAGAAGCATCATAGCCTCTTTTCCTTCACCAAATTGCCCATAACCGACAATCATAGCGTTCCAAGAGACAACATTCTGAGATCCCACTGAATCAAAAACCTCACGGGCATCTTTAATCTCACCACATTTGGCATACATATTAACTAGCGCACTACTAACAACTAAATCAACATCAAGACCCAACTTTATAACAATACCATGAGTCAGCCTTCCTAACTTACAAGACTCTAAGGAACTACAAGCACTAAGCAAGCTACTAAAGGTAAACCCATCACCAATAAATCCATCAAACCTCATTAACATGAATACATCAAAAGCTTCATTTCCAAGACCATTCAAAGCATAGCCCGATACCATCACATTCCACAACACCAAATCTCTAAAAGATATTTCGTCAAACACCCTGCGAGCTTCCTTAGCGAACTCACACTTCGAGTATGCACTGACAAGAGAGCTACATATGTAAGCATCGGACAAGTACCCAGATTTTACAAGAAGACAATGAACTTGTTTTCCCATCAGCATATCATTTAGTCTGACACAGGAGCTAAGGAGGTAAAGAGCAGTCCTCCGATCAAGGCTTATCATGCTCGACTTCGTCTTGCTGTAAGGATCAAGAAAGGAAGGATGGAAATTGAACAGTTTGGGATCAAATCCGCAACCAGGCGTCCTATAGAACCGATGATGACAAGAAAGGTTGCGTCTTTGGGGCATTTCATCGAACAGTGAGCGTGCAAGGCTGAGGGAAACATAGTTGGAACGCAGAGAGGTGTGGAGATGGTTGGGCAGTTTCAGTTTAAGCATGGGAAAGTGCAATGGTTTCTGTGGGTGGAGGTGGGCATGTTAAGGAACCCGAGTGAAGAAGAAGCGCGCGAGGGAGAAAGAGGAGAGCCGTGGAGTTGGGGAAAGATTAATAAGGAGCCAAAGCTGAGACATCCGAAGTGGATACTCGACCAATATTAGAAAGGGTTAATTACATCTGGACCATGAATTATAGAACATTTTCATATAAGACCCTCTTATTTACTTTAATTTTTTTGGTAAAAAAATATTAAGAGTTTTACAACAAATAAATTTTTTGTACGTCAAATACATAAAATTAGAGAAATTAATCTCTATAAATAATATATAACGTATTATTAGTAACAATATTAATATTTAATATTTAAATAAGCAAATTAAAAACTATAAATTATTTAAAAAAAAATGCGGGTAAACGGATATCCGATATATGTATCCGAATCCAAAAAATATTTCCGACCTGTATCCGAATTTTTAAAAAAACTCTATCTGTATCCGAATCGGATAGAAATTTTCTATCCGAATCAGGTCGGATCGGAGTTAATCCGACCCGTTTTCACCCCTTTCCCTTGCTCATTAAAAACTATATAGGAGAAAATTATATTTTACATCGTACATTTCACGACTAATATGTTGTTCACATATGACAATAGTAAACATAAATATTATAGGCTTTGGGCAATGGCAAGGAGGAGAACAATATTGCCTTTGACTCAAGCAGCAGAATAGTGGTAGAATTGGACAAAACAAATGATCCTCAATGAGATGACCCTTGCCATGCCTACTCCAGGCAATAGACATATGATGGTGACCAACAAGAGAAACCAATAATATCTTCACCAATATGACCCATGGTTTCTCACAAGAAACGACGGTCGAGAAACTAACTTATACACTTAGTTAAAATCTTTTTTTTACTGTATTAGTTATTTATTTTTTTATTAAAATAAAATTCTTATATGTCGCGTTGGAACGCAAGAGGGGTCACGTTCGAACGTCTTGTAAACGCCTGCATCAGGTTCGTAAATACATAGAACACATATTGTGCATTCGAACACGGTTGGGCAAATTTGAACACCCGCGTTCGAACGCCTGCATCGTGTTCGCACATATAGAGATGGAGCTTTTTGAATGCGTTCGAATGCGATCGGATGCGTTTGAACGCGATCGACGGGAATTTTTTAGAATTAGGGTTTCATATTGTTTTAGGACTTATTAGCTAGCCTCTATAATTATGTGGATAACAGCTAACTTCATTATGCTATTAGATTATTGATTTCTTGCCTCCTATCTTCTCTCTAAACTCTTTCCCTCTTTCCTCTTCACTATCTTTTCACCTCTACTGTTGGTAAGGTTTTCCCTAACTTCTAATCTCTCTCGACTGTCGAGTCACCATATTTTTTGAGATCTCGACTACTTCGTTCCTTTTGTTTACTTCCCTTAATCACATCCACAATCCACATTCATCTCCATCCGTCACCATCACCATCACTCACGTCTTTCATATTTTCGTCCCTATTGCAGTTCGAATCTGCAAAGGGCATAAATACGAAAGTTATAGATTAGGAAGTTACGGATCTAACCTAATTGGTTTCGTAACTTTCTGACTACCTGAGAATATTTGATAAATATTTTCCTACAATTACGCAGACTGCTTTCTGTAATAAATTCAGATCTAAATGAATTATTCCGTAGGTGATCTTTTGGTACATGAACCCATCACTAACCTAGCCACAAAAAGCAATTTCCATTCAAATGCTCAATAGTGGAGATTCAAGGAAGCCCCAGATAGGGCAAGCCACCCATTAACGTTTCATCTACCCTCTCCTTTAAGGATGCACTCCTAAGCAAGAAACTCACCTCCTCCTCTACTTCCATCTTGGTGTGGCCCTCCTCCTCCACATTAAAGTGGCATAGGAAAAGTTATAAAAAGCACTTACCTCTACTCATCCACCTCCCCTCAACTTTCCCATTAATTCCCTCTTTCAAAGCATTTGCTTCCATTGTGAGGACAAAGATCACAAAGCATCCTCCCATAAAAACCTTATCCACTGTTTCAAGTGTGGAAAACTGGAGCATAGAAGTTTCTCCTACTGCTCTCTCTCTATAATGAAAATCTAGAACAAAGGGAAAAAAGATGCAATATACTTGCCATTATCCTTGCCAACTGACTAGTTTCCATCGAAGGTATTGAAATCGCCCTGCTCAGATATGTACAAACCAAAAGATGGTAACATAAATTGGAGAGTGATGTTTCCTCTCTTTCCCCCTCTTGGGAGAATTTATCCTCAAGCTATAATTTGTAGATCAAGGTATGACCCACTCAATCCTCCATCTCAAAATACTACCCTATTAACTAAATGATGGTAAAAACTCAACAGAGGGAACAAAAGCTTAGCCTCCATAGTATAGTAAGAAGACCCAACTTAGATGATCTATCCTAGAAAAGCATTTGACTAATGAGTGTGATTAGATTATTTGGGTATTTACCCCAGGTGGAATAAAGGCCTCATATTAGAAAATCTTACCAATATTTGGACTCTCTCACTTCCTACTACAGTCAATGTCTTCATCTAGTTATCTCATCTCAATAGACTTCACACTTTCCCACATTTGGAGGAAGTGGGAGCTCTATTACCTTCTAAGAGCTCCATATTGAGATGTCCTTACAAGAAGCAAATAGTAATAAATATAATTTTTCTAGAGAAGTGAAAAAAGCCAAGGATCATGCTTAGTGTTTTCTCTTACCATCACCATCACCATCCTTATAAATTGCATGATCTACTAAAATACTTGTCTTCAAAATATCCAACATGAGTAACAAATTTGAAGACACAATATATATGCAAATTTATTATCCAAAGTCAATGCATCAAACGATAAATATGTTGATATAAACACTGCACAATAGTTCCTAAAATTGCAACAAATATACATCTTGGAAGACACTTTTGACTTTGACATGAAAAGCCACATTCAAAAGAGAAGCCTCTTAAATTATCAGCTGTTCCTTTTTTTTTTCCATTACATATTTTTACCATCACTATACAAAGAATAACTTTGATTATTTCTCGCACCAACTAATAAAAAAAAAAACTACTCAGTGTTGCTGCAGTTTTCTTTCCTTTTCCTGCTTCTGGATATGTACAGTTGTTTGAAGCAGCGAAGAAAAGCAGAATAGACCTTAAGGTCTCACTTCCTGTGTCACAACTTTGTTCTGCACAAGGTGATGAGAGGTGAAACAGAACAAAGTCTATCAGAGACCTTGCTTCGACGATTGATGAATTTTTCATACCATATCTCTGCTATAGAGTACCAGATGTAACAGTTTTAGCATCAGTCACATTTTGCTAGACAATATTGACAAGATAAGCACCGCAAGATTTCTTGCCTCCTTTCTAAATTTCTCTGGGTTCTATTCTTGAGGACGAGTCCTGATGTGCTAGTTCATAGTCAGGCCCTTGACTATCATTACTCCTTCCCACCCGAGTTGAACACAAGAAAAAAAAGGAAGAGGTGTATATGGTGATGTGCCATAAGCTGCAGTCAACAAAAATATCTTTAGCAACGGAGATCCTTCTAAGGATCAGCTTTACTGGAGTAATATAGGAATATAAAATTTATGAGGAATATGACTGTTATTTTCCCCTCCAATGTACAAACAATTAATGATGATTGAATTTGAATAGTGCAAATATGAATGGACATAGGAAAAATGATGAGCAGAAGGGATATCCTTTTCAGCTGACTGCTCTGACAAATTTAGAACAAATTAAAGATAAAAATTTGGATCTGTCAAGTCTTACCTATGCCAAATCCAATAACTGTTATTTTTTTCGAGTTTCCAGCTTGTAGCTGCCAAAGCTAATGCAATAAATCCCAGGAGCAGAAAAGGCCAGCGGAATCTTTTGGTCAGTGTTTTCACAAGATTCCATAACAGGCCTCTCAAGTTTTGCCATCTGGAGCAGAGTTGGACAAGTTCTTCAGAGTTAAGGAAGTTTACACTCGATAGAAGCAAAAAACTTGCTTGAATGTAAAAATTTGTGACAGAATAATTTTCAACTGCTTAAGTTAGAAGAAAAGCTATCAACTTCTGGTCAAACAGACATTCTTACAATATAATCTTCTAGAGAGAAAGCAATATCAGATATTACATTTATATATTGTAAGATTAGATTTCCTTGAAGCTTACCTTTCTGACATACTAAAGTCAAGCCCTTGCAGACAGTACATCAATCTTCGTGCTGCAGAAAATTCTAATAGCCATCCAATAAGAAGGCCAAGAGATCCAATTGCTATTACAATTCCAATATTTGCAGACCTGTTTAATTGTGCTGTGTTCTTAAAATAGACCTAACAGAGTTGAAAACGATGTAGAGAGTATCTATTCAACAAAAGTACCTGGTTGCACCAGTCGCAGCTAAAAGAGCAGTGAGAATGAATACAGCTGTGTGGATTGCTCTCTTTGAAGTCTCATTAATTGTAGCCATATATATGAAAGTGCCAACAACAGCCATGAAAGAAAGCCAAAAGTCGAGAAACTGAAGATAGATCAAGATCACTATCACCAAATCATTTAGGAACTTAAAGAGGAAGGAAATAATACAGATATCTCCTAAGCAAGAAATAGTAGCAAAACTTAATAAATATCAAATTCTAGTCATAAATGTAAGATAATTTCCTTTCAGAATGGCAACAATCAACCAATAGATTATCCCATGACTAGAACAAGGACTACTCTTCTCTATTCTTCAATGTCATTATCATCGCCATAACACATAGTTAGGGAGAGTACAACTTTAGATATTTGACATTCTGAGTATATGACCATGTGTCTCTTAGAATATAAATAAAAAAAACCATCATTCTCTGACAACATAAAACTCCCGAGTTCAAATCCTATTAGGTATATCTATTGTTTAAAATATAACTTCCCCATTTAAGTCAAGTCCATTTATTTGAGCCTAATGAGGAGTATCAAAATAACTTACGTCACAACTTGAAATCAGAATTATGACTGGAGATGTACCCCAATGGAATTGAGATACAAGAAGCTTTACTATTAGATTCCAAAAATCTACAATATAAATTAACAACTCCCTTGATTTGACATTAAAAGTATATTGATTGTTTCCCAATAACCAAATACTTTTTTTCTGTAAATATTGCATATTTAATTCCATCCAGAAACCCATTTTCTTTCCTATAAATTCTAATTCTTACTATTCATATGTTATGGTATGAATACACTAAGGTTCGTCAAATCAGCTGATCCATTATGGATCTGACCCAGATCCTACCTGGGGACATCAATTCCCTAACCAAAACTATGTCTTTCTCACTCTCTTTCTCTCCAATTTTCTCTCCTTGTCATATAACCATTATTTCTAACGGAGAGATCTAACTCCGCCGAACTCCGCCGAACTCCCACAACGCAGATCTAACTCCAACGAATTCCGACGAACTCCAATATATAACTTTTTAATTTTATTTATTTATTTCTCTCAGTTTTTGAACTTTTTTTCACCCTCTCCCTCTTTTTCTTCTCTTTCTTCTTCTCTTTCTTCTTCTCCTTTATTGCACTATAATTTTTCACTTTTCTTTCTTTTTGAATTTTTTTTCTTTTGGTTTTTAATAGCGCAGAAAAGACTAAGTCATCGACTTAGCTTTCTCTCACCTCTATGTTGTTAGGATTTGCTATACCAACCCTTAGTTTGTGGATCTTGTAACCTCCTGACTGATTTGTTGAGCCTCTTAGCTTTCTTAAGCCGAGAGTACTCATTTCTTAACATGGTATCAGACTTTTTTCTGGCCAATATACAATCCAATCCACTCATGGCCTCCACCTCCACTACTCCGCTGCCATTAAACACCCTTGTTCATCTCATCACCATCAAATTGAGTTCCAGCAACTATCTTCTGTGGAAGAATCAGTATACTCCTCTACCAACCAGTCAAGGATTGATTCATTATGTCAATGGGAATGATTCACTGCTGGCTTCAACGATACTCAACAAGGATGGTGCCGAGTTATCCAATCTTCCTATAATGCTTGGCAAGCTGGAGATCAGACACTAACTTAGTCTGGTTTACTCCTCTCTGTCCGAAGAAGCTATGGCGGAAATCCTCGGTGTTACTACATCGAAAGAGGCTTGGCTTGCTCTTGAGACTTCATTCTCAAACAAATCAAAAGCACGGGAAATCCATTTGAAGGATGAACTCTAAATGCTCCAGAAAGGCACCCACACTGTCTCGGAGTATGCTCGCCTCTTCAAGAGCTCCTGGGATTGGTTGTTAGCGATCGGATGTACCATTGACCATACCGATTTAGTACATTGGTTCCTTCGAGAGCTCGGTGTTGACTTTGCTAACTTCTCAACTACGATGATGTCGCAATTCCCTTTTTTCGAACTTCACTGACTTGGTGTCTAAGGCCATTTGCCATCACATTTTTATTCGCTCTCTCGATGTTGTTGCCTCGGCTCAAGTCATCTACACTGCTAAGTATTGAGATGAATTTAGTTGTACACTATTGTGTGATGAGTAGACAATACGAAATAGAAAAAATATAATTAATTTTCTAGTATATTCAGACATAGAGACAATATTTTTGAAGTATATGAATGTTACTGGTCATTTTAAATTTGCACATTTTAAATGTGCAAATTATATATTTCAGTTGATGAATGAGGCAGTAAAAAAAATTGGTGAAAAAAGGGTAGTCCAAATAATTACTGATAATAAGACAAATTACAAGGCTGCTGGACAATTACTTACGATAAAAATATAATATTTATATTGGACGCCATGAGCTGTACATTGTCTTAATCTCATGTTGAAAGATATTGTGAAAAATCCTGAAATTAATATAGTCATACATGACGGTCAGAAGTTGACAAACTTCATATATAATCATGGTCGGTTCTTACTTTGCTTAGGCAGATGATTGGTGGTAGAGAGATTATTAAACCTGGTTTCACTAGATTTGCCACTTATTTTTTAACATTGGAGAGCATAATGCGATATAAAGATGAGATTATGCAGGTATTTACATAAGCAGAGTGGTCTACAAAAATTAAAAATAAATCCAAAGATCAAAGTTTAGGTGAAACTTTGAAGGAACTTGGAAATACATTTTAGCATAATATTACAATTGCCACCATAATATTTGAGCCTCTTGTTAAGGTATTACGACTTATAGATAGTAACGACAAGTATGAGATAAATTTTTTATACGAGACTATGGACTTAGCAAAACAATCATTAAAAATAAATATAGACAAAAATTATAGGAAGTGGTCAAAGTTGATTGACTCTAGATATAACAAACAATTACATAGAAATATACATGTTGTTGGTAAGTATTAATTTATGAATTTATTTTTATTTAAATATTTTAAAATTTGAATGCTCACAAATTTTAAACTACAAATTTCTATAGGATATTTTCTTAATCCAAAATTTGAACTCTCTAAAAATGTCACTAATGATACTGAAGTCTTACTGAGAGTTAAGAAAATAATCAACAGACTAAAGCTTGATGTTCATAAAAAAATCTTTTGCGATAAAGGAGTTATTATTCAATTAAATAATTTTATTATTACTTGTTTCAAGTTTCAATATAATTAATTTCTTATAAAATATATTTAATAATATATTTCAAATGGAGAAATATAAATTGAGAGCTAGCAAATTCAGTACTGCTAAAGTTGCTACAGTTATATCTTATAATACTTTACCTGAATGGTAGTCCATTTATGAATAAGAGGATGTATCAAATTTGACACCAATATCAAATTAAATCAAATTGTCTTTATCACAATATAAAAGAAATTGGATTGCCTTCTCCTTGATCCACACCAAAACACATAATCGATTGACGGTAGAGAGATTAAAGAAATTAGTTTTCTGCCATTATAATATGAGATTGAGGGAGAGAAATTTAAGAAGGAAGACAAAAAATGATAGGCTAATTGATTTAAATCATATTTTTGATAAAGATCTCCAGAATCTATAGATTAGAGAAATAGATGATAGATTACTAGATGATAGAGATAACTCATAGTTAGATGAGACATTAGGAGAGATTACGACTAGAGCATAGGTTGGTACAAGTCATTTAACAGTGAGAGATAGTATAGCTATTAGTACCAACGATAATCCTGATGATTTTGATTAAAACCTAATGGTGAGATCTCTTTCACATTTGCTGAGGGAAACCAAGAAGGCATAGGGATTAAAGACAAAAACTAGGAATATACATACATATTAGCGACATTGTTATCAAAATGTTGCTTCGAATGATTATAATTCATCAAGAATTCATTGTTTTGAGCCATCACAAGATCCATATGTTGGTTATTATCCTCAGTATTCTCAATATCCTTCTTAGTATCATTAGACACAATATTCATATATTGATTATTATCTTCCTCATAGACAACAAGATTCATTTGATGTGAATGATATGATGCAATAACTCTTTAGAGCACTAGGCCCTAGACATCATTATTTACAAATTTATGTTAATTATGATGACAACAACTATAAAGATTTATAAGAGCCAACTTAGTATTCATAAAAGTTTTGATTTTTGAGTAAAATATTACTTTTTTTAATTTTTAGGGTTCATATAAGTGAATAATTATTATTTTCTTATTCTTTTCTCATATTTTCTAAATTTTAAGAAATTTTTTTGCATTTTTAAATAATATTTAGAATTTTACATAATTAAAAAAAGTTCGATCCAATCCGGACGATCGATATGGCCGATCTGATCGATACGTATCATTTTTCTGAAAGATCGATCCGGATCCCAATTTTTCGAACCTTGTAATATACCACACCAATTTGTTATGTATAGATGATGAGATTCCATTGATACAAAACTAATTCGAATAGACTTATTGAACGTTCCTGTTGGCCTGCATCCAGCAGGAATTGAACCTATAAATTTGCCAATTATAAGTTACTGTTGGCCTGCATCCAGCAGGAATTGAACCTACAAATTTGCCAATTATAAGTTAGGCACTTTAACCATTCAGCCATGGGTGCTTAACAGGGATCATCATACATCGTTGCTTCCAATATCAATAGGTTGATTGTTTCACTTCTGTATCTTCCAAAATATCTTCCAAAAGGGAAAAATATTTTTGAGTCGTTTCATAGATCTGCAAGAGATTAGTTGGGTTTTTCCGATAAATAAAAAGTGTATCATGCATAGTTTGTAGTGCTGGAGGAACCGGATTGGAAAAAAAAACGGGACTTTTGTTGTAGATATCTAATGAAATTGTAGCTAGAATTGAGATCTTATTAAACAAGAAAGATGAGCAAATATCTAGAGTTTATTTTTTTACCCCACACGGATGATCCGATCCGCAAGGACTATGATTGGGAATTTTTTTATCGTGCTTCTCAGAGGAAGAAGCGAAACATAATCAATTTGAATCCGAAACAGCTATTCAAAATCTTAGGGAAAGACTTGATTTGTTATCTCATGCTTATTTTTTGTGAAAAAAGACCAATTGAAAGGAAGGGTTTCTTCAAACAACAAGAACTGAGACAACTATTCAATCAAATAATATTGAGAATGTTTCCCATCTCTTCTCGAAAAACAACTGGGGCATTTCTTTGCAAAATTGTGCTCAATTTCATATGTGGCAATTCCGTCAAGATCTCTTCATTAGTTAGGGGAAGAATCAACACGAATCAAATTTTTTTAGGAACGTATCAAGAGAGAATTTGATTTAGTTAGACAACCAACAAGTCAATCAATTAAAGCTTTCAAGGTAATAAAAAGATTCAAGGTTAGACAACCAACATCTTTCAAAATAATACTAAAAACAACTAACATAACTAATAAATTGATAATATGCTCAAGTTTCATATGCAAAACTCCCCAATTTCAATAATCACAATAAATATCATATTTGTCATTTTTGATATGTGCTCATGAATCCACATCAACTAGAAATCACCTTTGAAATAGTGCTCGCATCTTTTTAAGTTGGCGTCAGAGTTGAGTTTAAGTCACCCTATAGAGTCAAATGGAGGTCTGATTGCACGTGTTCATGTTCGACATGAGTCATTCTTACCCTAAGTAGTAGTTTCATACTTACTTTTACTTTAATATTTTGAAGGATAATAAGTATACACATCAACGAGGAACTACTGCCTAGAGGATGACTCTTGATAGTAATAGGAGACTAGGCAACAAAAGTCAACTCGTGCCCATATACCAATTCCTACACCTACTTCAATTCCTATTTCCGAGCAAGTGCCTACCCCTGCACCTACTACAAATGTAGTTTTCACTAAGGTTCAAAAAATCAAGATCAGTTTTCCGAAAAAACAATAGATATCTGCTGGATCAGCTATATCGGCCATATCAGTCGATTGCATTGGATCGAACTTTTTAATTACGTAAATCTAAATATTATTTAAAAATGTAAGAAAACTTCTAAAAATTCAAAAGAAAAATAGAAAAAATAAGAAAATAAAGAAAGGAAAAATATAGTGCAGTGAGAACTGAAAAAGAAGCAGATATTAGAAAGAGAGCGAGTGAAAGAAAACCAAACAAAAGAAAGAAAAATCATAGTGCAGCAAAAAAGAAAAGAGAAGAAAAAGTGAGTGAAAGAAATGGAAAAAACTAATAAATAAAATTAAAAAATTATATATCAGAGTTTGTCGAAGCTAGATCTCTTTGTAAGATAAACAATGACTATATAGTAAGGAGAGAAAAAGAGAAAAGAGTGGAAGAAAGAAATTGAAGAAAGAGCGAAAAAGAGAGTTCGGATCAGGCCTAGATTGGAATTGGCCGATCAAGCGAACCATGTTTCTCACAGTACTTCAAACTTTGGTCTAGGCTATTAATGGGTAGATATCGCAACCCTAGGCTACACCCGAAGCTAAGCCCCTTAATCTAAATAGGGGAATGGTATTTGAGAAATTCCTAAAGACTTCTCCGTGCTTTTTCAAGGGGGACGACTAATCCAATTATCACCTGTTGGAAAAGGCTAAACACGCACGAATATAAGATCACCGAAATTAAACTCCTACTCATAATACTTGCGGTTATAAATTTGTTTCATACGATTCTATGCCATTATCATATACAAGATTGCCGACCACAAACTCTTGCTCACAATGCTTGTGGTCATAAATTTGCTTGACGCAGTTCTATGTCGCTACCATATGTGTCCTCAACCTCCTCAAGGTGGCATCGCGATTCTTCAGTTCAAAGTCCATCTCCGTCCGCACCGAAGCTACCACGAGGTCGTAGGTCCATAAAGTAGGTGGCGACCTCCCATACACTGCCTCGAAATGGGTCGTCTCAATACTGGTGTGAAAAGCAGTGTTAGAGGACCACTCTGCCCACGAAAGAAAGTTGAGCTATCATCTAGGGCGCTCTGCAACAAAGCAGCAAAGATACTGCTCGATACACCAGTTTACCATCTCGGTTTGGCCGTTCTCTGAGGGTGGTAAGCCGAGCCAAGGTCCAAGCGGGTCCCTTGTTATATAAAGTACTCTGTCCAAAAATTGTTGATGAAGACTCAATCCTTGTCAAAAACAATGAAGGGTGGCATGCTATAGAGCTTGACAACATCACGCACAAACACCTCTACCACGGTCTTTGCTGAAAACAGGTGCGCCAAGGCTGAGAAATGGGCGTATTTGATCAGCAAGTCTAGCACAATGAAGATGACGAAATACCATCGCACCACCGGTAGTCCCTCGATAAAATCTATGGAGATATCTTCCCAAATGCACTCCAGAATTGGCAAAGGCTAGAGTAATCCAATTGGTCTCAAGGCCCTTCGCTCTTTGGCATACCTCGCAAGCTTGCACCTAACCCTTCAGCTCTTTCTTTATTCCGACCCATGTACAACTCTGTGAAAGCCGTTTGCAGGTCCTTAAAGTGCCCTAGTGATCGGCCTTCGGAGTTGAATGAAAGTGATTTATGAGCTGGGTTAGCAACATGTTGTTCATAGGAACTTGTATACACATGCGGTCCCACAATTTTTTGTCATGACTCTCAAGCTCGGGATGGCTTATGGGGTCGTCTTTACAACAACCTCAACGCCTCAGGGTTAGTGGTACCTGCCCTCCGCAAGTCCTCGAGGAATGAAAAAAGCAGGATTGAGAGGGCCGCTAGCTCAGCCGCCACAGGTTGCCGTGATAGCATGTCTGTAACCTTGTTCTCGATTCCCTTCTTATATTACAACTCACAGTCATATCTCAATAGCTTGATGACTCACATCTACTGTGCTAGAGTGTGAATACGCTGGCTCATGAAGTAAAGTAGACTTCGCTAGTATGTTCAGATCACAAATCACCACTCAATCAAATAAGGTCGCCATTTGGTCACCAGATGCAAAATTGTGAGCATCTCACGTTCATCAGTGAATAGTTGTTGTGATCTTTCAGACAAGGCCTTACTAAGATAAACTATAGGGCTCTCTTTATGCATAAGAACTTATCCTATAACCGCCCTGGAGGCGTCGCAGTTGATCGCAAATTGCTGTGTGAAATCGAGCAACGCCAACACTAGTGAGGTGGACATAGCGGTCTTCAACTCCTCAAAAGCCCAAGTTGCCTCATCCATCCACTCAAATGTGTCCTCTTTCAGCAAGGAGGTGAGGGGCGCCGCTATCTTACCGTATCCTGCCACAAATTTGTGGTAGTAACTCATCAAACCAAGGATGCGTAACTCCCGAACAGTCCTCGGTTGCAGCCAACTGAGCATGCAAGTAACCTTGCTCGATTCAGCTGCTACTCCCTTAGTTGAAATAATGTGACCGATCTACTCCACCTTGTGCTCTCCCCAAAGGCACTTGTTCATCTTCACCTTTATGGAGTGATCGACTAACAAGTTCAGCACAGCGTGCAAGTGCTTCAAATATTCCGCCCATGATCTTCTATACACAAGAATGTCATCAAACAACACCAACACATACCGCCATAGGAGTGAAAGGAATCTGTCATTCATCAGCCCCTGGAACATCGCCGGAACGTTCATTAACCCAAACAGCATAACCCAAAACTCATAGTGCCATCATAAGTCTAGAATGTTGTCCTGTGGACATCCTCTGCTTGAACTTGAATCTGATGGTACCCAACATGGAGGTCGAGCTTGCTGAAATATGATGCCCTCATCAACTTGTCCAACAGCTCTTCTATGACTAGTATAGGGTACTGATCCTTGATAATGATGACGTTCAATGCACGGTAGTTATCACAGAAATGCCAATTTTCGTCTTTCTTTAGCACCAACACCGGCGATAAGTAAACAATCCTACTTGGTTGGATAATGCCTTGCTCTAATATTTCAGTGACTAACATTATTATTTCCTCCTTCTGCACATATGGATATCGATAAAACCGAACATTAGCCAGTTTGGCACCCGGTACTATCTCAATCATATGGTTGGCATGCCTAATAGGGAATAACCCTTTTGGGGCCTCAAACAATCCAGCAAAGTCAACTAATGACTGAACCAAAACAGCGTGTTTACTGAGCTTAGAGTGGGCTCAGGTTCAATCAATGCCATCTGCAAGAAGAAGGCTCTCCCACGCACGATACATCAATCAACAGCTACAATGTGAGATGTAACCGGGCCTAGGCTCTAGAGCCACTGGGTACCCAAAATCATGTTAGCTCCTCGAAGTGCCAACAAATATAAAATAAAAAAACCAAAAAATAAATATTATTTTCTCAATCCCTCTCTACTATTAACTCTCTCTCACACATACAAATAAAAGAAAATTCTTACTCTCCCTCACTAATTCTCTCTTATCAAACTCTCCCACTAACTCCCTCCCTCTCTCTTATTAAATCTCCCACTACCTCTCCCTTTCCCTCATCGACTCCCCTCTATCTCTCTTCTTCTCCCTCACTGACTCCTTTCTCTAGATCTTTCCCTCTCTGATTCTCTCTCCTCTCTCTTTATCCCACTAACTCTCTCTCACCCTCACCCTCATCGACTTCCTTCTCTCTTCGTCTCTCCCTCTGCAATCCCCTCCTCTCTCTCTCTAATTCTTCTTTGGCGAGCTCCGATGATGTATTTTCTCTTTTTCTCTCACCTCTCCAACGAGCTCTGTTTATCTCTTCTCTTTTTCTCTTTTTTTTTCTTACTCTCCTTCTCTTTCTCCCTTTCTCACTCTCGATTTCGATCAGTTTCGGCCGATACAGCTGATCCGAAATAGATCTGGAGTTGGCTGATCCCACTCAGGATTGGTTAAAACTTGGTGTAAGAACCGAAAAAAAAGGGTTGAGAGAGGAGGGTACCCCCTCCCCTCTCCCTCTCCCTCTCCCTCTCCCTCTCCGGCATGCGACGAGCCAATCGCTAATATCTTGTTAAATCCAAATCTAGTTTAGATTTAATTTTTTTTGCTCTATAAATTAAACCCTAAATCCTATCTCTATCCTTACTCCAGCCTCCTTTCCCTTTCTCTTCTTCTTCTTCGTTTTCTTATTTCTTGTCGTCGGAGTTACGGCGTGAGTTCGAACCACCGAAGCATTGCTGGAGTAATAAGGGATCACCACACGACTCGTCGGTAAGCCCTCTCCCATCCCTCAAATTAAATTTAAGTTTAATACGTTAAAATAAAAATACCTAATTTGTGGGATTTTGGCTTTGCCGACGACTCACGCCAACCGGTGGCTTCGGATCTCTGTCTCTCATCCACTAGAAGCCTCTGGTCATTGGCCTCGTGTCATGGGTGGTCACCTTGGAGTCCTCGTGCCTCCGGTCATCGTCGGCTTTTGAGTCGGCCGTCTGCGGTGGATTCTCCTCCACCTTATGAGGACGACGAAGTCAAGAGAGAGAAAGAGAGAGAGAGAGTCGAGGGGCTTGAGGTGTGGTCGTCAAACCGTCGCCGGCGGGGTCGCCGGTGGTCGCTCTCTCCCTCAATTCTTCTCTTCCTCGCGTTAGTCGCGAGAAGAAAGGGATTTGGTTGGGCTCAGGTTTAACCCGAGCCAACCCCTTTTTTTACGAGTTTTCGGGTTCGGGTTTGGATTTCGGATCCAAAAACTCGACCCGAACCACATAATCGGGTGGGCTGCGGGTTAGCCTGTAGCCCAATCCATTATTTTGGCTGGGCCTTAGCCCAGCCCGATTAGTTTTATTTTTGGAGTGGGCCAGGTCAGCAGTAGCCCAGCCCAATCCAATGGGTAATTTAACTCATTTTAGTTCTTTTTAGTTTTTAAATTTTAGAAATATTGATATTATTCAAATTAAATTTATTTATTATTATTTATTATTAAAGGTGGTGATTTTTAATGTGTGAATTAGAGATTTGAGATTTCAGTTGTCTTGCCTAGACTCAGGTGAGTGGGCTCACTTACATATTTATTTTTATTACATTTCGTACCTTGTCAGACCATATAATTTTCTGTGTGCAAATTTATTTATTTCATTCTTACGTGCAAAATTTAATTGTTACATTTTCTGTGTGCATTTAATCATTATACTCAGTGCATCACCATACCTTGTGCAAATATTAAATTTTAGTGAAAAGAAAAATGAGACTAGTATTTGTATGACTTAGAGAACAGTCCCGGTATTAATCGTTTGCAGTTTTCCGTGGTGACTCAAGTCTATCTGGAAGTCCAGGGGAAAGTCCTAAATCAGATCACTGTGGTAACTTTCTTAGGTGACTCTGGCGGGGTTAGCAAACAATCCTAGGATGAATGAGAAATTTCCTAGGTGACTCTAACTTCTCTCAACGGTTAGTGAAAAAGACAGAGTATGTTGATCACATAGTGCTACCATCTGATGACCCTAATCGGATCAGCTATGGAGAAAAGTCCCGAGCATCATCTCGAGGTGACTTCTAGTTGATGTGGATCCACAGGATATACACCCATTGAGACATATGACAGTATAAATATTGGAAAGATATTAACATGTTAAAACTGTGCAAGGCTACAAGTTATGACTCTCTATTGTTATCATTGTCATTATTTAAAAAGCATGCCTATTGCAAATTATCATGGATATTGTTGATTTAGTTTAATTTTATTCAACATTAATATGATTTAGAATTTATTTGGTTTTCGAGTAGATTCCACTCACGGAGCTATAGTTGTTAGCTCATGGATTTATTTATTTTTATTTATTTATCTATCTCAGGTAATAGTCAGCGTGGCGACTGAGCGAGACGTACCCGGACTCCACCTCCACTTAGGATCCACCTATTTACTTTTTCGCTGTTTTGGATTTTATGCTTTAGATTAGAAGTTAAATTTATTTCGTTTAGAGACTCATAAAACAATGACATTATTTTATAATAATTGCAATTAGTTTTAAATAAAGCAGATCTTCGTTTATTTATTTTTGCCATCATACACTTAGGAAGTATTAATAAGGCTTCATGTATTTCAAGTATATTGAGGTGCATGGCCGGTCATGATTCCTATTTCGGGTCGTGACACTTGGAATCATTATTATCAAGATCAAGAAAATGTTTTTAGCATCTCAGCGTTGTCAAAAGAGCTATGCTGACAATCGAAGGAGAAACCTAGAATTTTAGGTGGGTGACATGATATTTCTTAAAAGGAACATTTTGGAAGGGATTAGTTATGTTTGGCAAAAGGTGTGAGTTGAGTCCTCGCTACATTGGATCATTTGAGGTGTTAGAGAGGGTTGGTGAGGTGGCTTACTGGGTGGCATTGCCATCTAGACCAGGCAAATTTCACAATGTTTTCTATGTTTCAATGTTGAGATATATGCCTAATGCTAAGCATGAAGATGAAATGGGAGAAAAGCATCCCGAGTTATTTCCTTAGCCTACAAGGCAACTCTTAAGTAGTATGTTACTCAATTTTCTTCAGTTATGAATTTTATGGTATTTCCTTAGCCTCATTCTCAACTCCTCACACCACCATTATCTTCCTCTCCTTTTCTTTTCTTTTTTATCTCTTCTTCTTCTTCTTCTTCTTCTTCTTCTTCTCCTCTCATTGAAACTCGAGTCAGTCAGCTCCAACCATTGGACGGTGTTTGCAGTGTTGGTCATTACTGGGTAGGAGAATGAGGGGCTCATCTCCAACCCAAGTGGCATACGAGCTGGAATGAGCAGGTCAGTTGGACCAGTGAGGGCCCAACCTGTTGCTGGGCTGCAGTTAGCCCGCAGTCTAACTCCTTTTAGTGCCGTTTTGACGAGCCAAAATGAATTTGGTATTTATCCCTTTTATCAAATCTATTGTTTCTTCTTCTTCTTTCTTCTCTTTATTCATTTTCTTCTTAGTTATTCCCTTTCTTTTCTACATAACATTTTCCTTGCTATGTTTTTCTTTGATTCTTCATTGTTGAATCAAAAATATTTTTTTGATTTTCAGTACTGGAGCATTTTGTACCATCAGACAATGTAGTAATTGTGTACTGACGATTAGTATAAGAACCTATACAGAACTTCTCTTCAATCAGATTTCAGATCTGATAGCTTTTCTCCTTGTCTTTTTTCTTGTTTTTCTAGTCTACTGTTGTTTTTGCTATTGAAATCTATATATTTTTCTTATCTTGGCATTTCTACCTTACATCCATCTCTTGCCCCATATCCGTCCTACATCAATGATACTATATGTTCATCTCTGATATTATCTAGAATATGTTACAAATATGAATAAGAGATTTATTGCAAATTCCAGAGTTCCAGAGTTTTAATGATTTGGACTTTTGGAGTATTCTGGCAACAATGAATTTCCAACTACTACCCTCATAATTACAAAATTTATAGTATACAGCATTTCTTAAGCTTGATACCACAACTATAGTGACTATCAATCGTTTAAATCAAGGGAGGATGCTAAACAATATCAAGAATTCTAAGTTCCTATCTAAAAGATGTTTTTCCAAATTCCATGTACTTATTAGTGCCTCCAATAAAGGCACCTCATTCTCACTTTAAGTGAACAGAGACACGCTCCCTGGTTGTATTTGACATACCTGTAGTACACGAAAAGATAGGACGCACCAAGTTCCAACATCACATGCATGATATAAGCCGCTTGATATTCCACTAGAAGTGAAAAGAATCCATTCAGCAAATGCCTGAACAGAAAAAATGCAACAATATTAGGACAACTGCTTTTTTTAATTTTACACTAAATATGTCATTATTTGCAGAGGAACAGACAAATTACTACAAGTAACTTAAATTCATAGGATTAATTAAATACTATGATTAGTCTCTTTAAATCTTAATTTTAGCACATTGAAGATTCAGATTAGAGAATGACAATTTCCAAACAATGAGAAAAAGAACTATTGTGTAACCATTGAGCCATTAAGATTGTACCATGTAATTGCCCCAATCTTAAGAATCCTCATGAACCAACTATTTGTCTTACAGATACAGTTAGTGCAATTCAAAGCTATTCTACACCTTTAGGCCTCAGGAAATCTTCAACCTTAGTAAGTTTTCCTCTCATTTCCAAACTTTTGCGGAAAAAAAAATCCTTGATGACCTAGGTTGACACAGCAATTCACAATTATACCACCTTCCTGGACTGCACAAACTACTGTATTATTGTCACTCATGCTTCTATATTCACTCACATATGATAGTTACAGTGCCATCTCAAGAAGAAAGTCTCTTTTGTAACTCAAGAACAACAAATAAATTGCATTTATTGACTAGTCTCTTTTATATATTTTCTTTGTTCGAATTTAACAAATGATAAAGAAGCTTCAGCAGTTAATGTATTAATTTTCTCTGTTAGATGCATACTGAGGTTGAACTAAGCATAATAATTCCAAGATGCTTAAAATATACCACTTTCAAATTATTAATATGTAGTTAGTGATTAGCATAATGCAACTGTCAAAGGAATATATCTGTCATGAATAAACTAATGCATTGCAGATCAAGATTTTTCTAGAAAAAAAGAAGAGAAAAGCGCACCTTTCGATGGAGGGCCCAGAATGCAGGCAAGAGGGCAGCTGCATTTGAGGCAATTAGAAAGATTGACTGCCACATGTGTCCTACAATTCAAGATATAAGATATTGAATATGCTACTTTTGAGAACCTAGTAAGCTCAAATTGAAGAACTTATTGTCGAATTATTCATCTTCCAGCATTCATAAAGCGGTCAATAGAAGGATTGGAGCCCTTGGTCAATGAACAGACCTCACAGATGCAAGCAGAAGTTTCAGGAATCTTGTAATAGGTTACATGATTTACTAATTCAACAATTGAATCAGAAAAACTTACTTATGCGTTCAAAATCTTTTTAGTTATTCTGAATTTCTGATTGAAGACTCCCTATCAATCATACAATATGTTACAGATTAAATTTGAACTACAAACTTGGAAGCGTCATGAGAAAGTTAAAATTGTGGTAGCGCCAAATTAGATGTCTAAGAGGAAAACAAGCCAAAAGTATTTGCAAATCACCATATACTGGAATTCATAGGCACAAGCACAAACGAGACCTTCAAATTACAAAAGACCAAAAAAACATAAAATTACTTTTCTCTAATGAGAATTGGTTACCTTTACGAGAAACGAGTTCACTGCTGCAATCAAAACCTCCATGGTCACGATTACATGCACAATAGCTGGGAGCAAAGAAAGAACACTTTTGTTAGAAACTTAGATGATTCAATAAATTCTAGGATGATAAAATTATACAGATATGATAACTTTGCACTAAATAATAATATTTAAGATTGCTATTTCTGTTCAAGCTTGCTTTCTTATGTAAAAGAAGCTCCAGGAGTGTTATTGCAGAGGAAAAAAGTAAAAGACCTGTAGAATGTCAATCCACTTTCATCCAATGAATAGTGACACGTTCCACTATGGCTACAACCTCTAGGGCATCCCACAAGGGAAATAGACATGGAAGTTTGAATGCTGTTCTCTCTGTTGGGAGGATGCTTCAAACCAAGACACCAAGTTCCTTCTCTGGCATAAGTAATATATATATTTATGCTTTTACCATCTGAATCATTCAATGCCAACAAGTTGGAAAGATTGCTACTACTTGTGCTGCTTGCAAAATAGTCCCAGGAATCAATCGATGGTAAACCACCAAATTTCAAGTATAGTTCATAGTTCACTTTTGTATCAGATGACAGCTGAAGATGGATATTGGATCCAGCAGCACCTTGAGGAATATTCAAAATGAAGAAAGTCCATGCGGCTTGCTCAACAGAAGAATTACTCAAAAGATGCTCCAGGAAGAAATTAGTGTATCCGATGGACTCATTTCCATCTATGGGAACGTAATAAGACTCGTAAGGAACAGTTGAACCTCTTTTGGGAACTCTCTACAGAAAGCAAGATTGAAAGGTTAATAAAGACATAATGTAACTAAGCTTTCCAGTTTTCACACTATGCTATAGCAAATTATGTTGCCACAGGGTTCATTACACAATAGGTGGACAGGCTGGGGAAGGGGGAGGACAGGGCTATATTACAGAAAATGGATGTACATAATTCATAATTGTTAATGTTGATATTTGGACTTATAATGTGAAGTAAGACCACATCAATTATTAGCAGCTTAGCAGTGATACAAGAAAATAATTTTGTATATCCTACCTGAAGCATATGGGTCTCCCATGAACAATTCATTCCAGCCTTTCCGTTGAAGCAATCAAATATTTGCCACTCCAACAAGAAACAAAGGTTAGCTTCTAAACGCGTTTCTTGCATCAGCCCATTCACTTTTGTCTGATTAACCGCCTGAAGAGCAATATACCAGCGTCCAATTTTTGGTGATTTTACAATTAGAGAGGCCCTGCTTATATCAGCAGAATGATCATGTAAAGTCCTAAGTGGCATTGCATTGTAGCGAACATAGCACATTAGGATGACTCCACTTACATTTCCTTCATTATTCATGGATGTCATCTGATTTAGACTGAATCCAGAAATGGTAAGTTCAAATTGGGATGCTATGCTAACTATATCCAAGAAGTAGAACTTCAGCTCCCCTTCCCCAAGACAAGATGACTCATTAGAATTGTTACATGTTATGAAATTTTGGACTGTTTCTTGTGAAGTATTATTGAAGTCCACTTGTTTTTCTTCTCCACCTTTCCATCTAGATACTGAATGATTATCTTCTTTGTGGTCTTCACTTCTTACAGGATGGTTCAGAGGATCTAAACTGTACATTTTTAAATCCAACAGATTTCTTGGAGGCTTACTTTGTGAAGGTTGGGAACAAGTAATCATAAGAACCGTCTGATTACAGTAAGGACCCCATAGTGTTGTGGCTGGGCACCCTTCTATACTTATGCTGGTTCTGATACTACACGCTTTGCCTCGACTAATCTGCAATTGTGCTTATTGTTCAATATGGACTCCAAAATAGATGCAAAACAAAGATACAAGAACCAAAAAATAAGACATTAGATTATACCAAACCTATATTAATGTACAAGCTAGACAAAAGAAATTGGACTGTATGGGTGCATGTACCATGGCAGGTAATGCAAAAGCTCTATACAAATTCTAATTTGGGAGCATACCATTTTTGATTGGGTGCGAACAGGTCCAAGGCCATTGAAGAATCCAATATACCAGACTCCGGGAGATATCTGTAGAATATATTCCTTCTTTAATAATATTAACCTTGTTATTTTGAGATAAATGCATGAAAACAGGAAATTGTTTTCTCAATCCTCATGATGATTTTCCCAGAAGTTAGAAAACAAAATGCATTACACTATTCACAATTTCACATAATGGTATTCTGAACCAATTATAACATTAAAGAAATGTGTCCTGAAAAAGTCCTAGACGCTAATTGGTACAATTGTGCATAAAGTTGGGTTTAACATTTTCAGGTG
Organism: Typha angustifolia; assembly: GCF_048772165.1. NCBI lineage: Eukaryota > Viridiplantae > Streptophyta > Magnoliopsida > Poales > Typhaceae > Typha > Typha angustifolia. Next base: position 12,044,743 of record NC_133245.1, on the reverse strand, counting down.
TCAAGGACAAAAATATGCAATAAGGTAAATAGGAGATGTAAAATAATGAACACATGTAAGCATGCATGGATAAACCAAGTTTCTAGGTATCAAAATCGGGATCGGATAGGCCATCCAGAAAAACAATTTTGGCCTGTATTTTAAAATAATTATTAAAATACAGAAAAATTCTAAAATTTTAGAAAAAATAATAATAAGAGATAAATATAAACTATTCATATATGAAGTCAAAATAATAAATATTAAATATTATTTTCTCAATCTAAATCTCTCTCCCTTTTTACCACTCACACACTCTCTCCCCTTTTTTCACACAAATAAAATAAATTCTTACCCTCTCACTGACTCTCTCTTATCAACTCTGTCCTCTAAAAGAAAAAGAAAAAGAAAATCTCTCTCCCTCAAAATCTTCTCCCTCCCAGACTCCCTCCTATCTCTGTAGCACTCTCATTCTTCCTCTCCCACTCCTTCTCTCTCCTAAGCAATGCTTATTCGATGTAGTTTCGGCCTCCATCAACGTCCAGCGAATTCTTCTGAAGCAAATCTAGCACCGTCGACCTCCAACGACCTTAGATATGCTATTTTTTTATTTATTCTCTCTCTCCATGATGAGCTCCCTACCCTCTCTCTCTCTCTCTCTCTCTCTCTCTCTCTTACTTACTATCTTCCATTTCTTTCTCCCTTTCTCTCTTGCGATTTCAGCCCATATTGTTCGATCCCAACTTGATACGAATCGAGTATCAGCCGATCTGGCCGATACTAGGCCGAAACCGGTCGTTGGACTGGTTTCGGCCCTAGATTGTAATCAGCCATAGCCGATCCTACTTGGGATCGACTGAAACTGGATTCTATGGATAAAACACTCCATTGCAAAAACACTAGCATATTAGAGAAGAGAGTTAGAATTTAGAAGTCTTTTACGAACTATTGTTTTTAATTATCCTAGATAGAGGCAAAAAAAATTAAGTAAAACAATTTAACTATGTAAGCATCATTTCTATAATAAAGGCATGGAAATTACATGTTTAAATCTAGAAGTCTCACCAAAAACAAAATCAAATAGATGGCTAACACAACTCACACATAATCCAAGATTCCTTGAGGCATGTAATGAGATCCGTGCAACCAAACTGCACCATTATTAAGAAAATTATGATTCTCAGTTTCGGTTGATCTCGATCTGTTTCAACTAAAACTGATCAAGATCGGACATAGGCAATCCCAATCCTACCCTAAAACCCGATCTGTATTAGGCATGTTTCAGCCGTTTTGGCCGACAAATCAAAATGCATAAAGGAAAGAAGGAAAAGGAGGAGAATAAGAATGAAAAGGAAAAGGAAAGGGAGGCAAGTGAGATAGTATACTGAAAAGAGAGAAGAGGGTGAGAGAGAAAAAGAGTGGGGAGCTCATTGGAGAGAGAGAGAAGAAAGAAAAAGAGATAGAAGAAACAAGCATTTGCATACTCGAGATTGTCGGAGGTTGACGGAGGTTAGATCGACGTCGCAAAAGCATCATCTTGATTGAGAGAGAAAGAGCAAAAGAAGAGAGAAGAAAGAGAAGGGATGAAATTGGGGCTTGGCCTGGATGCGGGTCAGATCCATGAGAAAGAGCAGACAGAGGCCGAGGAGAGATGGAGAGGGTGTTAGAAAAAGAAAAAGAAAAAGTAAAATCCCACTAATAGAGAGAGGGGGAGAAAGCGGGTAGAGATGGAGGGGGAGTTAGAAGAAAAAAAATTCTAGTGTTGAGAGAGAGAGATGTCATCAAAATATAGAAAAACAAAAATGGCTGACAGATCCAACTGATATGACTGATACAACCATACATACTGATTTTTCCTGGGTGACTGATTTTGATCCCGATACCGATACTCAGAACCGTGAGAAAAATGACTTTCTTCCTATTATATTAAAAAAAACCTAAATATAGAAAAACAATATTGTGTCTTACTATGACAAGTGGTTCACATTGGTCAGCAGAAGGTATGCACCATCAGTTTACATGAAAGGTTATACAACACAGATCCCTTTATCTATATTGATACTCCCATGGCCATGGCATCTAATGATCAATTCAAATCAGAGCATGGAGATTGAGGATTACATTGGCAAGCATTGTCGTCTAATTGTTTTAAATTTTAATATGCTTCTTTAAGGCAACTTTGATTCTCTGGCAATAGAGTAGAGAGCAGTATCATACTATCCATCTGTGAGTAAAGAATTTCTGACATCATCCAAGGACAGACATCCAACAGATTGGATCCGACTATTTATATCTTTCCAATGAGCAAATTTTCTGAGATGTCCTTTATTTAGCAAAGGCCATCATAACTTTGTTAATTGGCCTTTATCCAAGATAATTGACCTCTATCTAAGACTTCGTTTTGTCTGCCAGCTGTGATACTTGGAGAATTTTCCTCCTTTATTTTTCTTGAGCAACTGTATATTAATTCAAATATCTGCTGGACAACAGTCACAAATAGTACAGGTCAATTTACTTTCTATTTGTACTTTCAAGAATAAAAGCCCACATCTAAGCAGCATCTTCTATAATAGATACCACATCTATTGAGAGAACATGCACACTAGCTCACCTTGTGCGCATTTACTTCTACATACAGGGTTGGTGATAGTTCATTTAGCAAAAGTTTACACCAGCCTGAGGAATTGTATATGTTCTCTTATTTTCTTACTTCTCCTGTTGAGTTCGACCATGCTCACTAGGAAGGAAGGCAACACTAGGCAGAAGATATTTTCTTGAGCTGGTCCTCTGATCTAAGTGCCTGCCCCAGTCCAAATTGCTATTTGATCCAAGTGCCTCCCTACTCTTAGTGCAAGCTATATCGTAAATAAAACCGTAATGCATGAGAATCCCACCTATGTAGGGTCTCAAGAGCGGAGATGTACTTACTCTCATTTCTTAAGATATTGTTTCCAAATGATATATCATAATACTAAAAGGATCACAAAATTCGTATCTGTAACAGTGTATATTTGGGTGTAACTGAAAAGTAACTAAACCCAAATTAGACTGGTGAATAGAAACGGATATAATGTGTAAAGCCTAGCCGTTTGCTGCAGCACTTCTAACCTATAGATTGTTCAGACAGAACAGAATAGGCTCAATAATCAGTGATATATATATCTACAGGCAAAGACTAACATATGTTGGGTTATCTACATTCTACAATTTTACTAGTGATGGAGCTTAATGGAGTTTCTGGTTGGGTCCATTGGAAATTTCCTTCAGTACCTCTTGTTCATGTCTAGTGACAACTTTGGTTACATCTGTAAACATCAATATCAATTCCATGGATAGGCAATAAATAGTCATCAAAGTCAAGATAAAATATGCATAAAACCTGCTCATTGGTCAATGTGATTGTCATATTACGCTGAAATGGAATGCATTGTTCCACATCTGAGTGATTCTGCACAACCCAGAACGATCCATTCATAAGGAAGTTTGACACTGCAATAAAGTATGTTCACATCAAGACCCTTTTGATCATAAGGAACTGCAGAAAAAAGGCATAGGTACTAAAAAAAAGGGAGAAAAAGATAATTGAAAAATCAGAAACAGTAAGAAGTATTTCTCATACTAGAAAGTAATTAATGCAATCTAAAAGCAAAGTAAATTTTAACAGACAAAATGATAGGAATGGATGTCTAATCACTCCATTCCAGTCTACTTATTGAAAGAGACGATGTTGGACCACAGGAGGAGGAGATTTGTCCGAACCTAAGCCGAGCGTTCGAACACCCGACGACAGGGGTCGTTGTTTTGTTCAAACAAGACCAGAACGCTTTTAGTCGAGAGCAAAGTTTGGCGATGCGCTACGCCATTCTCAACGACTTTATCGTTGGTTAAATTAATTTATTTTAAGAGTTTGATTAGGTTTAAGTTTGTTTTATTTCCTTAAATAGTTAGTTTGATTGGAGGACTATAGATTGCTTTATATGAGTTAGAGTAAGTAATAAAGTTTTTTCTTCTCTTTTTTCTTCTCTCAAGTCTAGCCCGGGGGCTAGAGTTTGTAACCTCCTTTATTTTCACCATTATTTTGCTATGGTATTGCTTGATAGCATTTCCTCAGGTCGAAACCTATCAGTTGGTATTAGAGCATTTGTGAACAATTGATGGAACTTTATTCTTCAACTCGCCACAAGGTTTGGGAGGATGTTGAAGACACGGGCGACATCGGTTGAGAACCATCTTAATACGTTGGAGTTGCTCTTCATTAACAAACAAGAAAATAATTAGAGCATGGGAAAGCCATATAGACAATAAATAATATGGAAGAGATGAACGAGCAGATGTTTTGCATTGTGGAGATGTTGGCCAAGATAAAGGGGAGGCCGGCGGCCACTCCTGCTAGGGGGTTGAGGGTGGCCAGATTGGAGGAGTTCAGCCCCAAGTCACTTGTTTGGACTTTCCGAAGTTCTCAGAAAAAAATCCTTTAGGTTGGATATTTAAAGAAGAATAATTTTTCACCTACCAAAAACACAACCAGCAGAGAGGGTTAGACTTGCAGCGTTTTACTTATAGGTAGGGGTGGCAAAATTTGACCCGACCTAATAACCCGAACATAATAACCCAACTCTTAATCAGATTCTGGTCGTAAACGGGTAAACCCACCTAACTCATTTAATAAACGGGTCGTGTTTGAGTTTATACAACCGACCCGTTTGATTAGTTTATGTATACGAGTCGGGTCAAGTCGGGTCGAGTCAACTCACCAACTAGTTTATATATATATATATATATATATATAGATATAACTAAAAACCCTAATTTAACCGTCTCAACCTTTCGAAAGGGGAATAAAATTTTTTGGCCCTGTCTCTCTCTCCAGTCGCGATCGTCTGCCGCTTACCGCCTACCACTGTGTCTCTGCTTACGCCTCTGTCCACTCTCCAACCGGCGCGATCGTCTGCCGCATATCATTGCGTCTCCGCTCCCCGTCTCCACTTGCCACAGTGATGCCATCTCCTTCTATCCTCTCTCTTAATCTATCCACTTGCTTAGACATGTGATCCATGTATATTGTTCTGGCTTGTAATGTCTTTGTCAATTACTAGAGTTGCCAAGTATCAACAGTCGTTTATAGTGTCCCAAGTAGACATTAAGTATCATACTTTGAGAATACAAAAATAGTTTTAACTTTTTTGATACATTTCATTTCTCTCTTCTTCTCCATCAATTACAAGTATCACTTCCCTTTTCTTGAGACCGACAACATTGTGACTGTGGATGACGACCGGGTTGGGCCACTCTATAAGCAATTAAGCACATCTTCCCACCAAAATTGGTTTTAGGTCTTTCCTTCATTTAGTTACCATGGAAGGTTATCACTAGACTATTTTGTTTGCCTTCTCATTGAACTTACTCAGGAAAATAGTTCTTAACATCATTATGACCATTGGTACAGGTGATTCCTTTCCCCTTGTTTGAACTTCAAAGCAAGTGGGTAGCAGGAGTTTTATCAGGGAGAATCAACCTTCCAACAAAAGAAGAAATGATAGAAGATATGAAAGCCTTCTATTCAAAATTGGAAATTACTTGACAACCTAAAAGATTTACTCACAACTTGTCAAACTTCTGGGTGCTTTTCTTATACCGAAACTAAAGTTTAGGAAGTTTCATTGCAGATGGGAAGAAATAAATAGGATTCCTTACAGAGTAAGATTAAACTATTTCAAGCATTCTCTCTCAAAAAAATTTTTTAAATAAATTTGCTTAATTTTGTAGTTTGAGTACAACGAATGGATTGCATACCAATGCGGGCATCCACCAATTTGTTGGGCTTTAAGAGTTGGAACTTTGTTCAAAACTCTAAACTTTGTTGTATAGACTTTTGTTATGATGAATTATTAGAATTGTATTTTTGATATTGTATGAGTTTTGAGTTGGAAAGATATTATTTTGTTTGTATGATACACCATTTAAGAGTTGAAATTTTGTTCTGAACTCCAAACTTTGTTGCATGGATTTTTGTTATAGTGAATTATTATGATTGTAATTTTGATGTTGTATGAGTTTTGGATTGAAAATAAATTATTTTGTTTGTATATACACCATTTATATAGGATAAATTAAAAAATATTAAATTTTATATAGGATTTATTAAACGGATTAGACAGGTCGTGTTAACGTATTGGGTTAACACAACCTGTTTAAGTATACGGGTTAGACGAGTCGTGTTAACATGTCGTGTTAACTTGAGTTAGGTGGGTCGGGTCGAGTTAACCGTTTTATAATCGGGTCGTATTCACGTCTACCAAATGCAATCCGTTTATTAATCGGGTTGTATTCGTGTCAAAGTAAAAGTTGACCTGACCCAAATCCATCAAGGTTCAGACTATCAAAATAAGAAATTGTAGTAGACGAGGACCGTAAGTGATTATCAGAATGACTTCGAGAAACTAGTCTCGAAAGTCTACAGATGGCTAGAGTCGACGCTATTGAGTTGCTTCATCGAAGCGCTACGTGAGGGATACAACTAGAAGTGAAATCTTTCAAGATTCAAACGATAGCTTATGCTATAGACTTAGCACGAATGCATGAGGATCGATTTGTGAGAGGGAGCCGAATACAAAGTCGACCGAGGCTTCTACTCATTATCATCACCAAATCAACTGATTAATTGATCATTTAGAAGGCTTAGATAAAATTGATGATAATGAGATTAGAGATGGTGATGGTGATAATAGTAACACTCAATCTGGTTTCGGTGATAATGGAGATGAGATATGCTACCCTCGCACTGCACCGCCAGCCTCGTGGCCGTGTCGTCGACCTCGCGCTGCGCCGCCGGCCTCGTGCCGCGCCGTCGCAGTCCCGCAACCTCGTGGACCTCTCTCTCTCCGCCTCGACCCCCTTCCATCGGGAGGAGATGGGGTGGAGGGTAATCTGGTATTGAGGTGGGCTGCAGACCACAGCCCACCAGCTCGGTCTGGGTGGGCTGCAGGCCGCAGCCCACCTGGCCTTGGATCCGGGTGGGCTGCAGGCTGCAGCCCATTAGCCCATTGTTGGGTGGGCTACAAGCTGCAGCCCATTAACCCATTGTTGGGTGGGCTGCAGTCTGCAGCCCACTATTCCAACCTTGGTGGGCTGTGGCTGGGCCCCCCAGCCCACCAAGGCCCTATTTGCTTTTGGGTTGGGTTTGAGTCTACCCAATGCCTCTAGCCTAGCCCATTTGGGGCCATTTGGACCCTATAACCCCGTTTATCTTTTGCACCTGATTTAATTAGCCTGATCCTCATAATGATAATTTAGTATCATGTGAATTTTAGGATAACATAAAACTCGCTCTAGGAGACCCTTGACTCATGTAATTGCCAACCATAAATGCGCTAATAAGATAATTAATTCTATTAGTTCGCTAATCTTACGTATGGCTTACTTGCGTGAATTAATAGGATTGACACCGCGTGAGGAGGATTTTGGGCTTCCGGAGGAGCCGGCTAGCTGACGAGTTTTACCATACTGTGGAGACCCCCTCAGGCGAGTAGAGTTATACAAATCTAGAATAACATAATTACAGTCATTATACCTGTCATGACACTGTAGGAAATGTCAGTATTAATGCATGCAGTTAGTACACATGTTATATCCTTGCATATGTGGTTATTAATAACTTGCTCATCATATCATTATGAGAATATTAATATAGCACAAACATTAGTGTGATAATGTTTTACATGTGCCCTGTATGGTATACTATTGCATAGATGTATGATTACTGTGAATATAGAATGTAATGATCATGATGACTATAACATGCTTTATACACTCATAGACACTGCACCATTTCCACCTATTATTAGTAGTCGAATTCTGACTATGCAGTACCCTTACTCACTCAGCCCAGGGTTAAGGGTAGAGTGTACCTTATATAACTATACTATTAGCGGCCTACACCTGAGGTCGGAAAGCCTGTGTGGCATTCAGGTAGTTATACTGTATAGTTAGGACTAGATTATGATGATAGAAGAATATGATTGTGAGGCGGGGATATAACTCTAGCGGTACCTGACGACGCAGGGTTAGGGCGTCTGTGGATGAGCCAAGGGCTCCTGATTCTCCCGCTGAGAGCGGTGATGATTTAGAGAGAGTGAGATACGGGTTTACGACTGGGGTCCTTAGTCTGATGGCCACAGACAACCGGTCACATGTAGTGTCGCCATACATGTGTAGGTGACATTACCGCTAAAGGTGTATATATCCCCCCTCAATGTATGAGATGATGGATGATTGTTTCTTAAGAGTATTCACCCTGTGTGGTGAATAGCTCGGTGAGCGATGATAAGTATGGTTAATGCTTTGATAGGCCTGAGATGACTAAATTGCTATTTTATTGCTATGTATAAACATGTAAAACCTATGATTGAGATGTGTACGAATAAGAGATTGTATCAAGCTTATTATCTGTGTGAACTTATCATGATACGTTTAGAAACTAGCATGTTCCAGGATAGTGATTAGTAATCTTTATCAATTGCATTGACTTAGTAAATTGTGGTAAGCCATTTTAATAAACATATCGTTATCATTAGCAAATATAGGCATACATTGAATATACACATGTGATGTCATTATTTTAGATTGTATGGATCATACTCGCTGGGCTGTAAGCTCACCCCTCGTGGCGGTATTATTTCAGAGCTAGGGGACGCAGGTGCGGGTAGCGAGGAGTAGCTGCTTTTCCTTTCCAGTACGTATGTTAGTTGTATTAAGCCTCTGCGAGGGTGTGATGATGACGTTGTATTTTTGGGCTTTAGCATAGTATTTTGGATGTATATTTGGAAGGCTTGTTGTGGCCTGTGGAACTTGTATCCAGACTCTTTTAGTTGAGTTTATTTATGGTGAAATTGTGTTGTTGTGTGCCTTATGAAATCCTTGTATTGACAGGTCATGTAATGCACCGCGTGGAAGGATTTACCCACGCGGTTTACACGTGTATTTGGAGGTTTGGGTGTTTCAAGTAGACCTTGAGGCTAACGCCAATAAGGGCTCGGCCAATAGGCACTATACAACTTATAGCTCTGCAGAGTAAAGATTTTCAACATTTGATTTATGAGCAGATATGGTAGCGATAGGAAAATAGCTTGTACTTTAACCATGATAAGATGTTCATCCACAGAAACCAATGCAAAGGAGAACTATTCATTCTTATAGCCGATTCAAACGTTGATGAGATGATAGACTTGAAGACTATTGAAGCCACCCTAAAAGACATGGCAGAATCGGAGATTATCTTGCATGTCTTATCTGAGTATGTGACACCATGGACTCTACAGATTGCAAGATCTTTGAAATGAAGGCCGATGTTAGTGTTGATTAATAGTGGGAGCACTCATAATTTTATGAGCAAGACGATCATTCGAAAGATTTGGGGTAAGATAAAGCTTGCTACCCCATTTTCTGTATTGGAAATTGACGAAAATAAGTTGGAATGCAAGAAGATTTGCCATGGCGCAGATGTTAGACTACATGAATATTGTTTCCTTGTCTATATGTATCCCTTGGAATTAGAAGGCTCTATGTTGCAACCTGATCCCAAAACAATACTGAACTCAGAATGAGAAAGGATATATAGGCTTGGGTAAGGCTTCTGGTTGGGATTGATCTACTTTTTACGGGTAGATCAAAGGTTAGAGTAGTTCAAAGGGTAGTGGAGATCGTTGTGGAGGTGATGATGGTGGTGAAGTGGAGCTTTAGATAGGGCAAGAGAGGGGGGAGTAAGATGTCTTAGGGAAGTTATGTGGTAGTAATGCAAAACGTCAGGTTAATGAAGATTAACCTTGGTGAATGACTTAGGAATTGATAGGGTTAAAGAAAAGGAGCAAGAATGGGGCTCACTACCAGATGGAGGGTCGCTGGAGTGAGGAGGGCGAAGTGACGGAGTTGTAACCTCGGTCGTGGGTTGAATCTCGGAATAAGTACAGAAGGGAAAGACAAGGAAGGAGAAGGTTGGCTCAAGTCTAAATGCAAAACAAATGCCCAAATATTCACCAAAGTGCTTGTCATTCCATACATTTAGAGACTAGTCATACGGCCAAAAATAATAAATAAACCCTAATAAGAAATAACTTAGCATTCGGGTATTCGAATGCCTAAGCTGCTCTTCTGCTCTCAGGCTACGACGTTCAAACGTCTAAACTAGTCTTCTGCTCTCGAGCTACGACTTTCGAACGTCGAGCTGGACCGTTCAAACGCCTAAACTGCTCTTTTACTCTCAGGTTATGACATTCAAATGCTGGGTTGGGCCGTTCGAACGCCTAAATATAAGACTTGATTTCTCTGGGCTTATTCTAGTAACAAGCTAACTACTCAATAATCCATAAACTACTACAATCCATAAGCAAGAAAATACTTCCTAATCACGAATAACAACAATTTGATATCATTTTGGGGTACAGTGGCTGCAAAGTTTAGGAACAATTGTATTTAACTACAAAAGTTTAACAATAGAGTTTAAGGCGGTGGAAAAGAAGTATCGATTGCAATGGGATATAGGGGCAGGCCTTCGAATAGCGTCAATGGAGTTGATGCAACAGATGTTGAGTCATAAAGCGAGAGCATTCTTGAAGATATGAGGATGGAGACAACTTCAATCGAGCAGCCAACAATCGCATGAAACCTATGGGATTCGGGTCAAATGGTTCAGACATTGCAGTGTCGCCGATGGAGGTAAAAAATTATCATTAAAGGATGCTACATGGAAAGAATTTGAGGAACTAAAGCTGCAATTACTACATCTAAACCTTGAGGACAAGATTCATCTTCAAGAGAAAAGGTGTGGTAGGAATAGAGGTTTAATCACTCCATTTCAATCTACTTATGAAAGGAGATAACATCTGGCCGCGAGAGGAGGAGATTCTTGGGAACGAATGAATCATGAATTGGATATTCGAGTGCCTGGTTAGTTGCTCAAACGCCCGACGACAGGGGTCATCATTTCATTCAAATAAGATCAGAATGCTTTTGGCCAAAAGCAAAGTCCATCGATGTGTTTGAATGCCCTTCAATTTCGTTCGAACACCCGACAACCTGATCGTTGCTTAAGTTAATTAATTTTAGGAGTTTGATTAGGTTTGAGTTTGTTTTATTTCCTTAAGTAATTAATTTGATTAGAAGATTATATACAAATCACTTTATGTGAGTTCGGGTAAACAATAAAGTATTCCCTTCTCTTCTCTCTTCTCTCTTCTCTCAAGTCTAGTCGAAGGTGAAAGAAGAGTGTGTGTCAGAGATAGAGGATAAAAATTGAAAACTTAAAAAGAAGGCAACTGCATACATCAATTATAGGTTAGATATATTTTAGATTCAAACTGAATTTAAAAAAAAAATAGTTTCAGCCGTGTTTCAATGGATACAGCCGAGATGAATCGATCGATATGGCCGATACAACCGAAATCGGTTGATCTCAGACCGAAACTAGTCACTAGACTGATTTTAGGTTCGGATCAGGATTAGTTATGACCGATCCCAATCTGAATCGGCTGATCCAACTCAAAATCGACCAATTTTGGGATCCATGGGTCGAATCATCCATAAAATATAGCTGATTCTCACAATTAGTAGTCATTATTTCATAATTATTGGTAGGCACTCAAATGAAGAAAATTGTTTATCAAGATCATACATAGGCCATCCAAGTAATTCTCTGACAAGTCCGGAATAGGAGGACTTCCGTCCTTCAGGCATATCATAGGAAGGCTACTTATTGGAAGCCCTTTCATCCGTTCTTTATCCTGCATTATTCAAGAAATAAAAATCTTAGTCCAAGATCAAAAAAAAAGAAATGCACACTACTACATAAATCAAATATTTGATTTTTACTTTTACAGAAACTTAATTTTCTTGTCTACATTGTTTAAATTGGAATGATGAGTTCCATGTATATAACCCTCTATAGGGATGACAAAAGGAAAGGAAAAATAGGGGTAGGGATCAAAACTTGAAAGAGTCCTCTATTACTTTTGTTTGTCTATTACTAACTCACCAACTACTCTAAAAATTTAACTTGTTAGATAACAATGTTATTAATTTTTTCCATATTCTAACACTCACACTTTTGATCTTAATGATAAGCTCAAGAAGTGGATTTAGCTTAAAAGAACAAAGGTTTGTTTATTTAATTAATAAGGTAAACCTAGTAGGAGTTTGAACTTAAGAACTCTTGCTTTAGTACCATGTTAACTCACTGACTATTCTTAAAACTAAAACTATTAGATAACAATTATTTTGATCTTTTATATTCCAACACTTATAACTCTTGACATTTTTATCATTCTAAACTCTCTTTTCCAGCGCTTTCTCTCAACATCAAACTATAAATGGCAAAACCAAACTGTCACATATGTATAACTCATATCTCTTCAAAGTTGATCTTTCTAACCAGTCCCATCTTTATTTATTTTTCCTTTCCTGTATTTTCTCGACATGCCAACATATAATTGCAAAATCAATTGCATCAGAATTTAATAATAACCTTTTTGAAGACCTACTTCAACTAGTATCTGAATTATGTCCTTTCTGATAACTGCCATGCTAGCATCCCTAAGGTTGTTTGCTTGCAGCTAGTATATATACAGTGTGGAAACTTTCAAAAATCAAATGACATGTAAGAGAACGAAAAATTGATATAAAAAACAGAAGGTTTGTGAAGCAAAAGTATCCAGGTTTCATCACACATTAGTATGATGTTATCAGTCTGCAGGCTCTTCAGTTCAGATTATTGATAAATGAAAACTAGGGCTCTGCCGTCTCTCAGGTCATCAGGAGAAGACTACAACTAAGTCAAATGACAATGTAGTTACTTTTGGAAAGGTTTAAGCCTTTTAAGGAAATTAGGAACATGAAGGCAATCATAATTTTCCTGCTGATGCAAGGAGAGGTTCACCTTGGGTAATGAAATGGATCTTTCAATGTCAATGATTGACAATGCAGAAGTTCAATTATGAGTGTGTTGATTTGGAATAGTTCCAAGCTCCTTTCTGCATTGAGACACTTCTATTCCACACCTTCCTTCTACTTTAGTTCACTTTGTTCTTTCTGGATCTACCTGTCACTTCTAATTCTCTTTGTTCTAAAAGTTCAGATCATGTCCAACATTTGGCCTACTCTATCAACTCAAACATCAATGCACAATTGCACATGACGAATTATAGGTGGATTGATGGAAATGTTACTAATGTCTATTTACTTATAGGCAAATCAAACATAGGCTGATATAGACACATCAGAAAACCAAAATGGTAGATACTAGAATCAGAGTTTTGCAGTTTCAACCACACTTCATATCCTAACAATGAAATGCTCAAGCATCAAAACTACCAAATGGGAGAAACGAACATGATAGGAATTAGTGGAGTCCCAAAAATCACCAAAGTAATTTAGCCTTCAACATGGCTTTAGCATTACAGAGAAACAGAAAAGATAGGTAAGATATTAAGCCAAAATTTGAGAATTACTAATGAGATAGATGATCACACTTACAATGTCCACATTAGACACAAAAGACATGGTGACAGAAGAGAACCAAGCTGGCAGCTCCACTGCAATAAGGTAAAAGTACAGGATGATGACATTCTCAGCTTGAATATTAAATAGAAGTACTTACTCATTAGTCATATGACAATGAAGATGAAAAAATTAGCCATCATAATGGAAAATTATGAGTCACCTTTGTTGATTGCATAGATCATCAGAATATTTCTAAATGATAACATCTTTTCTATAAAGAGACGTCACCTTTGCAAGTTTCATAAAATCAATTATCCAATTTATAAAATAAAGAGACGTCAAAAGCTCCAACAATCAAAAGTAATATAAGTTCTTGTGCCGATAAATTATGCATATAAAAAGATAAGCATATATATATACACACATGTACATACATAGACATACAAATATCCATATTTCTCTAATGCCTTGAGCTTTTACAGAAAATGGTGAGTTTAAGTAATATCAAAGACTGAGGTCCTAAGTTCAAATCCCACTAGACCTATCTATTGTTGAAATATAAAATCTCCACCTATTTAATTCAAAATCTGTCTTGAGCCTATTACTACTGTTATCTAATAGAGATACCAATTTGACTGCAATTGATAAGACGTACTGTCCAAATTCTGTGCAAGTCATTTATGAGTGCACTAGTCAAGCTTTATTCTCCTTATAATTGATATAAGTGACTTTTCTTTCTTTATCTCCTTTCTCTAGTTCTTTGGGGCATTTTCTTGCGACCAAATATCAGAATTATAAGTCAGCGAAGGGAAAGAGTAAGCTTTGCATAGAGAAGGTGATTTTGCAAGAAATTACAAAGAGCAAGGCTAGGAAGCCTATCAAAGTTCTATGAAATATCAAAGAAAATAAATGAGTCATTATGATGCTTTCAACTACCCCAATCATAAAATAAGACAAGTTATTTTGTTGGTTTAAGCCAAAATTCTACAATAAAGAACAGTGTTCGGTCAAAGTTGGAGCACTTCAGTCATCATCCATCTAGATGCGGCATTGTGGATCTTATAAATATATTTATCTTTTCCGGTTAGTATTTTGACTCCTATAAGATTATCGAAAGTTTCTTTGCACAAATTTGGAGCTCATTTGCAAGCTCCATGGATTCCTTATAGGCTCTCTCTTTGCTTAAGAACAAATGCCCAATAAAATATATATTATAATCTAATGAAGCCAAAGAGACCTATGATGTGAGACATATTATATTTCCAAGTCTATAGGTGTTAACTCAAAAATATAAGCTATTAGAGGATGGTGATCTTTATATTTTATATTCTAACACTCTCCCTTACTTTTGGGCTTGAGAATAGGAATGGGTTGAACATGAAAATTTTGTCTTTTATAATATAAGCAAAACGTACAGGAAATTTCGAAGATAATCATAGTAGGAAAGCTTTCCTAAACAAATAGGTTCTATCACAGAAAATAGAAAAAGGATGTCGCAGACAAACTTATAAGTAACAACACTGTTGTCATCCAAATGAAATATTAATGCAGACACGGACAGACATGAAAATTGAATAAGAATAGACGATCTCGACCTAAAAGAACAAAAAGGATGTGGGGAAAAAGCATTGCCTTTACCACGAGCCCACTATAGACTTAAATTTCATCCACCTCACAAAACCCAATTCCTCGATCATTCGAGATGAACGAACTAAAGCAGATACAAGGATTTGATCAGTGCATTGGAACTAGAAGCATGGACTAAGAATGATCTAAAAGGAAAACATCTATTTCAAAACAAAAAAAAAAATCACACCTATACCGAGAAAGTGCAAAATTTACAATCTCGATCATGCGCTCATCAAAATACACCATGACAAATCACGACCCAAGAACCCAAAAGTCCGAATGGGAATCAAAACCAACAAGAACCCAGAAGCAAACATGAGGAAATCGGCCACCACCAACCTCTCAAGTACGTCCAATCGAAGGGCTTGAGCCAAATATCTCGCTCTCTGTAGCTGGAGATTACGGAGCCGAAGTGGTCTTGGCCCGCCGCAAAGCCCACCAAGAGATCCCAAGAGCAGAAGAGCAACAAAAGGCGCAGATTCCAAGAACCCATCGCCGGATAAAAGAGAGGAGAAAGAAAAAGATCGGCTTTTGGCATCAATTTGGAGGATGGAAAGGGAGGAGATACTATGAGATTATGTTACTGTGGGAATGAAGTGTGAGCTCCAAGGAGAATGCTGTTTACTTTTTATTTTATTTGAAGTTTATTGTTCTTGGGACAGAAGCTGAAAGGGATGGAAATTGGTTTCTCGTGATGGTAGCAGAAATTTACCCAGCAAAGTCGAGTTTGTTTTTCTTTTTCATCAAAATAAAAGTCCAGTTTTTGACCAAACTCTGGCTCAAACCTTTTCTTTAATCTAAACAATACTTTTTTTAATTTAATACTAAAATAGATTTATTTCATTCTCACCGGATAGAATCTTCACTAAAATGCTGACAGATCCAGCCAAGTTTGACTTTGTTTCTTCGTCTCTCCTTTTTGGCCACGAAAAGTACTGATTAGAATAATGTCTTATATATAAAAAAAGAAATTAAAGTTGTTCGCATTTTACTAACAGCTAATAGTGAGAATAGATCTTTTCCGATATTAAATTTGAAGGGTAATCTATTTCAGTAAAAAAATTAGAATGATAGCTAATTTGATTAAAAAAATCTAACAAAGAAGGTAATTATTAATTTAATAATTATTTTAACAAGTCTTTATACGGTCTTAAACAAGCGTTTAGAGCTTGGTATTTTTGGCTAACCTCAAAGCTCGTTGCCCTTGGTTTTAGTTCGTTTATATGTCTTGGTCTACATGGATGACTTTCAAGTTATCAGTAACTCATATTATGCTATTTATGACCTCATTGCTAAACTCCAAAATAAGTTTGCTGTTAAAAATAGCTTAATTATTTTCTTGGTATGGAGTCTATCGAAGTGGCAGGTCGTATTATATTATCTCAATACAAATATATATTAAATCTCTTGAAGAAGACAAATATGTTGAATGCAAAGCCAATGCCTACATCATACACACTGAGTCAGTTTGCTGGAGATGCTTTCTCAGACCCAACTCTCTATCGAAGCACAGTAGGAGCACTTCAATATTTATCTCTTACACTCTTGATGTGAGCTTTGCAGTAAATAGTGTATGTTAGTACATGCAACGCCCTACCGGTAAACATGCATACATTTGCTGTGGGGTTATTCATTCATAGGTGTATTAGTCTTGCTTTTATCTGTCTTCTCTGATGTAGATTACGCAAGTTGTCTGGATAATTGGCAATCCACAGGTGGTTATTACATATTTCTTAGCTCAAACTTGATATCTTAGTCATTTAGGAAGCAATGTGCAATATCTTGATCTAGCACCGAAACTGAATATCGTGTCCTTGCTAACACTCTACATATGAAGTATCTTGGTTAGGGTCTTTACTTCACGAGTTTGGCATCTCTCTTCCTCGACCACCTATATTATATTGTGATAACATCGGCACGACATATTTAACATAAAATTTGGTTTTTCATGCGCGAATGGAATACATAAAAATTAATTATCATTTCCTTCGTGACATGATCCAATCTAAAAAGGTGCAAGTCTAATTCTTATTCTCTAAGAATCAATTTGCATATGTGCTCACCGAGCCTCCACAAAGATTCACTATACTACTGTACAATCTAAACGTTCGAGAACTTCCATTTAGATTATGGAGGCATATTGAACCACCCTCAAAAGAGTCATGCAGTTACAACAAAACACATCTCTTAGTGATTATTCAGTTGTATGTTATTATCCATTTGTTATTAGAGCTTATCACTTGCAATTATATATATATATATAGCAAGAAAGTCTCTCTTGTTGAGTGGGTTGAAAAATGAAGAATCGGGTTATAAAACTTGACTCGAATGGAGTGGAATATGAATGACAAAATAGATAAAAATATAGAGTGTAATTTATTAAATTCTTTTTTTAATAAAACTAACGCATTGCAATTCCATACAATAGAACGTCTAACAACGGAGAAATTATAAATTTCCAAAATAAATAGCCCGGCCCGGAATTATAGAATTTCTAAAACCCTCTCTGTTTCTCTTCTCGTTCCTCGTTCTCACCTCGCTGACATAACAGCAGCTTAGCATGAGACACTCTAAACTCCGCCTTCTTCTCCACTCCTCTTCCACCTCCTCTGCCCTCTCTTCCTCTTATTCCTTACTCAACCCCTTCCGCCGTCTAATCGTGCCCTGCCTCGCCTTCTCCGACGCCGACGCCTCGTCCTCTGACGATTCCTCCGCTGACTTCTCCCCGCTCCCTTTCCCGCGTCGAACAAGCTACCGCTCTGGCGAGGTAAGCGTCGAGACTAGCGCCGGGAGAAGGTACTCGTTCTCGAGAGAATGGTTCTCGAAGCTGGCTTTGATGGAGAAGATTGCGACCTTGCTCGCGAACAAAGGTTGGGATTTGGGCTTCCTGAGCTCGCTGAACGTCGAATTGGATGAGTGCAACGTGACCCAGATGCTGAATTCATTATACGATGCTAGCAGTGATGCGGCGCTCGCCTTCTTCTTCTTCAGGTGGGCGCGGAGGCATAACGGTGCGGATCATGGTTTGCGATCTGTTTGCACGATGGTTCACATCTCGGTATCGGGGAACATGAATCACATAGCCATGGGGTGTCTTCGCGGAATTGCTAGAAATGTCAGTGGTGGAGAACAATGGATTGATTTGGTTTTTGATGTTCTAAGAGAAACCAGCAGGACTAGAGAAGTTTTGCGAACTGTATATAGTATGTTCGTTAGCTGTTGTATATATGAGAACTCGATTGATGTTGGTATGGAGTTCATAAAACGCATGAAGCGATTTAATTTCTTCCCTAGTGTCGGAGTTTATAGTGAACTTATCCGGAGTTTGCTAGAAAGCAAGAATTTGGGTTTCGTGGAAGAGCTGTTTGAGGAAATGCCTAACTGTGGTATCGGCTCAAATAAGTTGGTTATGAGTTTGTTTCTTCGTGAGTTGTGTGCTAATGGCGCTTTGGAATATGCTTGTAAACTCATTGCAGATATGCAAAGTTATGGTGGTGAAGCTGATGTTGTAGTGTACACCATCGTGATTAATGCATTATGTAACCAGGGTTTCCTAAGAGAGGCGACTTCCTTGTTATATAAAATGATGGATATTGACATCTTGCCTGACACTGTGTTGCTATCATCACTTGTTGATGGGTATTGTAAGGCTGGAATGTTGGTAGAGGCTGTTGGTCTTATGAACTCATTAAGTTGCATTCCAGATGCTTATGTGTATAATAGCTTCATATTAACACTGTGTAGAAATGGAGATATGCAAGAGGTGAGCAATTTACTCAATGAGATGTTTATACTTGGTATACAACCTGATTCTGTTAACTACACTACTATTATTGATGGTTATTGTAAAGTTTGTCAAATAGATCAGGCACTGAAGATTTTGACCATGATGCTGAAGAGAGGGGTTAATCCAACAATTTTGACATACACAGTGCTAATTGACGGTTATGTCAAGATTGATGATCTTCAAGGGGCTGAATATATATTTTATTCCATACAAAAACAGGGAATACAACCTGATGTTGTGGCATATAATATGTTAATGAATGGGTATACTAAGAAAGGCCATATGCATAAAGCATATGAGGTGAAAGATATGATGTTGAAGGATGGCATATCCCCAGATGTTGCGACGTACAACATCCTCATGCACGGACTAATCAAGAGAGGTTTTGCAGCAGAATCTAGAGATATTTTTAATGAGCTCGTAAGAAGGGGGCTTTCTCCTGACAAGATTTCATTTACCAATGTTATCGACAGTTACTCTGAAGATGGAAACTTAGAAGAAGCATTTCTTATCTGGTGTAGCATGGGCAGAGAGGGAATACAACCTGACATTGTTACATGTAGTGCACTCCTTAATGGTTATTGCAAAAGACACCACATGCAAGAAGCAAATGTTTTGTTTCAAAGGATGTTGGATGCAGGGTTGGTGCCTGATTTGATATTGTACAATACTCTACTTTGTGGATTTTGTAAGGAAGGCAATTTGAATGAAGCTTACAGATTGCTAACCATGATGAAAGAGCATTGCATCACTCCAAACAATGTAACATGTATGGCCTTAGTTTGTGGTCTGGAGAAAATTGGAGTTCAGAATGCTGTAGAAAGTGCCATTATAAAATTGCAAGAAGTTTTTGCCTTCAAACATATGGTTGATTGTGAATTCATATCATAGAAAATTCTTTTCCCTGACTTTCATAAGTGAGTATGTTACTTTGCTGACTTTTTATGAGATTTTGATTTCTACAGTGGTTTGACTGAGACAAAGCTTTATATAGGGACATGTTATGAAATTTGAAGCCATTGGGATTGACATCAGATATCTTTACGAACAAGGTACCAAAGATTGATTTTTCTCCTAGAATTTATTCTTGTTAAAACCAAAATCTTCTTTTTGTTTATCTCATCAAGTGGACTTTTGTGAAATATAGAAGCCAATTGAGATGTCTTAGATATTTTATTTGTTCTTGTTTCATCATGTTTCTTTATCTTGCAAGCTTGCAATGCTTTATGTTCTTATATATGATGTATGAGTGTCAAACCAAATTCGAAATCATGATTGGCCATGTATCCCAGTAGAATTTGAGATACACAAAGCCTTAAACATTTAGTTCCCATAATCAAACAAATAAATAACTAACTTAATATCAATAACTCTAAGTTAATTAATAAAACTTTAAAGGAAAATAAAGAAATCAAAAGTGTAACAATCTGAAATTAGAATCATGACCGGCTATGCACTTCAATACGCTTGAGATACACAAAGTCTTACTAATACTTCCTAAGTGTATAATGGCAAAGATAAATAAATGAAGAAGATCTGCTTTATTAAATTAAATCAATTGTAATGAACATAAAAGAATGCCATTATTTGTCTCTAAACGAAATAAAATTAATAATTAATCTAAAACATAAATCTAAAAGAACGGAAAGGTAAATAGGTAGGTCCTAAGTGGAGGCAAGGTTCTAGTGTATCTCACTCAGTCGTTACGCTGGCTATTACTTGAGATACATAAAAAAAATAAAAAAAAGAAATCCATGAGCTAACAACTATAGTTCAGTGATACATTTAGTTAGGGTATTTTCTTATTGCATTAGTTGTTTATTTTTATTAAAATAAAATTTCTATAGATCGCGTTCGAACGCGAGAGGGGTCGCGTTCGAACACCCTTGCAAACGTCTACATCAGATTGGCAAAAACAGAGAACGCAAAATGTGTGTTCGAACGCCTGCATCGCGTTCGCACATACAAAGAACGCTTTTGTGTGTTCAAATGCAATCGGACGCGTTTGAATGCGATCTGTAAGAATCTTCTAGAATTAGGGTTAATAATTGTATTTTAGCTTGTTGGCTAGTCTCTACAAAGGTGTGGATAGCAGCTAAAATCATTATGCTATTGGATTATTGATTTCTTGTCTTCTATCTTCTCTTTATTCTCTCTACTTTAATCACCCTCTTCCCTCTTCACCAACCTACCACCTTTACCGTTGGCAAGGTCTCTCCTAACTTATAATCTCCCTTGTCTGTTGAGTCCTTTCTCTTCCTTTGGATTTCGACCACTTCGTCCCCTTCGTCTTTATCACTTAAACAACATCAACCATTCACCCTCATTTCTATTATCATCCATAACCCTAACATCCACTTCATCCGTCACCATCACCATCATCCGCAATATATCGTGTTTTCATTCTAATTGCAGTTCGAATCTGCGAAGGGCGTAAATACGAAAAACGTAAATCAGGGAGTTACGGATCGATTTCATTTGGTTTCGTAATTTTCTGACTACGGGAGAATATCTGGTGAATATTTTCCCTCAGTTGCGTAGACTGTTTTTTGTAATAAATCTGGATTTGGAAGGAATCATTCCGTAGTCTTATCACTCAGTGAGTGGAATTCACTCGAAAACCAAACAAATACTAAACATTTTATAGTGTTAATAAAACATAAGCTCAATAATATAAATAACAAATTCCAACAGGCATGCTCGTAAATAATGACAATGATAATAATAGAGAGTCATAACTTGTAGCCTTACTCAGTTTTAACATATTAATATCTTTTCAATGTTTAGAATGTCATTTATCTCAATGGTCTATATCTTGTGGATCCACATCAACTAGAAGTCATCTCGAGATAACGCTCGAGACTTTTCCTCATAGCTGATCTGAGTAGGGTCATTAGATGGTATCACTATGTGATCAATACATAGTAGGGTCATTAGATAGTATCACTATGTGATCAATACATCCTGTCTTTTTCACTAACCGTTGAGAGATGTTAGAGTCACCTAGAAAATTTCTTTTTTATTCTAGGATGTTCTCTAATCCTGCCAGAATCACCTAAGAAAGTTATCGTAGTGATCTGATATAAGATTTTCCCCTAGACTTCTAAATAGACTTGAGTTACCACGGAAAATCGTAAACGATCTATCCTGAGACTGTTCTCTAAGTTATACCAATACTAGTTTTATTTATTTTTTATTAAAATTTAATATTTGCACAAGGTATGGCAATGGACTAAATGTAATGATTAAATGCACACAAACATGTAACAATTAAATTTACACGTAAGAATGAAATAAATAAATTTACGCACAGTAAATTATATGGTCTGATAAAGGTATAAAGTATAAAAATAAATATGTGAGTGAACCCACTCACTCGAGTCTAAGCAAGATAACTGAATCTCAAATCTCTAGCTCATGTGTTAAAAATCACCACCTTTATTAATAAATAATAATAAAATATTTAAATTAAATAATATTAAAATTTAGGCCAAAACAAGCCCAATCAGTTGGGCTGGGTTGCAGTTGGCCCGCAGCTTACCCAACCAAATACTTAAATGGATTGGGCCAAACCAATTAAGTTAATGGAACTGGGTTGGGTCCCTTGGATTTGGATCCAACCCGACCCGAATTTGAAACTTAAAGGGAGAAGGCTAGACTCGGGTTGCCCGAGTCTGCCTTCTCCAATTCGAAGGGTAACTGAAGGGTGAAAAAGAGAGAGAGGGAGAGGGAGAGAGAGAGAGAGACGTCGGCGGTGACCGTCGACGACGGTTCAGCGGCCACCTCAAGTTTACTGACGTTCTCACAATGCCACCGTCCTCATGAGGTGGAGGAGAAGCCGCATACAACAATCGACCGCCACGACACGAGACTAACGGCAAGAGGCTTCCAGTAATGGAGCGGCAGCGACCCAAAGCTGTTGGTCAGCGTGACTCGCCGACGAAGTCGAAATCTCACGAATTAGGTATTTCTATATTAACCTATTAAACTGAAATTAAAATTGAGGGGTGGGAGAGGGCTTAACAAGGAGTCACGTGGTGGTTTCCGATGGCTCCGGCGGCACTCCGGCAGGCTGATTCTATAGTGTGACTCCGATGGTGAGAAAGAAACAAACGAAGGAGGAGAAGAAGAAAAGGGAAAAAAGCGTGGGGGGTTAAGGAGAGAGAGAGAGCAAGAGAGAGAATTATGATTTAATTTATAGATTAAAAATCCAAATCTAATTTGATTCGGATTCGGCGAGATCCCGCTGCGCCACGTGCAACCCTCTTCTCTCAAATTTTCTTTTTTCGTTTCTCACAAAAAGTTAGATATTTAATGTCTTCCAAAGTTATCAAACAACCTAACGTGACTAAAGGAAACTAAGGTCCGACATGGATGTAAACAAGTTTCGGTGCACCACATTCATGACACACATAGATTAACATTTGAAATGTTAAGAAAGTTTTATGAGCTAACACTTTTAGCTTAGTAGGTGAATTCATCCTATATAAAATGATAACATACTCAAATTTATTAATTACAACTTTTCAATCTCGAATATATACGATATTTCTCATTTTGATTCTATGCCCAGATCGGAACTCGAGAGAAGAAAAAGGTTGGGCCTTTTTTTTCCCCAATGAGATCGGTGAGGAAGAAAGAAGAGATAAGGAGGAAATGGAAGAGAGAGAGCATTGGTGGCCTGCCGACCTCGTCGAAGCCTTCCTAGCAACCTCGACGACTTGTACTAGAGGAGGGAAGATCAATCGTGGCGACCAACAGTGGACGACTTCCCACCCATGGCCAACCACGTGTCGAGCCAGGAGGGCCTTTGGAAAGTATCATCAGCACCTGGCTTAAAGCACGAAGTTTCCGGTGACAGAGCGGTAGCGACCCGAAGCTGCCGGCCAACGAGGTTCACCAATGAGGCCGCAACACCGAAATTAGGTAATTTTAATTTACTCAATTAAAATGAAATTAAACTTGAGGAATGAGAGAGGGCTTACCTAGGAGGAGCGGTATGGTCCCTATTTACTTTAGCAATGCTCCGATGGTCCGAACCCACGTTGTGATTCCAATGACAAGAAAGAAAAAAATGAAGGAGAAGAAGAAGAGGGAAAGGAGGCTGGGTAAAGAAGAGAGAGAATTAGGATTTAATTTATAGGGTAAAAATCTAACTCTAAATTAGATTTGGATTCAGCAATATTTCTGCGGCTGCCTCGTCGCATGCCGGAGAGGGAGAGGCTCTCTCTTTTTTCTCAGTTATTACAATATGCAATTAGATTCTAATATCATTATTCTAAGTTGGTGCAATAACTTTAGGGAAATCAATTTTTTTTTTTTCAAATTTGAAGTATAATCTATATAGATTAAGCACCACAATATAAAGATATATCAAAATGGATGAAAGAGACTCCAAATTAGCTTTACTTAAAGTAAGATATGCTCAATTCCTAATGACATACAACGTGGGTGGTTAGGAGAGAGTCTCGAGATACTTCCCAATATCATTGCTAATGATTCACTGGTATGATACGTATTGACTTGTGCCTATCATGCTGATGGGCATGGCATTCCATGGAAATGTTTATTGGTTTTTGATTCTCTCAAGCAGAAAATTTGATATACCCTTTTCACATAGATGATGTCATCCAATTACAGGGCTGTTTATGAATCTTTTGATGTTTTGACCAGGTATATGTGCAAATTCTGGATTCTAAAGTATTACGTATGAATTCTAAATCTTGTATCCATAGGTACACATTCGTATAACTTTCAATTGTTAAATATATGATGCATACTTTCTGGATGGATCTCTTCCCAGGAGCCTTCTCATGTCATTAGGTGTTAGAAATGTATCACTATCCAAGGACAAACATTTTTTTGATGCCTTGAGTAGGAGAAAAGAAATTTTGTGGAACTCCTGGTGGGAGGAAATCCACTATACATTCACTCTTTATACCTCACTGATTCCAGCGCACCTTCTATGTTTGACTTGACTTATGCTTTCAATTGTCTATTTTTTTTTTCCTTTATAGTTTGATGTTGTAACATTCTGGTAACGTGATGGCTTTTCTTAAATACTAAAATCATTAACTTTGCTTTTTTCATTTAACCAATAAAATAGTTTATATTAATGACAGTTTTAATCATAATCTTTGATACCAAGGTGACCTTCCAGACCTGAAGAATTTGAAAGAGGATGAGGCTAGGATTTTAGTGAGACCTTTATATTGGATGGAACCACTAGCTCTACATCTATTCATCTACTTTGGAGCTTCTTCATCATCCTTGCGTAAGAATACAGGTTAGAAACTTAACCATGTAGACTCTTTTGCTTCGTGTTACACTAGGGCTCTTCCTTTCCTTTTCTAGTCTCTAAAGCTCAGTATTTTAATATGTGCTGGAACATTATCAATACCTCTGATCATCTTAAGGAAGATACCAGTTCTTTTATCCCTGATAATACTGAGGCAGCTTCATCCCTTAATTGCTGGTGGATTAAAATTGGTGTGAAATTGTCTTTAAGTTGGTTGTAACTTCTCATGGCTATTTCTTTTTTCTTTTTTGCTATTGCAATGAATTGTTCTTCGTGCAAATTTGGGATTCTGGACAGAGATAAGATGCAAACTATGATGCTTCTGTAAGCTTAAATACCATGACTGCCTGAAAAATGATTTTGGAGCTCTACTTGATAGGTGAGGGATTGCGATTTGGCAGAAAACATGAATGCTAATTGATTTTGCTAAAAAAGTTTTCCTGAAGGATCCCCCTTTTATGAAAGCTAGAGCTATCATCACAGAAACATTTTCCCAACAATAATAACCTATTAGGATGCATATAATAAGAGAATAGAAAGTCAGGAGAAAAATAATTTTCTTTTGATTGGATTGAATTTTTAGGAGTAAAAGAGTGAGAAAGGAAAATAAAGAAATAGGCTTTAACGATCAATTTTTTTTAAGGGAGAGAAAAGAAAAACATACTCTTTTTGTATTTTAACATTCCAAATATGGCAACATTCTATTATACCATTTACTTAATCTTTCAAAATTCTATTAACAAATTTAAAGAAGAATAATTAAATATTAGATATTATGGTTTGTGCCAGATATAATAGCTTATGAATATTTTAACTTGTTTATGTTACTTTTATTTATTTTAGAGAGTAATCCTATGGATATTATAACTTGTGCTAGTTTATATATAAGATAAAGGATATAATGATAAACATGTTGTTTTTTGTTCTTTTTCTTTTCTTAAACCGAACAAAGTAAATTTATTTTTCTCTTCTCTTCTTGTGATTGTATCCAAATAAGATGAGATAAAGTTATTTTGTCTTCTTTTCTTTCTTTATTTCTCTCCAATTCTCTCCATCCGAATAGAGTGTAAGAGAAAGCCTTTGGGCAGATTAAAATCCTTTTACAACCAGCTGTTGAATCATATGTGAACCCTTTATGAGATGATGCTGAAATTCTGAAACAAGGTTCTAAGGACCTATTTGAAAAGAAAGAAAATGATATCCAAACAAGGTAAAAGTTTAGGTAAGACATAATCTTGCATGAAGTTTATAAGGACCAATTAGCTGATCAGGCTATCTATTTGGTAGTTGCAGTTTTGACTAATGCAAGCGAAGAGCAATCCTCCATGGTTTCTGAGGCACAAATGAAACAAAGATAATAGAATCCTATCGCGAGATTCCAGAGAAATAAAGCTATTAGTTCTGATTGGCTCGACTCGAATGTTCAGGTTTGTTAGATTATATTCATATCGAGTATTATTATCTAAAAGCTGTGATGTTTTGTTCATTTTTCTACTATCTTGCTATATTCTTGTATTCTTTTCTGACATATACATAAGCAATTTTCATCTGTATCTTCAGAAGTTCGATGCATATAAAGTATTTTCTGCAAGCTGTTTCCACACCTGCATCTGGTAATTAATCCCAAGAGAATGGTTTGCAACCAGATTTGATTGCTTTTGTGATTTTGTGAGGGTAGAAGCGTATTGGTAACACTACTTGGTTATCCATGTAAGCCCTGCAGCCATCAATCAGATGTTATGCTCAAGGTTTCTGTTTATTAAAATTTAACACTACTTGGAAATTTACTTAAGTTTCAAGGGAAAGTTTTCTCCATGCATGTGTACAGAGTTATTAATATCTGAGATTTGCTGCAATCTAAAGTTCATGGATGACTACCAAATTCATAATCTATCATGCATGTGTACAGAGTTAGATCTGCAGTTTCTTTTTTTTGTTTTGTTTGTCAATGAACAAAGCAAATTTACTGTCACCTGAGGAATTTAGATCTTATTACAATAGTAAGAAGTAAAGTGTTTATTTGTTTGGTTCTTAATAGAAATTCCATCTAAATTGGCATGAACTCTTTGCTTCCCTTTGATTTATGTTGTTGAAATTTAGAGCCCTAACATTAGGATTGGCCTTTTTTTTTCTTTCTTTTAGACAAGTGGGAATTCGAGGGTATTCAAATTAAAACTGATGCCGCAGGAATTCAGATCCAAAAAATCTCATATGTTAACTCTTTTTAACCAACTGAGCACTATCGAGCGGCTCATTTTTTGGCTCAAGTTAGGCTTGATTTATAGGCTTGCCTTTGCTTATCAAGTGGGTCATGTAGGCTTGAGTTTAAAATAAGCTCAAGTTAAAACTTATCAATTCATGCTTAGCATGTTCAATTACACCCTAGTCGATTGTAGTTGATTAGCAAACAAAAGAAAAGATCATTGAATATCACATGTAAATATGTAAATGACTACTATTGCATTAGATGCAAATGAAAAATAAAATCATCCACATAAACTATTAGTCCTGACAGCCTAAGTTTTTTTTTTAACTGAATTGGATTCTAAAAGTTATGTCAAGTTCTTTTCATTTAGATTAGACTTCTCTAGTCTCCCCAGCATATGGTATACAACCTCAAATCTCTCTCTATTCAATCCATTTATTTCTCTCTCTCAGTATCCATAGAATACCTTAAAATGACGTTTCTTTAGTCGCTCTCTCTAATCACTTTAGCAGGTATATATTTTATACTAAACATCCACGTGAAGAATTCAGAAAGGCCACGAGAGAAGTGCTTAATTGGATACCAACACAGACAGCTAAAGATCATCTAAAAAGTTGGCTTCAGTGCACATTACATTGTTCCTTTGAAAGATCCTCAAAATCTATCATGGCTGTCTTTTCTCCTTTATCGATATAGACTATCACTTAAACTTATTATCAAATGAAGTCTCTAATTTACTATAGCTCTAATAAAAACATTGAATTGATCAGCGTTTTTAAAAACAGACTAAATTTATGACCATACTGATCAATTCAGCGTCTTACAATTAGATAAAAATACTAATGGACTATAGTGAATCAGACTCCTATTAGGTCAAAAACTCGCCCTTTAGTGCAAAGCATTCAATGCCAGTAGTATATATATATAGAGAGAGAGAGAGATATATATATATATAGAGAGAGAGAGAGAGAGAGATGGCATAACAGAACAAATTCCAGCTTCCTTCTCTGAGGACGCAACAACTCCTTCGGCCAAAAACCAATGCGAACACTGGCAAAGAGGATTTGGTTGGCCCACACTGCACTAACATCCTCTGTATCTGGTACAAACTCTCATGTGTCTATATATATATCTATCTATATATATATGTAATATAATATAAAGTTGGTGGTCCTGTCCTACGTCACATGCACCCACCTAAACCCATTTAAACTAATTAATTGGATCTTGGCAATGGCGGGGGGTCTCGTTACGAAGGGAAACGTGCATAAATTTGGACGCTTGGTCACATCATCACCTTCTGTTTGGTTTATTGTGAGATCTTTTTCTTCTTGTTGAATTTTTTAACGCCATGTTTAGACGAAGGAAGAAGATATTTTGTTGTTGATTGAAAGATGATTTTAGGGGGGGAGGGGAGCAAAGAGGAGAAATGGTGTCTGATGAATAACCTTTTTCTTTTATCCTCTATAGAAGTGAATAGAAAGAGACAGGACTGCTTATCTTCTTTTGTTTTCCATCCAAACCTAGTTGTTAGGAGCTAAAATATCTAACATGATTTGGAGGAAATGACTAGAGTTTGTAAGCTTGAGTTGGTTAAGCAAAATGAGGTTCTTCCCTATTTCATCAGGCTCAGCTCGAACCTAGTTTATGTTCAAATCTATCTCGCACAACTTTAATGCTTATACCGAATAAAATGTATGTAAAGTTATAAAAATAAATTAGAAAATATGATAAATACTCATACTACTCTTTTCGTTTTTATCATAAAATTGATAAAAATTACAATCAATATAAGAGAAAACTACTCTAGCATGAAAAGAAATATGTCATCCAAAGTGCATTTAATTTATGTAATCATTCAAAGACTCATGCTCCTCTCCCTTCAAAATCATAATCTAATTTACATTATTTTTTACCCAATAATTTTCTAATAATCCATAAAAATATTGTAAGTGTCAATCAATTTCTAAGAAGTATATATCATAAAAATTTAAAATTTTAATGTCATATATAATTCACAGATCAAAAGATTTAACATTTCAGTTCATATGCCATATTTAAATATTTTTAGTTATGGAAGAAGCTAGACTCATTATTGTAACATCCCATAAAGAAAAATAAAAGATCGAGCACACATGCCTTCTTTCCCCCTTCCTTTTTATTTCTTTTCTCTTTTTCCTTTTTTCCTCACCCATAGCCCTCTCTTTCTCCATTTTCCTTCTCGCCTCGCCCGAGAGTCACCAAAAGATGCCAACCTCGTGGATTGACTTGTCGAAGCAACCTCTTTAACTAGAGATGTTTAATTTCAGTTTAATTCATTTTGTAATTTTTGTCAGATTACCATTTGCTGGATATGTTTTTTTTTTTTTTTTGTCTCTAATATTGCTTCTAGCTTGCACCTTTTAACTTAGTATCTTGTATATGTTTGCATTTATCATTCTTTCTCAATACTGTTTTCTCTTTTTTCCTTTATTCATTTAATGTTTTTTCACCCATGTCTTCCTCTTCTCACTCTCTTTGATATCTTGTCGGCGGCCTCGTGCCTCCCCACACTATTAAAAAAATAAATATAAAAAAATAAACCTTGAAAATACAATAACATAAAATATTTACAAGAAAAAACTACAAATTTGGTAAAAAAACTACAGATCCAAACTCAAATCCAAATCAATCACTGAATACTGTAGCAATTTATAAAAATCTTATAGATCACTCGTCGATCTCAATGGCTCAATTTGTAATAACCTTGCTTATTAGATCCCACAATACACTATTTAGTGTGATATGTTTTAGAACTTCAGTGACCCTTTAAGGTCAATTCTTTCGTTTCACTGATCGTCAAGATGTAGATATTCTAGATCTGATGTAGATGTGTTGAGTGAGAGTGAATTTTAGCATGTTTCGTCTAAAGTTGAGAGATGATTTCTAATAGTCTTCGAAAGATATTCTAAAGATATAATAGATTGCTTACTGAGAGTTAGATTAACTCTTAGAGATATGGTAGAATATTCATTCTTTAAGGATTTTGTAAAAAATTCCACAGAATAATATAATCTGTGAAAAGTCTGCAATGTCGTTCAAATGCATGTAAGTCGAATGACTTACATGTAAGTCGAATGAGTTGTGTTCTTTACAGCCTAGTTTAAATACTAGAGCTCTCAAAATATAGTGTATCTATATTTTTTTTACTTGCGTTCAAATGATTTGATTTATGCAGTTTTCTTCTTTGCAGTCTCATTCAAATACTTGAGCTCTCAATGCCTCTATATTTTTCAACAACTTCTAAAGGTGGCTCGAACGACTGGACTTGAAATCTTCCGCAACTTGAAAATATTCAATTTAAATCTTCAAATCATTTGTATATATAATTTTTTTGACTTTAAAATCAATCTTCTACTTTAATACTCATCATTAAACATGTTATAATTTGTGCATATGCTTATGCATTAAGTTTAGATATGTTATAAGAATAAAATTTTATTTTGAAACACAATTTGCTAATTACATGAGTACAAATAAAACCTTACAAAGTCAATCCAATTACTGATATTGTACCTTGGGCAGTTTGTGTTGTCCCTTCAACACTTATGGGTTAGAGCACTTATGTTGCTATTGTGAGAACTGATAGATCTAGTGGCAATAGTGAAGGTATAGGCATGCAAATGGAAGAGTTTGGTGCGACTTCCCTCACTTATGATGAAGAGAGGCGAGTCCTTGAAGACCATAATTCACTCTACTTCAGTGCCTCATGAGAGGGTTCCCTCTTATTCCTTAGGAGCGAAGATGCCATTTAGCAAAAAAGAAGAGAGTCTCCCTAAACAAAGAAGTATTGGAGCATTTGACGTGTTGCTAGATTCTGGTGGCCAGCGTGAATGATCATTCGCTATGGTTTGAACCATGGCTGACTCGACACCTACCCTCGTCTTGGATGATTCATGTTGTTGTTGACCAGCTTGCTGCTCTCTCCCACTCCTCAAACTCCATTTCACCTCCTAAGAGCCACCTTGAAACTATTGTGCATATCAAACAAGTCCTCCATGCTAAGGACCCTAAGGTCACTACTAAGAGATCCACTAATAATACATAATTATTCAATGATGATGATGTCCTCATGTATGGATGTTGATTGCCCTATTAATATTTTGCTTATATTATGATATGCCACTATCACACATGCACTACTATGAGGGAGATGATCTCTATGTCTAGATGGTAATCAACATCTTCTTAGCTAGGGTAAGAGGAGGAAGAAATTCTCTTTTAGTATTATATAGTAGTGCCTATGCTTAAAGTCCTAGTCTATGAATCTCAAACAATCAGACACATTATTTGCCAGACTTAGATAGACGATCATATTGTTAGTAAATGACAGTCAAATCTCTTACTGTATTAACATTTGAGATATGAGGGTAGGATGTAGAACTTGCGGTACCCAATGGGCACAAGGTGAGGGTGTCTTTACTAAGCCCAATGGCTCTATAGTGTGGATGCTTGTGTTGATGTCCAGTATGAGTGGTGGTTATGATGACAGGCTCATAACTAAAGTCTTTAAAATGAGGTGACAAGCAATCACTCAGCTGTTTGCTAGGTAATGAACAAAATATTCTTTCATAAGGTTTACTCTCTCACTCCTAGGACTATTTATTTCAGATAAGAAATGTGATGGTTAGTGAGTCTAATGTAAATTAAGTGTGATAGGAGACATGTGGATGTTGAAAGTCAATTTGCATGAGAGTCAAACTATAGCTAATATAAAATATGTGCATGTCTTATGTCGTATTGATAAGGGATAATTTCACTTAGACCCCATGAACTATTATTATTTTGTATATACATTTTTTGAATTTTTTTTCTCACATACATTCCCTAATTCAAAAAGTTTTTTTTTGGTTTAGAGGTCCATATACTTACTTTTTTTTCTTAGTTCAAAAAAAATATATAGATATTTTTTTAGTTTAGGGATATGTGATTTGGTCAAAATTTTCATTTTATAGATTTTGATTAAGAAACTGTCATCTTATTCAATCCGATTGGGATGCCCCCAGCTCTGACATGTGTTTTGGGAGAAATAACATGAAACTCAGAATTATGGGTGTATTCATTCCAAATGAAAGGGGAATTAATACATGGTGTATGTGATTAATAGAAGAGTTTATGGAGTGCATGTGAAAAACAGTAATAATTCAAGGGGTCTAAGTAGAATTATCTCTATTGATAATCTAATATTTATGTGTTCATGTACTTATCATATTGGGCGAAATTAATAAAAAAAGAATTTATACCTCATCATGCTAGAGATAGTTATCACTTGCTAAGTATTAAACTCATTGATGTGTGATATATGATGGAGATTGACTGCTTGTGGTATAAGCATTTTATTGCAATCACCTAGTGAAGCGCTAGCCCTTTTTTTGTTATCTATCTTATAGACCATATTATTTTTTCAACATGTACTTTTTTATTTGGTAATGCTACTAGCTTTTGTACTATTAATAGACTTGTGGCCTAAAGATTCAAATGTTGTTTTTATTATTTCATTTTATCTAGTTATGATTTATATGTTTCTAACTCTTCTAGCATCTGCATGAGTCTCACATGAGAGACCTTATGTGATGGGCATGCGACAAGTTTGGGTTGTTTGATGTAATCAGTTAGTTCTTGACGAAAGGTCTCTAGCTCATAAGCAATTAATAATAAGTAACTTTCCAAAAGTATGCAACCTAGTTAGTTCGCAAACATTGTCTTTGTTGTATGGGTAGATGATTAAATTGTCGGGTTGGCCGACTTTTACCAAGTATTATTTCTTTTAGTTTGATAGTTGAACATGTTTGGTGGGCGGTTCACAAATCCAACCATCCAGTCTATTATGGTTACGATAACTTTTAAATAGATGATACAAACCATTAGATCAAAATCTTCCAAACTATACATAATATATATTATTATAATATAATAAATCAATTGGAGCCTTATTACTGATTTAAGCTTGAACAAGCTAGCCTGTGTTCAACCTTTACTCAAAATTATTTTTGACCCAAGCTAGTATGAGCCACCCGAGGTTGGTGTGAAAAAATAAAACTAAAACAGTGGAGAAATATCAAAATTGGATACATTGGTAATTATCCGACGTTGCAACGGTCATTGAAAGGCGGTATAGGGTGGCTTGTAAAGGTGATGGTGGTTATGGTTTGGAAGTAGAATTAGGATTCTAAATTAAATATACTCCTAGGAAAATAAATGGCTATGATTAATTTGCTTCTATTCTTATATTTTCTTAGATAAATTCAAGGCTAAAATAATTTCTCAATACTTAAATGCTTAGATGATTAAATAAAGAAGAACAGCCCCTCTATATACAGATGTCAGAAACAATGAATCCTACTCGGATTAACCTTAAAGGCTAACATAGCTCGAATTAGGACTTGTCTTAGAAGCTTACATAACTTAATTAAACTTATCTTAGTAGCTTATATGACTTAACTAGACTTACCTTAAGGATTTACATGACATAACTAAACTTGTCTTGAGGGTTTACATCATAAATTAATTAAAAGATAGATAAACTCAGCTCATCGAACCCAATGTCTTCATGATGCAATTTAATTTGACCCGTTCATATCAATCCACTATGCTTTCGACCACCTTGTCCCCAAGGTGTCTATTGTGTTTCCATACCTTTTGTCACTTTCGAACCGTAGATCCTTGATCTTCATGCGGGTCTTATCTACCATGGGAGGAGCACCCTATGGTGAGTTCTACTCTAGGGCCCACTTGTTGGAGCCATAGTTTGCCCTAGCTACAAGTGGTTCGGGTCAAATCCTAGCCATTGATGGTTAAAGCCAGGGTCTTAGTGCATGCGATTTAGGTAATGGTTTAGGTGCGGGTGATTCGAATTTGCCTGACGTGATGGTTAGGGTCAGTGGGGGCTAGATTACCGTTGGTGAAAAGCTAGGATTTTTAGCCCTAGCTTCCACCGTTGGTAGGGAAGATGGCGTCATGGTTGTCAAGGGGCTGCTCTAGTGTTGCTATGGTGGAGGGCTCAGTCTATAGGGATATAGGGTACTCCACTACGGTCGAAGGAGGTGTGGTTGCTGCAGTTTAGAGCTCCCCTCCACCTCCTTCACATGTGGAGTTTTCTAGCCACGACTGGGTTGATTTTGTCATGGCTGGTAGTGCTATCAACATGGCGTGGCCGTGCTGGGCTAGGAGAACCACCGTCAAGGCTTGGATCACCTTCTTGATCCTCTTGGAGCTCTCCATGGCTTTCTTTGATGATTCTATCAATGCCTTCACCCACGTGGGTGGTTTGTCACCAATGGTTGCTAGTCGTGATGGTGGCATTAAGGAAACACTCATATGAATGGAGATAAGTTCTTAGTCTTTCATGGTTGCTCCTTCCTTGTTCGTTTTCTTCGATTTCGTGCTAACCATCGATCGAGGAATGTCGACTTTTATACCACTATTACGAACCAGATCTAGAATGATTTGGACATAAAATTATGATATTTTTTTATTGAAGGAAGCCTCGGAAGTCATAAATTTGATGGCTTTTTCACATGATTCCAATGTTGGAGTAAACATATAAAAATTAAAACAGTGGAGAAATATCAAAATTGGACAGATTGATAATTACTCGATGTTACAACGACGGTCGTTGAAGGGTGGTGAACGACCAAGAGTGGCGGTGGATGGCCATAAGGTGAGGTGGCTTATGGAGGTGATGGTGTCTATAGTTTGAAGGTAGAATTAGGGTTCTAAGTTAAACATACTCTTAAGAAAATAAATGACTATGATTAATTTATTTCTACTTATATATTATCTTACTCTTACTCCTAAGATAAATTCAATGCTAAAATAATTTCTCAATGCTTAGATACTTGGATAATTAAATAAAGAAGCCCAGCCCTTGTTTATGGAACAATAAATCCTACTTGGAGTAGCCTTAAAGACTAACACAACTCAAACTAAGATTTATCTTAAAATCTTACATGACTTAATTAGACTAGTCTTAGTGACTTTCATGATTTAACTAAACTTATCTTAAAAGCTTACATGACTTAATTAGACTAGTCTTAGTGACTTTCATGACTTAACTAAACTTATCTTAAGAGCTTACATAATAAAATTAGACTTGTCTTAAGGGCTTATATATTGAATTAGTTAAAGAAATTTGTTGCATATAATACCTTACTTTTTAACGAAATTATGGTTTATATCATACATTTTCACTATTTATAAATCGAGCATTATGATTTAATGAATATGTGTAGAAAACACCATGTGTTAGATTTGGACTAATATCCTGAGAATATTCTGTTAAGTAGA
Organism: Typha angustifolia; assembly: GCF_048772165.1. Classification (NCBI taxonomy): domain Eukaryota; kingdom Viridiplantae; phylum Streptophyta; class Magnoliopsida; order Poales; family Typhaceae; genus Typha; species Typha angustifolia. The sequence goes on along the minus strand of NC_133245.1, from coordinate 12,009,031 downwards.
GATATTTTATTTCTAAAATAACTAAAATACTCTTAGTATAACTTGGTTGAGGGTATTTTTATAATATTTTTAGTATAATTAACTTAACCTAGATGTTTAGTTAAGTTTAACTAATTGAGCTAACGATAGGGTAATTTCTGCACATATTCGCTAGATCATAGGGCTCGATTAATAATAGTAAAAATATAGGGTATAAACTATAATTTTGTAAAAGATAAGGTATTATATGCAAATTTCTCTTAATTAAACAATAAATAGACTTGGACCATTAAGCCCAATGTCTTCATGATGCGATATGATCTGATTCGGCTCGTATCAAGTATTAGATATGATATTTGGTAGATTTTTCAGGGTGATATATACACATGGTTTGGACACGTATATAACTAACTCATTACTTAGGAGGATTGACCAAATTGTCCAAGCACAACCCACTTAGGGTTTTATTTCATCCTCTCCTTCACTCATGTGTTGTGCTATCTACAGCGACATCGATAGCATTTTTTTCCCTCTCCCCTCTCCTAGCCACTTCGATTAGGATAGGGGAGGGACGTTTTGCTCCTTAGTGTTTTCTCTCTTCCTCCCTATTTCTTTGGTCTTCCCTACCTAGCCACCAGATAAGATGGCCTCCCGGGCCTTTAGTGAGGCATGAATTTGTGGAGCTCACTCCCTTCCCTTAACCCCACCCCCTTCCCTATTTTTCAAGAATAATTTTATGTGTGCCTTTTAAGTTTATATTAGATACCTCCCTAATGTTGCTCACAGTATATTGTTTAGTTATAAAATATAGATATAAAACTATAATGATTTCTTTAAATATGTCTATATAAGAATGTATGTTTAATAATGGATTATGAACAAGTATAGTTAATGAAGACATTTTAAGATGAAAAGACTAAAATGCCCTCATAAAGATAGCATGATGTTGAACGGGAAAGCAAGATAATTAGTTATAACTATCTACGCAAAGAGATTATTTTTGCTAGTAGTATTTGAGATCAAAACTAGTGTTGCGATAACACAATCGAACCTTTCAATGGAGATTAAAGCACTCAGATGGAGAAAAGCAAGTCAGACTAGGGATTTTGCATGATGACCAAAGAAGAATAGAAAAGTGAAAAGGTGTTAGGTATAGAGGAGTGTATTTAATTTTGTCGTTGATTTTGGCTAACAGAAATTTTGCTTAGAAAGCATATATAACTTAATCACACTCCTCCATCCGTGATACTATTTTATACACAACTTATCACGTAACTTATATAATACAAGATTTAACTAAAATATACATAAAATAATATCTATTTATAAAATATAATTAAGTAAAACTTTGTTTATAAATAAGTATTTCTTATGCATAAATCTTACGCTACTTAAAGTAAATCTTTCATTCATGTACATCCTGGAGATGCCAAACATTTTGAAGTTTATCTTCATCATCCAAGCACATCCTCGAGAGTCCTACCAGCTGCGCAGAATTTTGTGTCCCAGTGGATAACGATTCTCATATTTCTACACAGAATATGGGTAGATGATCACAAAGCTCTTCAAAATATTCCAACCAAGGGAAAATGTAGTAAAAGATTTGATTCAAGTACAAGGAACTATTAGTTTTCTCACAAGCCACACTGATCATTCAATGAATCTGGCAAAGGCCTAACTGGATGCATGATCTCACATATAACTAGAAGAAACCACCTTTCCCAATAAAAAAAGAAAAAAAAAATAATAAGTTTCAAATTTGGACTTCAATTTGTTGCACTCTATTTGGGACCAATTTCAAAGAACCAAGCACTGTCATACACAATTTAAAAAATAATATAAATTAAATCTCTGCATAGGGTGCAACCCACTAGACTTATATTTTCAAATCTGGAGGTCAAAGATCCAATTAGGAAGTAGTATAATCTGGAAAACAAATGGAGGAAGGTCCCATGGAGCATTCATTTTTAGCTTCAGAGGCTAAGGGGAATGCATCTGTTCCAAAATATTGCATCTCCTTTCCCACTCAATTAGATTAAGTTAAAGCAAATTGGAGGAATCATAGTACTTGATATAGATTGCAAGTGGCTTTCAGGTCTGTAAGAGTTGCCCCTTGGTGTGGATATAAGGTCACTTTTGAATAAGACTACTACTAAAACTTATTAGAAGATAGAAAAATGTGAACTATTAACAGTGATTGCACCAGGTCTGCACATGGATTTTTGCTGCTGGTTTCATCCAGATCCACTGAATCATAACATAGTAAACTCCTTGAAATGTTCAGAAGGGTTAATCTACTGTCTGTTTTTGTTTGTTTTTAAATATAAAAAGTGTGCCTCTTGGTGGGGTATGAGGTCACATATGAGGAGGACTACTACTGAGACTTTGTCTAAGATAGAGAAGTGTGAACTATGGCAGTGAGAGATTGCAGCAGTGAGTGCAGATGGGGTTGCTGCTGCTGGCTTGCATTAAATTAACTATGCCAGTACCAGTAGAAGAAGAAAGAAGAAGAAAGAAGAAGAAAGAGATGGACTACTTGTGATTGGTCTGCAGTTTTGATAACAACTCACTGGTTTGAACTTAATGACCTTTCTAAAAGGACTTCTTTTTTGTGTGCATGTTTACTGTTTAAATATCGTTTGGCTGTGTTTGATTTGAAGCTAACTTCCGAACTTAATTAATTGACTCTATTTTTTAGTTTTAATTTAGAAAGACGAAAGGATAATTATTATTTTTGATGTGACGATTGAAAAAGTGAAAATTATGTTAACTTTATAAGAAAATAAATAATATATAAAATTAATAGACTAAAATACCTTTTAACTTTAATGATAAAAGTGATAGATTTAAATTATATCAAGGATAAAATTAGAATCAATTTGAATTTTTATTATAATTTTTATTTTATTTATTGGGGAGTTAACTTTATTAGATATGAAAAAAATTAAGAGATGCTTATTACTGAACTTGACTAAGGGTCCCTGAATCAGAAACTCTTTTAAACTCAAAGCAAACAAAGACTTATCTATTTGTGTACGCTTCTTTAAAATTGATCTTCACATATATGTATATCTCACACCATTTGTTATTTGCGTAGATTTTCACCCGATTAGTTATCAAGTTAAGCTTTAATAATTTAATAAAAAATAGAAATATTCTTAACTAAGAATTCTTTTTTGCGTACAAATATTAAATTTAAAGAGATATACAAGTAAATATGATGCATTTGAAAAAAAAAAACCTTTAGAAAATGGGATAGAATATCGAAAAGAGCTACATAATAGGATAATATGTTGAATATAAAAGATCAAAATATCCATTTCTTTACTATTTTAATGAGATTAGTGAAATTAAAATAGGAAAAAGAAATCATTCACACGTTTTATTCTAATCCAATTAATTATAATTTTTAAATTGACAAATTATAGTTGTCCCTTGTACACCTTATCTAGCCATCAGTCAAATGCTGCCTAATTGTTTTCTTTTGAAACAATTCCTTTGATGGCATGCATTAGGTATTGAATATGTTTACAAATACATGCACATGTTAATATAGATGCGCGATTAGTTGTGGAATAAGCATTAACTTATTCCAGTATAAAAAGATTTATACTAGTATACTAACCAAACAATAGTATATCCCAATATTAGTTTTACTAATACTTACTTCTCTCTCTTCTCCTCTCCTCTTCCAAATACTTTATATTTACTAACAAAATCTAATCACTATATTATCATTAAAATGATAATATTCCTATCAACTATCATTTTAATTATTATTTTTCCTATCTACATCTTATGTAATAACTTGAATTTTTGAGTCAATTAATTATCTAATAATACAAAATTGCATCCAAAATATTTTTCCTTTAACTATATTAATGTAGTTAATGATAATTAATAAAAAGTAGGATGATATTAGTAGGCCTAAACATTTTCAATATATAGAAACGATTTAGAGTGGAATATACATCGGTATCGAATAATCCCTATCATACTTGCAAGAGAATATATGAGTCATCACATGCATTTGATTGATAAGTTAACGTGTATCTAACAGTGTACGTGGATGCAATCATAATCCTCATATTAATATTTTTTTCTTATACTCTAAACCTAAAATGATGATTACCTAGTCAATGACATCATACTTGGCGCATGATGTGTCGAGCTACTACTGGCCCCAGCCAGGGGACCCACATTCCACGTACCCTCTCATGACATGGCAGTTTTGAAGGTGAGCTGCATCTATCCGAGATATGGAAGTATATATATATATATATATATATATATATCTCCATTTCTCCATCACCATGAATTCAAAAAGGAAGCTACCATCCGTTGTAGATCTTCTGCATCGCTGTCCGCGGGAATTTCTTGCAACCAAATCGATAGGGAAGATATGTTTATCTGATTTGGAAGCTAATCATTGGTGCCAACCACACGACAAGGAGAGATTCGAAGTGAAAGGGTTGAGGCAAAGAAAGAATAGATAAGACTCTTGTTCTCAATCTTTTTAGATCGATGATGGCATAGTATTAAGGTCGAATCCTACCAAACTTATCTGCTACCTAAATTATCATGTCAGAGTTAAATATGATCATAGATTCAGATGTGAAAGATAGTGAACAGAAAGTAAAGATAAAAATGATTAATCTTCAACTGCTTAAGCTTTTAAAGTAGCGTTAGAACTTAAAAATACTTTTATAACATAAGCTCATTTAATCATCAGAGATGAGAACAATCCAGATGGAGTTGAGCTTGTCAAACCCCATTTTGAAGAATTAAATTGCCTTTCAGTACCACCTTTAATTATAATGTCTTTTTCCAACACTATATGGTACTATAAGGTTCCAGGAAGATATTTACAACTAATCACAAAGGATTAGACTCTTTCACCTAATACTGTACTTAGTCATTCTGGGTCTAATTCTTACTCCTGATTTAGCAACACTTTCTTTCAACTAATAACCCTTGCTCCAATGAAGCTCATTCTCAACTATTCTCAATCTCAAAAGCTTCCTAAACCCAGATAATATCCTCATCCCTCTCAATTGTAGTTCTTCTACTTGATCCTCCAAGACTTGCTGAAAGAAGTCTCCCACTTGCTTAGAGATGAAACAACCCATATTGAGATCTTAGAAGCTTACAATAGCTTTATTTTTGCACTCATATATGGGCTAGCTTTTGGATTCAACTAGAACATTTTCCACGTGAACAATGATCTTCTCTAGTCTAGGATCAACCACTTTCTAGTTCAGTCATAATTTAAATTATCTTATAAATTATCAACATCCTCAAAGAGAGATTTTCTACACCTGTGTCAACATCAATGGCCTTCTCCTTGTCCCCTCTCATAGCCACTTTGGCTAGGAGGAGGGAAGAGGCTTTTCCTCCTCTCTTACTAAGAATCTTTTCCTTCCTTCCTTTCTCTTTTCCCTTCTATATTAACTACCATTTTCTCTTCCTCGTTAGCTGTGGTCGGTACACCCTAAGCGCTAGGAGCCATTGCCGAATCTCCAATGCTCAAGGGTAGCCAAATCTAGCGAAGCATCTTTCTTTTTTCCGCTTGTTTCTTTATATTTTATGTTTTGTATAGGTGTACTTCTTTAGCTAGCCTAGATCTGCAATGGTCCTAATTGAGTTATCGGAAGCTAGATCTTTTGTGCGTCGATATTGTTGCTTGGGTAGAGCTTTTTTTATTTTATTTTTGTGTGCCCTTTGAGCTTGATACAATATGTTTTCTTATTGTATCGTCTATTTTGTCTTAGTAGCAAAGTTTATTTAAACTATCACTCTTTTTCTTTCTTATTGAATGAAATCTCTTACCAAAAGGGTTTCTATTTGAAAATGGGTTGATAAAAATTTATAAATGATCTCAAATCCAATTTTGATAGATACCTAAATTGAATTAGGATATATTCATATCTCCCCTTACGACTAAGGAGGTCGTAGAATTAACTCCAACTATCGGCAATTATTATGAAAAAAATTATTTTATAATTTTAAAACTTAGTGGCTTAGCTCAATATTATTTAAATTTAGAGCAATAATGTAATAATGCATGCAACTTAAAATTTAAAGTGAGTGGATTAGTATGGTGGCTAAATTTAGTGGGTACTAATAAATATCTCCTGTCTTCTGGGGAGGGTTTGTTTGGTCATTTGATTGTATCTATATAGTAGTCTTTGAGCTATTTAACGATTAAAAAAATAAAATAAAATTGGGATATTTTACATCACGATTCACGGGGCGTGAATAAGTCAAAGAAGCGGGTGAAAATAGAATTTCTCTTTCTTGGACGGCGTTTCTACCTTCTTTCGGACCATCTCTACTCGTCACTCTTGCGGAGTTCGCTGAATCCACTTGGTCGCTTAGATGGATATCTACACCTTCGACATGGAAATGTGAGTAACACCCAACGCGGGGAGCACTGAGAGGAATCGGTGCGTTAGTCCTAGGATTTCACCATCAATTCGGAAGCTGAGAGGGGCCGGACCACCACTACCAATTATAGATTTTTTTTTCTTTTTGTTGTCAAAATTGGATCTTTCGTTCGGTCTTCAAATAATTATTTGGAAAGTGATCATGGGTATCTGCCCCTTCCAATATTAGCTTGGATTAGAGAGGGTGGTTTTGCAGGTAGTGGTTTTGGACCCGATCTGGTAGTTGGTTGTTCTGTTGCTTTCTCTTTCTTTCTTCTTGAAATGGCTATCACTCTATGGGGGAGTTGAAGGAAGAGAATGGTAGGAGAGAAAGGTGAAATTTCTTTCTTTCTTTCTTGTGCTGGTGGAATCTTTGTTAGGTGCGAAGTATTGATGGGTATATGTATATGTTGGATTTTGGGACTTGGATACCGGAGATCTTTTTACTTTCTTAGTGATATCTCTGTCAATACTCGAGAGATTTGATTTGAGTGCGGGTTTCTTTTGTGGAGGTAATTTATGACTTGGGGGACTTGTTCCTTTTTCATTTTAGAGTGGTACTGAGATTTAAGGTTCAAAAAAAAAAATCCTATTTTTCAGCCTTGTGTTGCATCATAATTAGGGTTAATGCTTCTGTTAGATTTTTTAATGAAAGAAAAGGTTTTTCGAGGCTGGGATATGGGAGTTCTTGCAAGATGTTATCTTCTATATTCTGGTAATGAGGTCTTGATTCTGAGTTTGGGGCTGTTCTTTTGAAGATTGCTCTCTGGAGGTATTCTTCAAGGTTACTCCTCGTAAAATTGTCTAACCTGATGCTTTGAATTGGAACTCCTTTTTTCTTTTTCATTCCTATCAAATAACTGATATACTCTGGTTATCTTGAATTATTTTCTTCTGATTTTGATGTGGAGTTATTTAACGTTTTGATTCTAGGGAACATGAGTTCTTGCAGCAGTTGAGGCAACAGGGGTTTACTTTTTTGTGATCCCTCAGTATCTTAAATCATATGATGTGTCCATAAATGAAGCTTACTGGTGCTGCAAATGTTAAGAGAATTGTGCCATGGGGTTCTGATTTCCTTACTCATATTATCTTCATCTGCTGTCGAGATTGGATTTTCCCGCTGTAATTGTGATGCCGATAGCCTATGGAGTGTCGATAGCATCTTCCACTGCCAGAAGGTGAGCGACTTCTTGATTGCAGTGGCGTACTTCTCAATCCCACTAGAGTTGTTATACTTCGCAACATGCTCCAATCTCTTTCCATTCAAATGGATCGTCATCCAGTTCAGTGCCTTCATAGTCCTCTGTGGGCTGACCCACCTGCTCAATGTCTTCACCTACGAGCCGCATTCCTTTCTCCTTGTGTTGAGCCTCACCATTTCCAAATTCTTAACTGCACTCGTCTCCTTTGCGACTGCAATAACCCTCTTAACCTTGATTCCTCAGCTGCTGAGAGTGAAGGTAAGAGAGAACTTCCTAAGACAAAAAGCACAAGAACTAGACCGAGAAGTTGTGCTGATGAAGAAGCAGGAGGAAGCAAGCTGGCATGTCCGAATGCTGACGCAAGAAATTCGCAAGTCACTCGACAGACATACTATCTTGTATACCACTTTGGTTGAGCTTTCAAACACATTGGGGCTGCAAAATTGTGCAGTGTGGATGCCCAATGAGAGTCTAAATGAAATGATCTTGACTCACCAATTGCGAGAAAGAAGCTCTTCTGAGTTTCAGAATCACTCGATTCCGTTTGATGATCCAGATGCAACTGAAATAAAAGAATCTGAGGGTGTGAAAATACTAAAGCCAGACTCTATACTTGGGCGTGCAAGTAGTGGAGGTCTGCTTGAACCAGGATCTGTGGCTGCAATACGGATGCCTATGCTAAAGGTATCCAACTTCAAAGGTGGCACACCAGATGTTGTCCAAGCAAATTATGCGATATTGGTTTTGGTCCTCCCTGTAGATGACTCAAGGATCTGGAGTCGCCAGGAATTAGAAATTGTTGAAGTAGTAGCTGACCAAGTAGCTGTTGCACTATCCCATGCTGCTGTTCTAGAAGAATCTCAATTGATGAGAGACAAACTTGTCGAACAAAACAGGATGTTGTTGCAGGCTAAGCAGGAAGCATTGATGGCAAGCGAGGCAAGGAACTCCTTCCAAAGAGCCATGAATGAAGGAATGAGAAGGCCCATCCACTCTATTTTAGCTTTGTTGTCCATGATGCAACAAGAAAACTTGAGTCCTGAACAAAGACTTGTTGTTAATACAGTTGCGAAGACTAGTGGTGTTGTGTCAACATTGATCAATGATGTGATAGAAGTATCTACTATCAACAGTGAGCAGTTATCTTTGGTGATGAGACCCTTTGAGCTGCGGTCTATGATCAAGGAAGCTGTTAGTGTCACCAGATGTCTTTGTCATTACAAGGGTGTTGGTTTTGGATTTCAGGTGGAAAACTCTTTGCCTGAACGGGCTATTGGTGATGAGAAGAGAATATTTCATGTGTTTTTGCATATGGTAGGTACACTAGTAAATGGATGTGATGAAGGTTTTCTCACATTCTCCGTTCTTAGTTATGGCAATGGTAAAGAGGGGCAAGATCAGGAATGGACACCATGGAAATCAAATCTCTCTGATGGTTATACTTGTGTGAAGTTCGATGTTGGAATTAAAAGATCACAAACTAAAGCTTCTAGCTCATCATCAGATCACCTTCCCAGGAAACCCAACTCTGAAGGTTTGGAGACAGGCCTCAGCTTCAGCATGTGCAAGAACCTTGTGCAGGTAGACACCAATTACAATTCTTTAAATCCTTCAATATCAGTTAAGTACTGCAGCATATTAGATTGAGTGAGAACAGATTAGCATCCTGTTCTATTTTAATCTCATAAATATATAAATATATATATATCATCTAATTCCTCTGTTGTTTTCATAAACAGTAGTTTTTGGTGAATTTTGAAGATTTATGTAGCTGAAAATGTGAATAGGATGCATATAATCCGACATCCGGCATCTTCTATTCTATTCATGGGTAATTTTGTTTGAAAACAGAAAAACAAATTATGGACCTTATGTAACGAAACATGGAGACATCTATGTAACTGCAGAAAATTATTTTGTTGTAAATCAATCTTGAGAATATCATTTGCATATCAGTGCCCTTAATCTCTTCAAAATGCACTTCTATTATTTTACATAAAGAGGCTTTATGTTTCTCTACCGACTCATTAAATTACAACAAAGAAAAAAATCAGGTTGTTATAGTTTTGCAAACTGGGCTTCTACTTTTAGAAGAAAAACAATGACCATCTTAGCCTTCTAATATAAATCTTGGACATCTTTAGTAATGAACCTACTAGTTGCAAAGCTTATACCATATCTATGATCTGAGTTAATGATAGATTCCCAAGGCAACTTGTCTATGGTACTGGAGCTGACCTTTTTTGTGCAAATACTCCGTTGCATGCCACGCCAAACAAACTATCTATTTCCAGAAAACTACATTCACAAAATGTGTCCATAGATAAACTTTCCCATGCTTTAAAGAATCACTGAATAACAGCTAGGTAGTACAGAGGAGTATTGGCACTCTGTCATGAATGGACATTAGATCATTTAAATCATTGCATTTTCAGGTTTGCAAATTGTAGTAAATCTTTGTTAGAATTTTCTTTTATTTTCCTAGAGCAGTGGGTTAGAGGGCGTCATTCACCGCGATAATAAGTCTTGCTGATATTTGCCATTAGGACAGGTTCAAGTTACAGAACAATCTCCAATAGTGAATAGTGATGCAAAGCTGCTTATATCTTTCCGTTAAACCCAGCATTAGCAGGAGGCGGTAGTAGGCACCTTTATGACGCGGCAGTTTCTGACGAAGTTTGATGGGTGTTTGTGACAAGTAACTATAAATAGTTCATGAATTGTCAAAGTGGAGAGATTCTTTCTTGTCAATTGTCATTTTCTTACTGGGCATGAACCTTGGTGAAAAGGAAGATTTGATTGCTTTTGAACTAGCATCCACCTATGTCCTCCAGATATCCAGCTGCTATAGGTTTCCAGAGAAAAAATGTTTTGGAAACTGATATCTCCAAAGGACCTCTTTGGATATCACCGTTAGAGCAGGATATTCTGAGGTCCTGGTTTTAGTTTTAAAAGAGCTGGAAAGCTGGAAACGGACAAAGGGTTACTTCAGTCAAGCAATTCTAAATTTTCTGGATATGGCAAATCATTCTTTTAGTCACTCATTGTCCTGAGATAGAATGATTGATCAATCATTCTACTACAAGGTAGTTTTAGAATCATTTATTATTGTCTTTCACCAGGCCCTTGTGTTTTTGCAGGAATAGAGATTTTGCTTGTCTAAATAGACCAGCTATCTTCCTGCCTAGTGTCATGCTGATGTAGTTTCTTCTTTCCTATGCAGATGATGCAAGGTAATATCTGGGCAGTTTCTAATTCGCAAGGCGTTACAGAAAGCATAGTACTTGTTCTCCAATTCCAGCTGCAACCTTCCACCCCAGTCTCCAGAGGATCCTTAGATTTCTATCGTACATCATTGTCTCCAAATTTTAAAGGTCTTGGAGTCCTATTAGTTGACAATGATGATATTAACAGAGCTGTTACCCGAAAGCTCCTTGTGAAACTGGGTTGCCGTGTCTCCTCTGTTTCCTCCAGTATCCAATGCCTGAGCTCCCTGAGTACCTCAGCAACACCTTTCCAGCTTGTTGTTCTGGACCTTAACATGCATAAAATGGATGGCTTTGAAGTGGCAATGAGAATTCGGAAAGTTAGAAGCGGTTGCTGGCCTTCTATCGTGGCTCTTACAGCTAGTGCCGAGGATAACATCTGGGAGAGGTGCTTGAAATCAGGGATTAATGGTCTCATCCGGAAACCAATAACACTACAGGCAATGGGAGATGAACTGTACAGAGTCCTTCAGAATAGTTAGCCACATGGTTCTCAATACTCTCTTTGGGGAACTAATGCAGCTGTAATCCTACTTCCTTCCGTTTATTTTACCAGATTTTGTTCATGCCATTATTATACAATCCTGCACACACAAGTTATGTATACAGAAATCAGAAACTTTTATTCTTTTCTTTTTTTCCTTCGGTAAAAGACAGATTCTGATTCAGCATAGAACAGTTAATGCCATTAGAACTGAAAGATTAGCAGCAGATGATCAAAATGTTCAGTTTGGAAATGTTCTTTGGAGCTCACTTATAACGCAGCAGTACAGTTGAGTATTTTCTCATCAATAAGTTATCGACATTTGTATAGCAGTTAGCTTTTAATGTTTTCAGTTAAGATTGCTGTTCATCTACCATTGTCTGTACTAGTTGATTGCTCCACAATAGACATGATTGCGGTTATTGAAACAAGATTACGTGCAGCAGATTGACTACTTGGAATCTTGTTAGGCTAAAGTTTCGGTGCACAAGGAGGAATACAGGGTTTTCTCTCTCCTATCCTCATCAACTGACTACAAAGATTTCTTACTCATTTGTCAAAATATCTTTCGAACTTTATTACTTTTAATATTACATCAACTTATTATACTACTGTTACTCGTTTGTAACCAGATATTACAATAACCTAAAAGACCGTCATAATCTTTCTTAAACAAGTTTAATAAATAAACACATCCTGCCATTTTGTTTTGCAGGATGGAATCTGATAGAGACGATGAGACCACCAACATTTATTCACCTATTGGTGTTTTCACTGTCCATTGTATTTATTCAACAACCCTTTCTGAGCTCTTCCAACTCGTTTGGAAAAAGCTACTAAAGACGACTGATATTTCCTTGGCACAATGGAGAGGGTGTTTTGCAACCAAGGTAAGTAATCTAGAAAGTTTTAATTGGAGTCTATCTTAAAAAGAAAAAGGAAAAAATTAAACTAAAATAGTTTGGTTAAAGGTGTTTGCATGCCCTTTTGCATTTGAATGTTTGTAGAAATCTTTGATTAACAAAAGAATATGATTGCACTGATGGTTGCAGGATTATTATCTTGTTGTTACACCTCCAAGCATGAGTATATAAATTGATTTTATACCCAAAAAAAATATTCATGTTAATTATTAGAATGCACATAGTAGCCAGATAAGATTAAATACATCAATACTTTTAATGAGCCCAAAATATTTTAACTCCCAGAATAATATTAGCCCGTAGAGTAGTGGCTAGACAAAAGAGGTAGCTCTTTCTCGGCATAGAGGTCATGTTAGACAATTGAGCAAACTCTCCTAAAAAATGAGTCATAACAGACCCAAGCAATGTTTATCTAGTGGTCTGAGTAAAAAATTTGCCAAAATATCTATCCAAAAGTCTGTAGGAGAAATCAAACACATAACTTCTATCATGGGCTAGTAGATCTCGACCAGGACCACAAATGATTTATTCCTATTAATTGCTATAAAGGTGGGTGAAATATAATATTTTGACTGTAACTTAATATAAGTACATAACCAGGAACCATATATTTCTACAATGAGAAAAAAAGATAGAAATATCTTACATGCACACTATGAGTGAGTAAAGAGTAGAACTAGGGTAAACTTAAGTTTTCTTTTCTTTTTCTAGATAATAAGTCTATCAATTAATCATATATTGTATAAAAGAGTTAGCCCTCATCCAATATATAAATATAGACAATTTGATCAGCTCTCCTTGTGTAATTTTTATCAACTAGTTGGGTACTAGGGTCTGAATGATGTCGATACCCCTAACAGTTAATAGTGTATAATTATGATTAAAATATTCTTAACTGTTGATAGGGTATGCTCAGAGCCTACGGGCTGGATTATGAGGGTTAAGTCACTTGGCTTGGCTAATAAAATATATTTTATCGGTATCGAAGCAATGAGGCCGACAAGGAGTTCTTGGATGGCCCCAGTGGCAACACAGACAGCCCGAGGTAGAAGGCGTCGAGGTTGATGTGGTCAACGCACCCTTTGCCCCAACCGCATCTTCTTCCACCACCTCGTCTTCGACCCCGATCTCAGCTCCATCGTCTGCTCCGCCCTCACCCGATTTCTTTGAGTTCAAGACCCGACTCCATTGCTAGTGCAAGCTCATTGGTCGAAGACTGACGATGGTGTGACTGATGCATCTCTTCGGCTTCTTGTTTGCCGCCATGGGAGAAGAGAGATGGAGCAAGAGAGGGGATTCTAAAGGGTAGGAAGAGGATTTGCTTAGATAGAGGAGAGGGTATTTTAGTCATATTATTGCCACATGATAATCACATAACAATTTATGGATGAAAATAGGTAACAAAATCATAACAGAAAGGGTCAAGTAAGGTATTTCTAATAGTTTGAGGGGTCATTGTGGAAAAGAGTGATAATTCTAAGGGTGAAAAGAAAATTATCTTTATTTATATATTATTGGGGATACATTTATATATACTCATTTAATATATGATGCTTCTTTCTTATTCAACTATCTAGTGTGTGATTTACTTTTTATTTAACATCACTAATTCGGGGTAAGGTCTATTCACTGAGCCTTTAGCTCATAACTCCTTTTATTTTTCTTTGCTAAGCTCCTAGATATGAGACACCTGATAGTGATTTTTGAGATATCGTGAAGAGATATTTTAGAGCAAAGACGAGGTGAGCTAGACGTAATGCATCCTGATGTTTTGACATGGCATGTGTGAGTTCTACTAGATTATATGGTTAGGATGACTATTGTGGATTTGGATATCAATATGTTAACATATTTATTTGGATGATGGCATAATTTATTTTAAGATGAATTATGTGAGAAGAGGTATATACATGCGTGACGACCTTGTTCATCCTGTAGCATATTGGGTGTGGGCACGTGAGCGTGCACGTGCACATTGGGCGAAAGCATTACAATTCATGGTGGTGCCTCCCCTTCTCGACTGGTGGGAAACCTTCCCCTCCTCGTGTAGATGCCCTCGATGGCATCCAGCATTGCCCTCATACTGGAGTCGCTGACATTTTTGCAGTCAGCCACCTTGGCCACACCACCTCGTGTCTCTATGCATTGTGTAGGGTATGCTAGGTTGTGGGTTGGGACTACTGGTGGTGAAGACCGCTGAGGTGTACCCGTGCTCATCCCTAGTCGAGCTCGCACTTCGCGTGTTGTCCCTACCATCGATGCTGGTCAGCGTGTTGGCCTCGGATGTCGTCGGTGGTGTTTGCCGGCAGCCACTACTTCTCCACCCTCGGCTGTCTCTAGTCGACGGAAGGGAAGGGTGTAGCCCAGCGCAACCTACGATGTGGTGGGTTGGGCTGTGGCCTAGCCCATGTTGGTTGTTGGTTGGACTATGGCCTAGGCTAGGTGGCAAGTTTGGCTTATTTGAGTTGAGGCTTTGATAAATTCTTTAATAATGTTGGATAATACTTAACAATGATAGCAATAAAGTTTCGAATAATCTAATACAAGAGAAAACAGAACAATTGCGTGGTAATAGTTAGAAAAGTTTGTACTATGTAAAGTGTTAGACAGGGTTGTTTTACATCATAGTACTATGTGTTCGTGAGGCAAATTTATGTTTACCAATTGAGATTCGGTTAAATTCAACATTTATAGCATCCTTGTGAACTGAGAAAAATATTAGTTAATAATTAGCATTTGCAGCAAAATCTTTCCTTTAATGTGCGAAGAAATTATAATATATTAATAGGTACAATTATATACTTTCTCCTAACTATGTTTCTAGAAATCCATGAATCAATCTAAACTAGTTTCCACATTTAACGCAGACCATATTAGCCCATCCAAAAGAATCATAGATATAAATAAGTAGAAAAAAAGATTAGATCTTAAGACTTAATTAGAGACTTACCTGAATTGTAAATTTTAAACATCTAACTTATATATTCAAGCCTTATAACACTCGCTATTTAGCCACGCGCATATGTGACTAAATGACATGAATGACACATCACAATTAGGTTTATATTAACCTTTAAACAAACATGTACTAATAACAATCCATTAATTAACTCATACCATCATCTCTCACACACACACACACACACGCACACACATATATATATATATATGACAGAATAATATGAAACAACTATAATATCCGGCAAAACCTACATTGATCATGATAGACCATCAAGTATAAAAATATAGACTAATACGTATAATGTCACCTATTATACAAATCACCATCTAATATTTTGAAATACCAATATATAAAAATTAGTACAACTTGATCACCACATAAAATTTTCATCTATACTAATCTAATTCCTAGCTCACCTCATTTTTGTTATAAAATATTTCTCTACAATATCTCTGATTTGTCATCGGGTGCCACATATCTGGGGATTAGAAAATAAAGTATAATCATACTAAAACAAAAATAAGAAAATGTAACATCTCACCACCAGAGCAAGTTAAGCAAAATTAGACAGAGAAAACAACATATAATTACTCATCCACAATGATAGTATCCTATTTTCCTCACATAGACTTGAATTCTAACTTTCTTCTACATCTCCTCTGCTTTGAGGCTTGCCCAGCAAACGAAAAGACTATCAATATGATGAACAATAAAGAAGCCTTCATCCAAAATCCTCCAAGATGTTTGTACTTCTGCTCCACTCCTCTGCAATTCCCAACTACCCAAATACAATGTCCTTAGGAAATGTGAATCTCCCCCCACAGCTTTGTTTGCCTGAAACAATAGTTCCTCTGCATCTTTACAAACTCTTTTCTTATTGCAGAAATTATAAACTAACAGTAAAAAAAGCTATAATCTTCAGAGGTATACCTCTATCTTCCAAACTCTTAGTATAACCCGGGAGTTCCTGCCGCCCATCAATTAAAAACTTGTACAAAGACTTGACCAAGTAAACCCTAAACATCCTTAGGATCAAAACATCTCTAACCTTGTTCTTTCCGGAACTAAACTAGCTAAAACCCATTAAAACATCTCCAACAGGACTCCAAAACTTTAAATTTGGAGCCCAATGGAGCTCCAATTGGGCTCCAAATGGGGCTTCAAATTTGGAGCCAGTTACAGTGAAACTTCAAATTTGGAGCCCAGCTTCAATACTATTTAACTTTTATAAATGCCAATTTTGCCCTACAAAATCTTAATCCAAAATTTTTAATTCTATATGTATCCTTTATTAAATAATCTAATTAATTAAACTAAATATATAATTAATTTTGCTAATTATTTTTTACCATTAGAATGTTCTCATCGAGAACTTTAAAATGAGTCTAATATTAAATTATTTAAGTTATTTTAAATATTTTATTTATATATCGTGTAGTATAATTTCGATGTTTTTAATTAGAAAAATAGTAATTTAAAATTTTTTGAAACTATTGAATAATGCCTTATTATAAAAATATCAATGAGTTTTCTAACCATATATTTTTTATTAAAAAAATATAATATTAGAGGACTTATTAAGTGATTTAAAATATAATATAATATATATATATATATTATATTAATTAAATAATAAATATAAAGCCATTGGAATGCACTGAGCTCTTAGGCTCCAAATATAAAGCCCTCCCTTAGAGATTCTCTTATAGAAACTACATTAAACTGTGCTGTGTTTCTGACACAATGTCTTGAAAAAAAAAAGTAAAATATATAGGTGTTAAATGAGAATTATAGAGAAAAAGGAACGATCGAATTACAAAATATAAGTTATGATTTATAAAACACAAAATAAAAAAGCAACACCTAAACAATCCAAAACAAAACTGTTAAAAAGTAGAAATTGCACCAGCCGGGAATCGAACCCGGGTCTGTACCGTGGCAGGGTACTATTCTACCACTAGACCACTGGTGCTTTGGTATTCATAAGTTTCATAACCTTCCAGTGATGAACTGCCGTTGCCAATTGTTGGATATTGGATATGGTGTTCATAATCGGAGCTAAGTTCATTCAGCAACCAGAAGACCTTCCTTTGATTGGCAACCCGTTTACCAATTGCATTTAATTCATCACGAAGTGATTTAAAGTAACGCAAATAATCTGAGAAGTTAGATGCACCTATCTTGAGTACTTGAATTATTTTTTAAGGAGCTCGAACTCACGAGCTTGCAAGTTTTGAGCGAAGGCATCTGCACTCACTTTTCGGAATTCAGCAGATGTATTGAGGCCCAGCACTTCTTCAGAGAGAGTGCATATTATGCATGTGATCCAAGCTTCTACAAGTTGCTTGGCATTCCCATAGATAAAATCATCAACTTTTTGACTCTCAATTAAAGAGAGAAGCTGAGTTTTCCACAAGAGATACTTCCTTTAGACTAGTTTTAAGGGAACTAAATTGGCAAAATTCAAGGTTGATGGACATGGGTATTACTTTGCGAAGAAGAAGAAGAAGATGAAGAAGCCAACTATGGGTCTATTTTGGAGTTATCCCATCTAGGAATGCAAAGGTAGTATTATGATGTCTGAATTGATCTCCCATTGATCAGTCTTGCACACATAATTATAGAGGCTTTTAATCTTCCTCTGAGTTACACAAAACACAAAACGTTTTTAGATTTTTGCTGATCTAAACATAGAAAAAAGAAATCCTAACTAATGCCTTAATTGTTGATGTCAATCTGTTGCAGAAATCTTAGGCCGGGAATCTTCAATCTCTTGGAGAGATCTGAGGCTTTCAACCATGATGGAAACTGCACAATTTGTTAGAGAGATTATAGGCTAGATTTGTCAATCGAACTTCTAAACCATTGAATAGGCTTGTGCTGAGTCTGCTGCAGCAGAGATTTTTAACATTCTTCTGCTAATATGGAAGCTCTTGGAAAGACTGGGTTGTTACACTACAAGATAGATGCAAGATAAGGGAGCTCTTCCTTGAGGTTAGCTCCTTCCTTTGGAGGGGGGTATATTTGGTGCAATCTCTGTCAAAGCCAACCCTTCAATCTCTTAGGCAATAGAGAGTCAGAAAACTGTGAAGCACCTCTTCCTCAGTTGCCAGTTTGCTCGTGCTGCATGGTTTCACTGGCAGGGCTTGCTTTAAAGCTCGATGGCCACCCTTCTCCTGGAGCTCTCATCTCTCTTCAACTAACTTGGCCTAAAGAGTCTTTGGAAGAAGATGCTGGAACTGGATCGATTGGGCCATTCTCTCCATTGTTGACGAATGCTTAAGCTGGTGGTTATCCTTGTTTTCCTAACCTCACTCAGAGTCCGTTATGCGAGTCGGCGTAATAACACTGTAGCTCATATCATAGCCTGCTTTCATTTGGACCTTATCTGTACTCGTGAATTTCGATGAATCTAGTAGTAATAACAATAATAATGTTGTTCTTTTGATTCCAGACAACTTGCATTGTTTGCCTCCATCAGACATCACTCACGAGAACTAATAGCAGTTAAAAAATGAGGACCAATGCTGAATAATTGAGAGAGAGGGAGAGAGAAAAGGGACCACTAGAGTTCCCAAAGATCAAAGAATTAAGCATGGCCGAACAGTTTGACCCACCATTAAAAAGAAAAACCACTCAATAGCTGAAGCATGCGTCGGCAAGAATGTAAAAGAATGCGAAAAGAAATACGACTCAAACTGATGGTAAATGATCGCTCTGCAATTCTTTCCCTTCAAGCTTTTTCAGGGTAAAAAGTTATTTAGAACACAATTATGAGGCCAGCCTTATTTCTCGTGTAACTCCTCCGACAACGAGATTAGAATTCAGTTGGAAATTTTTTCTTTTCTTTTCTCTTTTGTGCAGGATATCTGATAGAAATACTCATATAAGAAGCAACTTCGAGAAACAGAGTGTTATGTTATAAAGGAAGTCGGATATATGAAGCACCTTGATTAGGGGTGAAAACGGGTCGGATTAACTCCGACCCGATCCGCTATCCGACCCGACTCGGATCGGATTCGGATAAAAAAATTCTATCCGACTCGGATTCGGATTCGGATACGGATAGAATTTTTTAAAAAAATTCGGATACGGATTCGGATACGGGTCGGATAAATTTTTCGGATTCGGATACGGATATCGAATATCCGTTTATCCGCATATTTTTTTAAATAATTTACAGTTTTTAGTTTGCTTATTTAAATAGTAAGTATTAATATTATTACTAATAATATGTTATATATTATTTATATAGATTAATTTCTCTAATTTTATATATTTGACATACAAAAAAAAATTTTATTGTAAAACTCTTAATAATTTTGTGTTAATTATATTTAAATAAAATATTATAATTATTTTAAATTTAATTAATATCTGTTTAAGATCCGATCTTTTATCCGAAAATTATCCGTATCCGTTTAATCAGGATATGGTTTTAAATTTTGCTATCCGTCTAATATCCGTATCCGAATCCGTATCCGAACTAAAAATACGGATCCGGATATGGGTTGAGCACTATCCGATCTGTATCCGATCCGTTTTCACCCCTAACCTTGATAGATAGATCTCCCCCTATCCATGAGAGTAGAAAATGCGACCAAAAAGGAGGTTCGTTTTTCTTTGTAACTTTATCCAGGTAATCATAACTTATCCTAGCAGGATAAAACACAAGGACCCAACTTTGATACGGCCGAAGGGCTTTTTTAATCTGCCACCCTTGTTTGTTTCTTTTTTCCTTTCATGATGTAAGGTCGTAAGGTTCTAAGATTAGCGTGTTCAATAATTCTGGATTACTTTATAAGACATTTGGTGCGAGTAATTTGATAGCCATGGTGGTCATATAAAAATTATTGCTGAGCTCATGAGACCAAGATCTGCCAATAAAAGGACGGATAAATTCAAATTTGAATCTTATCCTGGCTGAAACAAAAGACCCAGAAGAGATCTACGAGATGAGCATCCAAAGGAACAGGAGGTTGCAGCAATACTCACAGTGGAGTTCTGCAATGAATAATACTGAGGAGTTAATGGACATAGTGTGGCAGAAGAGATTTTAATGTGCTATAACTCCCATCACCAAAAGATCACATGAGAGAGCCTAACTTCCCAACTCACCCCCTCATTTAACCACCACTGTATCCAACTTTGATTGCCCTCTTAAAGGCTTCAACTACAAGGTCAACATCCAAGCAGTGAAGCTGGATTGCTTCCATAAATGCCATGGCCAACGGCCCATATAGGGATTCAGAGAAAAGAGAGAAAAAAAAAAGTCAAATGAACCAGTGAAACCTTTCTTTTCTTCTATTCTTCACCATTTGATCTTTCTGCTGCCGGTAGCACTCTTGTATCTAAACTTGTGTAACCATTATTAGCTGCAATCGAGTTCACGTGGATGTCACTCCATGCACCTATCTTTTTGAGCTTTTGATATCCAGAGACAGAGTACCCTGTCATGCAAAAGCAAGAGCAACATGATGTGGAAACTCAATATGTTTAAGTCTTTGTTTGATATCTCCATGATGCCTCCACATATGAGTTCGGAAATGATCACTGTATGTTTATTTAGTCAGTGGAAGAACTTATTTGAGTAATTAGTGCCTCATCTTTTATGAACCTGATTTGCATACTAAAATGCCTCTACCTTGTTAAATATGTTCGACATAAATTAACAACTACAGAGATGAAGTAAGTAGTTCAGCCACTGAAGTTGTTG
Source organism: Typha angustifolia (assembly GCF_048772165.1). NCBI lineage: Eukaryota > Viridiplantae > Streptophyta > Magnoliopsida > Poales > Typhaceae > Typha > Typha angustifolia. The sequence continues at coordinate 11,988,071 of NC_133245.1, read as the reverse complement.
AGAAGTTATTCAACTCAAGATCCACTTTTGCTGAGAATAAGTGGTAATGAGGGAAACAAATAAGAAACAACGTAAATGGAATCAGAGAACAGAGACTAGTCAAGGATGTAGTCCATAATAGGAACGTGGGAACTTATCTCAACATTATACAAATCAGAATCTTCCCCGAGAACAAGAAAATATACAAATCAAAACATTGTTAAAGTACATCGTAAGAGATGGCTTGATAACAGCAGGATAGCTTAGAAAATAATGTTATCATGCATGTGTGAACTGGAGACAGGAGTACCTTGTTGTGATTATAATATGAACTTGCAATAGGTCTACTGAACCCAGAAGGCATGAAGAACTGCAAGAAGATTCTCTGTTTGTTTGTGTGTGGCATAAAAGAATGATCTCCTCAAAAATTGTTCTGGAAAAGTATTGAACTGGAGTGGATAGCAGGTGAGCTATTAAACTAGACAGCTATAAGACTGTAACCACTATAGAAATGACCAAGAATGAAAAGTAGTAATAATAATAATAATCTTCATTTCGAAGATATGAAATGTAACTATAACTATTGTAATCAAGAGTAGCTGAAAGTCTGACCAAATAGGCAAAATGAGAAATATTTCTGTAGAAAATTCTTGTGAGTATCAAACTGTACTAAATGTAATACCAAACAGTACCTAGTAATTTTACAATGTTCTTCATGCATACTATGTTGCACATAATGTATAATAATGTGCTAATGTAGTCCACAGGAATCTCATGAGCTACACACCTTGAAAAGAAAAGGAAGCAACTGGAGAGTCAGAATCCCAGCAGTATAATAGATGAAATGACACTTGAACAAATTGTTGTCTCATATCAATAATAAAATTCTTTCCTGGAAATGTCTATCGTTATATGCATTAAATAGAATTTTATTTCGTGTAACATTCAATAGATTGTGGAGGAATAAATTCTAAATCTAAGATAGAGATTTCAAGAAGTATCAGCATATCAATTTCAATGACTTCCATAACATATAACATTGTCCAAGAAAGAGTACTAATGGTGAATCTGTCTTATGGTAAATAGTATATTTTTTTAACAGGAGTTATATACATTCAGAGTTAGATTTGCAGAACCTTCAAATGAAACAACACTACCAAACTCTAGGTTTATCACTCAAACCTTTGATGAAAAAATCCCAATTTCCAAACAACTCTCTCTTTTTTCCTTCTACACTAAAAGAATATGCAGTAACCTGACCTAATTACTGCATATGCCACTCCATACAATCCTCAAAATCCAGACTACTTGCACAATCCAACAAAGCATTCTGCTGCTGCTCATACCGACAAATATAATTCAAACCAACAAGCAATTCACATATAACAGCTTCTGCTTTCTCCCTATCAGCAAAATACAATGTTTGCAGAAGTAGAACACTCCCCTTCAAAACAATCTGCTGCTGCTCAAAGTTGCGCTCGGTCTGCCACCGGATCATATTGTGAGCCATTGGCGCAAGCCAGACCAATATTTTCTCGAGTGCTTCTTTCCAGTCATGTGCAAGAGGAGCATCATAAATAGCCAAATTCTTCACATAGGACTTGAGACTCTTCCTCAAACCCATCCTTAAACTAGAAGGCAGCATTTGGTAGAGATCATCCCTCGCCTCTTCTCCAACCAGATGCGGGTAACGGAGTAACTTCTCTATGATAATTATGACATTCGCATAATGCAAAGCAAGAGCTGAACCACCAATCGTAGAGGGTGGCGCAAACATAGTCAACCTACTCTTTGGCCCAAAGTGCAATTTTTTTCCACTCTTGCTGCTCTCCCTCTGTCCCTGTTCACCACTGGGGGGGATCAAAGTGCCTGTTTCAGCATGGCTCAGGCAACTCTCATTCTCAAAATGCTCCTCACTATCCAAAACGGAGCTGCTCAAGCTGAGGCACTCCATGAATAGTCTCCCGGGGCTCGCCCCACAATGGAGCCGGAGTCCATCCCTTGGTAAATACTTCTTCTCAATCTCGACCTCTGTTTTTGATTTAATTGCCCCCGAATTGGGCACAATTTGCCCCGAAAGTGGTCCTCTTTGATCTGGGAAAAGGCAATGTAATCCAAGAAGCGTTTCCCCAAACACCAACCGGATGCGGGAATGGATGGCGCAGACTGCCCGGGATAATAAAAGAACAACCTTGTCGTAGGTCTGGTTCCAAAGGGATGCGTCCCGGAGGTGGCGAACATCCTGGCGCTGCCACCTGATCTTATGCTCCAACGTGCGGCGGGTTTCGTCGTTGACCGGAGTTGGGGGAAATCTTTTGGCGGATTGCTCGAGCTCCGCAAGGACTTCAAGCTCGGCGTACAGTGCGGCGGTAGACCCAGCGAGGCGCTCCATTTTCCGGACGATGGCGTTGGCGTCAACGTCGCGGGAGAGGAAGAGGAGACCAGAGGGGTTGACGTGGCCGGCGAGGAGGTCGGCGTAGACGTGCTCGAAGCCGAGGAGAGCAGGGTGGGAGCAGCGTCTGCCGAGGCGAGAGGCAACGGAGGCGACGCGGTTGAGGTCGTCGAGCTTCTCGGCGAGGGCAAGGGAGAGGAGGAAGGGGTCATGGGATGAGACGAGGAGGCGGACGCCGTGTGAGGAGAAGGTTTCTGACCGGAGACGAGAGAGCTCCGAATCCGATAGGGAGCGGTAGAGATTGACGGCGCGGGACATGGCGTTGGCGACCTCGAAAGATAGTATCCCAACCTTGGTGGCGGCGCCATCTCCGGCTCCCGGAGCCGGAGACGGCTTCTTGGTCTTCTTCTTCTTGGCGGTAGTGGTCGAAGACGAGTGGTCAAAGGAGAAGGCAGTCCGCATCTTGTGGATTAACGGGTCAGCCACCATTCTCGGCTTTGACCAAGCTAGAAGCGCGAAAAACAAAATAATAATTCAATTTTGGAGAGAAAATTCTCAAGATCTAGGGCTCGTTTTCAAAATTCAAAACACGGGTCTTGTTCCTCAGGATAAAAATTAGAGACCTGAAAGGCGAAATCAGTGCAAGATTTGAAATCTCCAACTCAAAAGGACGAGAAAGAAATCGAAGAAGAAGACCCAATCCCCATTCCGGCTCCCGACATCTCGATCTGGCATCCGGGGTTGAATCATCTGCTCTAGTCTGCAAAATTTGAACGCCAGAAAACCAAAAATGGCTCCTTTATCTTCTTCGCTGTAGGTAATAATAAAGAGCAATAAATGGGGGAAGAGGCGAGAGCTTAAATGAGGGGAAGAGGAGGGAAGCAGATCAGAACAAGAGGACAAGAGATGAGAGCTTGGCGAGGTGGGTAAAAGAGGAGAGAGAGAGAGAGAGAGAGAGAGAAGAAGAGAGAAGTGGAGTAGAGAGATGAGGTTCGTTGGAAGGGTTTTTAATACTAAGCTTTTAATTTTTTTTTTTCTTTTTATCATTACTTTTTATTTTAAATTTCTATAGTACGATTAAAGCGATGCCTTTCGGGAAAAAGAGAGAGGATTCCCTACAAAAACGGTTGCAGGAAGTGTACGTCCTGGACCTACTTCGGCCGTCAAAACTTATATAAAAGTTGGAGAATCCGAGAAACATTCGTGCAGTCTGGGATGCGGACGATCGGAGACGTATGTTAAGGGAAAAGGATGGCAAGCTTTTAATATTACTATTTTTTTATTAAAAAAATAACCTTTTAATATTATTTCGTAGTATTTTCTCCCCTTTAGCTTTTTTGACTTTTGGTTCGGTTCGGTGGACTAGTTGGTTGACATTTCTTGTCGTCCGATGATGAGAAGTCTCACCCTCTCCTCACCGGGAAAGAGTTATAAATTTGCTCTCTTTTTTAGCTTTTGCTCGTATTTACATAAAATAAAATAAATATAACTAAATTTAGGATTATATTTTATTATATTTAATTAATCTACGAGACAAATATAACTAGATTTAAAAAAATATTAATTGCTTGTCTCATAATTAAACATCAATTGCAGTGTTCATTTTAATTTGGATAGTTTATAAGAACTATATATATTTTATTCCAATTCGGTTTAAGCAATAGGGTGGCCAAAATGCTTTACAATTAAGTTAATTAGTTTAGCTTCTTATTAGGTAGCTAGAGTGTGAGAATGTCATTTAACTTTTTAATAAAATAAAAAAATTAAATATCATCCTGCGTAGGAGAATATTGATTGTGATCTCGTCCGAACTCATATATAAAAGTTTTACACAATGAAAATGACATGATAAGAACTATCGAGTTAATTTACTCGCACATATTTGACGATGCATTAAGACATAGCAGACTTACTTTAATTTTGGCAAATTATAGTTTAGAAATTTGATTACCTCATACACTTTGACTTTAAACAATTTTGTTGTGTTTGGACACAATGAACACTTAGATAGCTCTTTGGAGCTCAAGCTTTGTCAATTAGAAGTACATTAGGTTGAGAGATTGCAACATGTTTACTACCCTCTAACTATACCAACTCCACCATCTATTTTATCTTATTATTTTCTCTGTCATAAAAGTTATATCCACTGTCAAACCATATCAATTAAGGATCCCAAGAAAAGGGACCATTGATGATGTTCTCAGTGTGCACTTTGAGATATATTCCTTCTAATTTAAATGGAACAAATAATTTAGTTGAAGACTAAGATAATTTATTCATGGCACTATATTTATATTTTATTTATGATTTTAGAGGGGAGTTATTCTTATTCATATGATTTGTGTTTGATTGCATTACTAAGATAGAGAGTGTAATAATGACCATGGATAAAATAATGTTAAATTTAAATTAAATATGAAAAATATCCTTAATGTTTTTAGAAATGTATTAGTGCTTTTACTATTAAAAATATTTTAGTAATTATCTATGTTCCTTCTCCTTTATTGACTAGTTAAGGGATACACTTTGTCATTCTTTTGATCACGTTATTTTATAGAAACAGTATGCTATTAGACATTTGAAGTATCAAATATTCAATTTTATTATTATGTTAGTATCTTTGTTTTTATTATATGGAAACAATGTTCAAAAGGACTTACAAACTAATATTTTAGCCAACGATGGCCGTGCCACAGGCACGGACCGTGCTGACCACCGGCCGGCACAGCACGGCACTTGCCAGCCGTGCCGTAAGAAAAAGAGGTAAAGGATACTCACATTTGTCATTGTAGTCGTCGTCGCCATCGCCGTCGCTCACCGATCGCCGCCCACTTCGTGCCCTAGCCCTTAAGAGATTCGAATCTGAATTCGCAACTTAAATTTTAAACCCTCTCTCTCTCTCTCTCTCTCTCTCTCTCTCTCTCTCTCTCTCTCTCTCTCTCTCTCTCTCTCTCTCTCTCTCTCTCTTGGAGGCTAGGGCACAAAGCGGGCGACGATCAACGAGCGGCGGGTGCATAAATACTGGTCAAGCAATATATATAATGAGTTGACGACCCCTAGAATTTACCATTGTCGAATAAAGTATCTATACCTAAGATTACTTATGCTCGACAATTGCTAAAAAAGATCAGTAAAACCTAAACTGACTATAATATACTCGATGCTATTTAGCCCCTACTGCGGCACATGGACAGATGATAGAATATAAGATGTGTTACCTACTAAATCACAACACCAATAGTTAGGGAAATATTAACCATATTAAAATATTCATTATGGACCAAAATTATATATTATATTAAGGGGTCACATGAGAGGATGTTAAACCATATTTTGAGTTGTACTAAATTTAGGAGGTGTTTAACAATAAACCATAAATTATGTTATAAATAAGGGATTCCTAATCGATAGATAGGAGTCCATTAAATCCTCAACCAAATTCAAAGGAGCTAGAACTTACAACCTTAATTAGTTGAATTCATTGACTAAAATATTAGGTAAGAGTAATTGACCAGTCTAACAATAGGAAATGTATATAAGATTTAGTGTAGGATGTGGACTCCTCAGCGATTTTTGCGTGTTGAATTCTATTGATTGTGACCCTAGGGAATTGAAAACAAAGGAAGGCCAAACAGGCAGGATGATGCCACGTAAAACGTTTTTATAGAGTATTTGTAATGAATGTGTTTATAAGCATAGTCTTTATAAATTTTCCAACTAGATGTAAACAGTTAGAAAGAAGACTTTCTTCGCTCAAATTTGGAAGCATCAAATAACGTGTGAAAGATATATATATATTACATGTATATAGCATGCCATATTGATTCATAGAAAGCTTCTTATTGAATATCTTTGTCACGAACTTTCTTCTGTACCGGCCCCAACTCTGCTAGGGTTTGGCACAAAGATTTTCCTTTTCCTCCCAGAGGGATTTTCTCTCTCATTATCGCTTGAAGGGGAAGGGAGCAGTGTTCTTCCTGCTCTCCTCTCCTTTACATCCTACATTTTATATATTTATAATTTTATATCCTATATTTTTAATATTTATAAATTGCACCGTATGTTTCATGATGTGTATGTACAACACTCCTTATATTATTTTAATGCTACCACTATATAAATACTATTTTGTCAAGCTCAATAAGTTTGTCTATTAAAATGACTAAAATGTTCTTATTTTTTTTTCCTACGGTAGAATGATACTTCTTCTTTCACCAAAATCTCAAAACTAAAATAGAAGAAAAATATTGTCCCAAAGAAGGGCAACGATGAGCTACGTCTATAAACAGTGGACTAACAAGAGATCACTGAATGATAAACAAAGTGAGATGGAACAAAGAGATAAGGTTCTGAGATGAGAAGATGAGTTTAGGTCGAATAAAAATATTTGTATATCTTTCTTAATGTAATAAATTTAACCTAAGTGTTTGATCAAATTCAATTACTATACCTAACATCAGGGTGTGTTCTATAAATATTTTATAAAACACAAATTGCAATTTAAAAAATATAAATCACAAATACATGAAAAAGGTGGGGGCATTGGATCCAAATTTTCCTAATAAAACACAAAGAATATGTACCCCCACAAGGACCACTCCTTTCCATCCATGTTTAAAATTTAGAATACTGAAGCACAAATCATTTTCATCTTCTAAAATCCACATTTCATAGAGCTTTCCTTTCTTTTATTTTATTCAAACAAACAAGACTAGTCTCTCTCTATCTATATTATTTGAAAATATATTAGATGAATATATCTTCTCTTTTATCAAGGTTTGTTACACTAGTAGTGATAACTATATCGTAGTTCATGTTTGTAAAATATCGACCGATTTGAGTAACCTCTTAATAAAACCCTACGGCTACCGACTTTTATTAAAAATAAAATAAAATTCCACAGGGATATATTATATATATCAATTACTATCACAATTATTTTGAAGCACCGTGTCCAAATTGGTCGCCAAACCTCAATTCACACTATGCAACTGAAGTAGTCAAAAAGGATCGAAGTAGCTTAGCTTGACCTTCCACCCTCATTTTCATCTTCTTATATATCTCCTATTCCCTTGGATTTATACCTTAGTGGAGAATATTATCATTTTAGGATGACTACTCCAACCCTCTCCTATCTGATGCTAACTACCACTTGAACTTTTCTTGTCTTCATATATATATATATCTCTCTCTCTCTCTCACTTGGCCTTTTCATTGCTTAGATATGAAACCAATGTATGTTTCTTTTGTCAGGTTGTGTAGTGGGATTTGGTGCTCTGAGCTCTGAATTCAAAATGGCATATGTCATTTGGAATGTTGAAAAGAATTGAGCTGGTGGAAGGTCACAGCCATGGTGAGATATGCATGAAAGAATATGAATTAATTATATGATAGATTCTTCAAAAAATTTCCAATAATAATAATAATAATAATAATATGACAAACTTTTAAGATCTAAAAGGAATTAACTAAAAGAATTTCCAACAATATAATTAAGCTGGATTTGGAGGAGGTTTTTTCTTTTCTTTTAAGGGGTTTATAGATGAGCTCAAAAATGGTTTTGGGCCCTACTTAGGTCTTAATGGATGTCACTTAAAAAGAAAATGTTTTAAAGATTTACTATATGGGATGATACACAAAATGAGACTTTTATTCTAATAATAATTATTGTTATATTTACTTGTATTTTAAATAAAAGTATAATAATTAATTTTGATATGACAAAATAAATAAATAAATGGAAAACAAGTTACTTATCTTTTATGAAATTACGATAAATAATCTTCGATTTAATATAAAGTAGATTGATGAGATAACTGTTAAGAGTAAATTGACAATTGAATTAGTGTGGTATAAAATATAATTTTAAAAAATAGTATTTATATTTTAAAATAAAGTCATTTATTAGATTTTAGGGCACCTAGTCCCCCTAACAACATGCAAGTTTGAATAACCTTAAGTTTGGGGCCCAAGTTGGCCAGGCCCATAAGGCTTTGGGAGCCCTTGGTCAAAGTCAAGGGCTTAATAGTTATGTATAGACTCAATTTATATGATGGCCTATTTCACTCCCAACAGCAGAGGTTGCGTCTAAAATCTAAACTCATAGGGCTTGTCTGGTTTGAGGCTAAGTCTTGGTCTTATTTTTATAGTTTTAATTTTTTAGAGATTAAACTTTGTTGATAAAAATAATAAAAAGATATTTGATTACTGAACTAGATTAAGGGTCCCTAAACTAATTCAGAAGATACCTATAATAATAGAAAAAATATATAATATCTCAAACAAGAAATTTTTCTATATATATATTTTTTTTTGTGTGCTTATCTATTTTTATTTATCCTATTCAAATAACATAATATTTTGAAATATTCGTTAGCTATCTACTTATTTAAAATAAAAATGTAAATAATATTTATGTATTTTTGTTTGAAATTTTAGAAGGATCTAATTATGCTCAAAATATTTTGAGTTAGCTATATAATGTTTTAGCCAAGGTTCCCAAGTTCAGCTCATTTCGAGTGAGATCGGACGACCTTGACCTCAGGTTAGTTTTTTTTTTTGTTTCTAATTCCTTTCTTTCTCTTTTTTTTAGGTACTGTTGTTGCTTCACCACAACTAAAGTGATAGTGTGCTACTAGTGTGGTGAAGCAGCAGCAGGTGCTGCTGTTGATAACCTGAGAGAGATAGAGAAGGGTGGAATGTGGAACGTGGAATGTGGAAATTGGAAAGAACTAAATACAAAGAATTGAAGAGGGTTTTATTTTCATAAATTTTTAATTTTTTTATGTTTTATTTTGATTTTGATTTATATTTTTTAGTTACAAAGTTACAGTGAAAAACATAAAATATGAATTGCTTCAAAAGAGAAATTATATAATACTAACATTGGATGGTAATATTGCAGCATTATTGGACAAGATAAAAAGACTTGTTAAATGCAACTAATGTGGAAAGAAAATGAGTGATAGTATCAACTATTTAAAAAAAATATTTGGCTAGAAGTCAAGGAAATATAGCAGCTTGCACTTAGGAGTCTTTAGAAGTTAGAAAACAGATGATGACTCATATAATTGGCAAAAAAAATGATAAACAATCTACATAATAGAGAGTCAATGATTCATGAAAAATTAATACATAATCCTGTACATAATAATAATGATAGTAGTGAGCAGAATTGGGAGGATGATGAGGAGAGACAGATGATGAGGATAATAAAAAAGATAAAAAAAAATATGCCTAAACATAAGGAAGATATGAAAAGAAACATTGGTGATTTAAATAAGTTCATATATAGGGAGATAGAGAATATGGAGGCAGCACATCTACCCTTAGAACTCCTGGTGTTACAACAGAGTAAAAATTTTGGACCAATGGATACATATTTTCAAAAAAATAATTTATACACAAATTTTCATCAAGATAGCTCTTAAAAGAATTAAAAATACAAAGAAATACATTGGTAGGATTATCTCTAAATTTTTTTCTACAAATATATTTCTTTCAATGTAGTTGATAATTTGTGGATGTTACTGCTCATTTCAAGAATGATATAGTAATAATTGTAACGCCCCTGCCCGACATAGGCATGTGCGCGCCTACGCGCCCACGCGCCCACACGGCACGTGCGACATACGCAACAGGTCAGGCGGGGCCCATCATGCACAGATACTCTCCTATGCACATATAATCATGACATCATCAAATAAAACCTGCTAACATATCTATGATCACATAATCCATCACCAAATAAATATGTTAACATATGAATATCCAAATCTATAATAATATACACTAGACTACTACATAATCTAGTAGGACTCACACAGGCCACAACAAACCATTAAGATACAACTAATACAAGAGTACACTTGATTCGACCTGTATTATACAAATCATCGTCTAATACAAAAGAGTACAAATATCAAATACTGGTACAACTCAATTTCTATATAAACTATCATCTATATCGTCTCGCATCTATAGCTCACCTCATCATCGCTCTAAAATATTTTCTCAATATATCTTAAGTCGCTATCACGTACCACATACGTAAAGAGGTTAGAAAATAAATAAATAAAGTCATGAGCAAAAAGCTCAGTGAATAAACCTTACCCCGAATCAGTGATGCCAAACAGAGAGTAAATCATGTACTGGATAATATAAATCAGAAAGAGCATCATGCCATGAATGAATATATGAATATATCCTCAATAATATATAAATGAAAAGTAAATAACATGTCATAACTGATAAAAGTATATAATTCTCGACAATAAGTAAACAAATCTCCATGTCATATTATTATGATAACTCTCCCTCACATATGACACATAATGCATGCCGACTATGATCATGCTATGATATCAAATGCAACCATATATGATGTATATTGACCACTCGATAATTAGGTAATCAGATGATAATGAAATCATATGCATTTCTCAATATCTCAGTCACATCTCTATATGTTATCATCATACTAGACCACTGTACATAGTCAACACCCGGTACCCGGTCTCAATATCATATCCGAAGGCTCAGAGCATACCCCACCACCCGCAAGAGTGTCTCAAATATAACCATACCTCGCCACCCTAGGGTATCAACATCCATCCAGATCGGGGACCCTCCTAGCTGATAGAAACCTCGTGAGGATAACTCGCCACATATTCCATGACAAACGGTATGTGTTTGAATGTCTGCTGCGCACACAGACTAACGACCTCGGACGTAAGGCCAACAAGATTGCGAATTTGTCGAGCGATCAATCATCCACCAAGCGCGTCCTAACCCTTGCGCCCACTCGGGTATCCTCACGCTTTCTATCAACTTTTCTATCAATTACATGTTATGATTTCCTTCTAAATGACAGATCATATGCATATATCCAGTATGATAACGAGTCAATACATAACATGAATTTAAGTAGAATAGGAATCAAGAGAAAAATAATGCAATGTAGTCTTCAACCATGTATCTAACACATGCATACTCCTATTAGTCTATCACATGCACACTCATGCTAGAGATCATCTCGATATAAAATTATAATCGTATAATTATCTCAATTATCTCTATATATCACCAATGTATTCATATCCTAGATCAGCCTAATCAAATGCATGATAAAATATACTTAACTGAAATCATCTCTAGATAAAGTCATATAATCATGTTAGAGGCCAAAACATGCATATACAAAATATATAATATATCCTAATTTGAGAAAGGCGTCTAGGGGGATAAGACTACTCATAGTTTGATCAGAAGACAGGAATCACGCATCTCTCACGTTCGTCAGTCAAATATCAACTCATCGTTAGGATCCATGGGGTCTCACATAAAGGAGTTCGAGGTCTGAAAATATTTAAGTACCATGAAGTTAGTCGTTTATCTAATTAGAATTAATTCAAGTAAAATATAACTGTTTATTAGGTTTAGAATCACTTCTCTTTTATTTTCGATTACATAACTAGGTATATATTATAGATACGATTCAAATACTATAATTATATTATTATCATAACATGCTAGTTATAACATAAGGAGAAATGTTTGTTTCTTTTTATTTATAATATTTTAAATATATAATTATAAAGTAAAAGCTAAATAATTATAAATAAGATATAAGTATAGATAAGTTTTATTTTATAATAAATTTATAATTCTTAGTCTATTTTGATTAATCACAAATTATATATAGTATTTACTTAATTACGCCAAAGAATAAATAAATTAATTAATTAACAAGACTAAGTATCTTATTCTACACACAATAGTATATAATAAATTGTTAAAATTACTTAAAATTCATAAATCTAATATAAATAAATAAATATAAGTATTACCTATATTTATGCGTAATAGTTATAACCTCATTAATCATTAATTATACTAATTAAAATTAATAATCATCATGTTGAAGAATATATATATTATTATGAACATAATTAATGTCTAAATAATTTATCTACATTAATTAAGGAACTAATACCTAATTAAATAAATAAACCAATATAAAATAAAGTAGATAATAAAATAATTTATCTGCATTAATCATCATGTTTTAAGTTTTAATTTACTAGTTACTTTTATTCATAAATATTTAAAAATTTAAATTCTTATAAATTTTAAATTTCTACAAGGTATTTTTTATTAATCCAAGATTTTAATTTTTCTACAAATATCAATAATGATACTGAAGTATTGTTGGAAGTTAGGAAGGCAATCAGTAGGCTTGAGCTCGATATTTATAAATAAATCATTTGCGATAAAGAAGTGAATTATGATTCAATTAAATAATTTTATTATTATTTGTTTCAAATTTTAATTTTTAATAAAATCAGTATGCAATAATATATTTCTGATTTCAGATAGAAGGATATAGATTGAGAGCTGAGTAATTAAGTATTGCTAAAGTTGTTGCAACTAATCTCATAACACTTTAGCTAAATGGTGGTCTATCTATGGATGAGAGGAGACATCAAATTTGACACTAATAGCAAATAAGAGTTTTAAGCTAAACTGTGTCTTCACCATAGTATAAAAGAAATTGAGCTACTTTTACCTTAATTAAAAAAAAACACGCAATCGATTGAATGAAAAGATTAGAGAAGTTAATTTTTTGTCATTATAATATGAGATTGAGGAAGAGAAATTTAAGAAAAATGATAAAAAATAAACAATTGATTGATTTAAATTATATTTTTGATGAAGAAGACCCCTTGATTCTATGGATCAGAGAAATAGAGAACGTATTATTAGATGACAAAAATAACGCATAGTTAAATGAGATATTAAGGGAGACTACAACAAGGGCAAATGCTGGTACGAGTTATTCAGCAGTGAAAGATACTATACCTACTAATACTAGTCATAATCATGATAATACACTTAGTGGTGAGATCGTCCCATCTACATTTGTTGAGGAAAGTCAAGGAGGCATAAGGATTGAAGATAGAAATTGAGGATGTACATATATATTAACAACGTCGTCATAAAAATATTGCTTCTTATAATTATGGTACATCAAGTATTTACTATTTAGAGTAATTTTAGGATTCATATGCTAGTTATTATGTTTAGTATCTTCAATATTCTCGGACACAAGATCTATATGCTAGTTATTATTCTCCCGAGACACAAGTCACACAATAAGATATATACAATATGACTAGTACGATGAAATCTCTTTTTGGAGTATTAGGCCTCAAACATCATATTTAGAAACTTACGGTGATTATGAGAATGAAGACTATAGAAATTTACGAGAACTAGCTCGATATTCATCAAAGATTTAAATTTTAAATAAGTTAATATATTTTTTAAAAGTTTTTAGGCTTCATATGTAAGTAATTTTTATTCTTATTTTTCTACATTTTTGAAAATTTTTCTACATTTTATGTCATTTAGCTCGATACGAACGGGCATTGGATATATATTATTTTCTCGAAGGGCAGATGCCAATCCGTTGGATATGTATTATTTTCTCAGGGGGCAGATACCGACCTCGATTCCAATACTGGAAATCTTAGATTTAGGTTGAAATAAAACAATTGTATTTTAAAATATGCGTAAAAGAATGCATCGGCCGTACTTGTTGCAAACGTGCAAAGACAAAAGATTCATCCGCACGTGCCCACCATTCTCTTACTGTGGTTCTGTTCGACGAGACGAGACGTCGACACACATTCCCGGTTCGTCATCAAAACCCTTTCTCCCTCTTCTCGGTTGATTACTCTCTCATGGCGACGAACCCACCGAAGCCATGGAAGGCAGAGTACGCCAAGTCCGGTAGGTCTTCTTGCAAGTCTTGCAAGAACGCAATCGCCAAAGACCAACTCCGCCTCGGCAAGATGGTTACCGCCACCCAATTCGACGGCTTCATGCCCGTACCCACTCTAATCCCTATCTATTACTTAGCATATTTGCTCTGATGTCTTTTTCAAGAAACCCCATTTCCTACATTTCCTTTCCCTCGACCGCTTTGCTGTCTGACGGGTTACGGGTTTCTTGGGAATATGTGATTTTTTTTTCTGATTGCAAAAAAAAAAAAAATGTTCCTTTTGGAATTTATGATGTGTTTTTGCCTGAATGTCGTTTTATTTCGGGAAATTTTCCTGTTTATTATGCAGTTTTTGTTGATGCATGCAGGGTTTTGTCGAGATATTGTTGTGTTTGCCGTTGTGACTAGAAATAGTTCAATCCTAAAAGTGGAGTTCGTGTGCATCTCGTGTTTGACTTGGTGACGCCGTGACACTAATTGGGATTATGAGGAATTTATCGTTCTTCTCGCATAATGTTTAGATTGCAGAACTATTTTACTTGTCGACGGAAGGGAGTGAAAAGGTGCAAGTGCATGTTTATCACTATAGTTTGTCAGTTGAAAATTTCTTAGGTTTTTTTACAAGGAGTGAAAGAGACAGTTTAATGAAGCATAGAATTATTAATGGTACTCATCAGTGGAGGCTGTCTGAAATGTCACTATGTCAGTCTATGTTATCATGATCGTGGCATTGGCACAGGCTAGAGTTGATAATAGTGGTCAAACTTGACATTATGCTGGTAGCATCGATAATGTGGCATTGATGTTGGTATTTGTGATGAAAAATAATAGTGGAATTAACAGTCCTATGATTTGGCAGCTTGGGTAGTGTTCACTTCTTATGATTTTTTGTGAGGATGATAATTCTAGTTGCCTAGCTATGATATGGATACTATATAGTTGTGTCAATATTAAATTGCTTCAATTTTGTTCATTTTTGTTGGCGTTAACTACACTCATCTATCTTGTAGCTGTTGTATACTGACCAGAGGAGTTCACCCTTTCCTTCGGTTAGGAACAAGTCCCAAAAGGATCAAGAATAAACCAAAACTAAAGGGAAACATTGTCATCCATTCTTTGGCTGGGTAGCCGAACATTGTCTGTGACTTAGTACAGGATTTTCAGGAGTATTCGGTCTTGGATGTACAGAAATCTAAAACTGATTGAATCTAAGATAAACATATTAGGTTCTAGTCAAGTCTTATTTGCTAAACAACAATGGAGATATCTTAAAACCTCTGGCATGTTCTTCATGAGTCCCATCTTGGTGGGAAATAGAATAAACTCTGTTTATCCCGCTTTCAACAGCTTTATTTGTTTGTATAGTGCCACTTATGGTTTGAAGTTTTGGTTTTTGCATTTTGATTGTTTTGGTTTTGACACCTAGAAAGAACAAAGAATTTCGGTAAAATGGATTGGTTTCAACAAGTGGTTCAAAACAAGGTCAAAATAAACAACACTGCAAATTTTCATCTTGATCAATGAGTTTCAGGCATTAATTTTCAATAAATTCTGTCAATAATGTTCCATGTCTCATAGAAACTTCACACCAACTTTGGTTCCCTCAAACTTTCTTAGGGTTCATCTATGGCCTTTCGAAGATTCCATGGTACCAAAATGCTCTATTTTATGATTTATTCATGCTATAGATCTGGGATTCACCTATTAACTACTATTATTTTCCCGTTTTATGCTCTTTCTAGCATTGACGTAATAGTTCTCTGGCCACTTTCTCCAATTTTCTTGTCATGGTGTTGGATAAAAGGAGCTGCTTTTGACAGATGGCCTTCTAATGTAAGATGCAGTCATTTTACATGACATGTAAAGATAGCGAGCTAGTAAAAATACCCTGTATAGATAATGCTACCCAGTGTTAAATCAGTGCCTCTTTTGGTGTACAACGCCTAATTATCTGATGGACTTGATGGTTTCACTAATTACTCTCATTTCTTTTATTGCAAAGTTGAATTGTGAATGCAATCTTTGTTATAGTGGTTGACAGGTTGAGATGTTGAGTTAGCCTTGGAGTTGATGGAAAGAAGTTTTTTCTTTTGATGACTAGTGTTTCCGTCCTATTTGATTATATCTGTTTTCTCATTTATCCAGATGTGGAACCATGCTACTTGCATCTTCAAGAAAGGAAGCCAAATAAAATCGTACGTGAATTTAACTCATGATATTGTAAAATTTTAATTGACATGTGCCTACATTGTAAATTATTTAATTCATTTCATCATTTATAATGTAGATCGTTCAACTTCCACCTTTACTTCACTACTAACTTTGTCTTTTTATCTTGTAATCATAACTACCAGCTTTGATGATGTTGAAGGAATAGACTTACTTAGATGGGATGACCAACAAAAGATAAGGAAGTATATTGATGATGGATCTTCTACTAAAGCTGTTGTTTCCAATGATGAATGTGCCATTGAAGTCTCTCAAACTTCTCGTGCTACTTGTAGGCGGTGTAACCAGAAGATTATGAAAGGAACAGTTAGTAATCTACGATAAGTTTTCTTTTGTCCTCCTTTTATCGTAACATTTGACGTTGGCATGCTACATATAGAATTAAGTTCTAGTACTTCTCAAATTTGTCATCCAATGTCTTTTGGAGGTTTTGATATTTGATTACATTGCAATGCCAAAGATTGAGTTTGCTGCTATGAAAAGTTGGCAAGATGTGCTGGTGGCGTAGCCTATGACGACTGGCAGTGAGGAATGGGGAAGTTAAAAAGTGAAGAAAGGCGGAGGGTGGGATAGGGAATTATGGAGAGTGGAGGGTATTGACGAAATGGAGCTGACACTGGAATTCTTCAAGCTTGATTTTGTGATTCATGTGTAATCATCTCTCTGTTAAGTAGAAAACATGATATATGAAGTTCTTTCTCTTCTATATGCATCTTCCTTATTGAAACCCCTATAATGAAGGGACAATATTGTGTACTTCATGATTTGACTTTGTGTTTAGATTCACTCGAGAAGATATTTTTTGTAACTGATCTCCTCTTTTTCTCAACCTTTGGAGGGCATGATGCTTCATTTGAGAAAATGTTCAAGTTTCACTCGAGATACTGTATTACTTTCCAAAACTACTATTCTCCTTTTTTTTTTCTCTATTCAATTTCATTACTTATTCGTATGCTTCTCTTTTCTTGTTTTACCAAGTAGATAACTGGTAGTTTAGACTTTAGATATGTCAAAGTCCTCTAGTAATGATTAAGATGATTCTTACTTTAAACTTTCGTATATCAGTTATCTATTAAATTATTAATGTTTATATTTCCTATTATTTCTACATACCTTGTAAACCTTCCTTTTTTCCTTTAGCTGAATCTAAGTTTTGGTTATTGTGTGTATCTATAATTACTAACTATAATTGTATGATTGCTGCATTTGACATTAGGTCCGTGTCTCAGCCAAACCTGAGGACCAAGGTGCCAGGGGTCTAGCTTGGCACCATGTCAATTGTTTTATGGAGATGTTCCCATCCATGAGTTTTGAGAAACTCTTAGGTTGGAATACCTTATCACTTCAGGATAAAGAAACTGTTTGTGCAATTGTTAAGAAGGATACTTGTAAAAATATACCAGGTAAATAAACATAATCATTTATCTTGAAGTCCTATCTGTTTCTTGGAAGAAGTAGTTTGCTGTGTTGCTTTTCCTTCACATATATCTGACAGTGAAATTGCCCTTATTTTTGAAGATGACCTTTCACAGCAGAAAACTTCCAAAGGCGCTAAACGTAAACAAGTTCGGGGTGATGAGAATACATGTAAAGTTAGCAAAAGTGAGGGGAATAGTTCGGCAGGTAGGATTTTAAGTAAGGGGAGTGATCTTGAATCATCTGAACATGTCACCTCTAGCCCTTCTGAGTTGGAAAGAAAACTGAAAGAGCAAAGTGATGCATTGTGGAACATAAAAGACAATCTTAAAAAACATGTCACAACTGCAGAGCTAAGGGAGATGCTGGAAGCTAATGGACAGGATTCATCAGGATCGGAATATTCTCTACGGGATCGTTGGTAATGTTCTTTTCTCATTTCCCTTTCTTTTGTTGGTTGAAGTTATTTTTATAATCTGAGTACCTGACCAGTTGTATATATACTTCAACAAGATAAGAACACAATTAACAGTAGAGCCTCTGAATTGAAATTGTCTTCTGTTGGCTTTATAATTCTTTACTGAGATTCAACTCTAACCTGAGTTAAGTTCTTCGCAATCCTTCTACAATGACAATGATCATCTTTATCATATTAAGAATTTGCTCTGGGGGGAGCCGGGTACATAGCATGAAGGCATTTCACTCAAATCTTCGAATCTGAATTGAAATAGCTAACTAACTAGTAACTACTGGAGCATTAGATGGTTCGCTTAAGTAGAGTTGTTGTCATGCATTGATCTTCTTAGTATTAGGTAGGGGTGTAAATCAGTCGAGCCTGAGCGAGTTGGCTCCAGCTCAGGCTCAGCTCGAAATTATTTTCGAGCCTTATAATTCTGTACAGACTCGGTTCAGCTCAGCTTGAGCCGAGCTAGACCAAGCCAGAGCCTGAATTGAGCCTATAATCAAGCCTTATTCAACCCGAGCTATACCGAGCCAGATCAAGCCCAAGCCTCTTGCCGGCAGATGGAGGAGGAGGACGACGAGGTGGCGGCTTGAGGAGGATGAGGAGAAGTCGGCTTGCCGAAGGAGGAGGTGGGTCGTGGTGGAGAAGGAGAGGAGATGAGACTTGACGAAGGAGGACGATGATGAGGTGGCGTCTTGAAGAGGATGAGGAGGAAGACAAGTTGGGATGGGAAGATTGGGAATTAGGGATTTAGGGTTTGACTTGAAATCCCTTTTATACCAATTACCGAGTCTATCAAGCCTAGCCCGAGTTGCTAGTTTATTTGACAGCCATAGTATTAGAAGACGAAAAAGAAATTTATTTGAAATTCAGAAAAGACTTGAGTTTTAAATGATTTGATGTGATCTTACTATCCAAAGAGATGCATGATAGCACATCGAGAGGCTCAACTTCTTAATTTGAAATTAGAGAATTATTTATTTAGGAAGATTTAGTATTACGTTAACATTCAAAGAGGTGCATGGCAACTTATTCATGGCCCACTTTATACGCCAATCGTTGTTAAAAGTAGGAACTATGAGCTGCCTCACTAGTCTACCATTGGGCATGTGCAATTGGAAGTAATTTATAAGCATTTGTATATTTTGATTGCCATTTAATACTTGTACATATATAAATATATACAATGTTCCAAAAGAGTGGCAGTTCCTATGGTGTTATCAAGTGTGCCACATCAGCCCACCATGGCATTTGGACAGCAAACCACATATCTTTAAGTGGTCTAGGGATAAGTCAAACCTGCGATAGATAGCTTAGGAAAAATAATATACTAATATATTTTTTAGAGACCCACCTTGGGCTATGTCATTAAAGTTGATTGATGAAATTAAGAAAAAGTTAAAAGAATGGCCTCTATATGTCATATCATGTTTATTAAGAAAATAACTAAAATTGATTTAGTGATAATTGATGAAAATAATTTTTTTTTTAAAAACTCCACATTGGTACAGAGATTAGCACATAGCCATATCGGATTGGTATGGCTTGGCGCACCCCTTGCCACTACCGGCATTTTATCCTTGGTTCAGATTCTGAGAAAACTATATTGTCCCTAACCATTGAATTCTATTTTGATGTTGAGGTTTTTCTCTTCTTTTCTTCCTCAACTTTTCTGTAGTTCTTTTTCAAGTAATTATAATTTTCTGGGTTGCATAGTGGAGGGTTATTTTATCTTCATTTGGATGGCATATAATGCTTAATTGCTCTAAGTATAATAATCATCTTGTATCATGGGTTAGCTATGTGTTTGCTGTACTTATTTCTGGAGGAGGAATAGCAGTTATAACTTGTAAGATCCTTATTCCAATGTGCAGCTGTTTATTCCTCATGGATTTAAGTATCAGACATCATAGTGTAAATAAGGTGCTAATACAAGATTTACATTTTGCGATACCTTTTTAAAACAGAACGAGAGGAACATGGCTCCATTTCTGCTGTGAATCCCCACTACTGAGATGCTAGGTTGCTTCTATGGAATTGGGGTTGGGGTTGTACGGGTGAAGAATCTAGCAAGACAAAATGTCAAAACCCTTAGCAAATTGTATCACCTTACCTTAGAGTATCTTTTCCTGTAAACTAACTTTCCCTTGCTACCATGTTTGTTTAATATAGAAGATGTAGGTCCAGTTTTCTCTTTTTGGAGCTTGGTTGTGTGGCATACAAAATTACTGTTGGGTGTCTGGTATGCTATTGTGGTACAAAATTGTTTAGATTATGTCTTCCTTTTGCACCCCTTATTGTGATGTCTGTACTCATCAGTCCTGACTAAGTATTTCTGTTTTTAGTGCTGATGGGATGATTTTTGGAGCATTGGGTAATTGCCCTATCTGTTCTGGTTCTCTCCATTATTCTGGGGGTCAGTACCTTTGCCATGGCTTTGTATCTGCATGGAGTAAGTGTTCATACTCCACAACTGAGCCCGTCCGTCTTAAGGGGAAGTGGAAAATCCCTGAAGAAACTAGTAACCAATATCTTATCAAGGTATGCAAATACAAAGTTTAAGATGAGCATGCAGTTATATTCTTTGCATCCTATTCAACAGGGACTGATGTTTCTGCAGTGGTTCAAGTCTCAAAAGTTGAAGAGATATAGTAGAATTCTTCCTCTGCCATCTCCAGATAAACCTTCGGGTAGTCAAGTTAAGTCATCTAATGGTGAAGGACTGGGTAATTTGAAAGTTGCTATAGCTGGAAAATCACATGAAGTAATTGTAAGTTCATTTTTCATAGATTTTCATACACTTAAATAATATAGCATGTATTAGACTTTTGGTTACCTTCTATTTCTCTGTTTGTGGTATTTGTGACATATATGCTTCCTATTTCCTGCACTGCACTCTCTCTTGAGTCTTTAAATGCTTAATGTTGGGAAGTTGATATTAACTACTACTAATTTTAGGAGGAGTTGAAGAGGAAACTTGATGTTGCTGGGGGTAAATTCCATACCAAGATTAAAAAGGGTACTTGTCTCAATTTGACATTGGATTTCAATCTGGAATTTTATACTTTCGTGCTTAAGTTAGGCACATTTAGAGAATGTGGGTGATTAACAATCTGTATGCCTTGTAATTTCTGCTAAACTACAGATACTAACTGTTTGGTTCTCTGTGGGGAGGTGGATGATAATGATTCTGAAGCTAGGAAAGCCAGGTTGTTGATTTTATATGCTCTTTGTTGGTTCTTATTTTGTGAATTCTGCTATACATTTCAAATCTTGCTAAGTTAGATATCCTAATTTGGCAGGAGGCTGAAGTTACCTATTGTGAGGGAAGATTATCTTGATCAATGTATTAACAAGAAGAAAATTCTTCCTTTTGATCTGTATAAAGTTGAAACAGCAACAGAGTCTTCAAGTGGCATAGTCACTGTTAAAGTGAAAGGACGAAGTGCTGTGCATGAGTCATCTGGTTTGCAAGACACAGGTCATATTCTTGAGGACGGAAAAAGCATATACAATACAACCTTAAACATGTCTGACCTCTCAACTGGTATAAACAGGTAAGACTTTGTATAAAATCCTTGATAATATCTAGGACCACATGTTGTAGTTTCATATATTTGTTTTCTCTAAAATCATTGTATTGGGGAACGTTTTCTATTGATGGTTGTTGAATCATGGACAAACATATGAGCTAAACTCAATCTTTATGAACTTTATCTTTTCATGATAGCTCTCATTTTTGTGTTCAATCTTGGAACTTGGAAGTTAATCATTACAGTACATAGTTTCTATGGTTTGCTTGTTTGTCCACTTTTGTGGTGCCAAATATATTATAACAGCTTAATTGATTACTAATTTAAGTTGAGACTCAGTAATCATATTTTTGACACTTCACATGTTTATTCTTTCAAATTTCATTATATATTTTAGAGTAGATTTTTCAATTTTCAAATTTTATTACTATTTGCTACAATAAGAAAGCTTCCTAGCACCCTCTTTTTGTAGCATTTACCTTTTGGACTTGCTATGCTTCAAATATCTTTTAAAATATGAGTAGCAATTAGCAAGTCCATTCTATGTCTCATACATTTTCCTTTTTCTTCATTACCTTTTTCTTAAACTTATGAGTACGATGATCAAATTCTAGGATAACTAGATTTTACTTTAACCTTTATTTTTGATGCAAGTAGGGTGTCAATTGTTTCAGAAAACCTCATGGTTGTGAACTTGTGATAGCAGCCGTAGTATGAATACTTATTGCAATTCTAGGCTCATACTTTCATGATATAAGTCAAATACTTATTGCAATTCTAGGCTCGTACTTTCATGTTATAAGCTTTGGCCATGTCTGATGGTAACACAATATGCTAACTCCGTGTGACCTTTTTGCCCTTTGTACTGCCAAGTGTCTGTAGCAATAGATAAGTCCATGCATGGGTTGTCATATCTATCGACACAAGCGATCTGTTTATCCCAATGAATTTTCAACATTAATGTAGGTACTCTCGATTGCTCTTGTGTTCCCAGTGTCCCGATTTGGCACCAACCCATGTCAAATAGTTATATGCTATTTGGCACAGAAACATGCTAACCCCGGTCAGCATAACCAGAACACCTTTGGCACACCTCTTATGTATATTTTAAGATATTTAGAGATGCTTTTGATTTGAATATATATATTAAAACCCATAATAAAGTCTTTAGATTATTTTTGTAAATGATCTATTTTATTAAAAATATATCAATAGTCAAGTAGAAATATTATTCAAAATATAATATGATTGAATATATTCATTAATTGACAATAGTTCAATAATTAAAGCTAAAACTGAAAGTTCATGGGAGATATATAAAAAACTTAGACCGAATAGGTGAAAGAAATATGCAAAGTCAAATACGAGTCAAATTCAAAAATTCAAATCCTACTATGGTTTGGAAGATTGAATACAAATCAAACTTAGAAAACCAAAACCAAGTAGGGAACAAAAAGCCGATCCAAAGCAGAATAGAAAACATGTCAAAGAGGCTAGACACGCTTTTTTAAATATGGAAAAGGGTTAATTACGTTGACACCCCCTGAATTATATTCGGTTTTCACGGTGACCCCCTAAACTTTTTTAGGTTACAATGTCCCCCCTGAGCTTTGGATCTAAATGAAATGGCAAACGGCGATGACGGAATACAGCTAATGATTATTATACCCCTAATAAGTAAACTAGCTCATCAACTAGCAAAATAAAATAAAATAAATAAATTATCAAAATAGCCTCAAACCATAATCTCCTCCACTAAACCCTCCTCGATTGCCATTACTCCACCAAACCCATTCGAAATCCTTAACCAAACCACTCGTCTCTGCCCTCCACGCCGTCGGAGAAGGCCCAGCGCGCCACCGCCTTCAAGGTGGCGGTCGACTTTGCCCTCGCCCAGCGCGCCGCCGCCTTCAAGGCCGGCGATCCAGTTGAAGAGATGGCTCTCCTGCACCCAGAAGTCAACGAGGCTCTCCTAGCCGACGCGCATCCGCACCTTGCTCCTTGTGGCCGAGCGTCTTCACGAGCCGCAAGGAGCCGAGCTGCCTCATCTAGGTTCTCCATCGTTGAATTTAGAAATTCCGCCATTGCCTTAGTGGAGGTGAGAGAGGGAGAGGAGGGAGAGAGGTATCCGGATGGAGCAATCACAGTAATCTGACGACACACAGGTGGTGGCAATTGAGTACGTCGTAGGGAGCTGTGAGGAACCGAGCCTAGCTCCGTCGCCTTCGCTCTCGCCCTCGTCGCGTGTAGAAGATGAACACCCTTGCCTTCACCGCTGCCGCTCGAGATCCACGTGCGTAGTCGCCGACGTTGAGGCGGGGGAAGGGGCAGGAGGGGATCGGATTAGGGAGGATTGAAGATAATAAGTAAAATTAATTATCCTAATTTAATTAAAGGGTTAAAATAAAGTTGATTTAAATCTTTGTTAATTAGATCAAAATAATACTAATTCAATTAAAAGGTTAAAATAAAGTTGATTTAAATCTCTATTAATTTGATTAAAATATAGAACGAGGGCATCTAGGTTATTTCAGGATTAATTACGTTTGACATGACTGCCACGTAAGCGACTCGCTCAATTTTTCTCACAGCACACTAACTGTAGGGTGACATTGAAACTTTTCTAAAGTTCAGAGGGGACATTGTAACCTAAAAAAGTTTAGGGGATCTGTAAAAATCGGGTATAGTTCAGGGGGGTGTCAGCGTAATTAACCCTATGGAAAAATGTCCTTAACAAAGAGGAGAAATAGCATATTCGATCAATCTTTTGGATCAATTTATTTTACTATGAAAAATAGTACAAGATTCTCAGCCATCACTGTTATCGTACTCCGGATGACCGCTCATTGAAGTCTTTTTTTTGCTCGAACTTCTTACTTCAATAAGCTACTTAGTGAAAGTAGATTACTCATTGATTGTTCTTAACTCAACATTGATTGCTTGCTAAAAGTAGTAAATGTGTTTGATGATGTTTAAGCTCAACTGCTTCAGTACATGGTAGTTGATTTTTCAAGTAAGGGATAAAAGAAAACTTTCCTCAACTATAGTTGAAAATAAGCTCTTTGAGGAAAGTAGAACTTTCTAATAATTGATCTATGATCTATCTTAAGTTTCTTAAATTATTCTAATCACCGGTATCCTTTTATAAGTGAATGAATATCTCTAGTTCGCAGCAGGAGAATTGCCAAAGGAAAAAAAACCAAGTTTGAATAGGTTTCTTCCATAGTTGATCTGTGCGATCAGTTCGAACATGACTTAGTTTAGTCTGAATCAAACTTAAGTTCTTTAGATTGTTCCAAGTGACATAAGTTTCACATTGAAATGGTCAGGACCGGTTTGAACTGATACTGCAACATTGTTGAATCTGATTTGATTTCTTTGCATGTACATGTTTTTTGTAAGTAGTATTACTTGATCATACATAAAGCCTCAGATTGTACATCATATTTAATTGTATTTTGTGTCCATGAATTTGTTATTATAATTTATTGCACTTACAAAAACCTAGTCGAATATAGAATGATGGGAAGGATCAAAAACTTCGTTTGTCGACACAAGAATGATACGAGAATGTTGCATTTAAATACTTTTGATAATTCTCAAAATTATCCATTGATAGTATTACTCATTGGATACCTTTCATATAAGTATGAAATTTACAATTCTCATTTGATGTGATATGCATATTGAATATGCATAAGAACGACTAGTAAAGGCGCACCATAGCTATATATAGATTGTGGATATGGAGCATAATAAGGTATTGTGACTCCGGTAGGTGTTACTTATAGGCAATGATGATGATAAACTCATATCATCTTGCTAGTGCATCTCCCCTGATGTCCTGCTAATAGACTCAAGTTCTTCCCTCCTCTGAGTTAATCATATTGAGCTTGGGATAGTTCCTTTTATCTTTATTGTCTAGATAATTCTACTTTATATTTAAAATTTAGGGGAAATTTAATTTTCCCTTGATTCCTATATTTCAAAGAGTAATTTTCTTTGTAGAATGATTTTTACAAATGAAAGATCTAGCAAAATTAGGCTAGATCTAATTTTTGTACACTCTAATTTAGTTTTTAAAGCGAAAAAAAAACTTAAGAGAATGAAAGAAAAAAAAATCCTTTTGATATGATTTAAAGAAGAAATCTCGAATTATTTATTAATTTTCTCTCTTTCTCCTCTCTTTCATCTTTTGTCACCTCGTGCCACTTTCACTTATTATTTTAATAAAGTGGCTGCCAAAGAAAGAGACAAAAGGTTTCTTTGACTAAACCTTATGGGTTATTGGATCCTGGGCATCATCTGACCCGTGCCTATTGACACGGGTCAGCATAGGTTGGTACAGGGCTATGCCACTGGCACAGCCTGTGTCAAGTGCCCTCATTGGCATTAAACTTGTTGACCGGCACGACCTTTCCTAGTTTGGATCTTGCTTTGAGTGAATTAGTGATTGATATGAGAAAATTATACTGAACTTTTTAAAGTAGTCTGTTTCTTGTTTCTCCTTGACCATTTTTTGTTATAAATCATTTAGGCAAATTGAACTCGGCACTTTTGAAGTTTGAACTTTGAAGTACCAAATTCAAAGAGTAACACATGAAGCACCACAAATTGTTGACCTTTTCCTCCCTTAACTAGGTGCCTTATTTACTTCTATTGGTCAGTTGATTTTGAAGAATGTTTTAATTTTCTCAAGCATCTTTGTAGCTATCTTCTCTTAGATTGCACTTACTAGGACTTCATGTTAATGACATATGCACCTGCATGCCTTATAATACTAGGTAACTAATCAAAAGAGAATGATAAAGATGCATGATGAGTAGATAAAACACAACTTATATATGTTTTCTTATTTTGACTTTTGTACAAAAGCTAGTTAATTGTGGGATGTTTGATGGACATATCATCTACTAGTTATTTTTTAAGGGGTCTATAAGCTTTGGTTCTTGTTTATTCCACTTTATACTCAAGAAGCTCAAGCCATTTTGGAAGGAATGTGTTGACAAAGCTTTCAAATTAATCTCTGGCTGTGAGTTGTTGCTGCACGGTAACATGACGTACTAGGTGGCAGGGGCTATGCTAGACAGCGTGACCTGCCTGTTGATGGAGGGAGTGGCAAAGGGAGGCAGAGGGAAGTGTGCAAAGTGAAGGGAGGGAGAGGAAACCACAAGTGACTATCTACGACTGAACGTTTGCTTCATGTGGGATAAGGGGGAAGAGGAGGAAGTTAGGAAGAGGCTTTGATGCCAGTGTTGTCGAGTAGGTAGAAGGGGTTTCGGTGCGGAGTGTTAGGTAGATTCGAATAATACTTGCAATAAGACTCACTCAATATAATTAGATGGGCTTCTTTGTGGGGCATCTTGGGCTTAACCTGATCCGACCTGCCATGTCACAACCCGAGATCAGAATCATGACCGGCCATGCACCTCAATATGCTTGAGATACACGAAGCCTTACTCACACTTCCTAAGTGTACAATGGCAAGAATAAATAAACGAAGAAGATCTGCTTTATTACATTTAAACTAATTGCAATGAACATAAAATAATGTTATTGTTTGAGTCTCTAAACGAAATAAAATTAACATTTAATCTAAAGCATAAAATCCAACATAGCGAAAAGTAGGTAGGTCCTAAGTGGAGGTGGGGTCCGGGTGTATCTCGCTCAGTCGCCACGCTGACTACCACCTGAGATAGATAAATAAATAAAAAAAAGAAAAAGAAATCTATGAGCCAACAACTATAGCCCAGTGAGTGGAATCCACTCGAAAACCAAATAAATTCTAAACTTTTATAGTGTTAAATAAAATCTAAGATTAACGATATACATAACAATTTGCAATAGGCATGCTCTTAAATAATAACAATGATAATAATAGAGAGTCATAATTTGTAGCCTTGCACAGTTTCAACATATTAACATATTTTCAATATTTATACTATCATTTGTCTCAATGGGTCTATATCCTGTGGATCCATATTAACTAGAAGTCACCTCAAGATGATGCTCGGGACTTTTCCTCATAGCTGATCCGGTTAGAGTCATCAGATGGTATCACTATATGATCAACACACCCTGTCTTTTCCAGTAACCGTTGAGAGAGGTTACAGTTATCTAGGAAATTTCTCATTCATCCTAGGACTGTTCCTTAATTCCGCCAGTCACCTAAAAAAGTCATTGCAGTGAGCTGATATAGGACTTTCCCATAGACTTCCAAATAGACTTGAGTCACCACGGAAAACTGTAAGTGATTTATACTGGGACTATTCTTTAAGTCTTACCGGTATTAGTTTCATTTTTTTTTTCACTAAAATTTAATATTTGCACAAGGTATGGCGATGCACTGAGTGTAATGCTTAAATGCACATAGAAAATGTAACAATTAAATTTCACGTAAGTATAAAATAAATAATTTGCACATAGTAAATTACATGGTCTGACAAAGATACAAAGTAGAATAAAAATAAATGTGAGTGAATCTATTCACCTGAGTATATGCAAGATAACTGAAATCTCTAATCTCTAGCTTATGTGCTAAAATCATCACCTTTAATAATAAATAACAATAAATTTTTTAAATTAAATAATATTAAGATTTTCTATAATTTAACTCAAAAAACTAATTTGGGCCAAAACAAGCCCAATTAGTCGGGCTGGGCTGCAGTTGGTCCGCAGCCCACCCAATCATACATTTAAATGGATTGGGCCAAAAGCCCAATCCAATTAAGTTAATGGAACCGGGTCGGGTCCCTTGGATTCGGATCCAACCCGATCCAAATCCACACTTAAGGGAAGAAGGGGGATCGATAAGGGAGAGAGAGAGAGAGAGAGAGAGAGAGAGAGAGAGAGAGAGAGAGAGAGAGAGAGAGAGACACCGGCGGCCACTGCACGTAATGGTTTGTCGGCCGCGTCCTAAGCTCCCTGACACCCACGCGATGTCGCAATCCTCACGAAGTGGAGAAACCAAGTACGGTCAACTCCATGGCCGACGATGACCGGAGCCACGAGGGCTCCAAAGGTGAACGTCCACGGCAAGAGGCTTCCAGTGATGGAGCGGCAGCAACCCGAAGCTGTCGGCCGGCATGATTTACGACGAAGCCGAAATCTCACAAATTAGGTATTTTTATTTTAACCTATTAAACTGAAATTAAAATTGAGGGGTGGGAGAGGGTTTACCAAGGAGTCACGTGGTGGTCTCCGATAGCTCCGGCGGCACTCCGGTAGGCTAATTCCACTGCATGATTCCGACGGTGAAAAAAAAAACGAAGGAGGAGAGAAAAGAGAGAAGAAGGCTGGGGGGTTAAGGAGAGAAAGAACTAGGGTTTAATTTATAGATTTTAAAAAAATTCAAATATAATTTGATTTGGATTCGGCGAGATCTTCGCTGCGTCCCGTCGTGTGCCAGAGAGGGAGAGGGGATGGGGTTGCACGTGCAGCGCACGTGCATCCTCCTCTCTCAACCCTTTTTTTTTCGGTTCTCACATGCCCCTTTATTCTTTTACCCCCTTACACTGCAAGGAATAGGGTTTTGCCTTGCCACCGCCATTCATAGATTCTCTCTCTCTCTCTCTCTCTCTCTCTCTCTCTCTCTCTATAGCATGATGTGTGCTACTCGACATGCAAAGTGCCGAATGACCTATAAATTCTTGCCACATGGTCAACTACATACAAGACTGACTAGGTATGCAAACACTTCTAGATACTTGCCTTCGTGGCCGTTGTGCTTTTTTTGCACTGAATTGGTACTTCTTTAACTTGGACTTTCTAACTGCTTCCTTTAACACTAGGCTTCTGCAAGCTGTGCAACCCTATAGTGAAAAATATGTACCAGTAGCATGCCCATTGACATTGAATGGCTA
Source organism: Typha angustifolia (assembly GCF_048772165.1). NCBI lineage: Eukaryota > Viridiplantae > Streptophyta > Magnoliopsida > Poales > Typhaceae > Typha > Typha angustifolia. The sequence goes on along the minus strand of NC_133245.1, from coordinate 11,958,412 downwards.
TAAGCAAAGAAACAATCTTGCCTTTCTTATTTACCTTTATGCCTTTCACCCTGATACCTGTGTATGTAATTAACATAGATTTTTTCTAATTGTTCATAAGCCCATAGGCTAATCATAAGTTAGCTATCAGTGACAAAGGTTGGATAATTAGACTAACCCTCCAAATAATTGAGCCACAATGGGTCAAGTCTATGCTCACATGTTGCTATCACATTTTTCCTGCTACTGGTACCTCATGAAATTCCACCTATCCAATGCTCAGCACAAATTGACCCTGCGACATCCTGGCACTGTGATGTAGCGGTCAGCCTTGTAATAGACATAGCTAGCAAGTGATGGGTCACATCCCGCTTCACATTGGCATATTCGATGTCATATATTTCTTTCTTTGCACTTCTTTTACTGATGGGCATCTTGAATGTGAAGAAAATCATATTATATTATATGGGTATGTGGTCATGGATTGTCATGCACTATAGTAAACATTAAACAGTGTCGTGTAGGCTGTAGCAACAGACTAGCTCAGAAGGCTATGCTTTGTACTTCTTTACACCTAACTATCAGGGTAGTCCACCTGAGCATTTGTTCTGCAGGCCATCCTTAAATTTAGCTTGCAGAGCATCAGGTCATATTTGTGAGTAATATATGAGCATGTGATAGTTGGTGACAACAAGCCCTAGTAATTGAGAATTAAGGCTTTTGTTGTATCTCATTGAGGCTGATATCAACTTTTCAGTTGCATTAGTCAATTAAATTTTACTTAAAGTCCTTTTGTGACAATAATTATCCACACAACTGTTTGGAATGCTGAAATTCTCATTCTGTTGTCTCTGTTAGTGACTCCTTACTGTCTTTTGCTTGTCCTATTAATCAAGTCCTATAGAGTGATAGAGTCAAATTAGTCTTTACCTTAGAAGTGCGTATGAGAATTTGAAGAGCCAAATGCATTTGCATGTCTTTATGTGAAATTATCAAACACAACATTTAGATTTTCTTCACTAAACCACAATATTATTTCCTTGCAAAAGAAAGCTTTCTACTTACTGCTAGGGGTGTAAATGAGCCAAGCTTGAGCGAGCTAGGCCCAGCTCAAGAGGAAGAAAATCTCGGCTCGAGCTCGAGCTAGAAAAGTTCGGCTCAGCTCGACTCGTCTTCAACTCAATGAGGCTTGAGCTTGGGTCGACAGCTCGTGGGCCTAATGGGCTTACGTGGGTTGGTTCCGATATATGACTAACATCTAATAGTTTTTATGGAAAAGAATAGTATTTAGTTGGTAGGATTCGAACCCAGATCGGTTGAGTAATAAAATTTGTTTTAGCCAACTGTGCTATCTAATATTTATATATTTATTTTGGTATATATATATATATAAATATAAAATATTATCTCACATATTATATATCGAACCTATTCGAGCCGAGCTTGAGCGAGCTGACTCTAGCTTGGCTTGGCTTGGCTTGGCTTGGCTTGATTACCCTTTCGAGCTTAAAAATCCAGCTCAGCTCGGCTCGGCTCATTTAAAGTTTGAGCCGAGTTCATGAGCCTCACGAGCCGGCAAGCTTTATTGACAGCCCTACTCGTAGTGGAGGGCTGGGTGACAAATAATCTGATCTAGTTAACAAATTCTTGGTGACCAAACTGGCTTGGAGGATGATAATAGAACAAGACAGCATTTGGGTCTCGGTTATAAAAGCAAGATATTTCCTTTAGTCTTTTGGAGAGCAGAACCCAAACTAAACTTGTTGTCGGTTTAGGCCTCTATCATGCAAGTTAAAGATGGGATCAAGAAAACACCTAGGGTGAAGATAGGTTTGACCCAATCCACTACTCGACTCGATTCAGACCAGATTCGGGTCGAAAAATTCATTGGGCATGGATATGGATAAGAGTCGGATAAGATTTTTTGGATACGGATACAGATATTGAATATTTGATTACTCGCATAAATTGTAAATAAGTTGCTATTACTAGGCTACCTACTAGGACTCGGCCAATTAAACTATTATTACTCCTTTTTGCCCTGTTCACTTCATGAAAATAACTTTTTTTTATTATTTTGGAATACAATTAATTATTCCAGAATAACCACTAAACATCATAATAACTTCATTCTAAAATATAAATACTATTTATTAAAGTTACATCTAATACCACACACTAACCCAATTACTAATTTACCCTTGATATCTATCTCATTAACTTTATATCAAATTAAAGAGTATTCAAGATTACTTCATAAAAAATAAAACATATTTTTTCCATCTTTTTGCTCACTTTATATCACATTAAAAGTAATTATTATACTTTTATTCTAAATATAAGTAAATATAAGAATAGTTATACCTCGAATAAAGACCTTATTTTGGGAAGAACAAAAAGAATACCCATTCTACAATTGAACTTATTCCTAAAAGTCTTTAGCCTAATGGTTGAGTTATGGCTACAAGTCCATTTTCACCCTTACAATTCTCAGTCTCTAAGCCTTTCACTCTTTCTTCATCTAGATCAACATCTTTAGCCCTAGCTGCCATAAATGAGAGCTGATCAACTGAAGCCTTCGCTTCTCTACCATGCTCAATTTCCCTTTACTCTTCGCCGATCGTCTCTCTGTCATCGCCAACATTTGTCTCCATCTCTCTATTTCGAGCTCGTCTTCCACATTTAGAGCCCCCTTAATATTCTTTTCTTGAAACTTGCAGAATGTTCCATGGGGTGATTTGGATTTGTTGGCCATGATTCAAAGGTAATTGGATGTAGGTATCCTTGTGATACAGTACATCCATCAGTTTAAGGCAGACAAGCATGAGGGTGGTATCGTGATCCATCCTGGCTCAGTAACCGGTGCATACAACACCTAGGGTGTAAACGAGCCGAGCTTGAGCGAGCTAGGCCCAGGTCGACTCGGCTCGAGAGGTAGAAAATCTTAGCTCGGCTCGATTCAAGCTAGAAAAGTTGAGCTCGGCTTGTCTCACCTTTAGCTCGACTCATTTGGGAGGATTTTGGCCGGGCATCGATGAGGTGGTGGAGTAGGGAGAGGGCTTCGGCGTCATCATTGCAGCCTAGTTAGAAGAAGCCCTTGTCGGTGGCCGGGAGAGATTGCGTCGCAGCCCTGCAAATGCTTCCGCTGTGGCTAGAACAGAGCCCTCACACCACCATCCTTGATTGCATCGATCACTCCTCGTCGTGGCTTTGATGAGGACGCTCGGTGCGGCTTCGGTGAGAATGCTTGAGCGGTGATGGGTTTTCGACGGTGAGTGTTGACCGGTGAGGCAATGAAGAGGGTTTGGGGTTTTGGTGGAGAGGGTTTGGGGTGTGGGGGAGATGCATCGATGGGTTCGGGGAGATGGAGTTAGATTAGGATTTTTTCTTTTATTTGTAGAGATCATACCCAATGGTTGGTATATATATATTATTCGAGCCTAATTGAGTCGAGCCTGAGTGAGCCAATGCTGGCTCCGCTCAGCTCGATAATATTTTCGAGCCTGAAATCCTAGCTCGGCTCGGCTCATTTAAAGCTCAAGCCGAGCCCGCGAGCCTCATGAGCCCATGGGCTTTTTTGACAGCCCTACTTCCTGCATCATGTATTTGGTGAGTAAAGTTGCACAAATTTGCTAATGAAAGATTTTGGCCGGTGGAATATCTTACACTTTACATATCATACATTCTTTATGACATGATATGTAAAAGCTTTGTATGGAAATTGGAGATTCAGGGGATATATTTTGAGAAGTAGAACGAGTAAAAGAGGCATCACATCCATGTTAACTTATTTGTGGTTGAACAAATGAGATGATTGCATGGGCACATAAGAAATGCAGATACTTCTATGCTCTTGTTGTAGCCATATCAGATACGATTATTGTCAGATGCTTAAGGATATGTATCCAATATTTCCGTAAAGTACCAAATTTTTAAAATGGAATTGATATTGTGGATACTTCTCGGATACTTCTTAGATACTTGTTGGATGCTTTCAAGATTCCTATTAATAGAAGTCAAATCAAAGGAGACTATCACCTTTTAACTTTTATCAGATCTAGAAGGTTTTTTTTGTGTGAAATGATTTGGTTTACTTATTTATTTTATGATCTATATTAGGAAATCATGTTACCATTCTCAAGTTCTTTTGGTTTATAGATTGAATTGCTTGTTTATCTTACATTTAGTGAATATTATACTATGTAATACTAATTCTCTGTTATGAATGGTACTTTGAATAAATTAATTGACTATCTCCTTATATAAGCTGTACTTTCATTTTTCATTTTCTTAATTGTACTTTCCTTTTAATAAATTAATTGAATGTATATGTCACTATTCATACACGTTATATATACACACACACATACATACATATGAGCTATGTCTCCTAAGTGATTTAATCTTTCTTTTTTAGGATTTACCATATCGGTATATGTTTATCATATCCGTATCCATTCTTCATACGGGCATTGATATCCTGTTCAGATCTACTTCTGTTTTTGGTGATTGCTGGTTTATTTGGTGGCAATGCAAGTTTACATGTAGAACGTGCTAATCCTCTTGTCATTTAACCTCCTAATTTTGTCAAAGAACCATGTCATACTACCTTGTAATAACACTATCTTCTGATGCTTATAATATTTAGTCATATGTCTTTGGTAATCCTGACTACTTTTTTCCATACTGGAAGTTACTATATTCTTCAGGTGATCAAAGAAGATAAAGGATCAGGATGCTATGTATTTCGGAAGTGGGGACGAGTTGGAAATGACAAAATTGGTGGCAAGAAGTTGGAAGAGTTGTCAAAGTCTGATGCCATTCATCTATTTAAAAGATTATTTCTTGAAAAGACAGGAAACCCTTGGGAAGCATGGGAACAGAAACATAATTTTGAGAAACAACCAGGCAGATTTTTCCCGCTTGACATTGTAGGCGTGAATCTCAGAGATGATTCAATTTACACACAAGCTTTCACAGATTTATAGGACTATTTATTTTGCAGGATTACGGTGTCAAGCAAGTCCCAAAAAAGAAAGATCCTACTACCAACAAAAGCTCACTTGCTCCTCAATTGATAGAACTTATGAAATTGCTTTTCGATATTGAAACTTACAGGTTTTTTAGTTGCTTCTCCTTATTTTTATGAATTTGTGATCTAGCATGAGACATTTGACAGGCTGTAGATATATCTTTTTTTCAGGGCAGCTATGTTGGAATTTGAAATTAATATGTCTGAAATGCCTCTCGGAAAGCTAAGCAAGAAGAATATCCAGAAGGGTATATGTTATATTTTATATATATCTGACTGTGCTTACGGAATTGTATGATCTTATCTAGACTATTATATTTCAGAAATATTAAAAGAATTGTTTTATTAATTGATATTCTTTGCAGGGTTTGAAGCATTAACAGAAATACAAAATCTATTAAGTAATGGTGGACATAATGCAACCATTAAAGATAGCTTGATTGTTGATGCCAGTAATCGCTTTTTCACTCTTATCCCTTCAATTCATCCTCATGTCATAAGAGATGAAGATGATTTCAAGGCAAAAGTAAGGGCTTAGTAATTTTCATTTGTAAATGCATTTGCAATTTTGCATTATTTGTATGCGCCCATTCTTTGAGTGCAATTTGATGTAGGAGGCACAATTTCAAGACAAGCTGAGTATTTATGCCAGTATTAGCATATTAGATACAATATCACTGTTGTAGATATTAAGGTTGTCAAACCCTTTTATAGGTTGTGAATGCCTTAAAGGCATAGGTAGTCGAAGGCAGCATGCCTTCACTATGAGTAGAAATTATTATTTATTTTGTTGAGTACTGGAAAATTAACTACCCCTGTAAATAAATATGATCAATTTGTAGAAGAATTTTTGTCATAGAAAGGCTACCATAAAGTACAACCTTTTTGATATTCGTACTAATGTACTTCTCATTTTCTTTTGGGTGATATATAAAAATAACTAGGATAGTCTGACAAGTATTATTATTAACCAAATTAGGGGGAAGACGGAAGAATTTATTTGATTATGACTCCTATAATTGCAATAAATGCATTTAGATACTATTTATTGGGAAAGTTGTTTATGCATGTTTTTTTCTTCGAAGAAATATGATAGTATGAAACTAGTAGTATATATGCAAGTTGAAATAGCAGAGATAGCTTGACGATGTCTTCTTCTTGGACATTTAACAATAATACTTTTATTTTCATTCGGATTTCATGTTAGAGCTAGTCAGGGTAAATGCCTAGCTAGTGGGTTTGCTTCAATATAAGATACAATGGCTAAGCGAGGATATTCTTGAGATTTGGGTTAGAGGGTGCATAAAAAGTAGTTGTCATCTATTCCCATCCCTCCTAATACCCATAAAACCAAAGTTTTTCTTTTAATTGGAGAAACTATGTTCCTATGTAATATAACACCTTATAATGTGATAGAAAGTTATATGTCAGTTCAGAATCCGTTTCTGCTGGTTTCAGTTTTAACCCCTAGAGAAAAGGGAATGTCTTGGTTGAAATAGATTAGCCTCAATAGGTGATGGTTGAAACTTGAAAGCAAGGTCAAATACTTACAATATTGCTATTTCAGCCTTAGTTTTCTTTAAGTTTCAGCTGGTATTGTTCTGTCCTGGGCGAAACTTCAAATTACATGACACAATTTTTTCTGTAGCCATTCTTAGTACTTTTTAAATGTTATTAATTTAAAGTTAATTATACCCACTAGGTAGGGTGTGGCTCTGCCCTTGCTTAGATATGGTTTATACCAATGATGGGCATGCCAGTCGCATGCGCCATGCTGATAGGCACAAGGTGTGCCAACTGGCATTCCCTTGGCACGCATTTATTGTATATTTAATAAAAAATTTAGGATATTTAAAAATATTTTTGAGTTTTTGGCATGCTAATTTTTAATTTTTGGTATAAATATATGTTTTAAAATCTACATTATAGTATTTTATCTTAAATATTTTTTTTAAATAACTTATTTTATTAAAGATAAAGCAATCATTAAATATAAATATTATTCAACACATAATATGATTAAATATATTCATTAAAACTAATATTAATGATTGAACACTTCATAATGTAATTGAACACATAATAACATTCAACACATAAATTAATGGATAATAGTTCAATAATTAAAACTAATATTTAGTTGAACATAGAATGATGGGAATAATCAAAGATTTCATTTGATGATGATCGATAAAAATAGGATTTTTTTTTAAAAAAAAAAAGGCTCCATATCGTCATGGAGACTAGCACATAGCCGTGTTGGAATGGAATGACACAACTCGACACAATGCCACCACTGGCATGGCTATCCTTGGCTTAAACATTAAAAGTTTTGGGTAAAACTAGAGACCAGCTTGGAAACTTGCAAACTCGCTGATATTGACGATTAGCAATAGTTTTGGCTAGTTTTTTCCCATTTGGTCTAAAATGAATCAAAATGGCCAAAATTGAATCGAAAAATAAATTGAGATATGATTTTGAGCCAAATATGGGTTGATTCCGAGTAGGATGCAACTAGATAGCTTTCTTTTTTCCTTTGCTACTCCTCAATTATTCATATCCTTCTTTTATTCGATACATTGAGAAAGGACCTCCCTTTCTAGCACTAGATGAGCTGCACAAAATTGTCTGTGGTCAGTGAAGATAGTGAAGCAGGTCACCTCTGGCAACCATTGGTATATCTCCTATCGTTTCCCTTTTTCTTTAAATTTCTGGTTGATTTTCATCTATTTTTTCTTCCTATTCTCCTTGGAAGGTAGGGGAAAGAGTAGCTTTGATGGCTAGTTCTCAGATCTGGGCTAGATGCCTGAACTAGTTAGACAACTTCCTGTTCTTGCTACCTCTATTGGCAGAGGTAGCAAGCTTTGAATTGAATGTAGACAATTATAATTTGTAGTTTTGTCAAGAGAGAAGGTACCATGAGATCTAATATAGAGGTTGGAAGTTCTGATTTATGTAACAGTAGGCATAGGTAATAATAAGTTTGTACAAGCTTAAAAAGACTATGAGTATGACTCCAAATATAGAGAAGTTTGGGCAAAAGGAGGCTTCCATGATTTATAGACGCCACATAAGATGATTTACACGTGGAACGTAGTAAACAAGGAAAAATGGCATATCACACAATTTGTCATATGGAATGATGCTGAGTTTTGTCATCTATGGATGGGTGAAGTAAATGATACGTCACTGAGGTTTGACATTTTCTTTTTGTGAGTTATTGATTTAATTAGATATATGGTAGCATCTCTGTTTTATAATATGATTTTCCATGATCTAGAAATCTCTTTAATTTCTTAGGCAAAAGCAAATAATTTATGCAATTTCCATTTGTTTGGCTGATACGTGGGAAAAATTCTGTTTCTAGGTTAAAATGCTTGAAGCTCTTCAGGACATTGAAATTGCTTCTAGACTAGTTGGTTTGGATGGTGAAGATGATGAATCCCTTGATGAGAAGTACAAGAAACTCAGATGTGATATTACTCCTTTGCCTCATGATACTGAGGACTATAAATTAGTTGAGAAGTATCTACTCAACACCCATGCTCCTACACACAAGGTTTTAGACATTTGCTTCTTTCCATCTGAAAATATTCTTTGGCGACTACCTTTTCTGGGTATTTGACTGTTTTGTTTGTGAATTTCTCGACTCACAGGATTGGACTCTTGAACTGGAGGAAGTTTTCTCTCTTGAAAGAGAAGGAGAATTTGATATGTATGCACCTTATAGAAATAAGCTCCAGAACAAGATGTTATTGTGGCATGGTGGGTAATGATTATCAAATTTGATAAGCTAGAGATCTTGAATTTGGCTACTCATATCAGTAGTTTAACTGTTGAAATGTTTTATTATACTTGAGGGACCTAAGTATGTGTTTTTATATCGTGTATTACTTTGGCGATAACCCTGACTATAGAATTCATTTCCTGTTTTATACTTTCCAAAATCCATGTTTGTTCTTTTCCTATGAAGGGGTTCCTGATAGTTGGTACAATACCTCCTGATCTATGTAATCTTCTTCACATGGAGTGGAAGGCTATCAAGAGGGAACAAGAAAGCAGGAGAAATGAGCTGACAATATGGAGGCTTTGAACAGATAAATTTTTACATTTTAATTTATTAGATATCCAGATAAAATCTCCTACTGGAATAACTGTCCTCTTCTATCCTGCACAGTTTCTCATTTGCCCACTTATCTGTTTCAAGGTTGTGTAAAGCTATTTAGAAGAGATCTAGCTCTGGAACCCAACACAAGTGCTTAATTTGTTTGAGCTTCTAAAAGAATTATACTCTCACTTACTTTTCAGCAATAATGATTGGATTATGCTTATAAGTTATAACAGAAAATCACATCTTGGCCAAGACACCTTGGGTGATAATTATGTCTATATTTATTCATTTGTTTCATATATTTGTAAATCTTATGCCCACTTTTCATTCTGCGACCTGGGGATAGAATGTGTTGTTTTGCGAAAATCGTACTATTAATGTGCCATAACATAAAATCTTTATGTGTAGGTTCAAGACTGACAAATTTTGTTGGTATTCTTAGCCAAGGATTGCGAATAGCACCTCCGGAGGCTCCAGCAACAGGCTACATGGTTCTCTCTCTCTCTCTCTCTCTCTCTCTCTCTCTCTCTCTCTCTCTCTCTCTATATATATATATATATATATATATATATATGTATATGTTTGGTATGATTTTGCTGCATGGTGAAGATGTGCATAGTCATATAGTGTGAGACTCACTAGCATCTTTTGTTGTTGTTGTTGTTGCTGTTGTGTTGGTTCATAGTTTGGCAAAGGTGTTTACTTTGCTGACTTGGTGAGTAAGAGTGCACAATATTGCTTCGTGGACAGAAAAGATCCGGTTGGATTGATGCTTCTTAGTGAGGTTGCTCTCGGTGAGGTGCATGAACTCAAGAAAGCAACTGTAAGTATTAGAATATTGACTTCTTCTCTACAATTTACATAAATTGTAAGTTTATTTGTTTTGTGATTTGACCAAAGATTGCTGTTATTCCCTCCTGTGGATGCTAGAGATATTTTTGTTTCTTGATGGCTGTATGAGCCTAAGCTGCATCTAGGAAGATTCGTCATAAAATTGTGAACATTTTTTGTATTGTGTCTGGCTCCATATTTTTGGAAATAGTTTGGACAGTGTTTATTTCCACCATGGTTCGAAGTATCAGATCGATATCAACATTATTTATCTAGCGAAACCAAAATTTCCTTTGGTTGCAATCCATTATTGGTCATGTTAGCCAGTATCGACTATATCAGTTTAGTATCACTATGTCGGCTAATATGTACCATCATATGGATGTATACATAAAATTATGTTTGTAAAAGTATTTTAGTTATGAGTTGGTCATAAGTTGGATCTATCTCGAGTACCCTATTTTACGTTTTTTCTGCATCTCTCTCTCTCTCTCTCTCTCACTATTTTTTCTTGCCTCACTCTACCTTTTTCTTATCTATACTTTAAACACCCCTACGATCACCTGTGTTTCAATAGTGGTTGTTAGCCTCATTTGCAGATGGCTTCTGAGCACCTCTATTGCAAAAGTGACGAAGATGGGCATAGATATTTACTGAATTCATTTGAAATTCAAAGTTATTCTTAGACTCTTAGTATTTTCGCTCTTTGTACTGTATTACTGCCATCTTATCATCTAAATTTTCTTTTTGTTCTACTTTTTTATGAACTTTTAGGAATTTCCTATCTTTTATATCTTAGTTTTTGGGGAATTATATTGTTTGAAACTGAAATGACCGATACAATGGCTGATATCATCTATACGTATTTTTTTAACCCAACAACTGATACCAGATACTGTAACTGATTTTTTAGAGCCCTACTTCTTACAGTATGTTTCCCTACTTGGATTGGTTCTGGTACAAACATCTTATAACAGTAAAATGTTATGCTTTGGTGTTACCATCTATCTGCTGTGTTGTGTTACAGTTGATGATGCCTTTTATGATACTGTAAAAGTCTTATTGTGCTAATGTGGAACATGTTACTTTCCTGCTACAGTATATGGAAAAACCACCAAAAGGGAAGCAGTCTACCAAAGGATTGGGCAAAACTGTGCCTCTGGAATCTGAGTTTGTGAATTGGAAGGATGAAGTCACTGTCCCTTGTGGTAAACCAGTTCCATCAAATATCCGAGCTTCAGAGCTACTTTACAATGAATACATTGTCTATAATACAGCTCAGGTTGGTGGAGAAAACTTTTTAGGGAAATTTACATATAACAACCTGCATTTTAATGAAATTACAATTTATACGTAAATATTTAACCTTATAATTTATGTGCAGAAAACACTATGAGTTAGATTTGAACTAACATAGTTTGGATAGATGAAAATATTCATCGAATTTAATAATTTTTTTTTGGAAAATGACTAAAATATCCTTAGTTCCTTCTTCATCTTCTTCCCTATTTCTTGTTTCCTATTTCTTCTTCTTCTTCTTCTTCTTCTCTCTTTTAGGGTACAACGTGATTATTTCTTCCAATCAAGAAAAGGTAAATTTTTCTTGTCTAGCAACTCTCTTCTCCACACATTAGATGTAATTTAGATTTGGTATTTTCATTTAGATATAGCCCGTAGAATAAATAATAAAAATGTAAAGTGTAAACCATAAGTTTGTTATAAGATAGTGTCGTATGTAAATTTCCTTACTTTTTAACTTGTCTAAAATTGATCCATTCATAGTTCAATCTTAGTTCGAGGTCCTTCAGGCTCTTTTCTTTCATGCTTTTGGTTTTCATATATCTTTTGCTACCTCTCTTTGTGCCTCTTTTCGGTGCATGCATGCCATGCTTAGGTCTCGGAATTGGTTTACATGGCAGGTTAAGATGCAGTTCCTGCTGAAGGTGAGGTTCCATCACAAGAGGTGAGTGAAAGATCAACTCTGGTGCTTCTGATCATATATTTCGTCACCAAGTGATGGCAGATATTGGGATAGAGTAGTGAATCGCTCTTAATAGTCGGTGCATTTTGGTGGTTGACAAGCATCAACACAACTGGTGCGATTCAAATTTTGGGTTGTTCCTGTAAATACTTTAGCTTAACAAAGGATTACTTCTTTAGTTTTTCCCCCTTAAAACACTTCTATAGTGTATGTATAAAGAATGAAATTCTACCCCGTTCGTTGCTCACATGATCAAGTTAATTTGCTTTGGTGCTAATCTGGATGAACTTGAAGGCTTATGCTAAAGATAAAGTTAGCAGTCCTACTTCTCATATGCAGGTGATAGGATTGAAGAACCCTTTTCTTTGCATACAATTTCTCGTCCTATTTTGCACCAGCCATCTCAATACTACTCATTCAAAATTTTCTCTCAAGATTGGATGGTGAATGGTGGGACTACCACATTGGTCTTAACAAAGAAAATGTGTGTACTCGATCTTTGGTCATCTATAATGAACTCAAAACTATGCTTCAGCAAGGCAATGGAAATCTTCAAGCCAATCATTTTGAGCATGTCATAAATTATTATATTGTTATGGTTGGGATGTGATATTTATTGTCCTATCTCTTTAACTTAAGATTTTGGATTAATTAGTTGTATATCATGATATCGAACCTGGATAATGCGTAGTGGAAGTGGATAAAATATATCACGAGAGTATCAAATATAGTGGATAAGGGAACTCACTTTCTCCTGCCATAGGATCCTTTGTACCTTCATATTTTAAAATTATCAGACTGTGGGGGAGTTTGAAAAACAATTAATGGAAAACTGATGATCTTTCTAATCTTTGTACTTTAAAATCTAAGAGGGAAGATACTTCCTTTATTAATAAAGATATGGGAAACTATAAACACATTGAAGAATGGCCAAATTTAATAGGATTTATATGTCACTGGGCATGAACCCGAGGGCTCAAAGCTTTTGAGCCAGATGCTTTAAACTGGGTCTCAATGTTTGGGCTTACCTTGTCCTCATAAGACTCAGGGGTGTCCTGATAAATAATGAGAACTCTTTGAGAAGGAATAGGCATATGAGGAACTCCTTAATACTAATACTACTTATTTATTTTTATTAATACCGATTTCTCTCTCCTATCTTTTCTTCTTTCATCTAATATTTTTGTATTTATCTATTACTATTTTGCTCTTGAAAAGACATCAGGTCAATCAATATACATTTTGATCTTTTTTTTTTTTTCTTTCTCTACTCTTCGACCTATCCATTATAAAGGGTATTTTAATCACTTACGAAACTATCATTTTAATTTTATAGCACATTAAGTATAATTATTACATATTATACTAGTTTACAAAGGAACACACGAATAACTTATACTAGTAATAAAAATTAGCATAGCTATATTAGTATTGAATTTATTCAAATTTGAGGTAGAATGGGGTTACAATATCTTTATTTAAGACCTCTTTGACTCGATTTTATCTACACTACAAAGTTTACCTAAACATTATCTTGCACAAGAATCTTGATTAAGATAAAAAATTATTTTAGGGTTTTATCCATCATACTGCATAGTGGAAGTACCTTATAATGTTCTTTGCAACTCCTTTGATAAATAATGGCAATATGTGCACCACTGCAGTTCCTTGTGGCAGAGACCAATCATTGGCAATTTCGTATGTCCACTGTCCAGGTGTACTCAAATTTATATTCCTCATACCTTCTGACAAAGTAGGTTGGGATACCTTTCAGCAATCAATCCTGCATGGATCCACTAATATTCTGTTGTTCTATGTGCTGTTGCTTCCTGAAAAGCATAAATTTTAACAATAAAACTTGTACCTTAATAACTATTTGAAGTGTACTACTTCATTATTGCACATTATTGTTGGTTGTAAAGGGTTGTCTAAACCTACAAAAGCTAATACCCTTTTAGGTTTATACTTCTCTCAGGCCTGCATAATACCTAATTTTACTCACTAGTTGGTTGGGGATGACTTCTCTTTTCTTTTTTTTCTTTTCTTTTCCTAGAAAGATAGCATCGCTAATGTAGCAGGAATTAACTGCTTCATTTTTTCTAAATAGAAGCAAGAACTAATTTACATTTGGCGAGAATATTCGGAGAATTGTCATGTTTTGTAATCTTCTATCGGTTCGAATGCGCACTTAATGATATAATCACAGAACATTAATGTAAAATTAAAGAACATTACACTCTTATCATATGCTTTGGATAAAAGATGTCAATATTCTTAGAAGAATATTAATACTCCTATGGGGAAAACACTATACCTGAAGTATATTTTATGCGTATCCACGACGTTTTAGGGGGAAAAGGGAAGGTTAAAGAAAGGCGGTTCAGGAAAACTGATGCTTATCCACAACATAATGATGAACAACTATTAATGGATTTAAGAATCTAAAAGTTATGTACTTCAGTGCAATGGCATTATCTTCTTCCATGAAATAAATATGCTAATGAAACATGATTACACTGAGTGTGTATGTCTTAGTATTTCTCTCTTTTTGATCAAAATATGTCCTTTAGTATTTCATTAAACAATTCTTTCGATTAAATTGGAACTCCATAGAGTTGCAAGATTAGAAGTAAGTTCTTCTGGTCATTCTTTTTTAGGTTTATTAATTCTCCATTATCTCTTCCGTTAGTAGCTTCAAAATCAAAGAAGCTCAATAAACCAAAGTATTGTTTTTTTTATAATCTATTTCTTGCTGATGATCTTTAATATCTTAGAATCGACCTAATATACACATAGTTACACCTGCTAAGATTGTCCAATATAAGAACAGTTAGTTCTAGAATGGAGATTTTCTTCTATTTGCAGCTCAAATGACATGGATAAAGGGAATATGTTACCTTGTAGCTTTTATTTCTGTTCAGTATTAGTACAGTGACACACCTTACCATCTGCTGCTAACAATGACTAGGTTAACATGAATCTCTTGTAGTAAAAGCTTCACGCATGTCGAATCGTAGTACTTAGATCAAAATTTGGTGATGATATCCGACATCGATTTTGCATTCTTATGATCGATGAAGATAAGCATAGGCAACTGATTCAAGGTCCTCCATGTCTTGGTACCTCCAATTGCCTCCTTGCATCTCGAGAGAGGCTGCACCAAAGGAAGAGTTATCTCCACCAACATCCAAAGACAAATGTTCATCCGCCATGATGGAATAGGGATTGTATCCCTGAGAGGATTGCATGCAATTGGATTCAGAACTCCCACTGCTGTAGTAGTTCGACATGTCATCGGTATGCCCCAGTGAGTTTGGAAGCATAGGTGGTGTAATCCTTCCATCTACTTTTGGAAAGAGAGAGTGTAATCCATCTTGTTGGTAATGAGGAGCTTTATTTGTAGTAGAATCATTCCCATGCCCTTGTGCTGCTTGAGCTTTAAGAGAGGCTAGCTGTGCTTGAAGGCTCACAACCTGAAAACCCAAGGCAAAGATATATCAAGTGAAGAATTGAAGACAAGATCAAACAAACTAAAACCTAGATAGATAGATAGATAGATAGATAGATAGATATCAACAACATCATCAAACGGGCTGCTTACCTGTTGTTGGAGTGCAAAGATATGCGAAACGCAACCATAGATGGGGTCTTGGAGCCTGGCTTGCGCCTCGTAGGAGATTGTGACGGCGGCCTCAGATCGATCGGATACGGGGAGGTGCATGAGGAGCTTGGACACGTTGCTTGCACCGAAGACCTTGTGGATGGCCGCAAAGTGGGACGCGCCTTGCTCATGGCAGAAGTAAGGGGCAAAGACACACCCCCTTACACACTTCCTCCTCAAGAACTTGCAAGCTCCACAAGGAGACCCTAATCCTGTCATCTTAATTAGTCTGCAGGAGCTGATGCTGATGCTCAATTTATTTCTTTGTTTTTCCTCTTGCAAGCTTGTGTAATCTAGCTAGGGGGGCTGCACTACCTGCTTTGCTTATAAACACTAGAAGAAGAAGAGTTATGCATCATATTTTGATGAGTAGTTTATTAGGCTGGTCTGCTTAATGGCCTACAGATTTCATTATTTTTTAGCTATCCTTAAGCCATCCTTTTCACTGCTTCTATTTTATGCCCATTTGAGATTCTTCCACTCAAGGAGCTTCGAAGGACAATGAGGAGGAGCAAGCCAAGCCAAGCCCAGCCATTTTCTTTAATCTGCTTACCTAATTCCAAAAAAACATAAAAAAGATTTGAGTGATATGTTGGCCCTTGATGCTATGATAACCACAAGCACATTTAGTTGGGTGATGTTCCCGTTTGTGTTATTTTGTTAACTTGTCTATGTTTTGTAATCGAGGCCCAGGGATAGGCCAAAACCTAGTGATGAAAGAGAGCTTGCGACGTGTATAAGAAACAACTATATACGCCTATTATACTAAAACATTGAAATAGATTCTAGTTGTTTTTAATTCTGAAAAATTAATTGAATTCAGCATATGGTTTGTAACTGTTTTAAACCTTCCTTTAGTTTAAATAAGGGTTCTTGGGTGTGTTTACAACTTTCAAGAATATAGCCAAGAATTTACCTAAATAAACCCTTCTCATAGGATACAAGAAGACTAATGTCTAAGACTAATCAAAGTTCTGAAGATAGGGCGAAGTTTACTTTTACTGGAACAGTCTAAATTTGCCTTCCAAAGAGCTAATCAGTAAGATATAGTCCTCCCAAAAACAAGCAACAAAGGTATTAACTCTAAAGATCAAGACCTTAATATCACTATGTAACATCTAATCCTAGTTGGTTTATAAGATCTAGCTACAAATTAAGTTGAAATCATTTGATCATCTCTATAATCAGAGCTGTCCTATTGAGTAAAAAGGAAGAAATGCTGGGCCCGCTAATGACTGCACATTGATTGGAAGAATAGAAGCTTGTGCATGGCCTTACCTCCCTGGAAGCCATTACCTCCCAACATTGCCATAGTTTCAGTCATGTGTACTTGTTGGCCACTTAACCATGGGAAGTGGCAATTCTTGAGACAGTCAGGCAAAGCTACTTTACTATGCGTTTAAAAAAAATAAAATAAATAAAACAGTGATCAATAATTTCCACATTTTAATAGTGGAAGAACACACCCAATAACACTTGTAAAGATGGGTATACATATATATAAATATACAACTTTCCAATTCCCCTTGGCTGAGGGAAAAAAAAAAGTTATAGAATTTAACATTTCAACTGCCCCCACCTTCAACTTCTCTCAAACTTAAAAGAGTAGGTACAACTTCTTGTGTTCCCCATTTCAAGTGTACCTTGGTATCCTATAAACCCAACTCTTCTCATAATTTGATTCAAAATAGTGGTCATCAAGCTCAACTAGTTTTCAGCTTTTTATTGCATCAATGAGATCTCCTCTTCTTTATTGTGGCTGGCCCCCACAAAGACCACTAATGCAACTTTTTCTGAATAGATGTCTCTTAAATTTGTCCCTCTTCCTAGGAATCTGTAATTCTTTGTCCATTCTCTGGATCATAATTGTATAATCAAGTACTCCGTTTCCTTTTCTTCTCTTTGTTTGAACATGCATGAAGGGGTTAAGTGATAGATCAAGTTACTGTATGTTGAAAGAAAAAAAGAAGAAAGAATATTTTGGAGCATGTATAAATTTGTTCCCAAGCAACTACTTTCGGATCTTTAATTTTCTGCTAGGGCCTATTCATTTATTTATTTTTGAGAGAATTGAACATCTTATGATGTCCCTTTTAACTATCTAAATACAATTTTTTTTTTGGCACAGTGACTATTTATGAAATTTAACATTGTAAAGGCAAAAACTAGAGAACAAAATAAAATCAAGATTCTTGAGGTTAGTTATTGCAAAGATATACACCAAATTCTATGTACGATTTTGAGATCAACATGGAGAAAATAGTTACCAAAGAGATTTGGAAATTAGTAATTTACTTGCATATTTTTCCGAAAAGTTGGTCAAGCATAGTTATATTTTATTCATAAAAGAATGGAGAACAAAGAGAGGTGAAGAAGGGGAGAAATTACAAAGCAACCAACTCCAAAATATCTTGGAAGGATATTAGAGAAGAAGTCAGAAAGAAAAGCCTCTACTGTCTCTAGATCTTCAAGAGGGAGACGTAGAGACCGATGATTAGGGCATCCATCCAAAAGATTTATGATTCCTCTCATTCCAAAAAATTCTATCAAAATGAACCAACAAGGTGATTAGCAACCAAACAAAAGTGAGACCTAATGGAGCATTGCCTCTAGAGGGAGCAATAAGCAGAGAGGAATGGTGGAAGTGAGGATAGGCATAGCAGAGAGAGAGAGAAAAGAGTCTTATAATAGCTTGAGGAAGTCATATCTCAACAATAAGTGATTGAGCGATAATGGATCTTCCAAAAACCGAGTAAGAGAAGGGGCTAAGGAAGTAATTTTGCACAAGAAGATCTCCGAAGGAACATCTTCATCTTGGGAAGAAGCAAAGTCTTCTAAAGGTTAGTAGCTCAATCTAGCCTAGACAAGCCAACACGCAAAAGAGAGTTGAGAGGCAGAGGGGGACTTGGAACTCGAAAATCTCTAGAACACGGTGTCTAGGGAAGTCATCGGCAACCCTAGGCAATCGTAAAGGGCCCTAATATGGTTAACCTTAATAGTAGTGTCCTATTTAATTCTTTTAGGCTATCTCAAGCTGGTAGCATCCCTAAAAAGAGTGAAATGCTGGGAGAAGACACAAAGCCATAGGAAAAGTGAGATTTCGGAAATGCATCCCTTGCCTAATAGTCAAGTGAGAACCTTATCTAGTCCCCAATCAACATGAGTGGAAGGAGGAGCCAACAATGAGGACGCCTTTCGAAAGAGCAAAGCTTCTCACTAACATGTCTTCTAGGGAAGTAAAGAGCCGAATGATGACCTCCCTCCAAAGACTAAGCTAGCCAACCTTTTGGGGAGGCAAATTTTGATGCAGTTGAATCTACGGTGGAACCCCTTGATTGTTGTCTCCTCTTTCTAAGAGAAAGCCAGCCAAATAGAGTTAATCCAAAAAAGTATGTTAGCATGGCTAAGAGGACACCTTGACCAGGGTTATCTTGCCACCAATCAAAGGGTCTGAGCTTTCCAAATAGTAAGCTTCTTTTTACACTTTTTGATAATGGGCCATCAGTCTTGAAGCGAGATAAGGTCAGGTGTCAATGGAAGGGCCAAGTATTTGATGGGAAAATGACCTATCTAATATCCAAACAAATTGGCCCAACTTGAGGCATATCCGAGAAAGGATGAGTAAATAGGATTTGTGAAGTTATGCACTTGAAAAGGGAGATAATAGTTTTGAGGTTAGAAAGGGACATAGTATCTACTTGAGAAATAATATTCTACAAGGCAAGGACTAAGGCTCTGGATCTAGTTGTCGTTCTATGCGCAAAGGATGAGCTTAATTGGTGAGGAGGTTTGAGACAAAGATGAATAACAAGGGTGAGAGGGGATCTTATAGATGAAGGCCGTGATTGAGGTTGAAGTTGTTGGAATGATTATTATTAACAAGCCTGGTCCCTTGATTGAGGTTAAAGAGGATGAACAATCTACTTGGCTAGGAAATGCTTGGCTTGGAGAGTGGCCACAATGTATCACATTTGAGACAATCGAAGGTTTCACAAGTCCACTTTAATGAGGATGCCCTGCCATCCACATTGATAAGCCTAAGCTATATGCTCATGAGATAGAACAAAATTATTGAAATCAATCTAACTCACAAATTTACACAAGGCCATCCATCACCCTGGTAAGCTTGTTGGTAGGTACCTTAGTGATAATCTTAAAATTATGATTGAGGAAGATTATAATTCTAATATTCAAATAAAATTGATTAGGTCCTTTAAAATCTCATAAGTAGTTTTCTAGGCCATGCGGCGAATTAAATATATTGAGCAGGTTGAGTCCTAACTGATGGTCATAATTGATGGTAGAACAGGATAAGGAAGCTGTTAGGGCATGAGTCTTATTAGCACCCAAGCCAAATATAACAGCTCTAACCTACTCATCCTCTGAGAATGGGTTTTAGAGGGAGTTTAACTTAGGGGTTGCATCGATATTAACATATATTCCACTCTATTTCACCGAGATGGTCATAATTGATGGTAGAATAGGATAAGGAAGTTGTTAGGGCATGAGTCTTATTAGCACCCAAGCCAAATATAACAGCTCTAACCTACTCATCCTCTGAGAATGGGTTTTAGAGGGAGTTTAACTTAGGGGTTGCATCGATATTAACATATATTCCACTCTATTTCACCGAGATGGTCATAATTGATGGTAGAATAGGATAAGGAAGTTGTTAGGGCATGAGTCTTATTAGCACCCAAGCCAAATATAACAGCTCTAACCTACTCATCCTCTGAAAACGGGTTGTTGAGGGAGTTTAACTTAGGGGTTGCATCGATATTAACATATATTCCACTCTACTCCACCGAGATGGGTGGAGGGGAAGGAAGCCAAAAGTGATTCTTGAAGTGACCAAAGGAAAGCCCTTCGAGTGACGAGCCAGTTCAATATGATATCATCGTTAAGGATATAAGAGGAGATAAAGTTTTTCTTCCTCCTACCATTAGCAAACGGAAGGAAGGTTAGAGATTTTAGATTCTTGGATGCAAAAAATAGAACAACTAGATAACCCTAAACCACTAATATTCTAAAATAAGGCCTTCATAAAAAAATGAAAAGAACCCAATCGACCCAAATAAAATCATACTTTCCTTTTAGTTTCTCTACGCCAAAGAGGAGAGATGATCTTGTGCAAATCGTTGGGCTTGATTGAGAGGCTAAGGATCTAGGAGATCCATCTAAGCAAAGTGGGAAATGGAGCCATCAACAGGTGGACTCAAGCTCTTCTTGTGTCTAGTGGGCATCAAGTCAACTAAGGGATTGTCCTATGGGTTTAGATTTTAATTCAGTGTCATAGGATCTAGAGGAGAAACCAGACCCAATAGAATAGGCATCGTGTTTCCCACATGCTCTGTAAGGTGCAAAGGTGATTAGTAGTTGACTGTTATGCTTTGCAATCAACATGGGATAAAAAAAGTATAATAGAAATAGGAGATTTGCAACATTCCAAAGAACTAATAAGGGCTACTCATCTCCCGAGAAGGAGAGCCTAGGGTGTTTAGTCACTGGCAAGGGCCCCGACGCATTTAAGGTTGTCATAACAAAATAAAAAGGTATTTACATGTGATTCATTTCGGTTTGACAAGAAGCTTTGAAGGTAAAATGTTGAAAAATCTCTTAAGAGATTATATAAAAATAACTATCCAACATATTTATCATCGAAAATTGCATTGAGTTGACAAGAGATAAGCATGCCTGGAGGAGGCGATGACGTCATTTCCCATATAAAGTTAGGGCAAGTGATAAGGATGTCATTCATGCAAATGCTGCCCAAAGATGGAGGAGAAGTCATAGCCCTAGGTAGAGAGGGGGAACAAGCAGCAAAAGCCATAAACCAACCATACAATAACGCTCCTCCTTCAACCTTCAACTAGTATCTCCAAGTTCGATTTCTTTTGCTTCTAGCAACCCTGCTTTAGTGTAGGATAAAATTACCTCTTTTCTCTTGATGCGATGGTTACTTCTCCACATATCTTAAGCGTAGATCAACGAGGACATTAAAGAGAGGGAAGCAAAGGGGATATGAATCAGAGCAAGATGAGGAGGAAGGCTCTGTGGGAAAGTGAAAACCAATGGGCCAAATTGAGGGGAGGAAAAGGAATAGTGTTTTGAAGATGAGAGGAATTTCAATGGAGGTTATGGTTTAGAGGATAGACAGAATGCAGGGTTAAAATGAATAAAAAGGTCAGGGAGGAGAGAGAAGGGCCTTTTTGAAGGAGCACAGATTGGTAGCTAGTTTTGAGAGAATGAACGAGGCTTCCATGAGCGGAAGGAAGTAGGGAAATGTCTGACAACCTAACGTGATGTTTTCTAAGGGTTCTACATGAAGGAAGGTCTATGAGAGTGCAAGGTATCCCTTTGGTCATATCGCCTTGAAACCACCAACCATCCTCTTCAGTAAAGCACAACACCCTAAAATAATTTGAGGAGCCCAAAGGACATCTCCAATGCCATGTCTCCCATAACAATCTACTAATTAAAGAGCTCAACAATCGACAATCCTTCGGCTAGAGCCATTAACGAGGAAAAGCAGCTTCAATTAAGCTACTAATTAGCCTCCTAGTCACTAGAGCCTCGTATGACTTCTTTTCAATGATAATAATATTAATTCACTAACATATTTAATTATTCTATATTATGTATTAATATGTGCAAAAGAACCTAGTTATTTTCGAAGGTTTATATACTTATGGGGAGCTCACAAATGTCTTCAATAAAGAAAATAAAAAGGGATCCAAGTTTAGAGTTTTGCTATACATTAGGGTTGTCAAAAATAATCAAGCCGGCTTGAGATCGGCTCGATAAGGCTTAATCAAGCTTCGCTCGAAGATGAGCTTAACCGAGCTTAGTCTTCAAAATAAGCTTGATCATGAGTAGGCTCCAAATAATAATAGCATATATATATATATATATATATATATATATATATATATATATATATATATATATATATATATATATATATATATATATATATATGAGTAATACTTTCACTATAATATACTACCGTTATTTTAATATTTACCTAAGTATATTCTTATGTACTCTAATCTTGTAAGGTTTAGTTTTAAATTCTAATCCTATCTTTCTAAATACATGAATATTTCTATTTGTATAAAGTTTTAAATTGTGCCTTATCTTAAGCTTGATTCAAGCCTAAAATAAGCCTAATTAATTCAAGTTTGATCATGCTCAAAATTTAATTTAAATTAACTAAGGCTTAAAAATACTTATTGATCAGCTTAATTAAGCTCTAGCTCGAGCGTGAGCTCGAAATTGGCTCGAATTGAAATAATTATAATTTAAGCTTAATCACAAATCTATGCTTGAAATTATTTTTAATTCAATCAAGCTGCTAGACCCCTACTAGTTAGGGAGGTGAGTGATCTTTATTCAATTAATCTCCCATTCTACCATTTCTTTTTTATAAGACTGTTTTATAAGTTGGTGATTTTTATTTGAAAACTATTTCGGTTTCCTTTCTTTCTTTTTTTTCTTAATAAGTGAAACTAGGAGGTTTTATATTTTCAATAATAGATAGTCCTAATGGCATTTAAATTCCGGACCTCTACTTTACTACCATATTAACTTACTAACTATACTAATTTTAAAAACGATTAAATCAAACTGGAACTAAAAATAAACAAAGGAAAAGCTTGCACGGGCGATACTTAATAGTTATTAATCATGGATTGCCAAATACATATGCACCATTATCTACATAAATATCTTCATCTATGGCAGTCCAATCTTTTGCCAAACATGAACATCGATCACGTATCAACTTTAATTAACAAGTGTTTGTTCTTGTGACTTCTGGGTCTTGCTGCTCTTGCACCAACTTAACTTGCTTTCTCTTATTTTCCTCTCCAATGGCAACTAACAATTAGTTGAAACTTCATAAGCTTCAAATGGTGGGCCCTCTCTCTCTCTCTCTCTCTCTCTCTCTCTCTCTCTCTCTCTCTCTCTATATATATATATATATATATAAACAAAAAAGCAATGTACACCCTTGCCATTGCCATGGAGCTTATGGAGGAAGAGTTAACCCTAAATGAAACCCAATGAAATGGACAATAAGAGTTTGCCACACTGCTGCAATCCAAAAGGTTTGCCAAGTTAGCCGGATGGGTGTCCAAAAGAACCGTAACTGGTCTCAGTAGACAGGTCAAACTCTCAGAGCATGTCACGCGTGGGACCGCCACACGTGTTTGTATGATTGCCCAATTCTAGGGTTTCTTTGTTCCTTTCTAACTGAGTTTTTTGACCTTTATTTGTCTCGCATAATACGAGACTAGGTATACTTGGAAACTAACCACTAACTTCTTTTTTTCTTAATGCTGAGGAAGAAGTTCTTTTGAAGTTTTTATATTTCGAAGTTGTTGAACCGAAAAATAATTTATATAAAAAATTTGTCTCTAAAATTTAATATTTTTTTAGTTTTATATTCTTATATAAGTCGCTGATCTATTCGATAATTTTAAAACATATACAGTCTTATATTTAAGTTTCAAAATAGGGATCATACTTAAAATAGTCGGAAAACTCTCTTTCTAACTTTCAAACTTTATAATTTCATTTAATTTAAGATGATAGAATAAAAATTTATGTATCTAAAATGGTGGGAAAAGGATAATTATGTAAATCTAAAGCTCATACCAATCCATACTTATAGATAATCACAAGACAATTTTTATTTTTCAAGAACAAGGTGGATTATGCTTTCCCAAGAAAATCAAATGGGTCATTTGCACAACAAACCGAAATGGATTTCGAGTTTGCGTTATCACCACATTTTCATTTTCGGTTTGCAAAACAACTTAACTCTACTCTATCCGGTGTTGTATAATTAGTGTGGTTAGTTCTGCAAAGTAAACTAAACAAACACTGGGTGTAATGATCTTAATAAATGGAAAATCATTTGAATTTTTTGAATAAATGCACCACATGAAATAAAATAAAAACTAGAGGAGAAGTTAATAGGGAGAAAAAAGTCATCTATAACTTTGTCTTCAATATTAAAATATAATTGTTTATTTTCCTCCTTATAAAAGAAGACTATGTACATTTCAGCAAGGTATATATGAACATATATACATAGATATACAAACTTAAAAGAAGATAGCCTCGACTAACTATATCACATTAATTGGATCCTCCCTTCTCGTTCATTTTAGGTGCTAAGTCATTGTCCATTTGTCTTATCTTAATATGTTATTCCTATTCTCCACGTAATCCCTGGATATTTCCCAACTAAAACTTGGGGACATGAGAAGGCCACACGAGCGGACTTGCCTGATGGTCTTAGGACACAACGCAATCCTATCACTCTCAACCCAATCTACAAACTAATTTTCTAGCAAGCTTTTGTTTGCATCACAAGCATAAGCTTGGGGTTAGTGTAGTTTGATATGGAGACAGTTTGTCCAACTCCAGGATCACCCTAATCTAAAGGCATCACTCATTGCTCATAACTAACCTCAGAATAGTCCCACATGTGGTACTGTGTGATGAGGACGACTTCTGTTGGCATTGTTAGAGGACCAAGGACGAAGGACTTGACCATCTTGGTTAAGTTACTGGAGGGTTTGGAGTAAAGATTAGGGTTAGTGATGATCAGACAGACAGACAGATAGATAAGCTACCTTTTTTGACTGGAACTTGGAATCACTTGGTGCAGTGGGGTCCTCATCTTGGTAGAGTCGAGATGAAGGTCATATCAGTTTGATGGGGATTGGGAGTGTTCCAAGTTTGACTACGGGGGTATCAGGTGGTGGTTCGAATGCAGTAGTAGCGTCAAGAAGATATAGGGAGATAGGTGGGCATGTGTAATAATTGGCAACATCCAGGAGAGCTAGTAGTGCCAATTTAGAGCTTTCTCTGGATGTGAATGTGAGTAACCAATGGACCTTTGGGCTTGGGCTATCTGCTTAGGTTGTACAGTGTTAGCCCAGTTGACTTCAAAGGCCCACTAAATTAAACTTGGAGCATTTGGAAGTGGGACTGGGCCACAAATGTTTTTGTTTTTTGGAGGTCCAAATGAGCTAAATTGACCTGGTTGGGTCATAAAACAAGTTATAAATCTATCGGGCCATGTTTGGGGCGGGTCGAGAAAATTAGGTTGATTTCAGGCTAAGAGGCAGAGGCGAAAGAAGGAACAGAAGGTGATTACGATAGAAATAAGGAGAAAAAGGCCGCTAACGAGGAAGGAGAATAATAGATCATTAGACCATAGTGTTTTATAGTTCGGATAGATCGGGCATCTACCGAGAGGGGATGCCATTGCCTCTAGCAATTAAAATTAGGTTTGATGCCAATGTTAGCTAATCAGTTGTCCTAAATATCCTTTTTCATTGCCTTATATATCATGCCTCTTGACATCGTACATGTATTACTTTATTACCCTCCTCTCCAATCAAGGAGAAAGTCATCTACATAAGTAGCATACTCAAAATACGCTCTCATACACACATTTCATAATTTGCATTACTTTTAGACTATATTTACATGTTTACCCCCCTAATCTATACACAGAATTGGGGTTTGTAACTAATCTTCCGAGGCTAAAACTGTCAATAGAAGAAAATTATGCCTATTGCTGTAACCACAAGAAGAGAGAGAGAGAGAGAGCTGCGGAGGTCACGCGCAGTGCGGCGGCAAAACGAACCCCGGCGCGTTTCCGGTCATCGGCTCGTTGTAGAAAGGCGCGGCCGGGTGCTGCCACGTCATCGGCCAGGAGTCGCTTCTCGAGTCAACGGGCGGTGACGTGACCACCCCGTGCCTCTCTCCCACGGCCCTATGGACGCGGGGGACGGTGGAGATGTCGAGCGGGGAGAGGAGGGGGATGGCGACCCTCCACTCCGCGACGGCGGTGGGCTCGGCGGGGCACACCTGGATCGACGACGGCGCGCGCATCTGGAGCCGGCTTCTCTGGCGGCGCATATTACCGCCCGAGGTGGCCCTCGGAATAGGAGCTTCCACCTTCTCCATGGATTCCAGAAGAGCAAACGAAAATATATTAAACCAAAGGTATACTGGAAGAGATATCTGGAGAATTATCTTCTTTCACCTAACGCCCGCCCATTGAAAGTGTCGATATAAATAAATCTACATGTTGTGTTGAAGGCTGAAGAGTATTTGGAGCTTGCAGGCAACTTTAGATACGGAAGTTTGTTGGAAATCTGCAGCCATTATTTGACTCACTGCGTTCAATTTGAAATCTTAACCTTATCTGCAGAAGTGCAGTTTTTGACCAAACTATGTCTCCCAAATATTTACTATATTTCTTTCAGACTTAGACAAATATTTTTTTAGAAATTTTAATATAATTAAATACAAAATTTTCGTATTCAACTTTTTAAAATAAATTAAATGTGTCAAAAAAAAATAGAAGCAAATATAAAATAGTCAAAAACTCACATATGACTTTTTAATTGAAAAACCATTTCTTGAGAATGATATGAATCACTAAAATATGTTATGAACTGGTTTGATCCGATTCGTAGCGGTTCTGTACAGAATTTGAGATTTGTTGGTAGAGGCACGGACTCCTAAGTATCAAATGGAGGTGATGATGGAGTAGAGGCCTAGTAGTTGATGGAGGTGGCTTGGCAATCGATGATTGTGATGGTGGCTTATGGATGCGATAGATGGTTGAAGGTTATAATTGGCCTATAACTATAGCAGTGGTAAAGATGAAAACTGTAATTGATGAAGGTGGCTTAGCAATCGATGATAGTGATGGTAGCTTATGAATACGATAGATGGTTGAAGGCTATAATTGGCCTATAACTATAGCAGTGGTAAAGATGAAAACTGTACAGGAGGTAGAGACAATTAAGATTAAGAGATAAAGATGATGAAGTAGGTTTGCTTTGCAAGATTAGAAGTATCGACGAAAAAGAGAGATTAGAAGCTAGACAAGATCTTACCAACAAAAGAGGCAGCATTGGTTAGTGAAAAGGGCTAAGATGTAGCCGACGATCTACTTGAGAAAGATGTCAGGACAAAAGCCAATTAATATTTTATTCTAAGCATATCTAAGATAAAAGCCATAAAACTCTTCTGTTCGTCGACTGCTTGAAAGGGATCAACTGTCTTGGTATATTGACATTCTTAAAGACAACTTTCTATCTAAAATTATATAGTTAATCATATATTTAGAGATATTAATCATGCTGTAGATTAGCTTGCTAATTAACATAGAATGTAGATTATAGTTGTACCAGGATGAAGAGTATCTTTCTTATCTTCTTCAGTTTTTACAAAGCTTTTTATAATCATAAAAGACAATCTCCAATTTTTTTACTTTAAAAATAAAGATATTAATAATGAGTCGATATTACAAAGAAAGCGAAAGAAAGATGGACTCAATCTCCCAAATAAAATAATTATATATATTTATTTTGCAAGTTACCCTTTAAATGTTTCAATTCACTTACAAAAAGTACACTAATTCATTATATAATTTTTGATCAAACTAGTAGTGTTCTAAATTTTTTTATTCAAATAAACTAATTCTCAAACTTATTATATAAATAAAATCTAATTTATTATAATAAAGAAACTGAACTAATCAACATTTTATAAATATAAATATTTTAACTTAGTATTTTAGTAGTAAAGGTAAAAAAAATCTAAAAATAAAAATATTGAACTGATCAGTGTTTTTAAAATTAACGACCAGTTCAATATTTTTGTTAAAATTATAATGAATTAGATCTTATTTAGTAATAAGTTTAAGGTGACAATCTATTTTGATAATATATATATATATATATATATATATATATATATATATATATATATATATATATAATTGGTTAGTTTGGTCAAAAACTCAATTGATTATGCTAATTGTATTCCGGCAGTCTTTTGATGGTAAGAGAGGCAATGGGCAAAGGTGGCAAACTCTGCTTTATGCGCATAAAACAAGGTGCTATTAAACCACGAGCCGCCACCCACTTTATCGACGGGCGACGGCTGCTGGTAGATAACACTGCCGAATTCTTTTATCACACATGTAATTTATATTAGCCGAATATATATAAATATTTACACACTTTGCAGTTTTTTAGTAATTTTTTTTACTTTCCATGTATTTTTTAAATCCTCTAATCTCATATTTAAATTTTAAAAATATACTAATGTGTGTGTATATATATATAGATAGATATATTTGGGTGGACTAGTTTGGTCAAACTCTAGAACGGATCCCATTTCTTTTTTATATTGGTAGTCGCTATGACCTGATACGTACGAAGGAAATGAGCGGCACTTTTCGGGTTTGACCACGTGGCCTCGGCAAGACCTGACGGATAACATCCACCGTCCATTTGACTCGTCGGCGAAGAAATTGTGATGGCGGCCCAGAGAGAGAGAGAGAGAGAGAGAGTCCGGGATTTGTAAAGTAATCGTGCGGATCCTGACCCGGATCCGACCCGGGTTTGCCATACCTAAACATGAAAATATATATATATATATATATATGTTAAAATTCTCAACATTTTGACTATTTTGCCCTTTAATTATATCTTTCTCCCCTAGAAAATATATGCACATGTAAATGCTGCATTTATATATGGTTGTTTGGTTATTGAATTTCTGATGACTAAGCATTCAGGATAACCATTTGCTACTGAGTTGAGAGATTGAATTTTTCAATATTTAAAAAGGAAAATTTGTAATCTATAGAAGGATCTAACCAAAAACATTTACATTCGAGTAAATGGAGATGAAACTATATTTTATATAGCTCATATTATAAACAAAATTTACAAGCTACCACCAAAATGAGATAGTGGAGCATAGCAAGAGTCATGCACACTCCATTTGGAAGTCCACCATCTCATGCAAAATTTGAAGAGGTATATATTACTGATACTCTCCTCCTTGATCCTGAAATCTCATCGAAATAGCATCTTGAGCTCCTCGATTCGAGCACTCCGAACTTCCTCGTCGGTGAGGGCGCCAGCGATCATCCTCTGCTTGCGTGCTTGAACTTGCTGCATTCTCTCCTCTACTGTGTCCTGAAATATTAATTCAGACTCCCCTATTAATCACCATAATTTGAAGATTGCAGAGAAATTGGAACAGCTTTAGGAAATGAGAAGTTTTTCGATACCTTGACTATGAATCGCCTAACTTGGACTTGACGTTTCTGCCCGATCCGATGAATCCTCATGATTGCTTGCTCCTCAACTGCAGGATTCCACCATGGATCCTACAAGAAAGGAAAAGTTGAGGAAGTTATTATATAGTCAAGGGAGTAATAGTTGCAGGTGGTGAAGTAGGAAGTCCATTACCATCAGAAAGACATTTGAAGCTGCAGTCAGATTCAATCCCACACCTCCTGCCTTCAATGACATTAACATCACCTGGTTTTGACCACAGAATGAGAAAATTATAAGCAAGCAGGGATATAAATATGCAAGAAGCACACCTTTTCACAACTACATTTTAAGAAGTAGTTGAGTAACGGCTACTTTCTTACCAAATTGTCGTCACTCTGACTGAACTCTTTCAGAACACACTCCCTCCGTTTCTGACTTAACTTCCCATCAAATCTCAAGAACCCAATATTTTTCCTCTTTAGAGGAATCTCTAGTAGATCCAAGAATGCAGTCCACTGGCTGAAGACAATGCTCTTCTCCCGTCGCTTCTGAATGCTCTCCAGGCATTTAATAAGCTTGGTGACCTTGGATGACTCCTTCCAGTTCTTCTCGACATCAACCTGGAAACGGCTATCAGTCGGGCAGGTGATGAGGTCAGCTCGGCTCAGGGGATTCCGGCAAATTGGGCAGGGCCCTCCTGATGGAGACCGCCAACTAGAAAGGAGGCATTCTCGGCACATTCGGTGAGCACAAGGTGTGAGAACTGGGTCATCAGATGCTGATTCAAGGCAGATCGGGCACTCGGTCACCTCACCCTGACGGATGCCTTCGACAACCTCTTCGACATAGGCTCGCGTAGGAAAACTCTGTGATCCTTGAGGATTATTCTGTGATCCATCAAGAAAGTGACGGGCAAGTTTATTCAGGTCTGCATACTCTTGGGTGTCCCCTCGACTGCATAATAAGCATCAAAACACAGGAATTAGAAGAAATGGTGAGGTATCCTTGTAGTAGACAGATGTATGATTACAGATTGAACATGTGACGAGTATATTTTTACAAACCTCATAACAAGAAAGGGGTGGTTGCAGCACTGCCTTAATCTAAGGAGGAGCTCCAGTATGGAGGCATAGTTATGAAGAACTTTACCTTGTGCAACAAACTGATCAAATTTAACCTGCAATGCATTTGTATATTATGTAAAACATCAGTATGAATTGGAGATACTTCATGAGCTTCATGTAGTACAAGTTTTATCCAACTTCAAAAGATTGCATCAATTACTTATGCCATTTAACGCATTCACTTATCCGTAAAAAAAGGCTACAAACCATGGCTATATTAGAACTCTTCTAGAACTCAAAACAAGAAAAAGAAATTGATAAAACGTATTCATCTAGTTTGCTGAGACCTGACAGTATCACTGAGATGCAAGCTTTAAGGAGATAAACTTAGAATAAGACTGTTCACCTAATTAGCCGATTATATCATGCAAGGAAAACCAGATAAAAGAGAAGTGCATTGGAGAACAAGAGTGATAATTGGACCAGCAGACACTTTATATAGCCTTCTCAATGCCTATTGATCCTAGCAAGGATTAAAAGTAGCTAGAATGTATTTGGAGCAGATAATATTCCACTTAATTTTTGAAGAATTTAGAAGTTCAATCAATAAATAAATCTAACCTTCGATTTCTTAAATAGAGCTTCATAGAAATCACGTTCAGCTTCAGATTGTACACATTCAATAATTTGAACACTGGCTGGAGGGAGAACAAGGATGGGCCTGAAATGACCAGTACATTAGGGGTAAAGATACAATAAAAGAAAAGAATGCAACAGTAACAAAATATTGATCATGGAATGCTGGAAGTTCAGCACAAGAGCATTGTCCTAAAGATTGTCACCGTAGCTATGCCTAAGAGAGCAAAAAGATGAAACTCACCTTCCTTCTTTATCTTTTGTGTCCTTTGTTCTCCTCAGCATCAACGGCCTTAGGATAGCTTTAACCAACCTTAACCCTCTTTCGTCACCATTTTCGTAAGGTTTCTGAATCAATTTTTGCCACCTGAAGGACCACAACTAACAAATAAGATCTTTCATTTATGGTAGAATTGTAGGTTCCATAGCTGAGCACAACTCTATGATGTGCATTTCTAATGTTAGTATTGCTGCTTTAGAAAGAAAAATAAAATAGTAAGATAGAAATGCATGGTCATTGTAGAATTACAGCATATGAATCCTTAAAAAGTTTAAAATTCCATCAATTTGTGCAAAATGAACCAAATCTATACATACCAAGCCCAATTGCACCATGGCTCAACATGTAAGAAGCAAAGAAGACTGTAGAGATCCTCCAAATTATTCTGCAAGAATACAGAACGACAATAAGCCAACTTGAGGAATTGTTAATATGCTTCATCTTTATAGTTTCAGATATCTAGCTTTCAAATATATCCAACATTCCAAGACAAGCTTTATATATATTGACCAAAGTAAGCAACTTAGCTAAAATTCCTTGCAAATTAAGCACAAAATTTAAGAATGCCCACCTGCAGAGGAGTGCCTGTTAGGCACCACCTACAATGTGAACTTAATGCAAAGGCTGATTGAGCAACTCGGCTTTTTGAAGATTTGATAGTATGCGCTTCATCTAGCACCACTCTATACCATTCTATTTTGTGAAAGATGCTTTCTTTCTCTGAATCCTGTAAGAGGGGGACAACATAATTAACAGATATGATCTTAATATATGGAAAAACAAATAACACAGAGAAGGAGAAAATGTCAGGTAGAAGTCTTACAGCTTTATAAGCTGATGATAAGACTCCATATGTTGTTAAGACCACATGATGTTCAGCTATTACTTTGAGATCATTAGTTTTGTCACAACCATAGTGTACAAAGACAGAAAGTGCTCCAGGCTTTGAATGAGCTTCGAGTTCATCCTGAAGAATTTTATTAAAGTGCTCAGTGTTAGAAGGAAAAGATATCAGAAGAAAGTAAGTTTCCTTATTCAAGTAACCTTAGCTAACTAGAAAATTCTAGGATGCCCTTAAAAAGGGTAAATATAGATAGCTAATGTTTTAAGTTAATCCAGCACAGGATGACATATGACCAGGAGTAACATGTAGCAAATAAGAGAACAAGGGCATAACAATGACACCTTGTAAAAAATACGACGTTTTGTAGTAGCAAAATTTAAAAGCTTAAATGATATTATATGCTGAAAAATATCGTTGTAATTTTATTCAAGATAATTCTTACCTTCCACTGGCCCAATAATGCCATTGGACATACAATAAGAGTGCCTCCTCTTACACTGGAGGTTTTGGTTCTCGGGACCTTTGGTACTTTATAATCTATATCTGGGTCATTTGAGGCTTCTCCCTTCGGATTTGCAAGTAACAAAGCAATTGTCATGACAGTTTTCCCAAGACCCATTGCATCTGCTAGTATCTAGGAAGAAGAAAGGAAGTATCAGTATCACACTTAAATTTACAATTTGACAAGATTGACATCTCAACAGACAAACCATCATATTACCAATATAAAAAATTACCGTCAGTAGCAAAGTATTTAATGTTAGTTATGCAACTTATATGAAACCAGACATTTCCGTTACTCAAGATGTGTTCAAATAGGTGTTAACAAGCAGTGATTGCTAAATGAGTTGCTACATATCAAAGGAGAGAATATGCAGTGATATAAGACTTCAACAAATCTTATAGAAAAAGATAACTCTACTGAAAAGGAAAATGAAACCACTCAGATAGACTTACTCCGCCTCTTGCCATCTGTGTAGCAGTTGGAAACTCTGTTGTAGCTTCACCTGAGAAAACATTCACATATACTGCAGAAGCTCTCCTGATCAGGATTAAAAAAAAACATTAGATTGATGACCAGTGACCATAATGTTACTTTTGCACCATTTTCCTAATTAAGAAGCTGTTATGCATACCTGTCAACAATTTTATAGGCATTCCAACATGGATGAATAGTTTTTCCTGCTTGCTCAAAATCAATCCCCTTCTCCAGTTCAGACATCCAGAAGAGTGCCTGTTTTTGGTAGGGTCGTAGATCACAAACAAGTGTGCTGGGTGGCTCTAGTTCCTGTATCACAAAAGAACATTAATAAATGTTGCCTATTAAGTTGTTAACAATTATCTGAACAAAAATTTAACAGTATATCTGCAAACAAGTAATATAAAATGTGAAATAGGACTGCTGTTCTGATATCACCTCCAAGTCATACATATCTGCAGCACCAACGAGCTTATTTAGAGAAGATTCTGAGATAGCTTGTTCATCCTTGTCTTGTTCAGGATAAGTTTTGCCACCCTTTCGCCGCTTTGCAAGACCAACAACTGGGGTAGATTCCTCATCATCATCCTAATTCATTTAGCATCAAAGAAAAACTTAGGATCATTGCATTGGCATACTTATAAGCTACCAAGGCTTGCATTCATTTAGATAATTGGAGACAGTCATGAAAAGGAAGTGCAAATATCTCTCCACAAAATAAAAGATACTATAATCAATTTCCATTATACATATTAATAAAATTTGACAAGGCAAAAGATGAAGGCACCAAATTCACCTAAAATGGTACTAGGGAATTTAACTTGCTTCCATGTGAAGAATTGCAGCTTATAGGAAAATGGATATAGATAGATATCAGAATCAGATAAAACAATCTAGGCAGCCAGATAAGGAGGGTTGAGCTTACATTTAGGTTTAGTGAGCGCTTTCTGGAATCAAGCTCCTCTGGAGTGAAATCAGCCTAGTCACATTAAGTGCAAACACATAAGAAGCCACCTCTCGAACATCAAAGTCATCGTGATAATAATATTAATGTTAATAAAAGCAACAATAGCTTGCATTGGATGGGAAAGTAAAAGGAATAACAAAGATATTTAGCCAGTACCTTTTTAAATGGTTTTATCTTCAGTAATTTAAATAGCGTTGGGAGAGGATGAACAGTAGAATCCAATTGTGAAGTACTTACGAGTTTCCATGATGATTTGTCTACCTCTGTGAAGATTGAACTATGGATGTAAAAGCTGTAAAGAGGAAAAATACATGAATATTAGTCCAAAGCATCTCGTCACATAAAAATGAACCACATATATATATATATATATATCTTTGATTCACTTGGTGAGAAAGGAAGCAAGTTTAAAGTTAATGTCATCTTAAGCATCAAAACAAAACAGAGCATG
Organism: Typha angustifolia; assembly: GCF_048772165.1. NCBI lineage: Eukaryota > Viridiplantae > Streptophyta > Magnoliopsida > Poales > Typhaceae > Typha > Typha angustifolia. The sequence goes on along the minus strand of NC_133245.1, from coordinate 11,923,485 downwards.
TGTACTAAATTATTACCTTACATATAGCACAATATCCTGCAATAATCTGAGTTCTACTTGAGGAAATACACATTGTGCTTGAACCTTAACCTTGGTAGAATTCACAAGTGGAATAAGGCATCTAGTCCACTCAGTGGGAAGCCTCCCAATCTGGTAAGATCATGAATAAACCATTCAACTTAATAACAACAGCCAACAAATGGATATCATGTTAAAACCAAGACTACAAATATTTCAGAAGATACAAGAAGTAATAATTTACAAACCAACCTCTCCACTACGCTTTGTTGAAAAGCGAACTATCTCAGACACCGCAGCTGCTGCCTTTGCGCTCACCCGCATACCACCGTACCATTTCTTTGTTTCAGAAGATGGAAAGGACAAATGAACAATCTCACCGGCATCAAGGTACCTCCTTCCACGGCACGTCGATAGCCCCTTCATGTAGGTCTTCCCCACAAGAAACCAATCAGGCTCCTCCGGGAACTCTCCAATCTCAGCTGTACCGACGACTTGAAGTCTCCGGTCTGCAACCATACTAGGCCTAATAGCAGAAATGGGGCGAGGATTAAGGTATGGGGAGAAATGGGCCTTCGTCAGTTCAGGGAAACTCTCGTCAGAGCATTCTTCTGTGTCCATCGGCATATGATTTCTCTTCAAATTCTCATCTTTTTTAGAACCCATATCAGGTTTCTCTTCTTTAGGTAAGCAATTATTTCTGACATACTCTTCCCATTCTTCTTGACCCTCGCTCTTCCTTATAACAATTCCTTCAGCCATATCAGGTTCCCCGTTTTTAACTTTGATCTCAGGCATTAAAACACCATCATTGCCAAGATGAATATCACTTTCTTCCTTTTCAACTTTTACCTCCGCAAGCAAAATAGTATTTTTCTCAGGATCCATATGAGGTTCCTCCCTTTCAACTTTGATCCCAGACATCAAAACGTTGCTTTTCTCAATAAGCACCTCACTTTCTTCCTTTTTCACTTTGACCTCAGTAAACAACATAACATCTTTATACAAACCCATGTCAGGTTCCTCCTTTTTAACTTCGGTTTTTAACAAAATATCATTATTTAAAGAACCTACCTCGGGTTTTTCCATCTTAACACTATCAATGGAACCGGAAACACTTACGGTATCGTTCCCTTTCAGATCACGAGAACTCATCTCTTTCTTCACCGGATCGGATGCGTCGAGCAACCCGGGCGAGTCGAGGAGGACGTTGATCGCACGATTCGGGTTGTTTCCGCATGTAGAAAGGGCTTTGATGATGTCTCGATCGGGGATTTCGGATCCAAGAACCAATCGGATGTTCTTGATCTCTTCGGCGAGGAGGAACGCCATCTCCGGGACCTCGAAGGTCGCCGGCATAGCGGAAGAGTGGGGAGAGATCGAGAGAGGGTATGGATTGGAGACGCGAGCTTAGATGGCAGAAGACGAGGAGGGTTTGTGTGGGACCTTGTTTACGTCGGTTTAAATACTTCCGAGAGGAAATTTGGCGGGAATGAGGAGGGGAAGGGGCTGCTGCGCTTGGAAGTCACAGTTTATGGCGCGAAGGGAGGGGAATGGGCTGGCGAGGTGAGAAATTGGAATTTTTGGCGGGGATTTTTGGGAGGATAGAGCGGTAAAAATTAAAATTTACTGTGCTTTATTATAATCACGCATTAATATTAGGCTATTTAATCTTCTTATCCACAGTTTACAAATCAATACTTTATTCGGCCTAGTAATTTTGGACAGTCCATATGACGTCCCACTATTTTATTCTCTTTATTTATTAAAAGGGGAAAAGAGCATAAACCCTCAATCATTTGTTCCGAGGAATTCGAGGATTGCTCAACCCTATTATAGTTTCAATAGGCGTGAATAGAGAAAGGAGTTGAAATTCAATAATAATTATTTGCACTCACAAATGATGTTCTGAATTGTCCAGCGTGAAAACTTAAGTTTATTGATGACTATACCGGAGTCTCCTTCGGCGATAATAAGAGCAATGTTAAATTAGGCTACCGATGTAAGTACCTTCAATAGGACAAGGGTCTATTGTTTCGAGTCGAGCTCACTGAGGTAAGCTTAGCCTAGCCATCTCTACCTAAGAGTGGCAAATCTTGACCTGACCTGATAACTCGACATGATAGCCCGTCTCTTAATTGGGTTTGGGTTTAGTCTAATCGGGTTGGGATCATAAATGGGTCAATCCATTTAACCCGATTAACAATCGAGTCATATTCAAATTTATATAATTAACCCATTTTGACCCGTTTAACCCGTTTAAGTGTACTGGTCACACCAACCCACCGAGGAGTTGTAATTACTTCTAGTATTTCAGATTTGGAACTTAGAACCTTATCATTGGGTGCTTTAGCAAATGTTTAATAGAAAGTAGTTTTGCTAATTTAGCTATAGCTTTATACTCTTACGTATATTACGGAATGAGGGTTAAGTGCAAAGTATAACTTCCAATTTGATGTTGATACTCGATATCCTTATCTTGTGGAACGTTTTGATTCAATGTCTGAATGTCAATCCATTTATTTAGTTTAGTTTAGTGTGCAATGCTTTTATGGCATCTAGATCTATAGACGATGCATACATGAAACATGTCTAGTATAACATATTAATTCTTTTCTTTGTTTTTGTCCTCAAATTTTTTATACATCTACTGCTTATTAAATTTGTGTTGAATATTCTTATTGGTTTGGTGAACTTATTTTTTGTTTTTAGATATTTATTTAAGACCTTCTTTTGAAATGAAATGGACAACAAAATTGGTGGATGTAAGTTTTTGGGTATTTATATATAACAATTAATAGAGTTGCTAGAATGAGAAATAGTCAAGTTTTTCTTGTTGAAAATAGACGAAAACCATGCAGCCTAAATGTAAATACTAGTTTCTGATGCCATTTTTAAGTGCATGCTTTCAATTCTAGTATACATAGATTCAGAAATAACTAAGGAGTCTTGTGCATAGTTATTTTACAGTGACAATTTTCAAATGAGATTTGAATAAATAAATGGTGCATTATGATTTCCCACACTTCATTCTACTAAATTCATTTCCAAGAAGGCAAGGAAAGAAAGGTGATGTTTGCATGTACATATAGTTTTTCATTTTTATTCTTGAAGTGTGTTTATTTATACTGACTAGTCAAATGTACATGAAGAGTATATTACATACTGTGTTGTGTTTAAATTGGGCCTTCACTTGCATTTCTTGCTGCATGTTAACTCAAGGACAACTAGCTATTTTTACTTCAAAACAAAAGCATATCCTAATTTCCTTGTTATCTTATATTTCACTTGATTTATCATGTATAATAGATGCTTTATTTATCTCTCTATATTCTCTATCTTAATTAACATTCTTTTTTATTTTTGTTTTTTTTAACAGGGCCATGATCTTTGGATAATAAAATGGAGGGTCCAATGCTATTATTTACTTTTATTTTTAACTAGTTGTAGTTTGTAATATATTATGAACTTGAAATTATATTGTAATTGTCATTAGATTGTTAGATTTGTAAGTTGTAAGTTGAAATTAAAATTAGTACTTAAATTTATTTACTTAATGTTGAATGCCTGGTAGTTGAATTATTATATAGATTTGTGTTGAATTGAATTTATGGTTAAATATTTAGAATTGTATATTTTTGTATTGTATATTTTTTCAAATAAAAAGAGATTACCTTGTTTGAATTAATAAATATTGAATTTTATATAGGGTTAATGATACTTTGTTATTCGTGTTATCGTGTCGTGTTAATACGACTTGTTTATTAAACATGTTAGATAGGTCGTGTTAACATGTAGTGTTAACACCACCTATTTCTTAAACGGGTTAGGTGAATCGTGTTAACGTGTCGTATTAACACGATCCATTTATTAAACAGATTATATGGGTCGTGTTCGTGTCTACTAAATGTAACCCATTCATTAATCAAATCATATTTATGTTAAGGTGAAGTTAACCTGACCCAAATTTGACTCGATTCGAATCTTATCAAACTCGAACCCATTTAACCTAATCTGATTGCCACCCCTATTTCTACGGATCACACCAAAGCCCTTAGTTATATCAAGTGGGTCCTAGGAAACCCAGAGTTAAATTTGAGATACCCATCAGTTGGCACCTAGTTTGATCATTTGATTCATCCTATTAGAGGTAGAATGTCCACCACCTCTTCTTTTATAGTACTGATAGTCATTTGGAGAGCCATCTAAGTGATATAGTCAAGCTTCGTTGTAGGCAAATACTTCAATAGTTGGTAGATATCAAATTTAAATAGGATTTTGAACAAGTTTTAAACATTCAAGACAAATTCTTTTTCTCACTTTGGTCCTTCAAAAGCCAAAATACCTTTACAATATTAGTCAAAACTCCAAAACTCTCTCCGTTAGTATTCTTCTTTTTTGTTACAATAGGGACAAGCACAACGGTGAAAATACGCAATTTGTTTTGATCATTATTATTTTGTAATTTTTCTAATCCTATCAAACTTATTCTCTTTTTTTTGTTAATAGTATGGATTGAAGAGATTAGATTTAATATTTTATTCAATAAATACAATTGAAGAAATGCAGCAATTTAGTACCCATGTTAGACAGATCCATGTAGGTCGGTATGAGCGGCGAGCGGGTATGATCAAAGTGAGAGTTATTGAATGTGTATGATTGATGTATCATCACGCATCTAACGGCATGCCCAAACTAACGAGCATGAGGATAGCTTACATGGTATCTCAATCATGTTTCTAGATATATAAAAAAAATGATAAGATATTCATTGGATGCGGTAAACCATATATAAATCTATATTTTTGCGTTGGATATGCCTATTCAAATATATATATTCTAATGATACCAAATAGGGTATGAATAAATTAAATATTCATATGCGAATCCAAATTCATATTCACTTGTATATCCTAATAAAATTTATATATCTATATCTTGATTTGGATCCAAAGAGTTTTCAAAATTACTATTTGTAACCTAACATATATAAATTATATAAGAAATTTGCAAACTAGTGTTTCGAATACTCGACAAAAACTTAGACATTGGGAAATTTTCAGCTTTAACCTCCTTTGAATTTTAGACAACTCTTAAAATTCTAACACAAGTACGTTCAAACAATCTTCAAAATCTTGACATTATGAAATTTTCAATTAGAAACATTCAAACTCAGCTCTTTTGGAATTAAAACATATTCGAATGCAAGAGGAGGGTGTTTGAATGACATTTGTGAAAAACTCCTATGAACTTTTTATGCAAAATAACCTACAATCTTCATGAAAACTTGTATGCCACTGCTCATACGATAAATAACTAGATATAAATAATTTTATTATGATCAAAATTGTCAATTACATAAATACTAATGCATATGAATACCCTAGTGTTACTTTTGACCGACTATCTTTAACTCAAGAAAGACCACTAATTGAAAAGAAAAGGAGAAGGAAACCTATTTGTTTTCTTAATACCGTAAAAAAATTATTGTTAAGTAGCAAGAGCTTACGGTACCAAAAGAAACCCACTGATCAAAATATGTCTTTTAATACACTTGTATCCAACAAAAGCTTGCTTGAATATTCAAGATATTTCAATCTTACAAGCCATAATATAGTAAATAACACAACACATGAAGAGTACCTCCGTACAATGTTCAAATCTATAGTAGTAAATTCATAGTCTGAAATGTGATATTGCAGATTTTCCATCCAACCCTTTAGAGTAATAGTACTTCATGAAGTCCCTAACAAGTATTTCTCTATACAAAGGAGGGTTCTCCTCAGATAAGAGCTCCTTGATTGGGCCATATATCCTTGTAGAAGATGGAAGCCATTGAAATTCTTGGGCCCTCCTTCTTGGCCAGCACTCTGTGCTCTACGCTCTTGAACCTATTATTGGAGATTAGCTGAAGCATATACAAAAAAAAAGAAGAGAATTTTAGGTGATCTGAATTAGCTTACAGCAATGAAAATAATAGATACTCAGTTGACTCAAAAGATTTAGATAACGGACTAATAATGTATAATATCATTTAGTAGAAATAAGATATAGCATGGATGCTGTAGAATTAAGGTGAAATTGTTATTGTCGCTACATTCAAAAAATTTCGTAATTGCCATTGAAATCATAAGCTATTTTAAAAATATCACATTCTGTTAGTTAAATCTAATTAATTATAGTTAAACCTGAATTTAAATTACAAAAAAGACTATTTTGTTGTAATGAAAATTGCTTAAAATTGTTTAAAATCTATATAATGTTAGTTGATAGACTGATATCATGGGACAAGAAAATATAATATTTTTTATGCAAGATAAAAATAAATGATGAATATATTACAATTTAAACTCTAAGATATACAGATATTTTAGTCATTTATGTAAAATTGTTAAATTTATCAATCATTTATTAGGAATATTTTACAAATATTTTTGTTAAAAACTAGTCAAGAGGGACAATTATTGATCTTTTAACTAATAATGTCCTGGTAATATGATACTTAAAAGTTTTACAATTATGTAAAAGAAAACTCTTAATATTTTGGAGGCAAGTCATAATTAGACCGAGCCAAGCTAGCTTGATACTTGGGTGAGCCCAGCTCAAGTCCATGTTAGCTGGTCTTAATTTTGAGCCGAGCTACTCAATTTGTTTACACCTCCTATTATGATAAGCTAGACTCAGAAATAAATATCAAGCCTAAACCAATGAATCAAGTCGATATTGATCAAGCCGTAGTTATTTGACAACCATATTAAAGAACAAGTTTTATACTAATGGACAAATTAATTAAGAAGAAGAAGAAAAAAAAAAAAGAATTGCATACCCTAACATTTCTTTTTAAATTTTATCCAACCTCACCTGTAGGAGATCGCCTATATTTACCACGAGTGCTCCAGGAATAGGAGGAACATCAATCCACTGGTCGACCAACCGCCTGAAAAAAAAAAATGGCGACTACGGGAGGAGAAGATGTGCACCAAAGAAGAGCAACATCGTCAAAGGTGTCGGAGCCGGAGGAAACAAAGCAGCCAGTAGCCGGCAAAAGAACTCCTAGGGAGGGCATGCGATCCTGGGCTTCCGTAGCGGCGGGGAGCAGGAAGGCAACAGTTAAACCGGGAACTATTCCGGCGGAGATACTGGCTAAAATACGCAACCAGTTGGAAGACGGCGTGGTGATCGACCCAGAGGTGCTGGAGAAATGCTGGAATAGGTGGAAGCTAACACTATTTGGCAGATTCCTGGGCAAGGTGATACTGATGGCTTGGCTGAAAACCAGGTTAGCCAAGCTATGGGAGGGGATAGAAGGATTCTCAGTCTCAGATATGGCGGACGGTTACTACGTATTCAGATTCGAAAAGGAGGTGGATCTCGACCACGTCCTGATCAACGATCCATGGACAGTCCAAGGACAAGTCCTCAACCTGATTCCATGGCGCAATAACTTCCGGCCGTCCCCGGAGGCGTTCACTACGGCGCCGGTTTGGATCCAGCTCCACAACCTGCCGCAGGAATACTGGGAACTAGAGGCTCTCATCCCGATGACAGCCTTCTTTGGCAGACCACTACGGGTAGACAAAACCACCCTAGATCACTCCAGAAACATATTTGCCCGGGTGTGTATTGAGGTAGACCTTAGCAAACCTCTGAAAACAGCGGTCTGGCTCGGGCAAAAGGAAGAAAGAGTGGACCAAAGAGTGCAGTACGAAAGCATTCCAAAAATATGCTTTAAGTGCGGGAGGATAGGGCACAAGGAGGAAGAGTGTGGTTACACAGACAAAAACCAAGGTGTGGAGACGCCGGCGACGAATGCCGGCGATGGAGACGGCGAACAGCAAGGCACAAACCCTAACATGGAAAAGGACGCTAAGGAAGAAGACAACATTTATTATGGGCCATGGTGCACCGTGTACAGGAAGCCCAGATGGCAGGCTAATCAGAAAGGAAAGAGAGCTTGTTACGCAAACGGTACCCCGGAGAAGGATGGGAGAGAGCAGGCTTCCATGGGAAAAAAGGACGGGGAGAGCAAGCCTAGAGGAAAGAACCAGTTGGCACAGAGCTACATGGGCCACGGAAAGGAAAGAAGTGCAGGCAAGTATGGTGTAGACCATCAACAGGCCAGTACCAGCAGGAAGTCGGAGGATGGTGCAGGCACAGAGCGATGGAAAAGTCGACCTCAGGAGCTGCATGCAAACGTTGAGTACGTAGAGAAGAAGAAGAAGACGCTGGAGCCTAACCAAGGAAGGGAAAGAGCTAATCAGAACCCGCCGTACTCTAGGCCAATCACGTCCGAAGGCATTGCATTTAAAGATCGAGCTGTGGGGCCCGGCCGAAGGAAGCACGCTATTGGAGAGAAACTGAAGGAAGTCCGGGAGGAGGAACCAGCAGTCGACACCGTGGACGAACAATTAATGCCAGAAGGGATGGAACTGGACAGCAGAGAAGGAATCCAGACATGTGCCGGAGAAGAGGTCGGAAGAATGGCTGTAGTCCAAGGGATAACGGTACTGCTTGGCTCGGGAGACCGACGGACGCAAAGGTCGGCCTACGTCAAAACTTCCAAGAGCCCTGGAGGAGCAAGCTGGAACTCCAGCGACTACCTACCCCAGCTCGTCCAAGATGGACTTGTCTCTGCCGCTTCGCCCCTCCCTCCGTGCAACAAACAAACCCGCCGGGAAAACACGAGGACACAGTGGCCAGAGTCAAGCGATGCCTCCTACTGGCGGACCGAGAGGGGAAGGATATGGAAGTAGAGGAGAGGCACTTACAGGTGGCGCTGGTGGCAAACCAAGGAAATGAAGCCCCTGGAGAGATGGAAATGGAGCTGGCACTGGCAAACGAGAACACTAACGGAGGTGGAGCGGTCAGGCCCACCTCTAAGAGGGGTCGGACTCATTGACAGTCGGCCGGCAGACCATACTTCAAGGTTTACCAATGTTAAAAACCTTAGTGTGGAATTGCAGAGGTGCCCGCAAGAAAGAGGCACTCAACCGATGCAGAATTATGATTCGTGATCATAATCTGGATATGCTGGTGTTGCTAGAAACGCACACCAGCTGGTTCGAAGCTGAGCAGGTGGCTAAAAAGATTGGCAGAGGACGGTCGTGGTTTGCCATCCCGGCGCAAGGCCGCGCGGGAGGCATCCTGGTCATCTGGAACAAGGAGCTAGGGTGGGTTGATGTGGCAGCTGTATCAAGGTATGCAGCCCACCTTACTATCACCCTTACGACCGGACAAACCTGGATCTGGACCATCGTGTATGCTAGCACCATTCTAGAAGGGCAGCAAGAACTCTGGGAGGAGCTGAAGAACATAGCGTCCATCAACATGCCATGGGCGATCATGGGAGACTTCAACGCTTTCCTGTCAGTACAGGAGAAGAGATGCAGCGGAGTGGTCGCCCTAGGGCCTAAAGGGAAGGCCTTTGAGCGGTTCGTGGATGAGACGGGGCTGTGCGACCTCGGCTATGAAGGCATTCCATACACCTGGTGTAACAACCAACAAGGCTCGCGACGCATCTAGATCCGGCTCGACAGAGCCCTGGCCAACACTGAATGGGTCAGGGATCATCCGGAGTGCAAAGTCCAGCATCTAGACCGGGGTGCTTCGGATCATGCGCCGCTGCTCCTCACGGTGCCGGCAGGAACGTCGAGGAGCAAGAGACCATTCCGGTTCGAGCTCCTCTGGATGGAGTATGAGGAGTGCCAGAACATCGTCCAAGACACCTGGAAGCGGCAAGCCGGCGGTAACCCAATGCAAGCTTTCTCTCACCGACTGAGTGAATTGAGAAGAAGCCTGAGCAACTGGAATCGCGCGGCGGTGGGGAGTGTGGAGAGATGGCTAAAGGACACCAACCTGAAACTGGCTGACCTAGAGGAGCTAGACGCCAACGGCATGCTGTCGGAGGTGGGCCAGCAGAGCCTGAGGAGCTTATACAACTGCAAGATCGCCCTTAACAGGCAACTCAATATCAAATGGCTGCAAAGATCCCGTTTAAGGTGGACGGAGGAAGGAGACAGAAACACGAAATTCTTCCATATCTCGGCTACCTTGAGACGCCGACGCAACACGATTGCCGGCATCCTGGGTGACGATGGGTGTTGGGTTCAGGAGCCGGCCGATGTGATCCACTGTTTCAAAACCTTCTACCAATGGCTCTGGGGAGAAGCGGAAGAGGTAGACCCGGGAGGATGGAGTGGCCATCACTTCCTTCCATTTTGACTGAGGAAGCGTCAGACCTAGAGAGGCCGGTGACGGCTGAGGAAATAAAGGAAGCGGCGTGGAGCCTGCCGAGAGGCAAGGCCCCTGGCCCGGACGGGATGCAAGCGGAAGTATACATCAAGTACCGGAACACCATGGGTGAAGACCTCTGCCTGGCCGTCGGCCACTTCTTCAACAGTGAGTACATGCCAAAAGCATGGGGTGATACCTTCATAACCTTGATCCCGAAGAAGGAGCACCCCTTAAAGGTGGCGGACTATCGACCGATCGCACTTTGTAATGTCATTTACAAGGTTATCGCGAAGGTCATGGTAAATAGGCTTAAGGTGGTGCTGGCCAAAATCATCGGCCCGGAGCAGGCGGTGTTTGTGGCCGGCCGAAGCATAGAAGATAACACGTTAGCAGCCCAGGAGGTGGCTCACTCCATGGCCACGGATAAGAGCGGACAACCTATTATGATGATCAAAATGGACATGGAGAAGGCGTATGATCGGGTCAGCTGGCCGGCAGTGGTTGGCGCGCTCCGGCGAATGGGTTTCCCTACTCGGTGGTGCAACTGGGTGCAGGCGTGTATAGCATCCCCCAGGTTCGCCTTGCTGATAAACGGGTGCCCGACCACCTGGATCACCCCCAGGAGTGGCCTGAGACAAGGCGACCCGATATCCCCCTACCTCTTCATCATCGTCACGCAAGTGCTATCGGGTCTCATCAACGAGAAGGCGGCGCAAGGCCTTCTGCGAGGCTTTCGGGTCAGAGAAGTGCAGCTGTCGCACCTGCTCTATGCAGATGACCTGCTGCTAATGCTGGAAGCCTCGCCGGAGAATGCCAACAGCATCCTCGAGAGCTTGAGCCAGTATGAGATCATCACAAACCAGCGGGTGAACTACAACAAGTCGGAGCTGTATCTGTCCAACAGGATCGGAGCTGAAGAAGGCAGCCATCTCAGTGTTCAGCTCGGGCTAAAGGTGGCTGGCATGCCGTTCAAATACCTCGGGGTGCTTATCTCGGGGAGGCGAGTGAAGGTGAAAGAGCATCAGGAGCTGGTGGAGCGGATTGGAAAGCGGCTAGCGGGCTAGAAAGGGACGCTCCTCTCCCAGGCTGGCAAGCTAACCCTGATCAAGGCGGCGCTGCTAGCGATTTCGTCGTACTAGCTAGGCAGCACATGGGTGCCGGACGGGGTACTGGAGGAGATAGAAAAAAAAGCCCGTCACTTCCTGTGAAAAAATAAGGACGACCACGGCCTCCACATGATGAACTGGGCTCAGGTGACTCAGGCCAAGCGTCAGCGAGGTCTCGGAGTCCGGCGACTTAGAGAAGCCAGAACAGCCCACCTGGGTAAGCTGGTGTTCAAAATGTTAAACAGGGAGCAGGCGCCATGGATTCAAATCATGCAGGCCAAATACGGGCGGCTGCACCCGTGGGAGACTACGAAGACCCAACAACCATCTTGGATGTGGCGAGCTCTAACCAAAACAGCTAATCAGTTAAGAATGGGATGCCGAGTGATGATAGGGAACGGCAAAGGCACTCGCGCCGCTTTCGACCCATGGCTGCACGAGATCCCGTGGTCCAGACAGCCAAGGGTTCTGGCACCTAGGCTAATGGAAGAAAACCTGAGTGTGGCAAACCTCACCAGTGAAGACCAATGGACTCCGGTGAGATTGGTCAGAGAGGTAGGAACGGAGCTGGCTTACGAGATCGCAAACTTCCCCATGGGAGCCGCCACCAGTGAGGACAGATGGATCTGGTGGTCGCACCCAAGGGGGACGCCTTCGGTTAAGGCGATATACCAGTCCCTGCTCCCTCAGAGTGACCATCTCTGGGCAGGGTGGAGTAACCTCTGGCGCCTACAGGTGGCTCCGAGGATCAGAGTTTTCTGCTGGAAGCTTCTGTGGGGTAGGCTCCCAACGCGAGCGTACCTCCACTATCTTCACGTTGGCCCCGAGGATCGATGTGCCATGTGCGGTCTGTTCAGCGAGACGAGCGAGCACCTCCTGTTCTCGTGTAGATACAGCCGGGAGGTATGGGAAATCCTGGGCACCAGAGAGAGGCTGGAGACTACGGAGATCGATCAAGACTGGATCACGAAAGCGTGGAGCGTAAGCGCTGAGGAGGACGGTCGGGCCAAAGGGTTGATAGCATGCACGCTGTGGTCACTGTGGAAGAGCAGAAACGGAGTTGTGTTCAGAGAGAAGCGGACGCCGGAGCTAGCCGTGGTCCGGTTAGCGGTCGACATGGCGGAGGAGTACAGGTGCGTAAACAAAAAGAAGACCCCGAAACTGAGGAAGATAAGGAAGCCCTGGGAACCGCCGGAGACGGGCTGGATCAAAGCCAACACCGACGGAGCGCTAAAAGCAGGCACGTACCAAGGCGGAGCAGCGGCCATATTTCGTAATGCCAAGGGAAAGTTCCTTCAGGCGGGCTGGGAGCCGTGCCAGGGCACCTCAGCGCTTCAAATGGAACTCTGGGCTATTAGACTGGCGCTGAAGATGGCGAGAAGAGGCACCAGGCTAGAGATTGAATCGGACTGCACCGAGGCCATCAGATGCATGCAGCAGGCTGAGCTCAGCCCATGGCGCGTCCGTAACCTGGCGCGCGAATGTGCGGAGCTAGCCAATGGCGTTAGTGAGGTCCGGTTATCCCACGTGGGGAGAGAAGCCAACTCGGTCGCTGACTGGGCAGCAGCGAGGGCCAGTGTGGCTTCGGGTTACTGCCAGGTGGAGCGACTAAGCAACGCTCCACCGGAATTATGTAAGCTTTTAACTGTCGACACGGACACGTGGCGACAGATCATCAATAAATAGCTGACTTCAGCTCTTTGCAGTCAAAAAAAAAAAAATCAATCCACTGGTCTTCATGAAGAATCTGAAGCCCACCGATATGATCTTGGAGGAGAAGGGTTAGAAATCCAGAGTCCGAATGCCTGCTTGTCCTAATGGCAAGCTCGGGCTCAGGACACGGAGGATAATAATGGCACAGTAGAATTTGCCCTTGGTTGCAGTCAATGTCCGTTAGATAGCTTGGACTAAGTCCGAATGCCTCTGAGAGTAACTCGAATAAAGTATTCCCTAATCCCTTGACATGCTCAGAGTATTATAGAAGTGCTTCCTTACAATTTGAGCAGAAAAATTCTCATGCTTAATCATATAAGAGATCATTTGGAACCGAGTAAATATATCAAAATAAGAACAAGGATAGCATCTAGGAATAATTCCAGGATAATTTCTTTTCATCTTTTTATCGTAGCCTTGTTTGCTTCCAATTTAAATCGGTGCTATCGATGCAAACCTGCAAGAATCCGGCAGCTCGTCGGGGGCCGGTGGGTCCGGCGCCATGCGGCAGTAGAGGGTGCGGACCATATTTTTTGAGACAACATATGCAAACATTAAGGTGATCACATACTATGTGATACTAGTTATAGCTTCATTGATCCCAAATATATTATTCAATATAAAGGTGCAATATCCCAGAGACACATCAAGGGAAATGGTTGAAGAAATTAAAAGGGGTGACGCACTATTCGACGACATTTTTCTATAGGAGAAAATGTAAAATAAGAAAGAGAGAGAGGAAGGGGGAATAAAGCTCTAAAATTGAAGAAAATTATATGGAAAAGCCCCTATGTAATAAACCAAATAATTAAAAAATAATAATTAATTAATTTTAAAATGATTAACTAGTTGCATGGCACGGCCTCGTGCCATGCATATCTCGCCGATGCCGCAGCTGCTGTCACCCTCCCTCTCCACCGCCTTCTCTCTCCCTCCTTATATATCTTCCCTAAAGATCTATCACTCTCTCTCTTCCACTCCTTCGCTCTCCTCAAACTCTCTCTCTCGCGCGCGTATTCGTCGACGCCGGCCACCTTGCAGCCTCGTCGTCGCCGCCAACCAGTCCTCGCCAGTGAGCTCCTCCCTTCTCTCTTTCCTTCTCTCGGTTTGCTTCTCGAGCTTGGGTTCGCCGGAACCGAGCCTCCGGCGAGGGGCCGGCCGCTGGCTGGCCAGCAGCGGTCGAGCCCCTCCTCGCCTACCCAACTTCTCTCTCTCTTCTTCTCTTCCTCTTCTCTTCTTCTTCTTCTTTCCCTCATTTTCTTCTTCCTCGGTTCTTCTTCTTCCCCTGTTGTAGTAGTGCTGGGCTCAGCCTAATACTACAGCAAACAGCGCTGGGCTCGATTTCTCTCTTTTTATTGTTTTTAATTATATCATTTGATTTTAAAGTTAAGGGAAATTAGTTTATTTAGATAGTTAATTATTATTATAATTTAAACCAACTAATATAATTATTAGCTAAGTATAATTATAAATATTTGCATATAAATGTATCTATAGTTTAGGCATGGTTATTAGATTAATACATATACTTTTATTGATAATAATCTTATACTTATGTTTATTTTTTATATAATTATTTTTAGCATCTTATTATTGTCTATTATTTTGTATGAAATGAAATGCTAAGTTTACATATTATTTTTACATAATTGGATAATGACCATTTTACATATAATTAATGATTAATTAAAAGAGTAAGAAGACTATATTTATAATTATATTTTTATAAATCATATAAATGGTCATTGTTTGTTGTATACAGAAAGAGATAAATTATTATATATTTACTTAATAATTAGCAAACTAGGATTCTTATTAAATAAATATAATTATGATAATAGCATATTAATATTATCATAATAAATTTATCATATAAATCTAATTAATTTTAAACTTAATACACTATTATATTTTACTTGAATGGATTATAATCGGATAGATAACTAACTTTATATTATATAAACATTTTCATATTTAGAACTCCTTATTTGAGACCCCTGTGGACTTACTAGCGACAAGTTGACACTTTGTTGACTAACGTAAGGGATATGTGTTTTGTATCTTTTGATCAGATTATGAATAGTCTTATCTCCTAGATAGCTTTCTCATATTATGATATATTGTCTATTTATATAAACATATTCTATTTTATTTTATAGCATGATTATATAATCATATATATAAATAGAGATGATTCAAATGAACATATTTTTATTATTTATTTGTTAGGTTGATCTCGAGCATGAGTATGTAGATAATTAAGAATGCTTAGAGATAGATTTTATGCAATATTTTATTAGTTAAGTTGATTTATAGTGTGAGCAAGCATGTGATGGATATATGATTAGAGGATGTATTGCATTATATATATATTTCCTTTGACTTTTTTGTCGCCTAAATTTTTTATATGCATATCTTTTTACAGTATTGAATAAATACATATGATTTATCATTTAAAAGGAAATCATGAAATTATTAATATGTGATGTGATTGCTATAATAGTATTTGGTCTAAGACTAATGCTAGACACACTCTTAGCGTATAACAAATTATGATTCTAGCTGATGATTATACTCTTAGTATATAATAAGATATAACTATCATTGACATACTCTTAGTGTATGACAAGTTATAATTATTAGTGAGATATTCTTAGTATATGATAGGATATGGCTATTACTTAGATCTTCTTAGCATATAACTGGGTATGATTATTTTTAAAAATACCCTTCGTATATGACAAGGTATGTTTTGAGCTTATGGCATGATGGTAGGATATATATCGAGTTTGAGGTCGAGTATCGTGGTCTAGCATGGTGGATGATATCCAGAGTTAAGACTGATGAGTGCAATAGTAAAAGATATGTAGATTATATCTATTTTTTTGGCATGTATCATACATCATTACTGATGAGACTATCATTTGATCATAAATTGTTATATATACATCATATATTATTATATTTGATGATATTTATTATAATTTCGTCATAAAAAATATATTTGTTGAGGATATAATATGTCATCTATGAAATAATACTCAATGCATTTGAGAATATATATACATGCTCATCATTAAAATTAATTGGTGACATTTATCTTGGAGGTGACATAGTAAATTCAATTTCTCTAATGATTTTAAGTTATTAATATCTTAAATTATTAATCACTTTGCAGGTCTTTATCCTAATGAATATAAATAATACACACTAGTTTGTCAGTGTCCTATATGTCTTACTTAGTGATTCCAATTATTGAACTTCTTAACCTTTGAAATAGATTACTTAAAGAAACTATGAAGTACTTGATATATATATTTTATATAATAAATTTTATAAATCATTCATTAATGTTACTATGGAAAACTAATATATCATAATTATCAAATAGAAGATTGACATACAACTTCGCATGGAGGACGTAATTAATATATCTTATAAATTAAAGGAAAATCATGAACATTCCACAACAAATTGTTAGGTATTCCTTGTTTTATAATTTTATATTATATTTAAATGTATTATGGAGATGCTGTAGATAATGTTATTTTGCTACTATAGCTGTTCATATGACATATTTGCAATAATATATATGAAATCTTGGGATATATTTCATCTAACCAAAAATTTCTCACAGGAATAATTATATTAATTTTTACTAATTTTATATTGGGTAGTAGCCATTTTTATATATCATTGTGTCGAAATTTATTTGTATTTAAAAAAACAAATAGTTACATAATTAATACTTTCACCACTAAGTGAAAGAAATGATGTGAAATTTGAAGTACATTGATGATAAAATTAAATGATGAAATACACATAACTTATGTCGTCTTTTGTAACTGTACTAATAAATTTTTTACCCATGAGCATACTATATAATATTATAATTCTTATAAGATTATAATAATGTGTGTAATCCTTCCATCTTGGAGCCTTAAATTTCTTAGCTTCTCCCTCCATCTTTTGGCTTCATAATAGTAGCTTCTCGTGGTAATATTTTTGATCTTTCTTCAGTGTTGATAAGAGTATTTCTAATGCAACCTTCATTCATATTATATCATTGCAAAATTGGTATTATCACAATAAATACAAATGTATCCTCAAATAGAGGGTCACCTGGTGTGACGAATAAAACACCCTACACGGTAATAATGTTGTTGACATACCAAACTACTCTTCAGTGGGTATATTATGCACTTGGACATCATGGTTTAATCTTAAAAAATAAGATCATTTTTTCTTTTATGTTCTCAGACTAACTGATATTTTCAGTAAATATCTTTGGAAAGGAAGTAATCATCAACTCCATCAACCATTTAGTTGATTTAGATGAAGTATAATAAATTTGAATACTAAATTATCACTGGAAATCTTCACGAAAACATATTAAATCTAGACTAGATCTGAAAAGATTATATTCTTTCACTTGTGGCAAAGTGAAAATTCCCACCAAAGGTTGAAGGGGAGCACAATGTGTCTTAATCACAAATAAAATAATATAGCAGTATGTACATGTATTATTTTATGAAGCTAAACAAAATTTTGAAAGTGCATGTAGTTCACAGAGAGATACAAGCTCATATATAGAGAAATCTACATCTGCATACATTTATATGGAGGTCTGCTTACAAGACATGAAAAGAAACAACTTATTTGATCATTAGGTGATGAATATTTAATACATACAATGGCTCCTCTGAGGAAAAAGAGAATGACTTTAGGCCACTTTCATGGAGTTGGCAGTAGACTCATCATTTGATGAAAGGAGGATCTAGACAACACTATATATCAATGCTTGATCTTTCATATAGCTCGTCTGTCCAACAAGAAGTATCTACTTCCAACATTATTTCTGCTTGAGAATACTTAAAATGCCCATTAATTCAATCTTGAGTATCTGCCATCACAATAATATAATGATCAAATAAATAAATCAATCAATGATAATAGTTAAACTAAAGGTAAGATGACAAATACAATGATTTGGTAATTATAAATACTAAAAGAAATCAAAGATTATGAATTACATAACCAAATAAATTCACCATCCGCCTTACATTAAGTAATCCCATCAATAAATTCACCATCCAAATTTAGCACATTAATAACTTTATAACTCTTGGATGATAAAATTTCATCTTGTATCAAATAAAAAACTTTTGAAATATACATTTGTGCACATGTAACTCCTTTAACCCATTTAATCTAACTTTATACAATCAACTTAATAAATGAGTCATGTTCATCTTGGCTTAAACTTGATTTGATCTAATCCAAGTTGAGTCAAATTAGTTACTTAAATTTATTTCTTATTTTTTAAATTAAATTAAGTGGATAATTTATATGTGGATTTAATCAACTAGAATTTTACTCCTATAAGTAGGAGTGGTTGTGTTGATTATTGTAGTTGAACGAATCTTGAGTTAGCCAATTTATTATTATTGTCTTTATTTTTTATCGTAGTCATTAGATCGTATTTTTCTTTGTAGGAGTATATCGTAACTAAGGAACATTTTCAAGCTTCTAGATCCTAGTTACCATCCTTCACCACAAGCCATCCTACTTTATAACCATCCACTATCACCCTTGACTGTCCGCGACTCTCTAACAACTACCGCAATATCAGATATTTATCGATCTGTCTCGTTCTGATCTTTTTTCACTCTTTTATTTTTTAATTTTTCATTCCGACATCAGATTTACGTAAAACTAAAATTATTAGATTCCTAACTCGTGAGGCTATCACCATAAAAATTTTACATTCAAATTAATCGAAATCTGATTCGTAACATATTGCGATATTATTTGTGACTTACATGTTTTTTTTATATGTATCCTTCGTCTTCCTACACCTTTCACAATTCCTTTATAATCTCTCCAACACATTGAACCGAGACTTCATAGCATCTACACTTTGTCCCCACTTAATAGAAAAGAATATCTTTTAGTAAAATCTTTCATAATTAGATAACTGACAACACATGATTCCAGACATGATTATTATGCACATTTTTACTGCTGTAATTTTCTAATTTTAAGAATATGCCATTTTAATTCTTTCCTTACTGATCATTCTTATAAATCGATATCAACAAATTGTATTCAATGCATCAATTCAAATTACGCAGTCATTCAACAACTGTCTTAAAAGTTTATTTTGTATTACTACTTACTAATGTGTAATAAGTAAACAAATTAGAATTACCCTTTGTTCATACAGTATTCCCAAGACATTGCTTGTTTACGTGAAAATTCTGAAAGCTGTACATATGACTTGATAACTGATGGTGCAAACTGAGTCGGGTTCGAGGAGGCCAGCCAAGCACTAGTTCAGCTTGGGACAAAGGAAAACTTAACAAATTTGAGAAAAGGAGAGAGCCAAGGAAACTAGGAATCCCTCTCAAAGACTAACTTATTTTTATATATGATCGAGTTCCACTTATTATTCTTCTTTTGATGAATTTAATTAGGATAATATAGGACAAACCTTTACCGTTACAACTAGTGTTATACTTGCCAGTCATCCTTCACACTAACCATGTGATGCTACCTATCCGTTTGCATGGCTTAACCCCATCACCCTCTTCTTCTTCTTCTTCTTCTTCTTCTTCTTCTTCTTCTTCTTCTTCTTCTTCTTTTCCATCTCTCTCTCTCTCTAGTTATTCATTTACTAGTTATCTTCGCCATGAAAGGATACACTCATCGCCCTCCTCTCTCTCGTATTCTTCTTCTACTTCTTCTACTCAAGGAGGTGAAACCAAACTTGCTCGAAGAGCAAGTCATCTATCTCGTTCTACTCGACGGCGAAGCCATGGCGTTTCGACAAGGAAATGAAACATCTACACAACAACAACAACGGCAGAGATTTCACCTAGAGAGGTATTAGAATAAAATAATAATATTATTCGTGCTTGTATTAATATGATGAAGCTAGTACGCACTAATGGCTAGCTATAATGTCTTCAGTGAGTCATATAAGAAGCAAGTGATAGAATCTCATGATCGGCTACTTGCGAGCACCCTCGATTTCGCGGCTTACCGCAAACTCTATAGCTTCCATCACATCGTTAATGGCTTCGCCGTTCACACGACTCCGTCTCAGGTGAAGCACTTCCATCATAGATCCATGCATGCTCTATGATAAGTTATTATGGATTGACTGAACTAATTAATAGTACTGGTAATTTTTCTTGGGTTGTTTTGCAAATAGCCACCTAGATTTTGATTTAATTGTCCAAACTCACCTCCATTTCTTAAAACTACGATGGGATTAATCTTCCTTTTCCAGGTATTTGGAAACAACAAAGTCCGACTTTTGAGAAAAATAACCCCCTTTCTTCTTACTTCCTCACTTTGCGCACTTTTACAAGAAACTAAGGGTGTAATTAGCGGGTATAAAAGAGTGAAAGAGTAAAAGAGCTAAGGCTAAGCTATCAGGCTCAGGCTCAGGCTCTCGCTCAGGCTCAATCAGCATAAAATGAATTTCAAATCTAATTTTCTTATTTATCGACCCAAGCTAAACTGAGCCTAAGCCGAGCGTGAGTTTAAATTAAACCTATTTTCAACCCAAACTCAAGACAACTTGGACTGAGTGTAGCCTAAGCTTGAAACTAGGTTAATTTTAAGCCGGAGGTTATTTTTAGGTCAAAAATTTAATAGTTATGGATATATACTTATAATATATATATATATATGTAATTTTTTTGAGCCAAGCTCGAATGACTTTTTATTTTGACACCCAGAAGTGTAATCATCAAGATAGCTATGTTCAACTTGGTTGAAATTTATTCTGAGCCCAATTTATGCTTGAATTGAGCTAAAGCCTAAACTGAGTCATTGGATAAGCATATTAGGGTAAATAACTCTCATAGTGTTTTTGAGGGGTGAATGATAAATTTTTGCCCCAATACAGAGTTTTTGATAAATTTTCTTTAAAACTAGTTTTTGCCCGAATCAAACTTGAAGTGAATCGGAATTTAAACATTATATCTCGATCTAACAATTCTTCTTTACTATGTATATAATATAATAATGTTGTAACAAATATTAATATACCTATTAGATATATAAATAATAACAGTAATAATAATAATGGAAGTCGAGACTCGAGACTAGCCTGATTATATTTAAAATACTAGAATATCCCTGCAATCAAGGTGCAGACTTACCAGTATATCTCCGAAATAGAGGGGTGCTTTATTTTGAACTATAACGTAACGTTTAGGCAGAGAGACTTAGGATGGTTCCTGAGGTGCTGATGCTGGAAAAAGATCGAGGGACAAAGTTAATGACTACGTACACACCGCACCTATTGGATCTACCACGAGGAGTATGGCCGCAAGAAGGAGGCCAAGAGCACGCAGGAGAAGGAATAGTGATCGGCGTCGTCGACACCGGCATCGATCCGACGCATCCAAGCTTCGCTTACGATCCCTTAAACCCGGGAGGATCGAACCGGAGCTCGCCGTTCTTGGTCGGAGTCTGCGACGTCGGTGCGCGGTTTCCGCATGGATCATGCAATGGTAAGATAATATCTGCCAGGTATTTTGCTCAAGGGGCTGCTGCTGCTGCTCTCCCCCTCGATGCTTCTCGAGACTTGTCACCGTTTGATGTGGTAGGACATGGAAGGTAAGCAGGTAGTAGCTCTTATGCAGTAATATATGTATAAAGAAATGAAGTGATCTAAAAGAGAGGATTAATCAATAACTATTTGTGTGCAGTCATGTGGCTTCCATTGCAGCTGGGAACTGGGGAGTTCCAGTTGTGGTTAATGGTTTCATGTATGGGTTTGCAAGTGGGATGGCACCTCGTGCCAGGCAAGAAGCATAACTTTGGCTGTTCTAATGTATTATAGCTTGAAGTCAGATATGACTGACAAAATAATTAACTATGAATGGCCTTTTACATAACTTTGTAAACAGGATTGCTGTATACAAGGCTATATATCCTGCAGGAGGAAGTGTTGCTGATCTAGTCGCAGCAATAGATCAGGTAACAAATTGAATTGATTGCCTGATTGCAATATATACAATTTTCTACTTGCAATATTAATTCTCTATCCCATTTTACCCTAATGAAATTGCTAGGCTGCTCAAGATAGGGTGGATGTTATAGTGCTCTCTGTTGGACCAGATGAACCCCCAGTGGATGTGCTGACCTTTATGAATGTATTTGACATCTCCTTGCTGTTTGCAAGAAGGGCTGGCATATTTGTAGCTCAAGCTGCAGGGAATAAAGGCCCAGGAGAAGCCTCTGTTGTTTCTTTTAGCCCCTGGGCAATGGGAGTCGCTGCTAGCTCCACTGGTAGGAGTTACAATCCTACTCTGGTCTTGGGTGATGCCCACCAAATCCATGGTGTTGGCTTATCAGGTAATTCCTGCGAATTATACCAAATGATAAAGTTTATTTGTGTGATTAATGGTGTTATCAGCAAAAAAGGACTTAAAAAGGTTACAAAATTGAGTATTGTGCTTGCAGAAATGGAAGTAGACAATAACCAATTCTTGATCACCAAAATCGTACCAATTAATTAATTAATGCCGTCTTTCATTGATCAAAACTGTAGCACCAACTCCTGGAGATGGGCTGTTCCAATTCAGGCTAATGTCAGCCAGGGATGCAGCACAGCAAGACCTTAGCAAACACGCTATGCCGCAATACGCAGAGGAATGCCAACACCCAGATGCACTGCAGCCGGCACTGGTGCTCGGCAGCATTGTCATCTGCTCATTCTCAGAGGGTTTCTTCAATGGGACGTCGACCGTCACGGCCATCCTTGACACTGCAAACTCTCTCGGGTTCCTCGGTTTCGTCCTCGTCGCAAATGCGTCGTACGGAGACTTCGTCGCCGATCCCCTGCCGTTCCCTCTCCCTGGGATTATGATCCCAAGAGTGGATGATGCACAGGTCGGTGGTGTTCTCACGCTCGATCATCTGCCGTAATTCTTTTTGTATATCTAGAGTAATCATCGATCACACCAGCTTAATTATTCTTTACTGTAAAATAGACTATTTGGGAGTACTACGAGAATCAGACACACCGAGACACTCTCGGAGTAGTGATCAGCTACGGCGGCACCGCCGCGATCAGAGAAGGAAGAAGCTATACCCTCACCGAGGCGGCGCCGACCGTCGCCCGGTTCTCGTCGAGAGGACCCGACATCATCGACAGTCAACTGAATCCGGCCGACGTGCTGAAGCCCGACGTCGTCGCCCCCGGGCAGGAAATTTGGGCAGCTTGGAGCCCCCTCAGTGTACTGAATCCCATACTCTCAGGTAACCATTTTGCATTGCTCTCAGGGACCAGCATGGCGGCGCCTCACGTCGCCGGAGTTGCGGCGCTCGTTAAGCATCTCCACCGTTCGTGGACCCCGGCGATGATCGCCTCCGCCGTGTCCACCACCGCGACGAAGCATGACAAGCTCGGCAACCCCATTATGTCACAAGGTTCTCTACTCTACTCGGTTTATCCATCCACTCCTTTTGACTATGGAGCTGGCTTCGTAAATCCTTGGAGGGCGATTGACCCTGGGCTAGTACTTCCATCAGGTAATTACTTAGCCTAGAGATATGAACCAGGAAAAATAGTTAGAATGATCTGGTTCTTGTTATTGGGTATTAGACTCCAATTGAACTGAAGAGGTTGTTCTAAGATTTCAAAGCATGGCTTCTTAGACGTAAACTGACAAACTTTACTATTATACTCTCTTATATATCAAAGTACTTAATCAAGTTTCTAAATCAATCTTGCTATAATTCTTGAGTTTCTCTTAATTTACCTGATCTGATCCATTGGCTGCATGCTTGTCCTAGAGTTTGAAGACTACATCAACTTCCTGTGTTCTCTGCGCGACCTCAATCCCGGCGAGATCCTCGTGGCCACCGGAGTCCGGTGCAACGTATCGCTTGATTCCCCGGCAGATCTCAATCTCCCATCGATCACAATATCGGCTTTAAGGGGGTATCAATCTGTTCGACGAAATGTCAAGAACGTAGCAAGCAAAGCAGAGACATACCTATGCTCTGTTTTACCACCGGAAGGGGTGACTGTTGGTGTGCAACCACCATGGTTCACCGTAGCTCCAGAAGGAGCCCAACATCTGGAGATTGTGTTCAATGTGACCAAGGGCTCGAATTCATTCAGCTTTGGTGAAATTGTTCTCACTGGTAGTTTGAATCACATAGTGAGGTTGCCATTAGCGGTACTACCAATTGCAATGAGTTGAGGAACAAAAGGAGTAGTTAAGTGTAGCGTATTTGCCCGAGTACGGGAAAGAGTTTTTGGCGAACTAAATGCCGTTGGTCGAACCTATATATTATGGGAAGGTGATAACTGACCATATAATGTTTTCTTCTTCTTCTTATTATTATTATTTTAAAATGTGTTCTTTAATTTACTTTTAATGGGGATATTTTAAGTTTTGGTAATAGCAAAAGTAGACTCTTGAAAGTTGAGTGCATTGATTTTCTACACTAAATACACAACTTTTATAGTAGAATACACACAATTTATGTAGAAATTACATATAAATATTTAATTTTATTATTTAAAAACTTAGTTTTTTGAGTGCAAATGCTACGGGTGTCAAAATAAATAAATGGCTCTTATTCAAACCAACTAAAAACAATTTGGTATAAAAAAAAATTTATAAGTATAACCCAAATGATTTACCCAGCACTGTATTCACATGCTCCTCATGTGAATAAAAGCCACGTGATTCTCACGTGATCTGTTGGTCAAATATTTTCATATGGAATCTCAAACAATAAGCTAAAATTAATAAAAATTTAATTCAACAAAGACTATCCAAATTTATTACAGACGGCAACAAGCCTCTAAAATACATGTCCATAACATATCTAAAATTAGATAAATACCAACACTAGGGCAACACGATTAATACAGAAAACTAAATAACAATCTAGCTAGTCATCGCTTACTTCTTCATAACCTCAATTGCATCTCTTAATCTAAAGAAAAAATATTCCATTAAAGAGTGGTGAGCATAATGCCCAACAATTATATGCTTCTACAATATGAGAATGGTATAATATAAAATGCAATAATATTGAACTCATAAATTTAATGACGAGGGTTCATCGATAAATAAGATATAACTGATAGCAACATATTTTTCCAGAGTCTCAAGTTCATGGGAATTAATAATATCACATGCTCTCCTAGAGCTTCCATATTATATTCAATGAGGAGAGATAAATTTCTACTAGTAATGTTGTTTGTACATGTCTAGAGACATTACATATGATTAATTGTCTGTGGCCTCAGACTAAGGACACAATTCGTAACGCATCTTCACATTCATCACTACACCCATGCCTAAAATCACAAGCCCCTATTTGGAGGAACGCCCTAACTCTATGTCATTGGGTACCATTAGAGCTATGTCCTACTTCACAATTATTATTTTTAAGATCAATAAGTGTCCGATCTCTATACTCGACAGTAAACACGCCTACTCAAACCCGACGTATGGTTTACTTGATTGTTTTCCTAGGACTTATTATCTCAAGTATAGACAAATATATATATACACTCGACCTCTAACCTTAGCTGAGTGAGTACACAGTTATCATTGAGATAGGGATCCAAAACTACTTAGTGATACATGTATATAGTGTAATGTTTAATACACATATCATGATCATTATAGCTAAAACGCATACAATGTGCAAAACATGTATTCAATCCTCATAAAGTAATAGTGCATTAATGCTAATAAATAACACATGAACATGGATATCATGATATTACTATAGTATTAAAATGCTAACATCATCACATCATGCTTATACTGTCTTTAGATTATAAAAAAGTCACTTGCCTGAAATCACTTCTTAATAATTTGCTTCCTCTACGTCACGAAAATCCTCTCAGTATGGCAAGAGATCTACCACAATATGAAAGTAATCGAAGCATAAGTACAAAACTTATTTAGAACTAATTACTTAGCTATGTCACGAACAATCATTATAGATTTAATTGCATTTATTTATCCAGCCAACGTTTTACCTATCAAAAGAGTTATTATAAGTAATTAACACAAAAATGGATTCCTTATCTGTTATATTAATCCATTTGTAATTATCAACAGAAATAATTACCTTAAAATTAACTCGGGTTATAACTGTTATTCTCTAGGGTGAACAATCTAAGAGCTTCATTGTAAATTTAATATCAATATGATAATCAACATAGTTAATTTTTATATCACCCTACTTTAATAAATATATCCCTAAAAATAATTTACTACGAGCATAAATAACTTTGGGCCAACTCACAATCCAAAGATGGAATGGGTTGCAGCTCAAAACTGTAATCGAACACCAAGGAAACAGGTTAGGCCGTTGGGCCTAACCCGAGCTAGGCTTGGGCTACAACTTCCTACAACTAGTCCACGAACAAGTGACTCCACTCACTTCATCTCCTTCCTCACAAGCACAACTGAGGAAAAGGAGGACATGTTAGGGTTTTGGTGTAATATCCTTAACAAGAATTGAGGCACACGTGCGCCATAATATCTCCCCCCCCTCCCCCCAACCTTGCACGCCTTTGTCTCGATATGTTTTGATCCAAAATCTTCAATGAGATTTCGAATCGGGTTGTTACTTAATCCCTAATTTTTTTAATCTATATCTCTTACTCTATTTTTCTCCTTTTCCTTTCTCTCTATTTTTTTTTCTCCTCTTTCCTGTCTCTGTTGAAGGAGGGCACTTGTCATCTGTGAGCCATTGGACCCCTCCGAGCACTCAATCCTTTTCTTCCGTTAGTGATTTTGACCTTCTTATGTTTAATTTTATTTTTATCTAATAAAATGGTTATATCATCGATTTTCTATTTCTTTTTGTCTGATCAAATTCGCCGGCCGACAACTGATGTTCAGCATGGCATCGACCCTGGAAGCTTCCTCCAGGTGTTGCTTTACTGGTGGTATCTTCCACCAACCAACTTAACCTTTGGGTGAGAGTAAGCCATGTGAACATTTTTTGCTTGCTCCTTAGCGTGCTTGCGAATATCATCGCTGTTGTTCCTACATTTTTTTTGGGCTAGTAAGGTTACTCTCCATGAGACCAAGCTTCTAGTATTGGTGGTTTGAGCGGTCGCAACTCCTTCACCATTGTGGGCTGCCATTGATCAAGGAGGGGGACTCTACTTGCCGTTGATTGCTCAAGTCAAGGAAGTCACCTTTCTTCTTTTCCCCTTGATTTTTTTTTAAAGAACGTCGTGGGCAAATTGGTACATTTTCTACCACCAATGATCGCGATTCATAGCCCTCATTCACTTATAGAATAGGAATAGATTTCTTTTAAAATAAACCTTCTTATTCTAGTGTAATAACTAAACAACAACTTAGCATCTTCTTAAATAGTAACTCATCATTTTCTCTTATATTTTTACATACAATTTTTAAAAAATAATTTAATAAGTCGCAATTATTATTTTACCCTTAGATTAGATATAATTTAGTTATATATCAATTCACTCACATTTGAGATTCCTTCTCTCTCCTATCTTTTTTTTCTCGAAAGGCAATCATTTGATATAAAATGTATTACTACAACTTTACATCCAATCAAAAGTCTTTTTCATCATATGATATAAAACATCACCAATTTCCAATATAAATTATGTAGTAAATTCATACAATCCAATCTTGAGTATAATCTTGGTTTGGTTCAATATATCAAATAATTCAAGAGAGAACAAGACAAGATAATTCTATTTTTTTTTTCAGATCTAATATTCTTTAATATTTTAATATCAACTTTATGACACATTAATATAATTATTACTCCTTATACTAATATCCAACCAACCATTATAATTGTTTGCATTGATATAAACTATTTTATTCTTGTATTAAAAATTAAAATATTTCTTCTAGAATAAATCTTATTCCACGAGTGAATGGGGCCTAGAAATTTTCCTTTCTTTCATTTTTCACATTTTAATTTTCTTTTTTTCCTTTCCCATTCGGCTCAACCTCCTTACTAGATACTCTTGTCGTAGATGTCATTGTCGTCGTCACCCTCCGACGACATCATCAGCTAGCCATTCCCCGCGCAAACTCCCACTCCCTCTCCTTATCTTTCTTCTTCCTTTCCTTTCATTTTCAAGGTCGGCAACGTTGCCACATCGTTAATTGAAGATAACCATCGTTTCCTGCACTTTAGTACAGAGCTTATAGGAGACAAGGGAGAGAAGAGAGTCTAAGGGAATGTTGAGAGGGTAGAGAAGTGTGTTGTTACGACTATGACCTTATATATAGTACGATAGAATCATGTGGGTCAATTGCCATGTTGATGTATTGCTTGCATAATAGCATGTTTAACATATACCACATAACTTATTTTACTGCAATAGTTTTGCGATTATATTTATTGATCTTAATGTTGATACTATGCTTACCAAATAACCTTTACATAGTACCAATACCCAACATGGAGAGAATTATATATACTATTTATATAGTAAAACTAGGAATAGATACAGAATAATTATACTATAATATTATATGGTAAGAACTACATTTTAGGTCATAATCTATGAATTCTAAATAATCAGACATATCATTCTTGGATTTGAAAATGAGTTTGTTTGAGACTGGATCAGCCTGAGGGCTCAGCTTGAGATAAAGATCTCAGGCTAGTTTACAAAGCCCCTACAAATACCCAACTTCTCATAGATCAGTGCAGAATAAAATTGCATGAGCAGTCTATGTTTGACAATTACTCCATATTTACAGGCTTAAACTTTAAAGTTAATTTACATTCCAACTTCATATTTGAGCATGTACATAGAAGAAATGCACTGGTCATGAAGAGATGCACTGGTCATGCAAAATAATTTCATTTGGCATTCTCTTCCCACAGAAGCTGAACAAGCGAATACAAGGCTCAAGGAAAATATAATCAGAATATAGTATATACTAGAAAATGAAGAAACAGGAAAATGCAATGTGATATACAATTTCTCTAGGAATTATATATCTCACAAGGAGAATATTTTCTAGTCAAAATATAAAATAAGCTCACAAACTGAACGCTATAAAGTTTGAACCATTCTCATGATATCAATGTTAATTGCAAGCCCGAATAAGAATTACCATAAACTTGGTCCCAGAAAATAAAGAGATGAATTTTA
Source organism: Typha angustifolia (assembly GCF_048772165.1). Classification (NCBI taxonomy): domain Eukaryota; kingdom Viridiplantae; phylum Streptophyta; class Magnoliopsida; order Poales; family Typhaceae; genus Typha; species Typha angustifolia. Next base: position 11,894,247 of record NC_133245.1, on the reverse strand, counting down.
GTAGTGCCAATGATTCGAAACAAAGTAAGAAGCGAGCTTCAACCTACAGAAACAAAACCTATAATCCCTGAACCAAAGGTAAGGTCTATAATAATGATGCACACCAGCCAACAACTCCTGATCTGCCATTCACATTTCAGAAGGGCCACACCCTTCAAATAAAAATCCAATATATGTATCAAGAGAAATTGAAAATGACATGGCTGTTGTAGATTTTCCAACATAGTACTAACACCTCGATTTAATTTGTTTTTGACTTTGACACCTTCTTCTTGGATTGTCGTTTTGGAATAGAGTTCTTCATCCCCAAGAAGAAGAGAAGTGCACCAAAGAGAGCCAAATTCTGCAATACAAAAAGCTTTACAATTTACTAATTTGCTGGAAGAATTTAAATCCCCAAAACCAAACGAATAAAATTGTAGGGGGGGAGAGAGAGAGAGAGAGAGAGAGAGAGAGAGAGAGAGATTAGCCCACCTGTGTAAACTTGATAAAAAGCGAAACAAACTCTGTCCTCTCAATGTCATAGTTGTAGAAGTCATAAACAACGGGAGTTATAAATGCCAAGTAAAGCAGCTGTACACACAAAATGTTTCACTTAATTGAAATCAAGAAATCAAAATAACCAATATACACACCTATACACACATGAATACAAGCATAAAAATGATGTACTATATATATAAACCATCATTCCACAACAATCTAATCAAATTTCCTTGACGGAATTTTTTAGAATAACATAATTATGATTTGCAAAAGCATTAAAAAAAGAAGATTTTGCAAAATAAATCATGTCATGCTAGCAATATCATGATTAACAATAGGCATGATCAAAGTTTCTATATAAACTGCTTTACAGACAGTACCATTTGTTCATTGATTGACTTTGTCATCTTCTTTGTTTCATAATGTTAAATTGATAGATAAACTGAATGCATCCCCAACCATGATTACACAGAAGTTCAAGGACTATGAAAGTGATCTAACATTTCTAGTACCAACTAATCCATTTTGGTGAGACAAATGGAGATATAATTTGAACATTAGATGGGTGAGGGGATGGTGTGGATCACGTGAGTGAAGGGGAAGAGTAAGATAGGAGGCTGGCGTGCGTGGGTTCAGCTGGTGGCCTTGGGGTTGCCACCAATTGAAGTGAGAGAGAGAGTGCAAGGAAAGGGAATATTAGGGTAATTCTTATTCCCTCTTTGGGGTGTTTACCACACCATTTTTATAGTGGCTATCCCATGCTAAGTTACTTGCTCTCTAAACAACTGTAGACTAAACTCTACTCAACTAGACTAACTCTACTCAACTAGACTAACTCTGACTCGACTAAACCAACCGGCTCTAGGCTGGTTCACAACAAAGAACTACTCATATATAATGAAGAAATAAATGATAAGAACCAACTAAACCAGGGAAATATGACGTAATAACAAAACTATATGTTAAATAAATTAGTTCAATCATCACTTCTTCTTACTCTTTCACATCACCCATGTGACAACGCAACTTAAGATAAGCATATTCCACATCAAAATAATGCTTTAAGACTTAGATATCATAGTACATCAGGACTAGCCTGTTTTGGGTTTGAAAAGTTAAAACTTAATCCAACCAGACAATCTTAATGAAACATCCAACACTTGAACTGATCTGGTCAGTTTAAAGTAAATGTGAACTGTCTAAGCTCCAGCAGAAATAGAAAACTTTCAAGAAGAAATAATCATTATAATGGAATGCCTTCAATCAACCCCATAAGAGAGTAGGAAATTCTCCCATTTCAAAAGGATTTCATTTTCTTCATACGAAACAGAGTTTATCAATACCTACTACATTAGTAACTGTAAAAGGCTGTGTTTGCGTGTAGTTTAGGTTAATTTAAAGACCAGTTTAGTGAGCACTTACTAACCATAGTAAAGATTCGGTAAAATAATAAAACTTAGCCAGCATGATAAAAGAACACTAACCAAGAGATAAGCTCCAAATGAGCTGCTGAAGATAAATAAAAGACCTCCAAGTCCTTTCAGAGCTGTGGTAGTTGCAATCACATGCTTCATCTGAAACAAAGTTTGACAAAATACTTCCGTTACAACCGACTATCTACAAAAAAAACCTAAAAATGTCTTTAGACACAGCAAGTTCACACTTCAATGTCTGGCACAGCTACACCGAGATGGGAGGAAACATGTTTAACAAAAAGGTTGAATTTTGGCCTGAGAGCCTTTGCTGCTGGTCCTCCATCAACTCCAAATTCACTAAACCTGCACATATGACATCGGCAATGAGCAACAAGATACACAAATAAAACAAATCAGACAAATGACAATCCATGCCAGATTACATCAGCTAATGTTAACCACATTGACACAATTTTCAGCAGCAAAGGATAAAAAATATTGTAAATATGTACATAGAAACTTAAAAGTATTATGCTTGTAATTGTAACTTCATGTTAAGAAGGTGAAACTTCAAATTAACTACAATTATGCTTCCAGAGATGCATGTTTAAATCACCGTATGACTACATTCCTAGAACCTCCAGAAAAAGCTAAAATATCAGTTTATACAAGCAGGAGTTACTAATGCAGGGAGAAGACAAAAGCTTGTAGAATCATCCAATCTGAAAAATTAACCCAAGTTAAATTCTGAAGGAAAACAGGCAAAGTGATGGCCATTACTTTGTAACCATATGAAGCTATTAGACTCATCCCAATGTTGAGCGAAGCATGAATCAGTTTAAATTTAACTAATTAAAGCTAACTAACAAACTGACCAACAACCAGCACCAAGAAAAATAAAAAAAAACACCTCATAAAAGTGGAAGTGAAAAAAACGTAAATTACGCAGCCAATAGTAACCACCTAAAGCTAGACTGTTAAGTTGATTTTCTTGGAATATTGAATATAATCACTGTCCTGATACAGAGAGCAATGACTACATCAGCATACATAGCATAGTCTTTGAAGGAAAAAATGATTCCTTTCTAGACCTAAATTGAGAATATAATATTATCAAAGTTGATATAAGGAAAGAGTGTCAGAAGATAAGAGAGAAAGATGCAAGTCAACTCAGATACAAGTATGCAATCACATTAAATACACACACACAAAAAAAAATCCACCTAACTGTGATTCAAATAACTTAGATCCTAGAGAGTGTTACAGGAAGATCTTCGAAACTACAAATTATTGCTGTGGAGCCTTACTTTTAGAAGTGAATTACATAGGGGTAGAGCATCCTTACTACTGGCTGCAAATAAAAGAAACTAAGTCACACAAAGAAGCTTAGGAGTAGAGACCAAATGCATCATAGCCAACCATAACAATATATACATATCGCACACCTTGTCTTTCCTTACTAAACTTCTATATATCTATTTCTTGATAACAAGTACTATATTCTCAGCATCCATAAATCCAAGAGCTATCGCTAACAAGCATTTTCTCGCTTACAGGCATGAGGTTGACGAATTCTTTCTTTCTCCATTAAATAATAATCTTCACAATCTTAAGCCTAGCAATAAGTTCAGGTCATAGTAAGGACAATACATCTATGGAAAGATAAACACAAATCAGGATTAAAAAGAATAAAAAGAGAAACTTGGCAAAAACATTCGCTCACAATCTCAACAGGAACTCAAATAGAGCACATAAAGAATCAAAATAGCAAATAGAACCACCAGATCCAAGCAATATTACCATTTTGTCCAACTAAACCCCAGATCCATAGCATAACAAGTTCGTACTTAGAAAAAAAATCCAAAATTTCATTGCGCAAACCCACCAAAACTCACTCAAACGCCTTAAAACCACAAAACCCTAGCACCCTCTGAACGAACCCCAAACCTAATCCCATCGCGGAAGAGAACAAACTCTACCAGACGAACTCGAGCAAACACAAGAGAAGATCTACAAAGAAACAGATGTAAACAGAGATAGGATCAAGGAGCAGGAGATCTTACTCCTGGTAAGCCGAGAGGAGGAAGACGGAGGCGAAGAGAACTCTTCCAGCGAAGGATACAAACCCCATCTCCGAGAAAAAGCCTACAGAGATCTCTCGCTTGCTTCGATCTACAAACCTTTGCGAGTGGGGTGGGGTGGGCTTTAGAGAAGAGAGAAGGCTCCAAGTTTGGAATCTATACTGGAAGGTACCGCTCCAGACTCCAGAGAAGCCCTATTTAAAGCCCATGGCGATCAAAATGACCTTAGGCCGGGCAGCGAAAAGAATTGCCTCTGGATCTCTCCAGAAATTACAGGAACGCCACCCGTTGCTTCTATGCGGATGTCGGCATAGTGGATGACAACTTCGTATGCGAGTTCCGCATAGTTTATTTCTATAAGGTGGCGGTGCGGAATCCAAGTTCGGAATTTTGAAATTAGAGCCGTCGTCGACGACTTTACTCACTGATCAAGGAATGTTGGTCCAGGACAGCCGTTGGATCTTCTGATAGTTTCCTTACGGGTATTTGTGCTGACGCTAATTTTCCCTTTTAAAATTGGATTTTTCGTCTGAAAAAAATTAAAATTTTAATTTCGTAAGTTGCTGGGAAGTCTCAATTGGTTAAAGGGGGTTTAGAGTATTACAACTCCACTGTGGTCAACTCTCAGCCATGAAGAAAGTTTCGATGCAAGTATTTCAGAAACTGACGTGCAGCTTGTTGCTTTGTGTTTGATGATCTAATTTTAATATACTAAGGTAACGTGGAAACAGAGTCAAATATATGGTTGGTGGTTTGGTGCTGGGGCTCTAAGGTGAATCAGAATTATTTTTCTGGTATGAGTTAACTTCTTTGTTAAACGAAGCTAATTAGAAAGCAAGCTAGGCAATTGCTTAAGGCCCACCAAAATTCTTATAGTGGATACTAGAATTTGGAGCCCCGGTTGTAAAGATTAACGCAGTTTGTACTGCAGTTAGAGGCCATGCTGTGGAAAAAAACTTGCGATTGTAGCTTTTGCTCGGAAAAAGTCTATGCATTTGAGACACTTTTGGACTCTTATAAGAAAATTTCTATGGTAAGATGTGGAATACCCAGTTGCCAATAAGGATATAGTTTAACATAATTCGGATACAAAACTTTAGTAGTAATTTTGACTCTGAACATTATAGAAAAATGTTTAGGCAAAATATTTTACTATATTACTATTACTTATTATTAAAAATATATTTTACTCTATCAATTATTATTACAAAATATTTTTCATTATAAGGGATCCATTTAAATTTTTTTTTTTCTCTAGGAGGTAAATTTTGCCTCCTTTAGTGCTACCTTTCTAGGGTTTGAGTAGCTAGACACCTTCTATCTTCTCAATTTCTCTTTCTCCCACTCTCCTCTTCTACATTATTTTATTCAATAATAAGTTTTTAGTTGGAGGGAGGGGGAGAGGGGGGACACGCACATGTACTAACATAATTTATCTTAAGATAAATCATACTATTATCCAAATAAATATGTTAACATATTAATATTCAAATCTATAATAATCATGCTAGACTACTATATAATATGACAGAACCCACACAGACCACGATAAACCATCAACATACATGTAATACAACTAACACAATCGTCCAATATGTACAACATTTGCTATTATATAACTCATAGTCTAATATAGTGGAAAACAAATATATAAAATATCGATATAACTCAATTTCTACACAAGTTATTTTTTATACCATCTCACATCTATAACTTACATCATCTTCATTCTAAAATATATCCTTAAGATATCTCAAGTCGCTATTACATACCACATATTTAGGGCCGTTAGAAAAAATAAATAAAGAGAGTCATAAGCTAAAGACTTAGTGAATGTACTTTATCTCGAATTAGTGATGTCAGACAGAAAATAAATCATATACTAGATAAGATAAATAAAAAAGGAGCATGATATTATGTATAAGCATGTATATATATTATTAAATAATTAGTATTATTTCATGAATGACATATTATATCTTTAAACAAATATATGTCTATGATAAAATTATAATATAACATCACCAAATATAACAATATATGATGTATAACAATTATGATCAAGTGATAGTCTTATCAGTAATGATATATGATGCATGTCAAAAATTAGATATAATCCATAGATCTTTCACAATCATACTCATTAGTCTTAATTCTGAATATCATCTATTATGCTGGACCATGGTACTTGGGCTCAAACTCAATATATATCCTACTATCATGCTATAAGCTCAAAACATATCCTACCATATGCTAATAGTATCTCTAAAGATAATCGTACCTTATCATATGCTAAGGAGATCTTAGTAATAGTCATATCTTGCTATATGCTAAGAGTATCTCAATAATAATTATAACCTATCATACGCTAAGGATATATCAATGATAGTTATATCCTATCATAGGTTAAGAATATAATCATCAGCCGTAACCATAATTTGTTATACGCTAAAAGTATGTCTATTATTAGTCTAGACCAAATACTATTCTAGCAATCATATTACATATATATAATTTCTTGATTTTCTTCTTAATAATAGGTCATATGTATTTATTCAATACTATAAGAAGTCATGCATATAAAAAATTTAGGTTATAAAAAAATCGAAAGAAATATATATAATGCAATATAGTCTCTAATTATATATCTATTACATGCCTACTCACACTACAAATCAACTTAACTAATAAAATATTGCATAATATATCTCTAAGCATTTCTTAATCATTGGCATACTCATGCTTGATATCGACCTAACAAATAAATAATAAAAATATGCCCATTTGAATCATCTATATATATATATATATATGATCATATAACCATGCTAGAAGATAAAATAGAATGCACATATATAAATAGATAATATATCATGATATGGGAAAGCTATCTAAGATATAAAACTATTCATAGTCTAATCAAAAGATACAAAATATGTATCTCTCATGTTCGTTAACTAAGCATCAACTCGTCGCTAGAAGAGTCCTTAGGAGTTTCAAATAAGAGGTTCGAGATATGAAAATATTTATATAATATAAAGTTAGTTATTTATCATATTATATTCCATTCAAATAAAATATGATAGTTTATTAAGTATAAAATTAATTAAATTCATATGATAAATTTATTACGATCATATTAATATGCTATTACCATAATTTATATTTATTTAATAAGAATAATAATTTGCTAATTATTGAGTAAGTATATAATAATTTATCTCTTTTTTGTATACAACAAACAACGTCCATTTATATGATTTATGAAAGTATAATTATAAACAGTCTTATTAATTATTATTTTGTAATTCTTACTCTTGTTTAATTAATCATTAATTATATGTAAATTAGTCATTATCCAGTTATGTAAAAATAATACGTAAGCTTAGCATTTCATTTTATACAAAATAGTAGATAATAATAAGATGCTAAAAATAATTATATAAAATATGAACATAAGTATAAGATTAGTATCAATAAAAGTATACACATTAATCTGATAACAATGCTTAAACTATAGATACATTTATATGCAAATATATATAATTATAATCAATAAATTATTATACTAACTTAGCTGATAATTATATTAGTGGGTGTAAATTATAAAAATAATTAACTATCTAAATAAATTCATTTCCCTTAACTTTAAAAATCAAATGACATAATTTAAAAAAATAAAAAGAGAGAAATCGAGCCCAGTGCTGTTTGCTGTAGTGTTGGGCTGAGCCCAGCGCTACTGCAGCAGGGGAAGAAGACGAATCGAGGAAGAAGAAAAGGAGGAGGGTAAGAAGAAGAAGAAGGGAAGAGAGGGGGAAGTTGGGTAGGCGAGGAGGGGCTCGACCACTGCTGGCCAGCCGTCACGGGAGGCTCGGTCCCGGCGAACCCAAGCTTGAGAAGCAAACCGAGAGAGAAGGGAGGAGCTCACCGGCAAGGACTGGTTGGCGGCGACGACGAGGCTCCAAGGTGGCCGACGTCGATGAATATGCGCGCGCGAGAGAGAGTTTGAGGAGAGGGAAGGAGTGGAACGAGAGCGAGTGATAGATCTTTAGGGTGAGATATATAAGGAGGGAGAGAGAGGTGGTGGAGAGGGAGGGTGACAGCGGCTGCAGCATCGGCGAGGCCCGCCGCGGCTAGCTGGTCCGGTGGCTGGGGGGCACGTGGCGCCCTCAGCGCGAGCAACCAATAAGCACGAGGAGGTGAACACCGTCGCTAGTGGCTTAGACTAACACACCCAACAACTCCAACAAGTCGGGAAGGGACACATGAGCTTACTAACATAACCTATGATAAAGTACGATATTCATCTCAGTGAGAAGAAACTCGACGATTAGGAGGAGAAGTTGTTAGTGGTTTTTGCCACAGGTGATAATGAACCCATCCTAGCTCATAGCCACAATAGTTGTCACAAGTTGGAGAGTGGCTGGCCAAGCCGGCCATCGGCGCTCGATTTATACTCCATGGTTAGCGACTATGAAGAGTACCACTTGGTAAATTAAGCCACAAGGGTACTAATGGATGACACCAAGAACTCCATCTCACGAAGGAGAGAATTCCTAGCTGGATAGAGAGTACTAGAGACGATGGTGGAGACAACCCGATTAACCCTAAACCCTAGCTAGAAGAGATTACTTAGTGTAGCCTCACCTAAGTGATATAATAATAACTAGAGAGTACCACCCACACATAAACATCGAGATGAAGCCTTCCGAGTTGGCACGAGGTCACTGCCCAGCTAATCTTTTTTTTTTTTTTTTTGAAAGCCAAAGAGCTGTGACCAGCTATATATTAATAGACGGTCGAGGCGTTGCCGCGTCGACAGTTAGAAGATTACACAGCTCAGATGGAACCTGGCTTAGCCGCTCTGCGTAGCAGTAGCCAGAGGCCACCCTCGCCTTCGCTGCTGCCCAGTCTGCCACTGCATTGGCTTCCCTCCCTACGTGGGCAAGCCTGACTTCCACGAATTCTTTTGCTAGCTCCGCGCACTCCTGCGCTAGATTGCGGACTCGCCATGGACAGTGGTCCACCTGCTGCATGCATCTGATGGCCTCTGAGCAGTCCGTTTCTATCACCAAACTGCTTTCTCTGCTCGCCACCTGCAGGGCCATTCTGATGGCCCAGAGCTCGGTTTGCAACGCCGAGTCGCTCGGGCACGGCTCCCATGCCGCCTGGACTAGCTCCCTTTCAGCATTTCGGAGGATTGTCGCTGCACCTCCTTGGTATGCGCCTGGCTTGAACGATCCGTCTGTGTTGGCTTTAGTCTAGCCCGGGTCCGGTGGTTCCCATCTCTTCCTCCTCATCCTTGTCTTCCCAGGCTTCTCTTTTGTCTTGAGCCCATACTCCTCCGCCATCGCGACGGCAGATCGGACCACTGCTAGCTCCGTCCTCCTCTTCCGGCCAAACACCACTTCGTTTCTACTTTTCCATAGAGCCCACAGCGTGCAGGCAATCTTCCCTTTGATCCGGCGATCATTCTCTTTGGTTGTACACCACTCTCTCGTGATCCAGTCTTGGTCTATCAACGCTGTCTCCACCCCTTCACTGGAACGTAGCAGCTCCCACACCTCTCGACTGTATCTACACGTAAACATGAGATGGTCGGTCGTTTCCGAAAACAACCCGCACATTGCGCATCGTTCCTCGGCACCCACATGGATATAGTGAAGGTAAGCACTCGTTGGGAGCCTACCCCACAGAAGTTTCCAGCAGAAGACTCTGATCCGCGGGGCGACCGGAAGCCGCTAGAGGTTTCTCCAGCCTTCCCATCGTTGGTCACTCTGAGGAAGAAGAGAGTAGTATATGGCTTTAACCGTTGGGGTTCCCCTTGGGTGCGGCCACCAGATCCATCTGTCCTCACTGGTGGCGGCACCCATAGGGAATGTTGCTATTTTGTAAGCCATCTCAGCTCCGGCCTCCCTAGTTAGTCTCGCCGTGGTCCATTGCCTGCCGTTGGTGATATCCACCACACGCAGATTTTCTTCCATGACTGCATTCGCCCATTCCTTCGGTTGCCTGCACCACGGGATCTCGTGTAGCCAGGGGTCATAGGCGGCGCTCGTGTTTCGCCCGTTCCCTATCAGTACTCCGCAGCCCGTTCTGAGCTGCTTGGCGGTTTTTGTTAGCGCCCTCCACATCCAGGATGGATTTTTGCTCTTCGGGATCAACCATGGGTGCAGCAACCCATACTTAGCCTGCATGATTCTGATCCAAGGCGTCGGCTCTCTGTTTAACATTTTGAAAACCAGCTTGCCCAGATGCGCGGTTCGAGCCTCTTTTAGACGACGGACACCCAGTCCGCCCTGCCGCTTCGTCGTAGTCACCTGCTCCCAGTTCACCAGGTGAAGGCCGTGGCCATCGTTATTCTTCCACAGAAAGTTTCGAGCTTTTTTGGTTATCTCCTCCAGAACCCTGTCCGGCACCCACGTGCTTCCCAGCCAGTAAGCTGGGATCGCTAGTAGCGCAGCGTTGATCAGGGTTAGCTTGCCTGCTTGAGAAAGGAGCGACCCTTTCCAGCCAGCTAGCCGCTTGCCGATTCGCTCCACCAGCTCCTGCTACTCCTTCACCTTCACTCTCCGTCCTGAGATAAGCACCCCTAGGTATTTGAATGGCATGCCTGCCACCTGCAAGCCTAGTTGGACGCTAAGCTGTCTGCCTTCATCGGGCCCGATCCTGCTTGGCAGATAGAGCTCCGATTTGCTGTAGTTTACCCGCTGATTGGTGATGAGTTCGTACCGGCTCAGGCTATCTAGAATGTTGCTGGCATTAGTCGTAGAAGCTTCCGCCATGAGCAACAGATCATCTGCATAGAGCAGGTGGGACAGATGCACATCTCCAACCCGATAGCCGCTCAGCAGGCCTCTATCTACCTTCTCGTTAATGATCCTCGATAGGACTTGTGTGACGATGATGAAGAGGTAGGGAGATAGCGGATCTCCTTGTCTCAGGCCGCTCCGGGGTGTGATCCATTTAGACGGACACCCGTTGATCAGCAAGGCGAACCTTGGGGAAGCAATACACGCCTGCACCCAGTTGCACCACCGCGGGGGGAAACCCATCCGCTGCAGCACGCCGGTCACCGCCTGCCAGCTTACCCGATCATACGCCTTCTCCATATCCATTTTGATCATCATAATAGGGTTTCCTCCCTTGTCGGTCGCCATTGAGTGAGCCACCTCCTGAGCTGCCAGCGTATTGTCCTCGTACTTCGGCCTGCCACGAAAGCCGCCTGCTCCGGGCCGATGATGTTGGCCAACATCTTCTTTAGGCGGCTTACCATGATCTTCGCTATTACTTTGTATATGACATTGCACAGTGCAATGGGTCTGAAGTCCGCCACCTTCATTGGGAGCTCCTTCTTCGGGATCAGGGTTATGAAGGTGTCACCCCAAGCTTGCGGCATTCTTGCGTTGCTGAAGAAATGACCTACTGCCTGGCAGAGGCCACCGCCCATGGTGTCCCAGTACTGAGTGTAGACTTCCGCTTGCATCCCGTCCGGGCCCGGGGCCTTTCCTCGCGGCAGGCTCCAGACCGCTTCCTTGATCTCCTCCTCCGTCACTGGCAACTCTAGGGCCACCGCTTCGGCGCTCGAAATTTTGGGAAGGGAGGGCCATTCCGATCTCCTACCGTCAGGCACATCCGCTTCCGCCCATAGGCTTTGGTAGAAGGACGTAAAGATTTGGTTCACTTCCTCCGGCGCCTGCACCCATCTATCCTCGCCGTCCATGATGCCAGAGATCTTGTTACGCTTTCTTCTGATTGTTGCCGAGATATGAAAGAATTTGGTGTTTCGGTCCCCGTCCTCCGTCCACCTAAGCCGAGATCTTTGCAACCATTTGATATTAAGCTGTCTGTTCAGGGCTATTTTGCAGTTGTATAAGCTTCTCATCCTCTGCATGTCCTCCTCCGACAGCTGGCCGTTGGCATCTAGCTCTTCTAGGTCTGCCAGCTTGGTGTTTGTGTCCGTTAGCCGCCTTTCCACACTTCCGACCGCCTCACGGTTCCAGGTGCTTAAGGTTTTTCTCAAAGCACTCAACCGGTGGGAGAATGCATGCATTGGATTGCCTCCGGCGTGCCTCGCCCAGGTTTCCTTTACAATGTTCTGGCACTCCTCATACTCCATCCAGAGGAGCTCGAATCGGAATGGTCGCTTGATCCTTTCCATGGCTGCTGGAACCTTGAGGAGCAGCGGGGCATGGTCCAAGGCACCCCTATCCAGGTGCTGGACTCTGCAGTCTGGGTGCTCGCTTACCCATTCCGTGTTGCCTAGGGCTCTGTCAAGCCGGATCCAGATGCGTCGGGATCCTTGTTGGTTGTTGCACCAGGTGAAAGGGATGCCTTCAAACCCTAAGTCGCACAGCCTCGTCTCGTCTACAAACTTCGCAAAAGCCTTTGCCTTCGGCCCTAGCGTGACTTCAGCACTGCTCCGCTTCTCCTGGCGGGACAGGAAGGCGTTGAAGTCACCAATAATCACCCATGGCTTGTCTAGACAGGCAATGTTCTTCAGCTCCTCCCAAAGTTCTTTCTGGCCTTCCAGAAGGGTGCTGGCATAGACGATGGTCCAAATCCAGGATCGTCCCGACGTTAGGGTTATGGTCAGGTGAGCTGCATATCTTGATACGGTAGCTACGTTCACCCAGCCAAGCTCCTTCTTCCACAGGATCAGGATGCCGCCCGACCTGCCTTGCGCGGGGATAGCGAACCACGCCCATCCTCTTCCAATCTTCTTCGCCACCTGCTCCGCCTCCAACCAGCTGGTGTGCGTTTCTAGCAAGGCCAGCATTTCCAGGTTATGGTCCCGGATCATGACTCTACAACGGTCTAGTGCCTCTTTCTTGCGGGCACCTCTGCAGCTCCACACTAAGGTTTTTAACATTGTTAAACCTTAAGGGATGGCTGGCCGACAGCCTGTCAGTGCAACCGACCTCTCTTAGAGGTGGGTATGTCATGTCCACCTCTGTTGGTATTCTCCTCTTCCAGCTCCGTCTCCATTTCCTCATCCCCGAGAGTTTCTTTAACTTTGTTTGCCACCAGGGCAAGCTGCAGGTATCTGGCATCTCCTTCCTTGTTGTCCGCCTCCCGATCTTCCAAGAGTAGACACCTCTTAACTCTGGCCACCGTTTCACCATGATTCCCTGGTGGTTTAGTTTGTTTCACTGCGGTCGGGGTGAAGCCTGCTGCGACCAGTCCATCTTGGACGAATTGAGCCGGATAGTCGCTGGTGTTCCACCGCTCACCGCCAGCACTTTTCTTTGTTTTGACATAGGTAGACCGTTGTGCCCTCTGGTCTCCTGAGCCCAACAAGACAGATATCCCTTGGACCATTGCAGTTCTTCCCCTCGCCTCCCCTACACCTGGCGGGTTGTGTTCTCTGCCGTCCGATACCGACACGTCTGGCATTAATTGTTCAGCATCGGTGTCGCCTTCTGGCTCGTCCACCCGTACTTCCTTCTGCTTCTCATCACTGGCTTTCTTACTTGACATGGGCCCCGCCGATTGATTTTTTATTTCTACTCCACCTGACGTGCATGGCCTCTGGTACGAGGCACCCTTCCTTGCTCTTCCTTCTCCTTGCTACGCCTCTGCCCCCGGCTTCATCTTCTCTGCGTACGCATGGTCTGCATGGTACTCTTGCGGTTGACGGGGACGTCTTCCTGTACCTAGACCAGCTTCCGGTTTTCTTCCGTTTCTGGCCTGCTGATGGACATCTCCTTGCTGGCTTGCCCTTCTTTCCTTGCCGTGCCCCATGTAACCCTTTGGGAATTGATACGGCTCGCCTGGCTTTTTCTCCCCTTCTTTCCTCTTACCCATGGGTTCCTGATCTTTCCCATCCCCTACCGGGGTACGGTATGCGTAACCGGATTGTTTTCCTCTCTGGGTAGCCTGCCATCTCGGCTTCCTTTGGACGGTGCACCAAGGTCCATAATAGCCGCTGTCCTCTTCCTTGCCGTCCTTTCTCCGGTTTGGGTTAGTACTTCGCTGTTCACCTCCTCCCTCGCCGTCTTTAGTCACCGGCGACTCCTTCCCTTGTGCTGTAGCCGTGAAGCCGCACTCTTCAGCCTTATGCCCGATCCTCCCGCACGCGAAGCAGAATTTAGGGAGGCTTTCATACTGCACTCTTTGATCAACCCTGTCTTCCTTTTGTCCGAGCCATACCGCTGTTTTCAGAGGTTTGCTGAGGTCTACCTCGATGCACACCTGAGCGAAATGGCTTCTGGAGTGGTCTAGGTGTTAGGTTTTTATTTGTTGGCAATTGTGTACAAAATATTCTAAGTGTATTTTTTACATGTATATGAGCCTTACACAAGTCTAGAATATCTCTGGTCTGAAGAATTGCAAGGTTATTGGAGAAAAGCTGTTGAGTTCACACCGCGTTCACAAACGCGTTCGAACGCGGTGCGTTCACAAACGCGTTCGAACGCGGGCACTGCGTTCACACAGACAGAGAGCCGCGTTCACAAACGCGTTCGAACGCGGGCATTGCGTTCACACAGACAGAGAGCCGCGTTCACAAACGCGTTCGAACGCGGGTACTGCGTTCACACAGACCGAGAGCAGCGTTCACAAACGCGTTCGAACGCAACCTGAAGAATTCAAGCTGTCGCGTTCGAACGCACTTGGGCCCGTTCGAACGCAAGTGAGATTAAGTTAGGCCGTTCGAACGCACTCGGGCCGCGTTCGAACGCACCTATGAAGTTTGCAATTTATTGGATTTTCGTGAGTACGACTATTACTTGGATTTGGAAATATCTTGGAGATCATATATAAGGATTATGAAACCCTAACTTTAGGGTAGTGGAAGAAATATTATTGAAGGAGACTTCTTGAGGCTACATCGATTCTTCAACTAACAATGTTCCACTCATCTACAAGAATTTAATCTTTCGTCTTAAGGGTGATCTAGACGAAAGATCAATCTCGAGGGCTACTGAGATTGGACTTCAATCACAAGAAGCAGTGAATCGTGAGTTCTAGCGATCAAGACTGAGAGAAACAAAGTCGTTTGGATCGACGGGGTGTTTTGTGAGTCAGTCTTGTAACTGCTACTATTATAGTGATTGGTTTTGATCCGAGTTTGGATCCGTGGTTTTTTTTCCCATTTTGGGTTTTTCCACGTTAAAATCTTAGCGTTCATCTCTACTTTCGTTTTTAATATTTCTTCCGACTTTTACTTAAGCAAACGAGAAATATCATTGCCTAGAGGTTAGATACATACGTGTATCTAGGGATTTATTTTTTTTCACTAGGGTTGTTTCATCCACTCTTAACGGTCTGCCAAAGAATGCTGCTACTGGGATGAGTGCCTCTAGTTCCTAGTATTCCTGTGGTAGATTGTGCAGCTGTATCCAGACCGGTGCTGTCGTGAAAGCCTCCGGGGACGGCCGGAAGTTATTTCGCCATGGGATGAGGTTGAGAACTTGTCCTTGGACTGTCCATGGTCCATTTATCAGCACATGATCCAAGTCCTCAGCTTTCTCGAATCTGAATACATAATATCCCTCCTCCATGTCGGAGATTGAGAAACCTTCTATCCCTGTCCAGAGTTTTGCTACCATAGATTTCATCCAAGCCAGCGGTAGGCCCTTGCCCAGGAATCTACCGAAGAGTGCTAGTTTCCATCTGTTCCGACATGTCTCCAGCACCTCAGGGTCGATCACCACACTATCCTCCAGCTGGTCTCGTAATTTTGCCAGGATCTCTGCCGGTATTGCTCCCGGTTTCCGACGGCCTGATCTGCTCCCCGCCGCTACTGAAGCCCAGGTTCTGTTGGCCTCCTTGGGATTTCTTTGACCCGCTGCGGGTTGATTTACTTCCTCCGGCTCCGACACCTTCGACGATGATGCCCTCCGCTGATGCACATCTTCTCCTCCCGTTGTTGCTGGTGGCACCTCCATTTCGGAGCAAAATCTACCTAGGAAGAAAGATAAATGACAAAAGAGAGGGCTAGAGAGCAAATTACACATTAAAACTTAGATTAATAGGAAATAGGAGAGGAGGGTTGGAACGAACAACGAGGTTCGCTTGCTTGACGACACTTCAGCAATGGCTTTGACTCGGTGAGAAGGAAGTGTAAATAGAGGCTTGCGGATAAGGGAAAGAGAAGAAGAGAAAAGAAAGAGCACGTGTGATTGTTTATTTTTAGTCATTACACTAATTGTTTATTTTTAGTTGTTACACTATAATTTATTTGAGATTTTTACATAATTATCACTAAAAACTTTTAAAATATTATAATTACCACTATATTATCCAAAATATCATAATCTAAATAATCGTCCTTCTTCAAAAAATATCATTCCGTTACTTAAAACTCTACTAATCGTAATAAAATTGAGATTAAAATATTTATTCTGCCCTTGCAGAAATTATTTAAAATAGTATAAAAACTATCCAAGTTTGGCAATAACATAATACCACAAATAATTTTTAATTTGAGACAAATTATTAATGTATATTTTGCACTCCAAACTTTAAGAAAGAAGAGTATTTTAGTTAATTATATGTTTTTGTTAGCTTTAAGAATGACCTATTGTGAATAGTCTGTCATTTTTATAAGGACTAGTATATTAAAAACTAATTATAAAGATAATTCTAAAAAAAATTTAAATTTTAATAGCAATTATAATATTTAGAAAAAATATAAAAATTATGTAAAATACCCTTACTATTTTAGTGGAGGCTGAGTCATGGATGACGTGTATGTAGTTGGAGTTGCTCAATTACTATATTCTTCTCCATTTAGTAAAATGATACAAACTCTAATTTTTATATCTAATCTCATCAAGTTCTGCTATAATTTGTGGAGGAGATGAGAGATAGACTCCAAATCCCAGTGAAGTCAAACATAGTCAAAAGAATCGCAAGAAAACAAGCAAAAGATGATATAAGGAAGTTTGACGCTGCAATGGAATTTATAAAAATATCAACGGAAATATGCATATAACACCCTAAGTTTTGAAATTTACACATGAAGTCTCACAATTTAATAAATATGTATAGAAAATACTTCATGTTATATTTAAATTAACACCATTTAGGCACATAAGAAATTTCTATCAAATTTAATAAATTTAAAATAGTAACTAAAATATCCTTTGTTCTTTCTTCAACTTTGTTCCTATTTCTTTCTCTCTTCCTTTCTTTTGTGATTACTTCTTGTAATTAATAAAAAGTAAGTTTTTCTCTTGCAGCATCTCTATCTTCTTATCCACATATTAGAATAGCTTGGATATCATATTTTATTTAAGCATGGCCTGAGTTTTTAGTTTTTAGTTTTTAGAAAGGTATCCAGTCATTTTCATGCGAAAAATTGATCTTGGTTGTGTGATAGATTGAGTATAAAATGGGCTGGGTTGGATTAGGCTAGGCTAGGTAGGGTTGAGTTGGGTTAAGTTGTATTAAATAATTATATTGAGTTGAGTATAGATAAGTATAATTTAGATTGAGTTAACTAACAAATATAAATTATAAGGTTTAATTTGACAATAGTAAAAAATATACGGTGTTAACCGTAATTTTATTATAAGATGGGGTTATATGCAAATGTCCAAAGTATCGAAAAGGACAATTAGTTTCTATATTTAAAAGAAATCCAAAGATATTTTATCTTAGCGTTGGTCTCAGTTGTCAACTTAAATTAAAGAAAAAATTATCACGGAATCACCCTCTTTCCACTCCACCACTTCGTATTTCCTGCTCTATTGCCAGGGTCGAAGGACACGAATCATGGTGTCTGCTGATTACGATCGGACGGCCGACCTGAGAGCCCTCGACGCTACCAGAGCCGGCGTCCGCGGCCTCGTCGCCGCAGGCATCGCCGAGCTCCCCCGCATCTTCCTCCTCCCTCCCGGGGAACGCGTGGACGCCGAGGCGGCGGGAGGAGGGGGAACCCTTGAGATCCCCGTGGTTGACCTCGGGGGCGACCGGGAGCAGGCAGTGGAGGCGGTGAGGCGGGCGGGGGAGCAGTGGGGGTTCTTCCAGGTGGTGGGCCACGCGGTTCCCACGTTGTCGATAGAGGCGGCGGCGGCGGCGGTGCGCGGGTTCCACGAGGGGGAGAGGGAGGAGGTGAAGAGGCGGCTCTACTCACGCGAGCCGGGGAGGGCGGTGAAGTACCACTGCAACTTCGACCTGTACCAATCGCGCGTCGCCAACTGGAGGGACACCCTCTACTGCCGCATGGCGCCGGACCCACCGGCCCCCGACGAGCTGCCGGATTCTTGCAGGTTTGCATCGATAGCACCGATTTAATTTGGAAGCAAACAAGAAAGATTAAAAATAAAAAAATTAAAAAATTTATCGTGGAATTTTTCCTAGATGCTATCCTTATTCTTATTTTGATATATTTACTCGGATCCAAACGATCTCTTATATGATTAAGCATGAGAATTTTTCTGCTCAAATTGTAGGGAAGCACTTCTAGAGTACTCTGAGCATGTCAAGGGATTAGGGAATACTTTATTCGAGTTACTCTCAGAGGCACTCGGACTTAGTCCGAGCTATCTAACGGACATTGACTGCATCCAAGGGCAAATTCTACTGTGCCATTATTATCCTCCGTGTCCTGAGCCCGAGCTCGCCATTGGGACAAGCAGGCATTCGGACTCTGGATTTCTAACCGTTCTCCTCCAAGATCATGTCGGTGGGCTTCAGATTCTTCATGAAGACCAGTGGATTGATGTTCCTCCTATTCCTGGAGCACTCGTGGTAAATATAGGCGATCTCCTACAGGTGAGATTGGATAAAATTTAAAAAGAAATGTTCGGTATGCAATTCTTTTTTTTTTTTTTCTCCTTCTTCTTAAATTAATCTGTCCATTTGTATAAAACTTGTTCTTTAATATGGTTGTCAAATAACTAAGGCTTGATCAATATCGACTTGATTCATTGGTTTAGGCTTGATATTTATTTCGAGTCTAGCTTATCATAATAGGAGGTGTAAACGCGTCGAGTAGGTCGGTTCAAAATTAAGACCAGCTAACATGGACTTGAGCTGGGCTCACCCAAGTATCAAGCTAGCTTGCCTCCAAAATGTTAAGAGTTTTCTTTTACATAATTGTAAAACTTTTAATTATCATATTACCAGGACATTATTTTTAAAAAGATCATAATTGAAGATCATAATTGAAGATCATAATTGCAACTGAAAAAAATCTTTTTGACTCTTTCAATAATTGTCCCTCTTGATTAGTTTGTAACAAAAATATTTATAAAATATCCCTAATAAATGATTGATAAATTTAACAATTTTACATAAATGACTAAAATATCCTGGAGTTTAAATTGTAACATATTCATCAATGATTTTTTGTCTTGCATAAAAAATAGTATCTTTTCTTGTCCCATGATATCAGTCTATCAACTACAGATTTTAAACAATTTTAAGCAATTTTAATTATAACAAAATAGTCTTTTTTGTAATTTAAATTCAGGTTTAACTATAATTAATTAGATTTAACTAACATAATGTAATATTTTTAAAATAGCTTGCGATTTCAATGGCAATTATAAATTTTTTTGAATGCAGTGACAATAATAATTCCACCTTAATTCTACAGCATCCATGCTATATCTTATTTCTACCAAATGATATTATGCATTACTACTCCGTTATCTAAATATTTTGAGTCAACTAGTTATCTACTATTTTCATTGTTGTAAACTAATTCGGATCACCTAAAATTCTCTTCTTATTTTGGCATATGCTTCAGCTAATCTCCAATGATAGGTTCAAGAGTGTAGAGCACAGAGTGCTGGCCAAGAAGGAGGGCCCAAGAATTTCAATTGCTTGTTTCTTTAGTACCCACTTCCATCCATCTTCTACAAGGATATATGGCCCAATCAAGGAGCTCTTATCTGAGGAGAACCCTCCTCTGTATAGAGAAACACTTGTTAGGGACTTCATGAAGTACTATTACTCTAAAGGGTTGGATGGAAAATCTGCAATATCACATTTCAGACTATGAATTTTTTATTATAGATTTGAACATTGTACGGAGGTACTCTTCATGTGTTGTGTTATTTACTATATTATGGCTTGTAAGATAGAAATATCTTGAATATTCAAGCAAGCTTGTTGGTTAGAAGTGTATTAAAAGACATATTTTGATCAGTGAGTTTCTTATGGTACCGTAAGCTCTTGCTACTTAACACTAAATTTTTTACGGTATTAAGATAACAAATAGGTTCTTGAGTTAAAGATAGTCAGTTAAAAGTGGTATTATATGTATTAGTATTTATGTAATCGGCAATTTTGATCAAAATAAAATTGTTTACATCTAGTTATTTATTGTATGAGCAGTGGCACACAAGTTTTCCTGAAGATTATAGGTTATTTCGCATAAAAAGTTCATAGGAGTTTTTCACAAATGTCATTCGAACACCCTCCTCTTGCATTTTGAATAGGACTTAACATTCTTAGTGTTCCACGAGAGCTGAGTTTGAATGTTTCTAGATTGAAATTTTCATAATGTCAAGATTTTGAAGATTGTTTGAACGTACTCATGTTAGAATTTCGAGTTGTCTAAAATTCAAAGGAGGTTAAAATGATCTCAAGATGAAATTTTCCCAATGTCTAAGTATTTATCGAGCATTCGAACACCTTTTAGCCCATTCGAACATGCTATCTATTTTAGAGAGTTTGATATGATAAATGTTACGGACCAAATCTGGATCAATCTGGACGTAAGAAAATTATAAAAATTTAGTTGGTGATAGCCTCGCGAGATAAAGTTCTAATGGCTCTCGTTTCACATCAATTAGATGTCTGGATGAAAAAAATATAATTAAAATAGTAGAGAAATGTCAGAATAGGACAAAATGATAAATATCTAATGTTGCGGCGGTCGTCGGAGGGTGGCGGACGGCCAAGGGTGGTGGTGGACGGCCGTATAGTAGGGTGGCTGCTGGAGGAAGATGGTGACTAGGGTTTGGATGTTTAGAAGGATTCTATTATGATAATCTATTCGTTTGAAGATAAAGACGATCTAACGACTACGATAAAAAAATGGTAAATACGATAATAAAAAAATAACTAAATTTAATTAATTCTTAATGCTTGGATGTTTAGATTAACAAAGCCTAGCCCATCTATATATAGAGGTCGGGTACAATGAGTCCTACTCGGACTTAACCCTAAAGGCTTATACGACTCAAACTAGGACTTATCTTAAATGCTTACTTGACTTAATTGAACTTGTCTTAGAGGCTTACATGAATTAATTGAACTTGCCTTATAGACTTACATGACTTAACTAGACTTGCCTTAAGGGATTATATAAGAGATAAACATAAATCAATTGAAAGATAAATAGACTCGATCCATCGAACGTAATATCTTCATGATTCGATCCGATTAAACCCAGATCATACCAATCCACCACACTTCCGACACCTTATCCTCAAGATGACTAATCCCTGATGTCCTTGTACTCATAGAGCTGATCATGCAAATCAGTGGACTCAGGTTCATCCTCTTCATGACCGCCTAAGAACATGACGTGGGTTGGTTAGCGCTTGTATTTATGACCGCGGATAAATCGGTCATTATAGTAAAACACAAACCTTTCCTTTGGCACTCCTCCAAGTCATTGGGTTCAAAGCGGCACGAGATCATTTGTCGATTAGGCTAAGCTGTCGGCATAGGCTAAGTCGAGGCAGATGCCATCTCTAGTGGGCCGTGGGCTTGGGCCATCTTTCTTCTCTCATCCTTGCGGATCTAGTTCAACCGATCCAATTTGGACTCCATTAGAACAGCTAAGGAGAATGCCTCGTCAGATTTAGTGGGCCTCAAAGCCTTGACCTCAGCTTGAATGTCAGGTTTGAGCCCACTAATGAAGGTACTCTTTAGGGCTAAGTTAGACCAGTCAGTGATAAAACACCCAAACCTCCAAATACATGTGTAAACTACGTGGATAAATTCCCCCCACGCGATGCATCACATGACCTGTCAGTACAAGGATCTCACAAGGCACACAACAGCACAAATTCACCATAAATAAACTCAACCATAAGAGTCCGAATATAAGTTCTACAGGCTATAACAAGCCTTCTAAATACACATCTAAAATACCATGCTAAAGTCCAAAATACATCATCAATTATAACGCCCTTGCAGGGGCTTAATATAACTAATAGACATACTGAAAAAGAAAGGCAGCTACTCCTCGCTACCCACACCTGCATCCCCTAGCTCTGAAATAATGCCGCCAAGAGGTGGTGAGCTTACAGCCCAGCGAGTAGTATCCATACCATCTAAAATAATGAAATCGCATGTGTATATACATTGTATGCCTATATTTACTAGCAATAATAATATGCTTATTGAAATGAATTAACATGAGTTACTAAATCAATGTAATCGATAAAGGTTACCAGTCACTCTCCTGAAACATGCTAGTTCCTAACGTATCAAGATAAGTACACACGGATATAAAGCTTGATACAATCTCTTATTCGTACACTTCTTAATCATAGTGTTTACATATTATGCATAGCAATAAAAGAGTAGTTTAGTCATCTCATGCCTACCAAAGCATTTATCATACTTATTATCGCTCACTGAGCTATTCACCACACAGGGTAAATACTCTCAAGAAACAATCATCCATCTTATTACCATCCATCATCTTATGTATCGAGGGGGGATATATATACATCTAGCGGTAATGTCATCTACACGTGTATGGTGACACTACAAGTGATCGGTTGTCTATGGCCATCAGACTAAGGACACCGATCATAAGCTCATATCTCACTCTCTCTAAATCATCACCGCCCTCAGCAGGAGAATCGGGAGCCCTCAGCTCATCAACAGATGCCATAACCTTGCGTCGTCGGGTACCGCTAGAGTTATATCCCCGCCTCATAATCATATTCTTCTATCATCATAATCTAGTCCTAACTATGCAGTATAACTACCTGAATGCCACACTAGCTCCCGACCTCAATTGTAGGCTGCTAATAGTATAGTCATATAAGATACACTTTACCCTTAACCCTGGGCTGAGTGAGTAAGGGTATTGCCTAGTCAGAATCCGACTACTAATGATAGGTGAAAGTGATACAGTGTCTATGAGTGTATAAAGCATGTCATAGGTGGAGAAAATGGTGCGGTCGAGGAGGGAAAGATGGAGATTAATGGAGGTAGGGGGAGGGTAGCGTGCACGACAAAGGAATGGGAAGAAGAAGGAGAAAAGAGGACGGGGGGTGGTAGGCACCTATGACGCACGCGCCGAGCGCGTGCGTCAGGGGAATTATTTATTTATTTTATAAATTGGGGTGTTACAAGTGGCTTGGTTGCAGATCCGCTCAAACTCCTCTTGGTAAGCTCGAATTATTGTTGACTAAGTCAGCTTAGTTAATATGGCTTGAAAGTCCTCGTACTTAGTCAGACAAAACCGAGCACAAATCGCATCCACAAAGTCTTGCCAAGGCTCGAATGGTTGAGTCCGCTCAACTGACTAGTACCATCTAATTGCCACACCCTCTAAGTGGATTGAAGCTAGTTGAACCTTCTGGTGGTCTGGCATGCCATGGTACGTAAAAAATTGCTCTGCTAGATAGGTTTAGTCTAGCGGGTCTCTTTAAAGAATTTTAAAAAATCAAGCTTGACAGTTCGAGTTTGGATCCCAAAATGTGGCCTGTCATCGCAGGTCAAGTGACCTTGCCGTTGTGGATGGTCACGTGGGACATGGGCCCACGGGTTCGACTCATGTCGTACCCAGGCTACACATGGGTTCGGCTTAGTTTGATGGCACAGCCCACCGGGTCATTCCACCATTAATCCTTGAGCTTCTCGTCGTGCTCAGGGTCATGTTCATAAGTTCTAAATTGGTTCACACGAGGTGGTTGAATTGGTTCGCCAAAATTTGGCCTGCTTCCGAAATCGTGTACTTCATCATCTTCATAGACTTGCCCTAGCCCTAACTCTAGGGCTAAAATTAAATTTTGACCTAGAGGTGCCGCCATAGGCCGTTGTAGCCTTGGTGCCGGTTGGGCAGGGTAGGTGGTCGATGACAATCGCCATTCAGTAGGTCCACACGGCCGCGGAACGGCGACAAGCGACGGTGGAAGGCCGAACTCGAGCTCGAGCTCGAGCTGGTGTAGCGGCGACCATGGCGCGTCACCAGTGGCCTCACCGCAGGGGAGCAGCGGTGGCGGAAAGTCACGGCGAAGCCACCCCGACGTAGAGGTAACTTCCTACGGTGGTGGCTGTCAGGTTCGGCCACTCGACTATCACCAGCGGTTGTGGTAGCCATCACTAGCTGACAGTCGGCCCGAGGAAGCCAACTGTGGCTACCGATGGTCGTGGAAGCATCGGTCCCGCTCTAGCCGCGGGTTTGCTGTAGCATAAACCGCAGTCGCTGGCGGTTTTTCGACTAGTGTCGACACGAACGGTGGCCTGGGCTTGAGTGCAGGGGTCCTGTGGAAGGGACCAAATGTGGTGTTCTGCGATGCTGGGGGCAGGATTGGCGCTGGTGGAAAGCTAGGGTTTTCGACACTAACTTCCACCATGTGTGGGGAAGAAGACCTCGACTCTTGTGGTGGCGGTTATTCCGATGCGGTAGTGGCGGCTGTGAGGCTCTTTAGTGGTGGTGGGATCACTATGGCCGGAGGAGGGGTTGAGGCCGCAGCTTGGGTCGGCTCGTCCTGTAATAATCCAAAAAAAAAAAAGAAAAGAAAAGAAAAGAAAAGAATAATAATAATAATAATATATAAATTGAAAAAAAAATAATAATAAAAATAAATAAAAGAGACAAAAAGAAAGAAATAAAATAAAATAAAAAATATTGGCGTTGCATGGCACGAGCTCGTGCCATGCAACGTGGGCGCGTGTTGGGGGCGCCACGTGCGCCCACAACCGCCGGCCCGGCCAACCGGGCCGGACCAGCTAGCTGCGGCGGGCCCCGCCGCCGCCGCAGCCGCCGCCTTTCCCCCTCCTCCACCGCCTTCCCTCTCTCTCTTTATATATATCTCTCTCTCTCTTTCTCTCTCACATATTCTCTCTCTCTCCCTCTCTCTCTCTCTCTCTTTTCTCACATATTTTCTTGCCGACGCCGGTCTACCACCGCCGTCGCTGCCGTCGCCGCCGCAGCACCACCCTCACCGCCTCTCCCTCTCTCTCTTTTGATCTCTCTCTCTCTCTAACCCTCTCTTTCTCTCCTTCCTTTGCCGACGCCAGCCTACCGCCGCCGTCGCCGTCGTCGCCGCCGCACCACCTTCTCCTTCTCTAACTCCCTCGTTCTCTCTCTACCCTTCTCTCTTTCTCTCTCTCTAGCACCGCTCTCTTTCTCTCCTCGCCGACGGCTTCTCGTTGTCGCCGTCGTCGCCGCCGCACCACCTTCTCTCTCTCTTACCCTCCTCTCTCTCCCTCTCCCTCTCTCTCTCTCTCTCTCTCTCTCTCTCTCTCTCTCCCTTCTCTTATCAACGCCAGCCGCCGCTGTTGCTGTCGCCGTCGCCGTCGCCACCGCCGCAGCCTAGGTGAGCCTCCCTTCCTTCTCCTTCTCTTCTTCTTCTTCTTCTTCTTCTTTCTTCTTTCTTCTTTCTTTCTTTCTCTTCTTCTTCCTCTCTTCTTCTTCTCCATTCTTGGCCTCCTCCTCCTCTTGTTGTGTAGCAGACAGTGTTGGAAGAGGACTATTATTATTATTTTTTTATATAATTACTTCCTAATGATAAGTAACATAGTCTATTTAGATAATTAATTATTTTGATAATTTATAACTAATATAATTTTACTAAGCATTTTAGTATAATAATTTATTAATTACAATTATAAATATTGCCTATAAATTTATTTAGAGTTTTAGTTATTATTTATTAGTGAATATATGTAGTCTTATATTGATATTTAACTTATATTATATATGTCTATTTTTAGTATATTAGTATTGTCTAATAGTTTGTATAAAATGGAATACTAGAATTGCAGATTATTTTTGTATAATAGGATAATGATTATTTTATGTATAATCTAGGATTAGTTAAATAAGAGTAAGTATTACAAAATAACTAGTAATAATATTATTCTATAATTATTTTTTTATTAAATCATATATATAGACGTCTTGGTTATTTATAAAAAGGAGATAAATTACTATATACTTATTTTCTATAATTACCAAATTAGGATTTTATTAAATAAATATAAATAGCATATTAATATTGCCATAATTAAATTTATCCTATAAATCTAATCAATATTAAACCTAATAAAATATCATATTTTACTCGAACGAATTATAATTAGATAAACAACTAACTTTATGTTACTTAAACATTTTCAGACTCTGAACCCCCGTTATTTGAGACCCTGAGGATCTCACCAGCGTCGAGTGGCAGTTGATTGATGGACCCGAGGGATACGTTTGTTGAGTCTTCTGATAAGATGTGAGTAGTCTTATCCCCTAGATCCCTTT